>NC_063161.1:90656565-91331565 GCF_023159225.1 Perognathus longimembris pacificus
TTTTGTTGTTGTTGTTGTTGTTGTTATTGTTTATACCACTGGAGCTGCAAAAGGCCCAGAGTGATTCAAGAACTTTCCATGTGTAGTCCTGGCATCACATACTAGAATCTACTCCAGAACTGGGATTCAGAATGTGCATTCTCAGGAAGTTAAACATGTAGTCCAGTTTGAGAAGCATTGCTTCTAACCACTCTATTTTTTACCCTGGACCCTCTCAATGTATGTGATTCAGTAAAGGGTTGGGTAGCAAGGGCATTTAAACAGCTGTTACTCATATAGTGAATGTCTTGACCACAGCTGCTTCTCCTGACACTAAGCAAACAGGTAGAAGAACTCCCAGACACTTGATACATTTCCCCCAGACTTTCTCATTGTTGAATGCATTGGTTTTACACATGCACACATGCTCACACCCGCACGCGCGCGCACACATACACACACAGACAGAGACACAGAACTTGACTTTTGGTGGAAATAGCACTGACAAGCTGGCCTTGGCCTTTCTTTTCATACCAGTAAATAAATATCTTTCTCATTACGTAAGTAATTATACTCCAAATGTAATCACACAATAGACATAGAAGGAACAGCCAACTGGCCTCAGGGGAGTTGGCTTAAAGGACAAGAATTAGAGAGGTATTGCCAGGCCCGTGTGTGGGGAAAGGAAATAGGAAGTATTTAAAAAAAAAAAAAAAAGGTTGGAGACCCGAAAGGGTGTGTTTCATTTCTGAGGAGGAGCAGGGTGTTCCTGGAGAGGGCATTGAGGCTGTGTTGTGAGTAGCTTGATTTACCATAACAGTTACAGAATTTTACTGTGTGGCGATCATAGTTCCAGTTTATCTACAAACAGAGCTTTGAGAGATGCTGTGTCTTCTGCAGATGAAGAACACAAGTGACATAGAAGAAGGTTGGTGCCCAAATCTTACCCTCTACCATTTACAGTACTACTGTTATATAGTACTAAGGATCTCTTTAGCAACTACTGTAAAGGCCCTCATAGATACAATGTTACTGTGCCAAACAAAGAATTCAGTTAAGACCAATACAAAGCAGTGCATGTTTTATTTACTTGTTTTTGTTTTGTTCTGAGTATCTACTTCAAGAGCACTAAAGTGATAGAACCAATTTCCCCAACCTTATTTTGGTCATGGGTCTGTGGTGTGCAGGCACCCGTTCATGAACTGTCTTTGAAGTGGTTTCCTTTGCCTAGGTCTTGGGTGGGTTTTTTTTTTCCCCTCTTTGGGGAAGAAGACTTCTTGACATGTGGAATCTTAAGAAAATGCAAGATTCTAGAGAGTGATGGAAAAGAAACTGCTTATTTTTAGATCTTTACTGATTTAGTGGTTGATCTGATGTTTTGTTTGATGGTGTGTTCAATTTAAAAGTTTCTTTTGTTCTCAAGTAGATTCTTAACAATGATTGTTTGTTCATATTGAAATTCCTTTTTCTGAACACATCAAGACATTATAGACATTTTCCATTTTCTTCGGTTTCTGTGGCTTCTCTCTTGTAGGATCAACCAACAGCAGGTTGTTACTCCGTAGTTAGTGATGTCATCACCTGAACACTTGGTCCTTTCTCTGAATCAGTCAGCTTTCTTTTTAACACGTTGTTCTATGAACTGTTGTGGGAATGACTCCTGAGTCTTTTTTCTTTGCTGGTGGTTCTAAGGCACACTAGCATATGTAGTGGGAAAATTAGAGGATGTACACTTGGGCAGTTCCATAAGGACAATGGACCTTACTTTCCTCATTTGTAAATGAGTTTTTAGATGAGGCCTTATGGATCACTTGGATAAAGTCTAAAGTTCATGTACGTGTGGAAATGTTCCTGTTAGTTCTTGGCTGTCTTTATGTTAATAGGTTTTAATATTCCTATAAGTTTAACTATATTACTCGTTTTCCCATTTACAGTTTATTAATAGCTTTAATGAATTGTGAATGACAATTTAATTAGATCATCCACATATAATTAGGACAACCATTTTCCCCCCTGTAGGAGGATTTGTTTTTCATTGCCAAGTATGCAGCTTAACCTCTAACCTAGGTAATTAAGCATTTTACAAAGTAGGGAATCGTTTTCTGTTTTCCTAATCATCACTTCCTGGAAAAGCTTCATGAACAAAATATAGAGGACAATTGTAATGTAAGTTTTGCATGTAATCATGACCCAGACAGATGTGACCTTGGGCAACAAATGAAATTTAGTGGTTACAAAGCAGTGTAGAATTTCAGAAAATCTGTTTTCTGTTTACTACTTATTTTCTTTTCCAATAAAGAAATTTTACAGCCATTTCATATCTGCTTTGAGGGTAAATTTGCAAAGTTGGCAAGTTGATTTTCATTCAAGAGTTCTTACCTCGTTTGTGACAAAGGTGCCATGTTAACCATGTCATAGAAAATCCACTTTATCTGATGGATGATCTCCAGTTAGTAGCCCACAAACCAATTTGTATTTGCTTTGCCTTGTGTTTTTGTACTTACATTTGAGTATGAGTGTGTCTGATATTCTGGGAATTTACAATATTTAAAACAAATAAGGAAGTTGTACTGTGAAGACAGACTAAGAAGGAACTGGAAAGCTGACAGACCTTTGTCTCTCTCCAGCTGCCTTTCTGAATTCCTGATGCCAGGCTGATGTCCTGTACATTCTGAGACAAAATATGACTCTATAAAATGGCCCTCCCCCTTTTCTTTTGCCATCCTTTGATTTATGTTCTTCTAGCACATGCTGGCTGCTTCATAAAATACCGAGACTTTGAATATTCATGTGTTCATCTAAACCCATCCGCAGCAGTCTTAGCTGCTTTAAAGAAGCAGTGTGTCATCTTAAATTCATTGCTTATTTGGTTGAACTTTATAGCTGATTTCACACTGGACAAGATTTGCTTATTTGGTTGCACTTTACAGCTGATCTCACACTGTCAGATTTGCTGACCAGAATTCTTACTGTGTTATGTGTGAGTGACATTGAAGCAGTGCCTCAAGTGGAAGAGGTAGCAAGCAATTGGCTGGATTTATTTGAGGGGCCCTGTGATTTTCTGTTTGTTCTTGGATGTTTTCCCCACAGGTCTGAGGATGGGTTATGGAATGGCAAATTTAGGGGACAGGGGATAGACAGGGGTGGTTCAAGTCAATGGGGGCACGTGGAGTAAGGTATCTTGATGGTGAATGAATGACTCTATGCCTTGGAAGAATAGGCTTTGTAACAACCTGCATCTTGAGTACACAGCTTCCTAAATCAACCTCCATTGGTGACATATGGGCTCTGCTTGGTAGACTCCGACGGCCTTGTGTGGAAGGAGACTTGTGATCCCATTAATGAATAAAATTATGAGATGCTATTAGTGTGGACTTGGACATCTGTATGTATGATCACTAGGCTCCGAACAGGTATCTTTTGTTTGTGTTTTCTCGTTTTATACACAGTAGACACTTTAACTATTAAATGTTCTTCCAAAGCATTCTAGATTAGTCATTTTCATGATGTTTACTTTATTATTTTTAAAAATCTGTGTGGTAGGGAAAATAAAGCTTTGATCAAGAATACTCTTGTATGAGTATGTGTACTAGAGATTTTGTAATTTTGAAAAGATACTTGAGCTTATTGAGTCTGATTTTTACTGCAGATAGGAGGAAATTAAGGTCGTGATTATTTCTGTGGTACTCAAAAGTTGGATTTCATTTTTTTTTAAAATTATAGGCTTATTTTTTAAGATAGTGTCTCACTGTGTACTGACCTGGAACGCAAGAGCTTTGGCGATCAGAAAGAGGTTCTACAATGCTAAGTGCATGCCATTTGTGTATGTGCTAACTGGAATTTCCACAAATAATAATTTTATTATGTCTACATAGCCAAGTGTTTCAGTGCTGCCCCTGTCTCCCCATTTTCTCTTTTGGTAGTACTGGAATCTCAGGGCCTCAAATTTGCTAAGTAAGTGCTCTATCATTTGAGTCATGGTATCATCTCCTTTTTACGTTAGTTTATTTTTCTTTTCTTTTTTTCTTTGTTTCTTTTTCTTTTTTTTCTTTTGCCAATCTTGGGGACTGAACTCAAGGCCTGAACACTGTTCCTGGCTTCTTTTTGCCCAAGACTAGAATTCTAGCACTTGAGCCACAGCACCACTTCTGGCTTTTTTTGATATATGTGATACTGAGGAATCAAACCTAGGGCTTCATGTATGCCAGGCAAGCACTCTACCACTAGGCCATATTCCTAGCCCGTAGGTTATTTTTCAATAGAGTTTTATTCTTGCTTTTTTGTCTGGACTGAGATCCTCCTGCTGAGGCTACTATGCCACCACCTTGCTGGGATTAGGCATGAATCACCATGTCAGGCTTGTTTGTTGATAGCAAATCTTCCTAAGATTTTTTGCTTAGCTGCTTTTAACTGAGATTTTCTTGATATCTATTCTGAGTTAGCTGGGATTATGATTATGCACTACCTGTTCAGCCATAGTCCATCCATTTTAAAACATACCTACTATTGTGCTAGACATATTCAGTGTCTTCAATCAGTATGATTTAGCACTTTTCATTGATGGGGGAAACTGAAGAAATTGAAGCTGAAGTAAATTGACTCATTCATGGTCATATAAGAGGCCAATGATTGGGCCCAGATATAACAGATTCTGGGATTTGTAAGGATTGCTTAAATTTTATTTATTTTTATATTTCTTTTTAAAATTTAATTTTATTGTTAAGATGATGTACAGAGGGGTTATAGTTTCATACGTAAGGTAGTAAGTAAATTTCCTGTCAAACTTGTTATCCCTTCTCTCATTTTTCTCCCACCCCTCTCATCCCCCAGGATTGCTTATATTTTTACAAATGCTTATTAGAAATTTGTAGAATACAACCCAAGCACAGTTAATGAACATATACTGAAAATTTATTTCTAAATGTTTTTATGTTTTTTGAAAGTTTTGTGTATTTTACTGGGAGGAGTAGGTATGGTAAAATAGCCAAATTTATTCTTTGAATTTCTACTGTGTTCAAGGTCTTGAGGCCAAGGACTGCGTATTGTATTACATGGAGATTTATTTCCTTCCTACTTTTGGCAAGTGTCCAGGAAACCTACTGGGAATGAACTCAGGGCCTGGGCACTATCCCTAAGCTTCTTTTGCTCAAGGCTAGCACTCCACCACTTGAGCCACAGAACTCCTACTGGCCTTTTCTGTTTATGTGGTACTAAGGAATTAAACCCAAGGCTTCATGCATGTGAGTACTCTACCACTAAACCACATTCCCAGTCTGGAGATTCTTTATTATTTTTCTTTTTGATTATAATGTGAGATAATCATGTACAGGCTATAATTTGAATATATTCTACCAGTTCATTTTATGCTATATCTGGTCACCTAATATCCAAATGAAGCGTGGTGCTTATAAGGTACAGTGATGAAAGTTAACAGGTATGCCAATGGCCTATCATTTTAATATGGCTCATAACAGAGTCTGTCTTTATAGAATACTAACAAATTTGGAGATTTTTCATATCCTTGTAAAATAAACTTTTGCAGCTTTTTTCACATTTTAATGCATAGTTTATCCCCACCTATTCATACACCTGAATATGGATATATGTATACACACACTATTTTGCCTAGGATTATCATGATAGACATATTATCCTAGCATAATTTTAACAATATCTCTTTACTATTCAAAATTATCTTTTAGGGATGATGAGTTTCATCATGATTATTCTGATGTCTATAGCAGGACATAACAGACATAAAATAAACCAGTTTGAATCCCTTCTCCCCCACCCCCCCCCCACCCCCCAGTCCTGGGGCTTGAACTCAAGACCTGGGTGCTGTCACTGACCTCTTGTGCTCAAGGCTAGCATTTCACCACTTGAGCCACAGCCCTTCTTCTGGTATTGTCTGAGTAGTTTATTGGAGATAAGAAACTCATGGACTTTTCTGCGTGGTCTGGCTTTGAACTGTGATCCTCAAATCTCAGCCTCCTGAGCAGATAGGATTATAGGTGTGAGACACTGGCATCCAGGTGAATCTCTTTGATTTGGTTTTTAAAAGGAGAGAGAGAGAAAGAGAGAGTTTAAAGCATACCATCAATTCTTTTATTGCTTATTAAATTAATTAGTTGGTATTTTATTGAGCCAAGCTCTCTCAATATGTAGCCCAGGCTTACTTTGAACTTAAAATCCTCCTACTTCAGCCTTCTGAGTCCTCAACTGGTACAGTGTCCCATTATGGTAAAGTTAACAAGATTTCACATTCAACAGTAATTTGGAAGTTCAGCTATGCCCTTCCATGATCTCAGTTGATTTCAGGAAAAAAAAAAAGACTTTCATAAAAACAAGAGAAATATTGTTTGTGAAGTTTGGAGAAATGTGTTCTGCTCTTTGTGATGCAGGATCACACTTTTGCTCAAATCAAAGGTACATGCCTAGCCATTGTATGCATTAACAGAAGTTGAAAATTTACTTCAGTAATTTACTGGAAATTTACTTTTCAGTGGAGATTTTGAGGCAGAGTATAATGACCAGTTTCATAAAAGACTACAATGTGTGTTTCTTTCCCTTTCCTATAACCTTCTTCACCTTTCATTTCTATACTGTGTTAGGAACACATAGGGGCAACCTTAATAACGAGAATGACTAGAAAGTAGGACTTGACTTGTACTCTTCTCCAAGGTGCACTCTCTTCATGAAGCCATTTCCATGGTCAGAGATCACAGTCCATCTCAGTACTGCCTAACACATTACCTCCACATCAGAAACCTTGCATAAAGGAGTGTCAGCGTGGTTTTGGCCCTTCCCTTGGACATTGAGTTGTGCCTAACTAGTTAGCAACATTTCTATTCCACAGCCTCAGAAGGAAGATTTCTGGAATCATAACTTCTAGATTCTATGTCCTACAAGTGAATGCATTTACCAGTGCATGTTGTAATTACTTTCAACATGCCATGTGAAACTGTAGCTTCTATTGTTGATAATCCTCTTGTATCCCCTTCCTGTGGTTATACCTGCACCATCACTGTATCTTATCTGAGTACATTGGAAACTGTATATACTGGTATTAGAACTAGGAAAGTAAAAGGGAATACCAAAATCAAGAGACACAGGATAAAAAGACAAATGACTACAAAAACAATACTTGCAAAACTGTTTGGCGTAAACCAACTGAACAACTCATGAGGGGAGAGGGGAAGGGGGAGGGGGAGAATGAGGGAGGAGGTAACAAACAGTACAAGAAATGTATCCAATGCCTAACATATGAAACTGTAACCTCTCTGTACAACACTTTGACAATAAATAAGAAAAAAAAAGTGGCTACTGGCTCACACCTGTAATCCCAGCTACTTGGGAGGCTGAGATCTGAGGATCACAGCTTGAACCTGGCCTGGGCAGCAAAGTCCATGACACTCTTATCTCTATCTAATTCATCACAGGAAAACTGGAATTGGTAGTGTTGTAGCTCAAGTGGTAGAATGCTAGCTTTGAGTAAAAAGGAACTTCTTAGGAACAGCGCCTAGGCCCATATTTAAGGCCCAGGACTGTCAAATAAAGTGGCTTATCAGCTTCATTCTCACACTAGATTTTTGTTCTGATTTCCCAATCTTGCATGACGGACCTGGGGTGGTATTGTCCACTCTTCTTTCTCCACCACTTACCTGTTCAGTCTTTTCAGTACTGTTTTAAGTCCTTTCTTTTTTTTTTCTTTCTTTTCTTTATTGTCAAAGTGAAGTACGGAGGGGTTGCAGTTTCATATGTAAAGCAGTGAGTACATTTCTTGTTCAACTTGTTACCTCCTCCTTCATTCCCACCTCCCCTCCACCCACCCGTAAGTCCATTGTCTATTTTCACCACAAATTCAGGCTTGTACCTCCTGCCTGGATCCATGCAAGAGCTTTCTTTGGTCTCATATCTTTGTTCTATTTGTCTCCTTTATAAAACATAACCATTTATTTCTATCTCACTGTGTACACCATAGCTGACCTCACACTTGTGGTTCTAATGCCTCAGCTTCCTGAGAGCAGTATTTAAGAAAAATAGGCACTATGGTACACACCTGTAATTCCAGCTATTTGGGAGACAGAGATTAGGATAGTCACAGTAGAGGCCAGCCCAAGAAGTTTTCAGAAGACCCTATTTGGAAAACTAATTAAAAGGCATGGTTCCAGAGTGGAGGACTTGCCTAGCAAACATGAGGTCCTACATTCAATCATCAGAAAAAGGAATTTTGGATACTTGTTTGTGAATTATACAAAATACTGTTATAGTCCTTCCATTTAATATGTAATGTATTCCTATGCTATTAAAAATAGTTGATGGTGAATATACTTTATATAAACAAGTCAGTATCAGCTATGGTTTTGGTTTTTGAAGTCCTGCCCCAGACTTCTTCCTCTATCCTCCCCCCCCCCCCAACCCCTAATTAATTATTACAAATGCCAGGATATACTACCCAACTTAGCAAGGTATGGAATATTTCCTTAAAAAATTTAAATTTGCTTAAATATTTTATGTTCAGTTGATTTAATTTTGGATGTTGTGTTTTAATAATTTCTTATATTCTATGCCATGAAACATTTCAGGAGAAAAAGATGCATCAAAATGACTGACTTCCATCTTTTTTTTCTTTTTCTTTCCCAAACCATTTTTATTTCACAGACTCAAGTGTTATATCAATGTATTTTTTGGATAGCCTAGTAATCAAAATCCAATTTGAGTATATACTACCGTAAATCAATCCACATTTGTTGCTCTAATCCAAGATCCATACAGTATCTTGGGATATTATGTCTTTTCCCCTTCAGGGCCTGGCATTGTCCATGAGCCTTTTTATTTAGGCTAATGATCTACTACTTGAGCCAGCATTCCATTTCTGACCTTCTGGTAGTTAGTTGGAGATTAGAGCCTTGTGAACTTTTCTGCCTGAGCTCGCTTTGAACTGCTTACCCTCAGATCTCAGCCACCTTACTAGCTAGGATTAGGCTTATGCCACTGGCACCCAACATTAAATTGGTTTTTGTTCCGGGATTAATGCTAGCAGTTCTGCAGCAATAAAAGAAGTTCAATTTAAATTAAGACAGTGATTAGTTTTACTTCCCTTTTTATCAGTAAAATGATTGGAAGTCAGCATTTGAGGAAGCCTTACTGAAAACACTAATAAAAATGCACCAATGTAACTTCCTCAAGGAGCAAATTTGATTCTAATAAAGCTATTTTTTTTAACTTGCTGGTTATGCATTTCTAGGTATGATCTTCCTCAGTGAAGTATTCTCTTTGCTGGAAGTAGAAATATTTCCAAATGTAGCTTAAGATTTGGACACAGGTGTCGGGGTCTCTCTGGGACCCCTCTCCCCACTTCTCCAGGGGAGATGCTTGAATTCTAAACTATGAAAGAAGACTCGGCTTTGTCCCTCTGCCAGCAGAAGGCAAGGCGTGTTCTAATGGATTGCGCTAAGTGGAGGAGAAATGCCGAGGCCCCCCTCCCTGTCCCCTTACGTGTGGAATGGAGGCCGAGAGAGAGACATTGGGTAGGCGATTCCATGGTCCATGCGCCTCAGCCTCCAGAGGGCAGGCAGAAGAATTTATTATGGTGACAAAGGCGGAAGGGGAGGGACTTGGGGTGACCGATTAGCTGAGCTGGGCTGCCCATCAAGTGATGTCATGATGTCAAGGGCCGGCCTCCGCCATTAGACATGTGGCTGAGCCGAGAGGTGGGACCGCTTGCTTCTCTTCCGGTTGAGGCTGGAAGGTGGGAGTGGCTAGCTCCCACACTGACCCAGGGCTAGGGGAAGGGCAGCGTCTTGGGAGCTCTGTTGCCCCTTCCCCCTTAAGGTCAAACTATATCCCCAACAACAGGCCCTTCTTACTTAGGTTGTCCATGGCAATTTTGGGGGTGGGGGTGGGGAACTGAATGAGAAAATCCTTCTCTGGTACCATTCTGTTCCATGTCTGTTATTGTCACTGATTTGCATGCTGGAAAGACATATAGCCATCAGGCAAAATAAATTACAGGACAGAATTTAAATTGGGGAAACAAATCATAGGGCACCTTTTTTAATTGGCTGGTGAAATTGTCTTTATCAGTTGGTGGTGCCAGATGTTGTTCATCTCTCTCAGGATAGTACATGGGAATACCCACAAAGATTCACTGCATTGCTTTGGAATAATTAAATTAGAAAATACCAGGATTTTTAATATACCTGTCTTCAAAAGTCTATGGGTCCTGGTACAAAAGGATCACTTCTTCCCTGCTAAAGTGTATGTTGCAGCATTAAAAAACCAACCAACCAACAAAAATTACTAGAATCCTAAAAAATTAATTTTGGTTTAGGCTTCTAGGGGAAGTGAGAATCCAGATGATTTCTAACACATCCCAAATTTAGTCATTTGGTATCTTTATGTGCTCCAAGTAATAACTTGCTTATGGTATTAATGCTAGTAACACTAAGGCTACCAGTATATTTTCAGGAACTACTTACTGTCTTTGGTCAACATTTCTGGAGAGAATGTCAAAATGTAAGCAAGGCATGAAATTATGCACACAGGTATGTTTAACCATGCTCATTTTCATTCTCTTCCTTCATTCCTTTCTTTCTTCCTTTCTATTTTTGTGCTGATACTGGCATTTTAACTCAGATCCTCTTGCTTGGCTTTATGGCTGGTACTTTACTGGTTGAGCTTCTGGTTCTTTTTTTTTTTTTCTTTTTTGATGGTTAATGGGAGATGAGAATCTCAATGTGGATGCCTGGGCTAGCTTTTAACCTCAATCCTCAGATCAGTGTTTCTTGACTAGCTAGGATTCTAGGCATGAGACATAGCTCCTAAAGCTTTTTTTCTTTGGATAAAAGGTAACTTTTCTCAAAGTTTAACTTTTTTTTTTTTGTCTCGCTACATAGCCCAGTATGGCCTTGTATTCATGATCTTCCTTCCTTTGCCTCTTAGTAAGTATTGTTATTACAGGTGTACTCCACTATGCCTGGCTTGTTTTGTTTTCATCTTGACGAAATCTCACATGCCAGTGAATAATGGACTTCAAACCAACCCAGTTAAATTTCCATAGGAAATTTTGCCACTTTTGTGTTCCATAACATGTTCCATCTTCCAGGTTCTTTCAACTTTATGGCTACAAAGCAGACCTGGGTCACATACAAGTCCTTCCTGTGATTCTTGATGTCATTATTTGAAATTATTGGGGCTCAAAAGAGCACAGCATATTCTGCCATCTGAGCACCCATGTGTTTTGTGAGATACTTCAGATAGTTGCATCCATAAATGTCAGAAGTAGAGAGCCATATGAGTTATGGAAGAAGACTTCTGTAGTTTTTAGTCAATTCATATGAGTTAATATTTGAGTAGATAGTAAACAATAAATGAAGAGTTTCTTACCTCATGAGAAATGGCATTGATTGTGTTTACAGCTACATAGCAATTTACAGAGAAAGAAAATCACTCTATAATCTGAAAGCTAGAAAGAATCCTTGAGGTTATCCAGGTCTGTTTGCTTCAGTCTCAGAGGCCACGTGTACCAGTCATTGTTATGGTGGGGGGCCTGCTCCAGCTGCTGCTCATCTCATGTGCACATCTGCCTGTGGGTGTTACTGGTGAATGGGAGGCAAAGTGGAAAAGGCCATTCAGATCAGCTCTCATCTCCTTCTGTGATTACAAATGTATTTGCTGTTCTTTAGGGAGGGCCACATGAGTCGTATCCTGGGGAAGTTTTTAATGAGAACTATAGTGTTTTTCCAAAGTGTTTCCCATCATTTCCCACCCACTGTGTTTTAAAAGCATTCCGTTTGTATGTAACCTGAAAAATCTGAATTGCACACATTCACTTTATTATCTGAAAAAAAAAATCAATGTTAAGTTCTGTAGGTGGATATTTAGTCTGGAGGGTTTCTTTTTCTTAAAATATAGTTGTTATTGTGACTTGATATTTTTATGATATCTTCATGCATTCCAAATAATGTTGCGAAGTCCCAGTTTTATCTAAAGAAGTGTATATATTGCAATTGCACCATTTTAGAAATAAATGTGTGTATGTGTAACTTAGAGACTAAAACCCATTATTGCTTTTCTATAACTAAGGATATTTATTTCAGAGGAAGTAAAGTTGTAATCATGGCATTACAGACCTCTCTGACTCATCCATTAGCCTAAGGAGATCAGTCTTGGCCATGTCCTTGTCTTTGTTTAAGATTGTAGATCATAGGGGCTGGGGATATAGCCTAGTGGCAAGAGTGCCTGCCTCGGATACACGAGGCCCTAGGTTCGATTCCCCAGCACCACATATACAGAAAACGGCCAGAAGCGGCGCTGTGGCTCAAGTGGCAGAGTGCTAGCCTTGAGCGGGAAGAAGCCAAGGACAGTGCTCAGGCCCTGAGTCCAAGGCCCAGGACTGGCCAAAAAAAAAAAAAAAAAAAAAAAAAGATTGTAGATCATAAATCACATCCTGTGGGTCATGAGTATCTTCTACATCAAAGCTTTGAATCTTAGGGGCAAATAGCAAAAGCTTTCTGTTGAACTGACTATACATTTTTATCGAGTCTACTCTTTCTCCCCAAACACTTTAGCCTTCTCTAACCAAGAATACAGGACCTCCTTGGAGTTGTCCAGGCCTCAAATTGGGTGTCTTTCCAATTCCATTTCCTCACCTTAACCAATATCTTACCTACCTATCTCTAATCTAGAGCATCTTTCTCTCTCTCTCTTTTTTTTTCTTCTCTATCCTATTGCCATCCTGGTCTAAATCACCACTGTCTTTTGTTTGGATTATTGGAATACTCTTCTAACTTATCTCTATAACCTATTCTTTCTTTAGTGTAAATCAAAACACAGCATTTTTAAAGTTTAACTCTCCAAAGCTATCTGTTATACTTATAATAAAAATCTGAACTTATTTTGTGAACTTCAGGGCTCTGTGTGATTTGCCCCCATCTCTACAGCCATTGCCTCCAATTATACCTCTGACCTACCCATCACCCACCATGCCTTCTTTGGCCACAGTGGGTCTTTTGTTACATCTCTAACCCGCTCAAGTGCCATCCCGCCTTGGTCTCCGTGTTAGCTGATCCATGATCTGGAATGCTGTTTCTAATGGTCTGCAGCTGTATCTTGAATATTCAGATATTAGCTTCGGTGTACCTTCTTTAGAAGGGTTTTCCCTAGTCTCTGCAATTACAGCAGTAGTCAGGCTATTATTTTTTAATTGTTTCATTCATGGTACCCATCCTTATTCATCTGTTAATCTATATAATCTGTTTACATGTGTATATTAATTGTGTGTGTGTGTATGAGAGAAAGAGAGAGTGCACACACTTGTCCTGAGCCTAGAACTCAGGACCTGGTGCTCTCCCTAAGTTTTTTTGCTCAAGGTTAGCACTCTACCACTTGGACCATAGCTCCTATTCTGGGTCTTTAGCGGTTAGTTGGAGATAAAGAATCTCACAGACTTTTACTTCCTGGGTGGGCTTTGACCCATGATCTCATTTCTCAGCCTCCTGAGTAGTTAGGATTACAGGCTTGAGCTACTGACAGCCAATTTGTATAAAACCTTTTGGAGAAAGTGTCTGTCCTGTGTCTTGATGCCAAGAAAAATGCCTGTCCTGCAGTACACACTTGGCAAAATTATGAGTAATTTGTACTAAAAGAATTCTCTAGGAGCTGGGAATGTGGCCTAGTTGTAGTGTTTTCCTTGTACACATGAAGCCCTGGGTTCGATTCTTCAGCACCATATACACACAAAAAGCCAGAAGTGGCTTTGTTGGGTTTCTGTGGCCTTTGTTTCAACAAGACAGGAGCCAGGATGGTTCAAATGCAAGAGAAGGAACCAGTGAGTCCGTGGTGGCTTTCAATAATAAGTGTCAACTCATTTCCGTTAGGATGATAATGGATAATTGGATTTGAAAGTCATTTTTCACAGAACTGTTTGCAGATTACAGCCTGCAAATGGGCAGAACTATCAGTATAAATGTATAGGTGCTTCATGTGAATTGGATATTTAAGTGTGAATTTATGGCAGACCCTCTATATGGGAATTCTGTTATGTTGAAAAGATCTTGGCAAAGGAAGCCTGATATTGAACATAAGACTGTGTGAACGTGTGTGTATGAGTGTAACAGTTTAAAAAGCAATGCATTTCTATCACATCACATTACACATACATTTAATGTTTATTTTGATGCAAAGATATGTGAAATGAGTTGGAAATTGTTTTCTTTTTTTTTTTTCTAGATCCAGCGAGTAGGGAAGAAAAAAATTAGTGTCCTTCACAATCAACTATATTGCTGAATGAAGCTGCCTTTAAATAGCATGGATCTTTTTTTACTCTATTTTATTTTTAGTGGTACTGTAGTTTGAACTTGGGTCTTTGCACATAATAGCCAGATACTCCACACCACACCTCTTCCAGCTTTTTGCTGCTTAGTTAGTGTTAGAGTCTCACAGATTGGTCTACCTGGACTTGCTTTGAGCTGTGATCCTCAGAGTAGCGACAATTATAGGCATGTGCTACTGGCACCCAGCCAGAGCCTTGCTTTGTTAGATTGCTCAGCAAGTTATCTGTCCTTTTTGTTGCTCTATGCTTTGAAAAGGCATTAGCTATTTCTGAAGTCACAAAGCATTCTACTAGTAGAGAAGTCTGCCCTCTTTTATTCAGAGAGAGACAGTTGTGAAATCTCTTATTTTTTTAATGTGGTCTTAGGAAACAACATCATTTAATTTTTTTTTGTTACAATGAGTCTCAATTAATTGAAATACTCTTCACATATTCTTTAAATGGATAAAAGTTGGACATACTTACAGCCAGCTTAAGACGTTTTTAGATGTGAATTGTAGGAAGTGAATTCTGGATTCAGAATAGTTGTAAAACTGAGTTGTGCCAAGATTAAGGTGAACATCCAGAGGTGAGGCGTGAGTCCTGGTGCTGAGGTTTGTATCCCTGTCTCTTAACCATGGCCGCTTCACATCTGCATGAGGATAAGACATCCATGTCACAGTCTCCCCCTCCCCCCGCCCCAGGACAAAACAATATGTATTTTGAAGTATTTCAAAGTACTATGACTGATTCAGAAGAGTGTGTGTCAAAAGAGTCGGGTATGGAGTGGAATGCACTTATGAAACCAGATAGTAGGTCATAAATAAGATGTATAGAGAAAAAGAGGAAGAAGAGGTAGTATATACTATTCATTCTCTTACCTTCCCTGTGCTTTCTCTTATTAATCCTACCCTGTTTTCTTTTTGACATTTGTACTAGTAAGAGATTCAGCAGGAAACGTGGCATATTCTGACAGGACTGGGGAGAATTTTATATAGGGACTGTTTGCACAGAGATATAACAGATGTAGGTAGTAATGACTGGGAACAATGTACTGGAACATACAGTGGGCAGCTATATGTAGGAGACATTACCTGTAGCTGTGGCCTTTTGATAGGGTTAGGGGACATCTGTTGTGCCACTTCAGGGAGGAACTTGGGGAATAAATGAACTTTCTCTTTTTCTCTGCTCTTTGGCCTCTTATCTGCCATGGGCTTGAAAAACCCAAGCTGAAGACAGAAAACAAGAGAGCTATTGATGCATACCATACCTGTCAATCTCTTGGGGCACCACACAGGAGAAAGGATCCTTTAGTGTTCTGGCAGTAGGAAAATATCTAAAGTTTGTTTTTTTTTTCAGGGTGGGGGTGCTGGTCCTGGAGCTTGAACTCAGGTTCTAGATGATGTCCTTGAGCTTTTGTGCTCAAAACTAGTGCTGTACCCCTTAAGCCACAGCTCCACTTCCAGCTTTTTTGGTAGTTAATTAGAGATAAAACTCTCATGGATTTCCTGCCTAGACTGGCTTTGAATATAATTCTTAGATCTCAGCTTTCTGAGTAGCTAGGATTATCAGCCTGAGCCACCAGCGCCTAGCTAAAGGTGAGTTTTAAAAAATTGTTTTTCAATCTGGGCACCCATGGTTCACATTATAATTCTAGCTACACAGGAGGCTGAGATCTGAGGATTGTAGTTCTAAACTATTTCAGGCAGGAAAAATTGTGAGACTCTTATCTCCAGTTAACAAACAAAAAGTAGGAAGTAGACATGTACGCTCAAGTGATAGAGCTCCAGTATAGAGTGAAAAGAGCTAAGGGACCACTCTTAGGCCCTGTGTTCAAGCCCCCAAACCCCCCCCCCCACACACACACTTTTTTCTTTCCTCTTAGTTCTTCACCATTCATTCATTGGTCATGTATTCTGTCTACCTGAGAATCTGAATTGGTGTGATACCCAGCTGTGTTCTGTACCCTGTGGGTTGGTGACTAGGTCAAAATAAATGCCAAGTGTTAACTCTTTGTGCCTGATGTTATTTAAGTGAGACACATGCCAATCTAGTATATACTTCATTGGCTGCTTTTGGTTTACTTGTTTGAAATAGAGCATTACAGAGAAAACAGAGTCTTTATTCGGCCCACTGCCTAATTCTCTTTACTTTTTTTCATTAACTTCAGAAATGGAGATCTCATCTGTTTTCACTGTGGAACGAATGAGGAGATTGTGATTTGATGGTGTCTATAGGTGGGCCCTCAGGCTTACCTTTAGCTTGGGGAATATTAATAATAAACCAAGCCAAAAGCAATCTGAGTTTTCTTCTCACAGACTTTTAATTGCTGGGGAAATTAAAAATTTGGCTTATTCCTATAATTGTTGATTGCTAATACTATAGCTTTATTTCTGCTGGAGATGCTACCTCTCAAGTATTTTAGGTGTTGTTCTAGTATTCATAGCTGGGGTTATAAAACATTCATTTAAAACTCCTCTCTTCAGATTAATCTTGTTAAAGCCGCTAACAGCATTCACATTTCCATGTTACATTCATATTTGAAGGAATTCCAGGTTATCCTATTTAAAAAAGTCAGAGGAAAATTATAGAAGAATTGTCTACTATAAAATACTGGGATTAGGAATCATCTTCCTTGAAATTTTCTGAAAAGTCTTTGTTTACCAAGCCATCTGCAGTCATTTAAGAGTGCTTCGGTGAAAATGTAGTACCTATTTGAATTTTTAGTGATTGTTTATAAAGATAGTAATGAAATCCAACCATCAGAAAAACAAAATGAAGTTAGGACAGCTGTTGTATTTCTAGCTTTTGATTCTTTCTCCCTTTTTTTTTTTCTACCTTTCTTCTTTTCTCTTAGCCTTGTAGGGAGAAAAGGAGGAAAAGTTTTTCTTTTCTTCTATTGTCAATACTCAAATTGGCATTTTTATATTTGTCACATTGTTGGGGAAAAGCAAAAACATTTGTTTTAGAAATCATAAGGAGGGCTGGGGATATAGCCTAGTGGCAAGAGTGCCTGCCTCGGATACATGAGGCCCTAGGTTCGATTCCCCAGCACCACATATACAGAAAACGGCCAGAAGGGGCGCTGTGGCTCAAGTGGCAGAGTGCTAGCCTTGAGCGGGAAGAAGCCAGGGACAGTGCTCAGGCCCTGAGTCCAAGGCCCAGGACTGGCCAAAAAAAAAAAAAAAAAAAAAAGAAATCATAAGGAAATATAAAAGGGAATAAGAAAGAACAGTGAACAAGCCAGTTCCATTTAGAATGTCTTTAGATTCATAGTTTTAGATTGTAGAGGAAATATGTTTAATGACATTCAATGAAATGATCTTGTTTTTTCATCTTCTAATTGGCCACTATACCTGTGTATAGGAACTATCTTCTGGCTATGGTAACAGAAAAGCAATATTGAAGGTGGGGAAAATGAGACAGAATGGAAGAAAAAAAATCTTGACTACAATAAATTTTTGTGTTGCCTTATTATGAATGGTTGGAGAAAAGAGTCATTCAAGCTTTCCTAATTCGGTTATTCCTCAGAATAATTTAGCCAACTAGGGACCCTTAGAAAAAACTACAATGGGCTTGCTGTCTAGAAAAAATGGCTTTTTCTTGCTTTATCAGAATATTGTGCTCTTCTTATCCTATTTCAAAACTAGGAAAAGTCTAGAAATACCCCCCCCCCCATTTCTCTGAATAGCATCTGTGTTATGCGTTGTCATTTCCAAATCCAAACCAAGCAATCCAGAGTCCTACAAGTAGTTCAAGTGTTGCCTTGGGAAGAAAGCTGTATCAAGTTTGTATTATTTTCAAAAGATGCTGTTGCTAATGTTTCTTACAAGATACATGGCTACAGATCACTGTCAGAGTTCTATGGTGAGTGGCGTCCAAATTAGTTACAAGGTTTTGCTTTGTTTTTTAGTTAAGCTGCCTTTGAATCCATCTAATTTTGCCAAGTGACATTCCCCCTTTCAGTGATTATTCTTTCATTTGTTGTTTTGGGTACATCAGAGCTGAGCTACTCTCTAGTTTGGTTATCTGGGAGACTAAGAAAGTGCTGTGATCTAACGCGCTGCTGTTGTCCATATTTCAGGGACAGGAGAGAGTGGCAAGAGTACTTTTATCAAGCAGATGAGGATCATCCATGGGTCAGGATACTCTGATGAAGACAAAAGGGGCTTCACCAAACTGGTTTATCAGAACATCTTCACGGCCATGCAGGCCATGATCAGAGCTATGGACACACTCAAGATCCCATACAAGTATGAACACAATAAGGTAGGTGGGACTCTCTATGTAAATAATTGGCAAAGCGGCCTGCAGTAGCCATAGGAATGCTCTCTTAGTATGTTTGGAATGCACAATGGGTATTTGAAATTTACCTTTTTCATCTTCTCACAAATAGAGTTTCAGTGGCCAACCAAAGGTTTATAAGAAGACAGTCATACCCATAAAAATTTAGGATAGTGTTTTAGTGATGTCAGTATAAGACATAAGTGGATATTTAATGATAAAAATACAGAGATTTAAAGTTTAGACTATATTGAATATTGTATTAATTAGATAGTTTCTAAAGACCAAACAAATTGGCCATAGCGCACGAATTCAAAGATCTGGCAGTCTTGTTCTTCATTGGAAGAAGAACATACTACCTCTAAGTCTGTTCTGTCTGGTTTAATTTTGAATTTCATGACTTCCTTTTAGTAGTGCCACAGGCTTCATTTTATGTCAAAATCATCCCATCTGTCACTTTCACTAGCCCTTCCAGCATATTTCATTGCAATTGTGTTAAAGTGTAATACAAGCATATGTACATACTTGGAAATTATTAGGGAAAAATAATATAAATTTCTAGATTTTTAAAAAATAAGTAAACTCATACTGAGTTTATTTAACTATGAGTTGAAATTGAAAACTACAATTTTTCTATTTCATAGTTGAAATAGAAAGATACTTCTATTCCCCTACCCAATGGAATCAGAGTTGAAGTTGCTTGCTCTCCAAGTATTACAGAGATAAGGTACCAAACAAGGCTGGTGCATCTGAGGGTAATTTCCTGTTAGAATTTATGCTGCTGGTGCTGTCCAAAAAGCTTGAAGGCTAGGATTGGTGCTACACGGGCCTGACAGCCATTTCTGAGGCCCTCAGCCTGAGGGGAGAGAAATCTATTTTCATTTTTTAAAAATGTCTTTAGAGGGGCTGGGGATATAGCCTAGTGGCAAGAGTGCCTGCCTCGGATACAGGAGGCCCTAGGTTCGATTCCCCAGCACCACATATACAGAAAACGGCCAGAAGCGGCGCTGTGGCTCAAGTGCCAGAGTGCTAGCCTTGAGCGGGAAGAAGCCAGGGACAGTGCTCAGGCCCTGAGTCCAAGGCCCAGGACTGGCAAAAAAAAAAAAAAAAAAAAAAAATGTCTTTAGAGCTTTCTTCCCTTTCCCTTAATCTGTACAAGGCCAATATATATACATTTCTCATTGGACTCAGTCTTTGCTCCCTTAGGTCTTTATGCTTATAGTAAGATTCCGTATTGGTTGTCAAAATACTGTCTATACTGCCTACTTTGTACTTGATATTATTTTAGAACATGCAATAACAACTTTTATGCTCTCAATACGTGTGTGTGTGTACACACATGTGCACACACCTACAGGTCCTTTGTACTTGATATTATTTTAGAACATGCAATAACAACTTTTATGCTCTCAGTACGTGTGTGTGTGTACACACATGTGCACACACCTGCAGGTCCTGGGATTTGAACTCAGGGCTTGGGCACTCATTGCTCATGAGCTTTTGTGTTCAAGGCTAGTGCTCTACTACTTGAGCCACAGCTCAACTTCTTACTTTCTGGGTGATTAACTGGTAAGTAGAGTCTTGTGGACTTTTTTGCTTGTGCTGGTTTTGAACCTTGATCCTGAGATCCCTTTCCCTCAGTCTGTGGGCCTCAGGGTTCGGTCCTTAGAATTCTGTCAGCCAGGGTTCTCTCTGCTTTTGAGCAACATAAGCCAGTGAAGGCTAACTGAAGGCTAACTTTAAGTAGGGAGAGAGTTTATGAGAATGTGAGTTCACAGAGAACTGAAGAGAAGCTGAAGAACTCTCTTTGAAACCAGAGTGGTGAGAGTATGAACTCTGACCAATTTCAATTTCAGTTTTCTGTCATTCACTTAACAGTCAAGTTCCTGGGAAAAAGTGTATCCAGTGTAGCCTGGACTCTATGCCAGCCAGTTCTTTGGACTGGGGCAGACTGGACAATGTGACTGACAGTCCCTGGGGAAAATCTGGGTACAGTTAATGGAAGAAGGGTAATGATGCTGGCATAAAACACAAATCTCTAATGCAAAAACACACAATTTATAACATAAAGTGACATGTGAATACTCTATGGAAGAAAGTGCTCCAGATTAACTTAATATTTGTCCTAAAATACGTTTTATTCTAGGGCGAGGAGGATTATAGGACATGATTTAGTAACAGTCACATAAAGAAGTATATAACTTAGAGCCCAAGTATTAAATTTCTGAGCAACCTTTATATTGTTACATTTACTATTTAAACCTCATTTTTAAATACTTTTAGCCTAAATATCATCATCTGTAGAAGGGGGCAAATAAAAATAAAGTTATTGCCTGTTGCCAGTAGCTTACACCTGTAATTCTAGCTACTCAGGAGGCTGAGATCTAAGGACTGTAGTTTGAATGGAGTCTGGGCAGGAAAGTCCATGAAACTCTTATCTCCAACTAACCACCAAAAAACTGGATGTGAAGCTGTGGACACACACACACACACACACACACACACACACACGGAAAAAAAAAACTTTCAAGAGTTAAGCTGATAATATATGACAATATCTTGTAAATGACTTTTGAAAGTTATCATAAGATGAATTATCTTTATTAATAATAGAACAAACAGAAAATAACTCAAAATGCCATGAGTGGATTTAGGAAGCATCTAAGGAAAACTTTCCTCAAAGGGGCAGTCAGTGAAATAGGATACCATGGAAGGCAGGAAAAAAACTCCTTATCTGGATGTACTAAAAAATAGAAAGTATTTTTAACATAAGAAATTCTTTAAAGAAAGTTTGCTAAAATAGAGTAAGGGATAGATGAGACAACTTCTGAAATTCTTTCCGTACTAATTTTCCTCATGCTGATACTTCTGTTCCAAAACTACCAAAAAGAAAATTGTGGCTAAAATTATTTTTTTTTTACAGTTTAAAAATTCAGCTTCTACTTTTCTTGAACTTTTATCTATTCTAGAAAACTAAAAAAAGAAAAATAAACAACAGATTCTTTTGAACTATAGTCTCAAGCCCAGAGGAGAATTTTTCTTTCCTTGCATCTAAGTTGCTTAAGTAATGACAACATTCACATCTCTTTAGGGGGTCCTTAGTGTTCAGGTGCAGGCTATGTGGGGTTGTTGGTGACACTGATTTTAATTGCATTGTTGGCTACTCAGTACCAAAGCAGCCTTCTACTCTGTTTCTGCAAATCTTTGAGCATTTTCCAGCTTTTCAAAACATAAATAGTAAAAGAATGAAGGGACTTTTCATAACCAATTGTATTAATGACTTTGCTTTATAGTGAGTTTTCATTTTGAGCAGTAGAAGTCATACAGTTTTGGCTTTCTGCTCTAAGGCTGCATATGAACTGAATTTATTCAGTTAAGTACCCTAATATTTAAAGGTTCTTTCCAGGAAGAACTTTTGACTAGCAGGTCGATTTCCCAGGGTAAATACAAATAATTTTTTTTATTGTTTTCCCTAATACACGCATCTTCCTTTTTCTTGAAGCCTCAAATTGTTTGTATATTTAGGCTATATTAGCTATATAACTCTGGCACAAGGACTCATTTTTCCTGGATTAATGACATGGCATTGAAAAATGCCTTACCTCATTTTTGAAGGGCAATTGAGCTACTGTGTGGCTTCATTATCGTTCATGTAGACATGTTCTTTCTCAAGATAACCTTTCACTTACAAGAGAAGAAGCTGGCCTCTGAGTGCCATGGGGATCTGACAACTTCCTTTTGAGCTGGGCTGACACTGGGCTGTACTACCCTGATTTGGCTGACTTGGCCCCTGAATCCTTCCTGTTTTCCATCTTCATTGTCTGAGATAGCAGGTTCACCTGGATTTTCTTTCTTCATTGGGTGATTTTCCATTGTGGAAAGAGCATTTTATGTGGCTAATGTGAGAGCTAAAGCTAATGTAAGAGGACAATGAAAGCTGGTTTCACTTTTTTATTACTAGAATACTTTGAGTCTATGTAAAGGCTATATTTGTTTGTGTGTGATGCAGATAATAGGAAGCAGATCTTTTGAGAACCAGGGAAAGTTGAGTGTATACACGCTATAGGCACAGACTTGTATCTGATGTTCTTGTTTATTAGCAGTGAGCTTTGGATATTGCCCTACACTACTCAGTGTAGAGTAAAACTGGTGGAAGATGACCAGCATTCTCACCATAGTGTACATAAGTGAATCCTGTGTTTAGATAGTGTTTCCTTAGCATATTCTTTGATGTCTGTCTCCATTATAAGAGCCCAGCATACACAGAAGAAGAAACTCATTTCCCCTCATCTTCAGCTCATCTACAACTTTCCACATTCACAGGTCAGGTCATCTTAAGCTAGTCTGCATAGTTTAAAATAGAATGACAGGAAGAATTTTAACACTTGAGTGCCAAGATTGAGGCTTTATTATTATTTAAACCTTGAGCAATATTTGACACAGAATTCTACTCTGTTAAATGAATGAACAGATGTACATTTGTTTACTGTGACATTTTCTTTTTAAATACAATGTGGTGCACTACGTATGATCCCAGTTTTTAGAGTCCTGCACAACTTGATTTGAAACCTAATTCTACAACAGAAATGTCATTTGATACTGAGAATATTAGTCTGTGTGAATTCAGTTCTTCATATATAAAATTGTGGAGATTATAATCCCTATAAGAATTTCATCATGTAGTCTATGAAAAAGGTGCCAATGCTTGCCACTGTTAACTGGAGATAATGCTCTTTCATTTAATCATTCCACTGTTTTATACTAAGTACCTTCTCTCTTTTGGTCAACAGACCTATTTGACTGATTTTAGAAAGAAAAATACAATGATAATCTCTTACAGGATTTTTGCTGACATGACCAAATACATAGAAAAACTCTGTTTTTAGCAACTTGTCTTTGAACTGCTGTCACTCCTCACACTGACCTGAGCAAGAAGTCTAGGGACTGGATGGCCACTGTCTAAAACACATGTGGCATAGTTTAACACATTTTAGTTTTAAGTTATGAAACTGGTCATGTGGCTGTTCTTGGTTAACTTTTGGCAAAACATCAGATGAATATTTTCCTTGTTCTTTAAAACCAATGAATGCATGATTTTCCTCTTTAATTTTAAGACACTGCATGTATTTTCAATTAGTGAGGCAGAATATACTTATTGGATCCAAGAGAAGTGAAGGCTTACTGAAGATGGAGCAAGGGTCTGAGAAATACTCTCACTTTCCCTTCTCATGCTCATGCTGAGTAGTAACTCCAGTGCTGGACTCATTGCTTTTGTAGAAAGCTAGTGCAGGGCTTGCTAGTACTTGGCAAAGCAACAGTTTTGTTTATCAAAATATTATGTATCAGGCCCAAGATCTTATTTCTAAATAACTAGTATTATTTATTCTTCTCCACCATTTCTTCCTTCGTTTCTCAGTTATCTTGAGTGTTTTTCACAGTGAAAATAATTCTTTTCACTTTGTCATTTATTACATAGATCTCAAGACCCAGTGTCAGATCAAGACTGTACTAGGAGTTCAGAAACTTCCCTGGCTCCTTAACAAGGATCTCTCCTTGGGAAGTTGTGTGATTAAACAACCATGCTTTAAAATAATGTGTTGTAAAAATACTTGTGACTTTCATACTTACGTGTTTATCCAAGTATGACTATCAGCTTGGAAAATGTATTTAAGAATAAGTTTGGTGTTACATTATATAGTATGCTTTCATCCTAAGGGAAATAAAGGTTGTCCTTAAAGGTTGATTATTAATTTTAATTGGCAGCAGTCTAAGTTTGTATTTTGATCAAATTTATTCTCCTAATTTTGTGTTTTTTAAAGTGAACTTGCTAAGAAGATACCTTTAAGTTCTTGCCACCACTATTTTGTAAGACAATTATGCAATTTTCTTACAATCTTGTATTTGTTTAAAATGAAAAGCCACTTACTGCTGAGAAACTTGATACCACACTGAGTTGCATAATAGTAGCAGCCTGGTTAGGAGGTTTTTCTGCCTCTTTCAAAAGGCCCATTTCCTCTATGGTTTAAAAAAATATATATATATGTACATATATATGTATACGTATATATGTGTATATGTATATATGTGTGTATATGTACATATATACGTACATATATACACATACATATATGTATATATATATAATGGCTTGGAGATTGAAAGAATGCACCTAGTGTCTTAGTCATTAGCCAGTCTGGAATGTAGTGAAAAGTCCTTGAAGACTGCTATATGTGGTGGGAGTTTACCCTGAAGGTGAACAGTCTTTATGTGCTTTTGAGAATACCCATCTAGCATTTGCTCTCTTGATCTTTCTTATCTGTTTTACTTCCTGACTTCTAAAGGCAATGAGATGAGAGCATGTAGCTATTTGTAATTCCGCCAAACTCTCACTAAAGTTGAGTGGTAAAATGTTTTTGAATTCAGTTATCTTTCAACTGACCTTCATCCTATATTCCACATCACTTCAGGAATTTTAGTGTTATCCGTGCTGTCCATAGTTTTAGGAATTTTGGCCATAGCACATTTTGGCCTGGAACAATGTCAGAATGCAGACCCCTCTTCACTTTCAAGTATGTAGGATTGGTATAAAATGACCAACACTACATACTTTGTAGATGTTTTCTGTGGAACTTGTGTACTTTGTACCCAGCAATGAGGGAAAGTGGTGTCTGGAAGAAGGGTTGGCTTTTTATACACTATCTTTTCTTTCATTCCTATCTGCAAATGGGACTTATTTTTCTAATAGGCACAGAAGGTGCTGTGCAGTCTATTGGCACTTGGAGTCATTCAACCTGAATGTGAAGTTGGGAACACTGATTTTGAATTTCAGAACAGTGCTTCTGAATCTTTCATGTGAGAACAAATCACTTGGGGAGAGGGGGGGAAAGTCTTGTTAAAATGTATATTTCAGTGGATCAGAAATTGGCCTGAGATTCTGCTTTTTTTTAACAAGGTGATCCTGAATCTGCCTGGAGTACAATTCATCTATATAAGACATCAAGTACATTACTTAAATTTTCTGCACTATGCCTTCCTTATCTGAAAAGTGAGGATAGTGCTATGACACTCACTTTATGTATTTGATGTGAGCATTACTGAGAAAATACAGATGCAAAGCTTTGGAACAATAACATCAGCATCAGTACAGTAACTAGCCACTAAATAGATGGTGGCTGAAAGGACTGGGTCAGGAGTTATGTACAGGCCTTTGGGTAATGACTAGTATTTGAAGGGAAATTGCTGATTGTTTACAGATACAGAAAAAGTAGGATCCAAGTATGAGACATGGGTTTCCACTTAGCAGGAACAACAGTATTTTCTTAAAACGGTAGGCTTGCTTTTGATAGAACCCGATATCTAGAATGTAATCAAAGGTAGAGACTCTGAAAGAGTTCATGGACTGTGGGTAATGCTGAGAATAGGGAGCAATAGTTTGTCACTGATAGTCCATATGTCTTCAGGTTTTTGCAAGGTAGGAGGGTGCAATAAGTCCAATAATGGAAAAGGAAGGAGGTGAAAGAAGGAAAGGTGAGAAAGACCACTTTCATACCTAACCCAGTATCAGAATTTTCCTTCAATGTACCCCCAAAGTGTGAGGGAGGTAGTAGTTTACCAGTTTTGCAGATAAAAACTGGTTTACCATCAAACCACTCAATTTGTAAGTTTATGAGGCATGATTTAAAAACTAGAGTTGGAACTTCTTGATGCTCAGCAGTGCCTTGGGCTTGACTTCACAAACACCTTTGACACCGAGGATACCCACATACAGATATCTTGTGGAGGTAATCGAAGCCAACCCAACTATATGTGGTTGTTACCAACCAAGAGACGACTTTGGAAGTTTTTTCTGTGTGCAGAGTCTGAAATGATTTTTCTTAAGCCTGAGGCTTGGCTCTTCTTAGGAGGTAGGAAGTGAGGCTTAATTACTATGCAGATACTTGAATCTAGTGACCAGGGACCTTAATCGGTGCATCTTGGATGCCTTTGAAAAAGAGTAGCCCGATCTTTATTTTAATTGCCTTAGTTTAACATTAGTACTAATCATAGGAATGATATTGTCATTGTTAATAAAGGTAATTCTTGTTATAATTGTAGTACAGATAATTGTAATGATTTCTCTTAGTGGAACTATTATGAATGTTCTCAAACTCCACTGCCTGATGTGAATAGTTGACATTCTGTGTTCAGTGAATGAGGAACTTTTGGCCTTATCATCCTGAATATCTGACTATATTGTATTTTTTTCCTAGTAGAGAATAAGCACTTGAAATAAGGGCTATTCTTTACTTTTGAACACAGATAAGGAAGTGAAAGTAGTTTTCTTTTCTTGAACAATAGAAAACCACAGACAAACTGAAAATGTTCTTTTGATAGACCACTGCTTTATCACTTATCATATTTTACATTTCATTTCCTTACACTTGTGGGTGTGTCTTTTCTCTTTGAAACAAGCCTATGAACAGCCTAGATGCTTCGATAGAGGTCCTATTTGAAATGTAGTTCTGCAGTCATAAAGAATGTGAGGCTGAACCAATTTGACTCATACCCAGAGAATTGCTAATTATTTAACCTAAACACTAATGATTGTAAACCTTGTTCTTACAGTGTAAGAAAGTATAAACTTCTATCTGCACCACTGCACATACCCCTTTGTGTTCTCAAAATTGATTATTTATGGTCTCTGTAGTCAGCTGTTGGCTACACTGAACACCAAAGTATGTCAAGCTTTCCATGCAAGTAGAAGCAGCATATATAATTAATTTCCCACAAACTTGGTTTAAGAAAATATTCTTTTCAGGCAAAGGAAATTGGCTTTGTTTTGATCAGCAAATCCGACCTAGCTTGCTGAAAAACCAAACTACCTAAATTTGGAAAATAAAAAAAATTATCTGATCTCTGTCCTTATAAGGGCATTTACAATTTGACTTCCACTTGAACATGATTTAACAAGATTTTGTGTTGTGTTTGGCTTTGTTTGATGGTTCCTTGAAGCATGGGAAATTTGTGATGCTTGGCTCTAGGTGTGAAGGAGCAGAGATACAAGCTTTTAGTTGACCTTTCAGAAGTCACATGTAACCCTAGTGCTGCAGTTATTTAGAAAATTGCTGAATCATTTTTAGACATTGCTTTCAATCCTTAAAAATAAGCACTACAAGACACATTCATTTATGCTTTAATGATAGATTTGGAGTAGAAAGAACAGCATCAGAAATCATTCCATTTCCCACCCCTGTCATTGGCTGCCCCTAAATCAGGTGGGATCTGAGTGCAAGAGTCACTTTTAGCCATTGGGGAAGAACATTATCATTGAATGAAAGCCCTATACTTACTGAGTCCCTGGTCCCCCCAGATATCCTAGGAGCTTAGTGTTCTATTCACCTCTTCACCCTCTCTCTACCATCTTCTTCCTTCTGTGAAAGGAAACTGAGGCTTTGCAAGGTGAAATAATACTTGAGTATTAGAGTGGTTATGATATATCTACAGAACCTAACATGCAGGGTGCCTGCCTCTAGAGTGCAGGCTTTCTTTAGGTATCTCAGAACTCTGTGTGCTTTGTGGCCTGAATTCTCACATCTACTTATACAGTGTAGGTTTCTCAAACATCAGTCTCTCATTCAGAAGTTCCTGGTCCTACTACTTTTACTTGACCCCTTTTCTTATGACCTCAGACAATCATGTTCATGGAACCTTCTAGCACCTGTCCCAGTTAGCTGCAATTCTGACTACTACTTGATTCCTTTCTTGCTTGTTTCTATCTATACACCAGTATGTCTGCCTAGAGACTGGTGATAGTTACTAGTTTTACTTCCTCCTATGGCCTGGGCCAAATTGCAAAATAATTAAAGCAGAAGCTCCAAGATTTTATTTAAGTGAAGAAAAGAAGGCTATGTAATAGGATAACTAAGTTACTATGGCTCCTGGTAAAGAAGCACTTTTGTACCATGTGAGCCATCAGAGCAAGACTAGGTAACATTTTACAGTCTTTACTCAAGTTTATCCTGTTTATTTTCCCCAAGTCAGTAGATAGTCATCATTCATCGGTATTTAATTTTTTTTTTTATCGTTGATTGTGGGGTTTGCACTATGTCCCTGTGCTCTTTTTGGTCAAGGTAGTACTCTAGCACTTTGAGCCACAGCAGCACTTCTGGTTTTCTGGTGATTAATTGGAGACAAGAGTCTCACGGACTTTCCTGCCAGGGCTGGCTTTGAACCACAGTCAGGTGTGAGCCACCAGCGTCTGGCTTCATCAGTGTTTTTGTTAACACCATTTAGAGATCTAGGATCAGAACTCAGCAAAGATAATACTTGGGGAGTTATTGATTTTATTAGATTTATTTCTGTTTTCATTATTTTAACTTTTCTTTTTTTCCTTTCTTATAAGTTAAAAGTAAACATTTTAGCTGATGTATCAAGTCAGACCAAGAAACTCATTTCATCAGAACCCATTAAGAAATTGTTCTCAACTTTGTTTGCACAGCAAAGATTTTTGTCATTCAATTCAGTAGTAAGGATGAGAATTATGTCAAGGAGGATGCTAATGTTAGTAGCCAAGGTCGTAGTATTGAGTACTGAAAAATATGTTTTGAAACAAATATATACTACAAGTCTGAAAAGGCGATATTTTTATCAATTAAAGAATATTTGGAAATTAATTATGGTACAAGCAGATAGCAAACAAATACCCTAACTGACAGATAAACTGACTTGCTTGTTTACTTCTATTCTCCCTTCTGGGGCTTAATGCCTCATCATACAGGCTTGAAATGTGCCCTACCACTGAGCTAACATCCTCTGCCTCAAATTATATTTCTCTATATTTAGGTTTTGTTTGTCATTCAGCAAGGGACAACAAAACATTTTTCCAGATACAGTGGGAGCCAGGACAGTTCCCAGATAAGTTGAATTATGTGGGCTATGGAAGTCCACAGGGCAGAGCACGTTTGTAGTGGGAGATGAAGATACAGGGGCAGCATGTGAAAATCATCCTCCCTGGCTGGTAAACGCCTTTAGGTTCTGTCAAGTGGGTCCCCAGGAGCTTGATCAGGAGGAGTTGATGGCAACTGGTCTGTGTTTTTAGAATACATTCAAGTGGTGCAGCTGGCATATGCACTTTGGAAACAAATGGAGAGGATTCCAACCAGGCCTGAAGATCCAGAGTGTAAGGGGAAGGTGGGTGTAGAGAAAAATGGCAGCTTGAGAAGTAAGCCAGAGTGGAATTCCAAGAAGTCATTTTATTATTTTACTTTTAGATTCTTTTTTTTTTTTCTTTTTGAACCTAAGGAGAAACTTGAATGTGAAGGGGTTAGTGGAAGTTTGGTGATATTAGAAGGAAGCTATTGGTAGAATAAGAAAACACATATCAAATTCTGGAGGAGTGAAACATTCAAAATTTTAAAGTGATTGGGAGAGAGAAGTGCAGAAGGATTAAAAGGTGTGAGATAGAGGTGAAGGCAGCTTTCAGCAGATACTCCTCAATAATTTTGTCTGAACAAATAGGTTGGATAATGCCAAGAAAAGGGAGCGCTATCATGAAGGTCAGAATTGTAGAAGAAAATGAAAGGGAAACTTGTGTGATGTAATAATTGAGAATAAGGGAAACGGAGTAAAACTGAGATGAATAAAAGAATTGCAAGCAGAGCTGTTATAACAGATTCTGCCCATAGGTAGATGTAATTAGCCTGCCCTCCTAGGTAGTGAGATTCCTTATACTTAGTACACAATTTTTCATGATAATGGAGTTTAGCTATGGCATGAATAATTGATAGGTTCTGAATCTCATTTTAGCAATATGCTTGTGTTGCAGTAAGATATCTTCATATTGACGTCTTTTTGAACTATGGTCTTTGTATATGTGGTTCTCTCATAGTGAGGAGTACTGTGGCCAACCACAGCCCAGTGGTCTGGGACACCTCACAGACCCCCGGGTTTACTGACTGATTTCATAAAGACCTATATCTTAAGGTCCTTGGATCTTAAAGTCAGTCAAGAAACAGCTATTTAATGAGTCAGCTAGTGCTGTGGAAAAATGGCTGAGTATACTCCAAAGTGGCACTGTAGCAGCAAGTTAAAAAAACATAAAAATATCTATTCTCTTTGCACTAGCAGTTCTGTCCTGCTGAATCAATTCAGTGAGAATAAGACCTACTTTCTAGATGGCATTAACCATCTTCTGTTCCTCCTGAAGTTGGCAGCAACTAGCACAGTTCCTTGCACATACTTCATGCTCAGTACATGTTTGTTAATAATTATGTAAGGCTCATGAAAGTGCAGAGACCCTATTCTGTACTTTTGCCATGTTCTGTCTGCATTGGCTTTTGTGTCACTCACCTCTCTATTCTTTCAGATTAATTATAGTCATGTATATCACTTCATGATTATATATGTCCTTTTATCAAGCAAGATGGGAGTATTTGCTCACTGTTATATCTCTTTTTTCAACTTGGTTAAAAAAACAGCACACATACACACAAATAGACACTAATGGATGTGGTTTGGTACAGTACCATTTACAAAAATGAAAGCTTGGAAATGAGCCAGATGTGTTTTAATCAGGAAATAGATTATGGTATAGCTGTTCTAGAATTCTGTGCAGTTGAAATAAAGAAGTAGACCAGTTTGCAATGTCATGCATGAAAATGTATTACCATTTTAAAAAGCAACTTGCAGACTGTCGTGTATAATGTAATCCTATTTTTTTTACAAAAATATGTAAAAGAAAAATTCTAAATGTTTATTTATAAGTAGACAGGAAAGCAGAATAGATGAATACCCACCCAGTATACACTTATTATCTTTTTATATATGAGTTGTAGAATTATGGCTTACTCTATTTCTTTGTATGTGATTTGTTTTATTCAGCTTTTTTGTTTGTTTGTTTGTTTTTTGGTGCTATAAACTTTGTTTTCTGTCCTTTCCGCTCATCCACTCATCCCTTCCAGGTATTTAGTGCATACCTTTGTGCCAAGCAATGTGCTAAGCTATGTAACTAAGAAATCAAGCCTTAAATTACTGAATTGCTAGCTCAGTATATATAAAATATAGTGTGCTAAGTGAGCCAAGTGATACTAAAGGAAAAATTGTAGCATACTGTGAGACAGGGGATGGGACATGGATAGGGAGGCTCCCTAGAATGTTTTTTAAATGATGTTATTTATTGAGTATTTACTAGCAAAGCTGTGTTGAAGCTTCTGATTGAAGCATTGTCATTACTCCAGGAGCTCATAAGTCACTGAAGAATAGTGATAGTGTGTCCTACTTTTGTGCCTATTAATATCACCAAACAATATTAAAACACATATGATGACTTCAGATAGGCAAGAAAGAGGGAAAATAGGCTATATAATCTAGTGACAAAACAATTGAGCTCTAAGTATTTAAGAGTAGTTGTGTGTTATTGCTTCTAGGGAATGTGTTATTGCTTCACTGTTCCATAGACATAAGGTTATATGATAATTTTGAATATAGTTTCTCATTGTACTCACTGGATTCTTCAATACTGTTTGCTGTCTTTGTTCTACATGAAAGACATATTAGATTGCCTTTTTCCCCCACAGGTTTCGATAATTGTTCCTTATGATTCTTTTAGCTATGGCAATTTCTTAAAGTAATAACTAGGGCTATAGGGAATAGGGCAGAAGAATCCTTAGGCTTCACACCAGTATTAGGTGGCCAGGTCCCTGTGGCCTCAACACACACACACACACACACACACACACACACACACACACACACACCCCTCTTTTGCTTTTTCACTTCACAGAACATAAACCAGGAGTATAAAGAGGAGATGATCATAATAAGAATGTCAAGGACATACCCACAGGAAGCTATGCCCAGGGCTGTGATTGAGGCTTGTTATTCCTTGGCACAAGTCCAGTACCCAAGAGCAAGTGAACTGAGGGCAGACCAGAAGGAGCCACATCCCAGAAAAGCCAAACAGTCCTGTTGCTGCTGGTGGCCTCCCTGACCAAATTGGATTTGTCATTCGAAGTTGGCTAACTCTCAACTTTCATATCTATAGACCCGACAGCACTTGCTAGACACACAAACCCCTGGCTCTGTCTCCTCTCCTCTCCTCACAGTGGCAAAGACTTCCTAGCTGTGTCATGCTCGGTGAGATTTCATGTTACTTTGTCTTCATTATTATTGTTATAAAAACATGCAGTGGAACTTCATCATAAATAATTAAAAACCTCAGACAAAGAAAATGAGCTGAGCAATACTGAGATCCTGCAAACTGATTTTCCCCTGCATCATGGTCTTCTGTTTGCCTACTAATTTCCCAAACTCCATAATTAACAAAGGGCAGCTCTGTTCTGGAAAGAATTACCCAGGTTCGGCTCAGGCACTTCCTTTGTAAGGAGGAATAGGGGGTTGGCTGGGTTCCTACCAGTCTCTCAAATAAGGCCTCAGTGTGCTTCCCATTGTAATTAAGTATCATTGTAACAACAGACATGTTTAGTCCTTAGCAATGTAGATAACTTGTGGAAGACAAAACACAGCTTGCCCTTGTGATGTATCACACAGGTTGTTGCTTTCTTCTTTGAAGTAAATAAAACAAATGGAAGCTATCAGTCAGATTCACTGTGTTCTGATGTGCATTGTAAATGATTAGGGGAATGGAGTGAATAGAAATGGCTGTGCCATCAGCCCAAAAGCTGCTCAGTGGATGAATTGATCAGAAAATGTGATATGTACACACACACACACACACACACACACACACACACACACACACACACACACACACACACACTGGAATTTTACTCATCCTTAGAAAGAATGATATTGTAACATTTGTAAAGAAATGAAAAGACATGGAAAAATTATGTTAAGTGACTCAAGTCAAGCCCAGAGAGACAAAGGATCCATGTTTTCCCTTATATGTGGAAGCTACATTTAGCTTACCAACTTGTAAGTAAATACAGTGGATGGTATGCAAGTGTATACAAATGTATTAATTGAAATATGGTAAATACAAGGGAGAGGTCAGTATAATTCCTTAGAAAGCCAAAATCAAAATTCAGTGAAATAAAACACTTGGAAGGGGTGAGGTGGTGGAGTCAAGGGGAAAAAAGTAGATGAATGAAGAGAAGAGGGAGAAAATGCAGACAAGAATTCAATGTTTATCCTACAAAATCTATGAAGAGTGAGGGAAAGGGGTGGGTAGGGGAGGGATGGGTGAAAACATTGAAAGGGGTGACATTGATTGATATTGTATTCATAGACTGCTTTGTTAAATGGCAACTCCTTTGCATAGGTATCTAAAGATGATATTAATAATAATAATAGATACGTCTGTGCGATGAAGCTAGTTTTCTCATTGCATTGATGACATGAAGGATTTAAGGAGAAGTTGTTTTAGGTTTAAAAACTACCAGGGATGAAATGTAATGTGTATCCCTTGTTTGGATCTTGATTTGTAGAAAAATTAAATAAAAGAAAAATAGAGAGTAAAATAGATGTGAAATTCTAACTTTTATTGGGCATATTGGGCATGACCATAATATTGTGGTCGTATATGTAATATTGCGTTGTATACTATTTTTAGAAATGAGAATTAAGAATAAGAATAACAGGTAAATAATTAGCACAGGTTTAGGCAAGTCACAGCAGAGGATCACAAGAGCCCAATAGCTATACCCTTATGAACACATAAGATAATGCTAAGTGAAATAAACTCCATGTTATGGAAACGATCGTTATATCACAGTTGTAACTACTTTCAACGTGCCATATGTAACTGTAGCCTCTATTATTGATGATCTTCCTGTATCACCTTCCTGTGGTTGTACCTACACGATCTCTGTATCTTATCTGAGTATATTGGAAACCGGGTATACTGGTATTAGACCTAGGAAATTGGAAGGGAATACCAACATCGAGAGACACAGGGTAAAAAACCAAAAAAAAAAAGACAAACAACTACAAAAGCAATACTTGCAAAACTGTTTGGTGTAAATGAACTGAACAACTCATGGGGTGGGGGGAAGGAAAGGGGAAGGAGGGGGGAATGAGAGAGGAGGTAACAAACAGTACAAGAAATGTATCCAATGCCTAATGTATGAAACTGTAACCTCTCTGTAATTCAGTTTGATAAATAAAAAAAATTAAAAAGAATAACAGGTAAGTGTGACTTAACAAATTAAATGAATAAATAAATAGTAAAATGAAGGAAGAAAATCATACAGGCTGCTAAGATCTTAATGATTGTGATTTTGCTCTTCTCGAGATAGGGTCTTGCTGAACTAGTCTAGGCTGAACTCAGATTTGCAATGTTCCTTCCTCAGACTGAACTCTGCTGGAATTAAAGGTGTATGGCTGATTGTTGAACAATTTATTGGGGATTTATTTTATTCTTTAAAGTTTTATGTTCATTTGAAATCTTTCATAATGAAAATTTTAAAGTGATTGAGTTCTTAGTATTCTAGAAGGAAATAGCTTTTAATTTAATTTAAGTAATTTTAAGGCATTCTAATTTTGCTTCTAGGGTAAATTGTTACTTTATAACATGGGGATGTTAGATTAACTATGAGAATTTATTTCCTTCCCCCCCCCCCCGAAAAAATTAGGCATTATGCCTCCTTTTACTCTAAATACACAAATTAAGAAAGTTTCTAATTTAGAAATTTGCTCTTTGTCCAGTCCTCTTTGTTTCTCCTTTGTTCCTTTGATCCTCCTGGGGAGGAAGCAAGGGGATAACAAGAGCATAGCTGGAGCACCCAGGCAGTTGCCCCTCCCCCCATTGTCTGTCCTTCCCTGCTCAGCTTGGAGGCCAGGCCTTCTGTAACCTGCATGTGAGCAGTGAGCTCTTGAATGTGTGGGACCACAGGATAGTGCAGTGGCTAATATGCAGGATTTAGACCTTACCACTACAGCTGATAGCTGTGAGCTTTGGCAAGCCTGTTACATTCTCTTGTTCTCTTTTCGGCTCCATTAACTGGGAATGATGACAGTATACCTCTAACTCATAGGGTGAGGTTTAAATGACACTACACATGTACAACCATTACCATTACAAGAGTATCTTGTACAGAGTGATAAGGGTTTGTTGTTCTTCCCTTCCTTTACTGGGCCTGGGGTTGATGATAAGAGTATGTAGAGGCCTACCACATACATGTCCCAGGGTTCAATCCCCAGCACCCAAACCAAAAATACCCCCTCCCATACTTGACTGATACAAGTGACATTAACTAAACATTTTTGGAATATAATGCTTATGTGATCAATGGAAACAAGAATTGTTATTTATTCTCGCCATCTTATAAACTATTGTATGTAGTCAACATAACCTTATAGAAGTAGTGTAATCAGCAATAGTATTTCCTCTTTGCTTTGGAATGAAGCCTTTTCAACTTTAATTGTATTTTGTGGATATAGTGGCATCCTCTGTGTGCTGTAGTTAACAGACAGATAGCAGGAATGGCATCGCATTCTGGAAAGAACAGGGATGCCTGGATTGGAATTGGGAGATCATTTCTCTGGGCCCTGTCTTCCTATAAAATGGGAAAACATAATGCCTACTCCCCAGACTAGTTGTGAGGTTCAGGAAAGTGGTCAGCCCTCCTGCAGTGCCTGGCATGTAGCTGAGATGTTGAGAGTTTAGCAGTGTGCCTAGGTGCTAGAGGGAAGCAAAGGTGGTGGACAAGATGTGGGCCCCTGTGGGGAGAGCAGCTGTCACTGAAGAATGTGAAGTAGAACAATATAATGGTTCTAATTTCCTTGAATTCAAATAGACTAGAACATTTACTTCAGGTTTGTACTTTTGAATCTTTATGTGATCTGCTCATTTCTCTGTTAATCCTGGAACACATCTTTTCCTTCTAACCCAGCTCGAGCAAATTAAGATATCTAAGCCTAGTAGATTATTCAGAAAATTTACCCTTAAATACCTAGGAATTAGATAGAACAATGAAACACCTGGATTGGACATTTCAGTGGTGTTCTCTTGTATATAGCGTGCAAATTTTCATATATCCTATACATTACTCCTGTGTCAGAAGTTAAAAACTGAAGCATTGTTCCTTTAAAATACATAACATGAGTGTTTTTTTCTCTTTTTAAAATCTCTATTATTGACTGGTTTCTAAAAGGGATTATTATGTTTTTAATCTCATAGATTGCTGTCTGTGTCCCATAAGTCATACATTGTCCTAACAAGAATGACTGGTGTATGTTTTGATTTCCACATCATTATTAGCATAGAATACAACCCATGTCATGTTGATTTTCAGTAATGCTTTTTAGCTTCAGGCTTTAACAAAAGCGCTCTTCATGACTGTTGTTAGAAATCTTTGCAATGCCTAGGGATTTCATATCTCTGAAATTCATTCTTGTAAGGTAGAGCATTATGTCATTTTTAATGCTGAACATGGATGAGGCATTGACCTAGAAGAACCCAGTGTGATTATGTTTGAAAGAATCCCTCCTAGCCATCCCTGGGGACCACACACAGATAGTCATAGACAGGAGAAGAAGGTTTATAAGTAGGTTTATTTATTTTTTTATTTTTTATTTTTGGCCAGTCCTGGGCCTTGGACTCAGGGCCTGAGCACTGTCCCTGGCTTCTTCCCGCTCAAGGCTAGCACTCTGCCACTTGAGCCACAGCGCCGCTTCTGGCCGTTTTCTGTATATGTGGTGCTGGGGAATCGAACCTAGGGCCTCGTGTATCCGAGGCAGGCACTCTTGCCACTAGGCTATATCCCCAGCCCATAAGTAGGTTTATTAATGGGGCCATATCTCCCACACATGAGGGAGCAATATGGCGTCTGCACCTTATCCAGGTGGTCACTTGTAACTCTTTGGGGCCAGAGGGGAGGCAGGTTGGGCAGCTAGGAGTTCAGGTCTGGGTGAAGCTGGGGGCTAGTGGGAGGGGCCAAAGACCTAAGGTGGGGGAAATGCTAACAGTGTTGAACAACCAGCTTTGACCCATGAGAAGTCTAAGGCCATGTCTTTTTTTGTATTTGGTGATCAGTTTTCATTGGGTGTGGGAAGAGCCATGAGCCTCCTTGAATGTATTTCCATGGCATATAGCATGATCGAAGATGGTAGAAGATATACTATGGGTGGAGTTTAGGAGAGATAAAGGAAGCTAACCAGGAGGTTGGAGGCCTGACTGACTATAAAACTTGAGATACGTATGGACAAAAGCTTCAAAGGTGACATAACATTCTGGAGAAGCTTAGCAGGCTTAAAATCTATGAACAGGGCTGTATTTAAGAATCCCCAGATGCTGAGGAAGGACAAACAAACCTATAAAATACTGTACTTTAAAAATAATAACATTTACTATTATTATTATTATTATTATTTTGTTTAAGACCTATTAGGAAAAAAGGGGGACTTTTTGGATACAGAACCTTGGCTTCTGAAAAAAGGAAGGATTTGGTAAAATTAGTAATTAAAGGCTTATTTCTCATCTTATTTCATGTGTCGGGCAATCCTGGCTTCAAAGTTCTTGTTCAAAGCGGTTTATCCAACAAGGATTAGTTGCTCAGTCTAAAATGTGCGTGAAGGGCAGAAAAAAAATCTGAGAAATGAAAAGAAAGAAATTTTGGAATATGCTTTAAGCAAATTACCCTGGTAGAGTGAATAGCACTTCACATATTAGTATGTTCTGTATTACCAGTCTAGAGGCATCAGGTATAGGAACCTAGTGTGCCTTTAGCCCTGACCTCATTTATAGTAGGCCAGCAACAAGGGAAGGACAGTCCCCTTTTCTTTTTATACTTGGAGACAGTGAGTGAACCCTGAGGCTTAGATGCTGATGAAGGCAACAGATAAATCATTGTAGTAGGGGTAGTAGGTGAGTTTTTTTTACTTTGCTTTTTTGAAGGGGAGTTGGGGTTAGTGGTAGAGGTCGGGGTTTGGTTTGAGCTCAGCCTCTCATGTCTACTTGGTTTGTCTGGTTGGCTGACATTCTACCACTTGAATCAGGATCTAGCCCTAAATTTTGCTGGCTATTTTGGTGATGGAATCTCACAGACTTGGCCAGAAGTGGCGCTGTGACTCAAGTGGCAGAGTGCTAGCCTTGAGCAAAAAGAAGCCAGGGACAGTGCTCAGGCCCTGAGTCCAAGGCCCAGGACTGGCAAAAAAAAAAAAAAAAAAAAAAAAATGGAATCTCACAAACTTTTCTGCTCAGGCTGGCTTCAAACCATGATTTAGTGGACCTCAGCCTCCCGAGGAGCTAGGATTTTAAGTGTCAGCCATTTGCTCCTTCCTTAATCATTGTATTTAAAAAAATTACAACAATCATTTTCCTATCTCCTATCCTAATCCCAAACTACCTGTTTTGGATATGGGAATCCAACAAATATGTAGAGAAAGTATTTAAACTTAAGACATTAAAGATAAGAAGTAACTCCAAGATATGGAAACAAGAGCATTTTGTTTTTTGTTTTCAGTGTACTGTCCTCAGTTATTTCTTTTTGCTTTCATTCCCTCCTCCCCAATTTGGTTTATTCCCTGTTGTCACTGTTTTTGATTTTGGTACCTGCTGTCTTGTATATAAGTTTATCTGATTTGGGGAGGGGGAAGGGGAGTTACAGAAACAGCAGGACAAAGGATGAACCAAAGCAACAGTGATACTCACTGGACATTATGCTGCAAATGAACTTTACAAATTGGGGGTAGATGGAGTGGGGAGTGGCAAGAGGGAGAAAATGAGGGAGGGGGTAACAATGTTTAAAAAGAAATATACTCATTATCTTACTTATGTAGCTGTATATCACTTTCACAATTAAAAAAAAAGTGCTGCTAAGAGGTAGAGAGAGCCAGAGAACTTGAGATGAGGTTGACCAGAGAGACTACCCTGTGATAATCATGTCTTCTTAGTGCATCTTTGGTAGAATTTTCATTGCTAGAATAATGATGTTTCATGACAAGTTTCTAATTCTACTGTTTCTTTGTCTAATCATTTAGGAAATGACTGCTACTGAAGTTTTCCTAAGCACAGTTTAGTAATGCTGGATGGCTGTGTAAAGAGATGAGGTCTCTTCTAGCCAGAATCTCATTTCTTAGGGATCTGACAGTGAGGGTGGAGGATTGTAGACTTTAAGCATTCAGCTTAGCCAGATATCCAAAGCAAAGATGTGTGTAACAGGCAATCATTTTGGGACCAGGACAAAGGTATAATAATTATACATTATAATAATTTACAAGAGAATAAGATACATTATAATTAAGATAAATGCTTTTACAATTTAATCCAAGCTGGGTGCTGGTGGCTAACACCTGTAGTCTTAGCTACTTTGGAGTCTGAGATCTGAGGATTGTGGTTCAAAGCCAGCCTGGTCAGGAGAGTCCATGAGATCCTTAACTCCAATTAATCACCAAAAAGATGGAGCTGTGGTTCCAATGGTAGAGTGCTAGTCTTGATCAGAAAAAGCCCAAAGACACTACCCAGGCTCTAAGTCTAAGCTCAAAGACCAGCACACACATAGACAGAAACAGACAAAAAATTGAGTACAAATTTTAATAAAAAATTAGAATATTTCTTTTATGGCCAGTAATGTAGAGCACTTTTTCTTGTGACTCTTGGCCATTCTCATTTCCTCTTCAGAGAAGTTTCTTTTTAGGTCTTTACCCCATTTGTTGAGAGGGCTGTTGGTTCTTTGATTATTTGGTTTGGAGGAATTTAATTTTTTGAGTTCTGTGTATATTTTAGATATCAGGCCTTTGTTCATTGTATGGCTGATAAAGATCTTTTCCCAATCTGTGGGCTTTCTGTTTATCTTGGAAGCTCTGTCCTTTGCCCTGCAGAAGCTCTGCAGTTTGATACAGTCCCACTTGTCCAACCTTTCTTTGATTTGTTGTGTTTCTGGGCCTTTGTTGAGGAAGTTTCTTCCAGTGCCAAGGAGTCCTAGAGTTTCTCCTATTCCTTCTTGTAGTGTTTTCAGGGTATCTGATTTTATTTCTAGGTCTTTGATCCATTTGGAATTGATTTTGGTGCAGGTTGATAAATAGGGATCTAGTTTTAGTTTGTTACAGGTGTTGACCCAGTTTTGCCAGCACCATTTGTTGAATAGGCTGTCTTTGTTCCAACCTATATTTTTATTTTTTATTATTTTTTATTTTTGGCCAGTCCTGGGCCTTGGACTCAGGGCCTGAGCACTGTCCCTGGCTTTCTTTTGCTCAAGGCTAGCACTCTGCCACTTGAGCCACAGCGCCACTTCTGGCCGTTTTCTGTATATGTGGTGCTGGGGAATCGAACCCAGGGCCTCATGTATACGAGGCAAGCTCTCTTGCCACTAGGCCATATCCCCAGCCCCCCCCAACCTATATTTTTAGCTCCTTTGTGAAAGATTAGGTAGCCGTAGGTCTGTGGGTTCATTTCTGGGCCTTCAGTTCTGTTCCATTGGTCCTCGGGTCTGAGAAACATAAACCCTATGGTGTCTCTCATAGGGAATAGCTAGTACATGATTAGGCTGGTCATGGTAGAAAATCAAAATACCCCAATAGCTATACCCATATGATCACTTAAGATGATGCCAAGTGAAATGAACTCCACAGTACAGAAACAAGAGTTATACCACTGTTGTAATTATTTTCAACATGCCATGTGAAACTGTCTTTTGTATTTTTTTGTTCTTTTTTTCTTGTCTGTTTGATTTGTTTAGTTTTGTTTCTCTTGTATTCCCTTCCTGTGGTTGTACCACTATATCTCATCCGAATAACCTGGATACTGTTTATATGGGTATTAGAACTGGGGAAGGGAAAGGGAATATCAAATTTCAGAGACAAAGGACAAAAAGACAAACCATTCCAAAAGCAATACTTACAAAACCATTTGGTGTAAATCAACTGCATAACTCTGGGAGGGGGGGAAGAGGGGAGGGGGAGGGGGAGAAAATAAGGGAGGAGGTAACAAGTTGAACAAGAAATGTTCTCACTGCCTTACGTATGAACCTGCAACCCCTGTATACCACACTTGGACAATAAAGAAAAAAGTTCAATTAAAAAATTAGAATAAAGTAGAAAACCCTTAAACCCTTGTCTCTTCTGTGGATTAGTTTTTGTGTATTGTAAAGATGAATAGATAAAAGACATTTAATTTGTTGATTTGCTTATTTTAGTTTAGTGTATATAATGTGTGTTTTTAGAAATTCTACACATAAAACTAATACAAAATGACTTTTACAGAATGCCTGAATCAGGGCAAAATCTTCTAACTGCATAAGATGAAAGTTATTAAAATTTCTAGGCTATGATAATTTAAGACTTCAAGAAAAATAATAGGATAGCTATAGAAACGGTTAGAGTTATTTACTTTTTTGATAAAGTGAAGCAAACTAACAATATACACTTATTAAAGAATGTGATAGTAAAGGGAAGAGAACAGTAGCAAAAGTTTCTGTCCAGTAACCAGAGCCTAACACTCACCATAGTCAGAAATGACTAGAAGGGCATCTAGAAGGGCAGCATTGTATCAGTAAGCACAGATTGTATATATCAGTAAGCACCACGATCATGATCTGTCTTTGAGAATATTCTGAAAACATCTGGAAACACTACATTTACCGACAAAGGCAGGGTGCCAGCAAGGTATCAAAACTGAAAACCTTTTGTAAAAAGTTAGGTTGCATTAAGGATTTCTTGAAATATTTCATGTGATATATCTTCACTGGGTGAAGTGAAATGAATAAACATTTTGAGGTGTATTTAAAAGACAACACATGGTTTAGCCACTAAGGAAACAAAGCACAGTGATGGTAGAATGACAAAGAGGGTTGTAGCTTGTAGGAAGAATGTAAAAGTTTTCTGAATTTATGAAGTAATTCTATGTCCAATGCTATAAAGGAAATCTTCTCTGTGTACTTCCTTATTTTCCTGTATTTCCTTATTGAGGGAGCAAGCCATTTCTTGTTTGATGCATTAGACACTTAAAGGACATTGCTTGCTAATTGTTTATGAGTAATCTAGATGCTCCCAATCTGCTTCTCATTTGCAGGAATGATTATTTTCCTCATCTTTTTCGTAAACCCAGCCACAAACTTCTTTCCAAAAGCTCACATTCTTATCAGCCACTGTCCCTTGTGCAGAATACAGAGTCAGAGTGCTCTTTTTTTAAAAAAAATTTTTAAAGGCAAGTACAGTCCCAAACACAGGATAATCCCAAATCAGTGTTTTTCAAGTTTAAGTTCTAGAGGTTCATGGTATACTGAGGCACAAGGGGACTGTGACATGGAACAGACATTGAAAATGTTCTCAGTCTTGCAATTAACCACATTGTTTCTAGCTGATGTCATCCCTCCCCAGACAACCCACTAGAGTTGTTGAGATTCTTAATTAGATGTTTTCTGATGGGGTATTATTTTTTGAAGACTAAGAGTTCTTGAAGTTATCAAATTACTACATTTTAAAGTTTTTCTACGTAGCAAGAGGAATGATTACTGGCAGTCTAGAATTGGGAATCCCTTTAAAATCTCAGCACCTTTTCATACTCTTGAAGATTATTGAGGATCCACAGCATGGGCTTTTGTTTATATGGGCAATGTCTGTTGGCATTTACCATAAGATAATGAAATTGAGACTCCACCAAAATAAGCACATGCAAACACATTCCATGGGCCATCAGAAGCACAGCCTCATCATGGTCATGAGAGAGTGTGAGCAGCAAAGGTACAACATGTCTCAGTGTCAGTGTAAAAGTGGTGGTGCCCATATGTCCCCTTGAGGGTCTCTGCAGTCTTTAGGGACACCAGAGCACACTCAACCACAGGTCCAGAATAATTGCTCAGAAACAGGATATTACATAAGTCAATGGCTTACAATGAACCTTCAGTAAATGCTTTATGGAAAGGTGTGGCTGAAATAACATAAAATTCCATAAAAGTACAGTAGAAGACTTGGAGAATAATATTAAGTCCATTTATATGTTTTATGTATGTAATATACACATATGTATGTGTATATATGTACATAAAAACTATATGTATACTTGTATCAGTGTTATGTAACATGTAGTAAAATGTTACAAATGGTATTGTCTGGGTCCCAGCCCCCAGCGCTCTCCCGTCATGCGGGAGAGACCTGTCTCTTGGCCCAGGGCGGGCCAAGAAAGGAGAAGGGGGTCAATAGACCGCCCGTAGCCAGCCCCCCCTTGCCAGGGGACAATCCACGGAGGACAATCAGATGGAGTCCAGGAGAGATGTCAGCGCACTTCTCCCTTTATTGAAAGAGCTCCACTCTTAAATAGGTCAGAGAGCGGCAGGAAAGGGGGGAAGGTGTTCATGCACCTATCTAGGGACTGTGAAGGGAGGCCTGAGCTGTCTGTTAAGGGTGAGGGTCAAGGAGGGACCAATCCTAAGAGGCGGTCTAATTCTACCTCACAGCCCACAGGACCGCCTTCTGGTTCACCACCAGGCGCCATCTTGGCCACACGTGGTCCCAAGGCTGGGAGGCGGGGCCAGCTAGAACCACCTTTCCGGGTTCTGCTTAATAGCCACACGTGACCCATGGGCTGGAAGACAGGCGGGGCCAACTAGGACCGCCTTTCCGGGTTGTGGAGTAATAACCACGAGGCTCCAGGGCTGGGAAAACAGGCAGGGCCAACTAATTGCCTCTTAATGATGCAAGGCATCCAGGCATGCCCCACATGGTATGATTTATATTGTTTATACAAATAATGTAGCATTTCTTTCACATTCATAATTATATAAATATAGCAACATATTATATAATTTATATCCTATATTAGTATCATTTTTAAGGAAATATAGTAGAGGAAATAGTAATATGAACATTTTACTTCAAGTGGGAGAATTACAGGAATAATAATCTCAGAATCTACCTGTGCCATATTGAAGCAAACTAACAAAACACTTGAACAAAAATGCCTTTCTTAGTTGGTGGTCCTTACCAATGCCATGGGAAGAAAACTAGGTGTGATGCTATAGTTGACTGTGCTTGTTGACTTTGGAACAAATTAAAATTTTTTAATTTTATTTTACTGTCCAGGCTATGTACAGAGGGGTGACAGTTACATACATAAAGTAGTGAGTACATGAGTACATTTTTTGTCAAACTTGTACCCCCTCCCTTATTTCCTTCCTACCCCCCGCCCCCCAGTTGTACAGCTAATTTCCATATATGTCTTGCCCTTTATCCTTTGGAACAAATGGAATTTTTAAGGAGTAAAGCAAGCAAATAAGAAATATGAAGGTTTGGTTATTTCAAGCCTAAGAGTCCAGTGCTAAATCCTAAAAACAGCTATTTTTCTGTTTGTTTGTTTTTTTAAGTCATAGATCAAATGAACAGATAAATTTACTTTGAGACCTTTACCATGAAATGCAGGTGATATGTTTTCAGTGTTGAGTAACATTGAACATTTCTGCCAGTAGTCACATATCATGAGTCATTTATTTGTTATACTATTAGTCAAAGCAAACTCTTAAGTTGTATATCAAATGTGGGAAACCCTGTTTACCTTTTTTAAGTACCTATTTTTGTATGGCTAACATGCCAAGCTTTATTCTGGATTAAGTATGGTAGATAAAAGGTTTATAGGCTAGTAGCTTCTATTCAGTAGTCTTTTTTGTTTGTTTATTACTAATAGTGATTATTCAGCTAATGACAGTATAGTTCACAATAAAATTTATTTGTATTGCTCTTTCATTTATTTTATAAATACCATATAATCTAATAAGAATTTAAATGTCCCACCAATCAAAATCTTTCCTGCTAACGATACGTTTTTATTTTAAGCCAGCAGGATCCATTATATAAAAAAACCAAAGCTCACTCCAAGAGCATGGTCAGGCATTCATAATGCTCCTGCTATCTAAAGGAAATGCACAGACTCTCAGAGACAACCACTAAGATGTTTTGCCTCTTTCTGAAGAGTACAATAACCACTAAAAGATCCAATTTTTAATAAAGTTGTGTAAAATTTCTGGCAGGTTTCTCCAGGTTAATTTAATTTTACAAATAAGAACAATTACACTAATACTCTTTTTTAATGCTGGGAATAGTATTTTAGAGCATTTTTATAGTCCATTAAATGATATTAAAAGTTTAAACCTTAAGGGCAAGATTTTTCTGTTCTTTAATATCAGTACTTATTGAATTGGAATCTATTTTCAACAGTAAACTTCTTAAGTTCACATTCTCTTCTTTTTCCTAATACTTTCACTTTTCTTTGGAAAAATAATTCTAAGGAAGTATAAGTTGTCCAAAATCACTAGTGATTTTAGTGAGTTTGGAAAGTGGCCTTTTCCATCTTCTTTGTTACAGTAACTTAAAGTTTGGGGACCAGTATTTCAAAACTATGATGGCAAAAAGTAATCCTTATGTGCTATAAATAAGAATGGTATAAATAGATAAAAAAAAAAACCCAGATTTATGCTTGTGTCCCTTTTCTGAACTCCAGAATATTGTTACTTCTCAGGAGAGATGTGCTTCCCATGGAAGGCATGGTTGGTTTTCCTTTAAGTTTTTTGGATTTATATTTCTTTCTCTCTAACAAGTATTAAGAAAATAATTCGAGGGGGGGGAGAGAAAGTGAGAGAAAAACAAGGGAGGGAGTAACAATGTTCTACAAGAAGTGTATGCACTTCCTTAGGTATGTAACTATAAGTCCTCTGTATATCACATTGACAATAAATTTAAATTAAAAAAATAATTCATTAAAGACTGTTGGTCATTCCTATAATCCTAGTTACTCAGGAGGCTCAGATCTAGAGTATCATAGTTTGAAGCCAGCCCAGGCAGAAAGGTCCATGGGAGTCTATCTCCAATTAACCAACAAAGAGCCAGGATTTGGGGTGTGATTCAAGAGGTAGAACACCAGCCATGAGCAAGAAAAACAAGTGAGTGTAAGAGGCCCCGAATTCAAACCCCATTTAAAAAAATGATGGGCTGTACTTTTCAGCAGAGCTCTTGTAGAATTGCTGTTTGTTCTTGGGATTTCACCTTTATTTTGCTCTGTCCCTGGCTAGTTGTGCCATTTCCTGGCCCTGTGAAGGTGCTAACTTTTGTGAAGTACTCGTGTGAGGGAACTGGGAGGTTTAGAAAAATACCAGAGACCATGGTCCACATATTTTCATTCCTATCAGCTCCATTTTATTAGCTATAAAATAAAGAGTGGGTCTAAAATACTTTTAGAGTCTACCCCCAAGAGACAGCTAGAAACCAGAAATCTATGTGCTCTCATATATCTGGATTATGGAAAAATGCTCTCCAGTTTTGTCGATAAAGAAATTGAGGCTCACAGGTTAATAAACTTGTCCAAAAAACCATCCACTGGCAAATGGTAGGGAGAGATTTGAATCATTATCTGCTTGAGATAAAGTCTTCATTCTCTCTTGTATGCTCACGTGTAATCCTAGCTTTTGAAGGCCTGGTTGGAGGAAAAGGGCAAGAGTTGGAACATATGTTTTCTATTAGGAGCTGTGATTCTGGTTCACAAATGCCCCCAATCATGTTTCCAGATTAGAGGTTGCATGCAGGAAGGAAGTCAGGAGTGGACAGTAATAAAGAATGCTCTGATGCTAAGGGCTGGTAGTCATTTCCCAGATACAGTTCTGGATTCAGTAAAGAACAGGTTCCTGGGATGTATTTCTGGTCCATATTGGTCCATATAGGTAAGCCTAGCACTTTTATTTATTTATTTATTTTTGCCAGTCCTGGGCCTTGGACTCAGGGCCTGAGCACTGTCCCTGGCTTCTTTTTGCTCAAGGCTAGCACTCTGCCACTTGAGTCACAGTGCCACTTCTGGCCATTTTCTGTATATGTGGGGCTGGGGAATCGAACCCAGGGCTTCAAGTATACGAGGCAAGCGCTCTTGCCACTAGGCCATATCCCCAGCCCCCTAGCACTTTTAAATTGTATGGAAATAGTAGTTCTCAAATTTTGTATGGTTCCAGGACCAAACAACAGGGATTTTGTTTGGAGAATAGTTACAATAGAATGTTAAGTAATGGAATTACTGGAGTCAACTGGGCTAGGGACAGAAATTCTTACAGTGTAGCTAGTTGTAGGACAAAATACATGTAAAGGTCCAGATCTTAATCAAGGTTTAAAAATGTTGCTTTTACTGTTGTATGCAGCATTTTAGTTTTGTGAATTAATATCTCAATTGTACAATGCTTGCACCTTCTCCTGAGCCTGTTTTGCCTTAGCATGGTATCAGAGTACAAATCCTTCTTTAGGCTTAAAGAATTCTTCCCATTTAAAAACTTACTTGCTCCCTGGAAGCAGCTGACATGACTTTTTCTTCTGAACAGCTTGGAAAACAGAAATGAACTACAATTTTCTTTTCTTTTCTTTTTTTGCCCTTAAAGAATACAGAACCAAAGGTAGAGTGTAAACTGCAGCTTGTGTTCCTAGGCAGTGAGTGTTCCCGACTTTAATTTTGAGACGTCTTCACAGTTACTTGTTTTAAGAACTCCAGTGTGGTCCAGACCCAAGCAACAGTAAGTAGTGCTTATTTCAAAGCATCTTCTCTATATCCCTGCTAGGGTTTGCTGATTTCTGACTGGATCCTTAACAGCCCTAAGGCCAATGGTTCTTCCCAAGTAAAATGAGGAAGTTACAGTTCTCAAGATGCTGACTGAAACTGAGGCAGTATTGGAGTGAATCAGGGAGATTGCAGTGCCAACTGTGTCTCAGGAATCCACGGCCACAACCCTCTTTGGGAAAGAATGCACTTTCATAGAGGACTCCTTCTTACTGAGGGAGTTGAGGGAGGAAAACATACTCTACAAGCATCACTGATCTTTATAGCTAGGAAAAACTCAGATTCCTGACTCCTATTGACTGTGACAGAAAGCATTTTTTGTTGTTGTTGTTGCAGCTTGCATCATTCATTTTTTTTATGCTCTAAAATGTTTCCCCAATTGAAATAAAACCTCCTTGGTTTCCAAATCACTTGTCTTTTAGTTTCTTCCTCTGAAAGATTGCAGAATAGTGAAGCTGGGAAAAATGACCAGCAGACTGATTACAGGCAGCTGGTACAGAGGGGTCCCAAAGGCAGCCTGGCTCTGAGGCAGATTGGATGAGAAAAGGACTTCATACCCCCACAGGGACTTACCAGAAGCAAGTGCTACAAGAGTCACCTACACAGCTTAAGGGACAGAATATTTTTTTCTCTCATAGTTCTGCCCTTATAATGCTTCTGAAGCTACAGAGATGATGTAGCTCCAGGCATGCTCCCAGGCTGCCTGGGTGTGTTGGCAGTTATTGCATGATTTGCTTAATTTTGATATGTAAGCTGGAGTCCACCTCTGCTGTGAGGACCTATGGTTAGGCCAACTTTTCTTTTTCAGTTAAACCTGCTTTCCTGAAATATTAAATCTTGAGAAGAATTTTAAAAGCATATCATAATATGCTCAGTGAATTTGATAGTTTCTACATCATAAATTATCATTCAAGATTGTAGTCAGGCTCTACTTTGAACATAACTGTTTCTTTGAATAACAACACCTTGATTTAATTTTCTAATCATAGCTACTGTAACTTTTAGGGGAAAGGGAATTGTACCATTTCACACCTTTAGAGTTACTAAAGTGAGCCAAGAGGAAAGGTTGTTTCTTTCCAGGTTCCAAGATCCAATGAAGAGATAGGGATATTATAACTCAAACTGTAACCATGGAAGGTGGAACACACATGGGCAGTCCCAGCTAGAGAAGTGGACACAGAAGGATTGCTTGAGCCCAGGAGTTTGAAAACAGCCTGAACAATATAGTAAGGCCCTGTGTTCAGAAAAAGTAAAAAAGCAAACATCTTAGTCTTGAATAAAACCACCCCCTTCTTTTGATAGACAGATGAGCTAGAAAAGCTCACTGTCCCAGTTTTCTCTTACTCTGAACCAGGCAATGCGGATGCAAGTATATGAGATACCTGGCTCTTTGTTCTTGCCACAATCCTAAGACTTTCATCTGTAGCACACTGTCATTTCCTGGCCAGTGGTAGAGGCTAGTGTAGCTGTAGGCAAGTGTGAAGAGACTCTGGGGGTGAAGACTATTGTGTATAGTGAGAGAGGAAGATACAGAGCTAGTAATTGCATTTCAGGTAACAGATGGAATTCAGATGGCAAAATCATGTCCTTATATTTCTGGCTTCTATCTTGCCACTCAATTTATTTTGCTAATCACTTCTTTTCTCATCAAATTGTTTCTTGGGTTTGTAAGGTGTGAACTGAAGTGTTTGCATTCTGATTTCAAGAATTTGCCTTTTTCTCCCCTTAGAAAGGTGCTAACTGTTAAACATGGCTTTGGTTTATGTGTGTGGTAAGAACAATAGGCTGTGGAAGTTGTTAATGAGTGGAATGCTCATATTGCTTCACTCTGAATCAGTATATTTCTATGTGTTTTCTTCACAAAGGCACTTTTAAAATTACTTTTGTTAGTTATAAAACTAAATTAGAAAATTTAGACAAGTCAAAATTAAGAAAATTTCCATTAGGTGTCAGTTACTGATAGGCTTATCATGAATACTGTGAAATTCTATTTGTATCATCTTTTTTTCCTTCTTTACACAAGTATGACATGCATACATTCTTGTGTGTGCACATATCCACACATTCACAGTTAGATATCAACATATGATATCCAAAGAACACTTGGCTAAACTGTATTCACTATCTCTGCATTAGTGGTTCTGGACTTTTCATTGCTATGGTAGTCAGTCCAACTTGTTGGATATTTGGATCATTTCTGATTGATCACTAGCAGCAGTGTAGTGGAATTTAAAAAATAATCTTGCACAGTCTCTTGATAATAGCCTTTATATAACTTTACATAAATTCCTGAAAGTATTACTTGTTGATAAAAAGTTTTGGTTAAGTTGCCTACAAGAAAGTTTTGGTTTTGTAGTTTTCCAGCCTCAATTGGACCATTTAAATATAAGATCTGGAACAATGGTTCCCTCCCATTTTGTGGTGTTTTTTGTTGGTTTGTTTGTTTTGTTTTTGGCCAGTCCTGGGGCTTGAACTCAGGGCCTGAGCACTGTCTCTGGCTTCTTTTTGCTGAAGGCTAGCACTCTGCCTACTTGAGCCACAGCAACACTCTGGCCTTTTCTATATATGTGGTTCTGAGGAATCGAACTCAGGGATTCATGTATAGGAGGCAAGCACGCTTGCCACTAGGCCATATTCCCAGCCCAGTTCCCTCCCATTTTGTGTGTCATTTTTTTCCTAGGGAAAGACAAAAGAACCAAAAATGTCAGTGGAAGACAATTACTGAGCAGGGCCTAGGATGTGACTGAAAGGGTTAATCACTTGTGGCATCTGTTTTTAAAAAGAGTGCAGCCATGGGGTGCTGCTTATTCCAGCCCTTGCTGTGTGCTAGCAGCAGACAGTAGCCTTCTGTGCCACTACCATTGCAGTGTGTATATGTATGGAAAAAGGGCAATAAATAATCAACACATGATTTGCAAAGCATTTTAGAAAATGGTCCACATTATGAGAACAATTAGATAGTATAAGGGACATGGCACATGTAGCACAGCAGGAAGTAAGATATTAGCTTCATTGTGCTGCAAACATTGAGGCCAAGACCTCCAGACCAGTTAAGAGGGAAAAGAAAGAGGAAAGGTGCTGATCTGTATGGTAAGTCTGGCATGCCAGAAACAGCGCCCTGAAGCAGGAATGTGCCATGGACCAGGACATTCCAGGTGACTTAACTTGCCTTCAAGGTATGCCTATATGTACCAACTCAGAATATATCCAACTCCTGTTTTTACCTCAGTTGTGCTGCTCTACAGCACTTGTCTTCAGCCACAAGACTGCCATGCAGGACCAGGTCCTGGGGAGAATGCTGTATTCATTTAATGAAAAGTGAAAAACACTCTGCACACCTGCCTCAGTAAGGCTAAGTGAATGGAAAATGATTTATTCTTCAAAGGAGCAAAATAATCTCCAGGGTGACTACCATTTCTTTTTCACACACTCAGTTAAGTAAAATGTGAGATGCCCTGTGAGATGAACATAGTAGGCTTTCTTTAATCAAAGTATGACTCGTTGAAGTGTCTCCATTTAACAGCAGTTGTCTAACCTGTGAGAAAAAGTATAGATAATTCCATTTGGAGCTCAGTGAAACCATAAAAATGATCAATTCTCGAATGCTAAAAGGTTATCCAGGGCATTTTTCTGAAGTCTTTGTTGTTTGCTAGTGAAACAAATAGAATAGGCCCAAGTACTTGGAGAACTTGTTGTTGAGCGAGCATGAATGGCTATTGAGTTACTGTGAGCAGGTTCATTGCTTGGTCCACAGAGCTGCTCTCTCTTCCATGATCAATGTCCTCCAGGGCCACTATGTCCATTAGGGGTGGACTGATGAGTATATTTCTAAATACCATCAATTGTGAAATTATTTGCTATCATTTCCTTTATCGTTGAGTTTCTGCTTTTTAATGAGTGTGGCATACTTGGACACTATATGAATTACTGAATTTTCCATTTTGCTTGAGGGAAAATGAAATGCATATACTTTATGAAAATACATACAAAGGGTGTAAAATACAGCTGATTAGAATTTGCCAGGTTTAGCCAAATAGTAGAGCCTGAGGGTAGAGTTTACCTTCTACATCAGTGAACTGGTCAGATAGATTTTCAGATTTGTCCTGAATTGTTTAAAGATTCAACCTAAACCTTTCTGAGTCTCACCCTATTATATGTTCTCCTCAAATGGTTACTTTACATGAATATGTTTTTTAAATTAATAAGAATATTAGGTACCACTTTAAAAATATTATAGGCCTTGTTCATAATAATTATTAGATATCAAACTGATAGTAAAAAAATGTTATCAAAGCTAGCCTTTGCTATTGTAGTAGATCAGAGCAGATGTCAACCATCTCTCCAGTAAGAACAATTTTGAGATGATGCTATACAGAATTTTTTTCTGAATAATTACTTATTTATTGTCAAAGTGATGTACAGAGGGGTTAGTTTCATATGTTAGGCAGTGGGGACATTTCTTGTACAATTTGTTACCTCCTCCCTCATTTCTCCCCCTACCCCTCCCTGTCTCTCTCCCCCGATGAGTTGTTAAGTTGGTTTATACCAAATGGTTTTGTAAGTATTGCTTTTAGAGTTGTTTGTCTTTTTATCCTTTATACAGAATTTTTTAAAGGGGGGATTTTTAGAATTACAGTTAAAGCAAGAGCCTTTTCCTGTATTTTTTCAGATGTCCTTATGTTTTTTCATAATTTTTCAGTCTTAACATTTTCTTTGTCCTAAAACCCAACCCAAATCATGTATGAATCTTAAAATATCTGTCTTACATTTCATCTTAAAGACCTGAAATACACTTTTTTTTTTTTGGCCAGTCCTGGGGCTTGGACTCAGGGGCCTGAGCACTGTCCCTGGCTTCTTTTTGCTCAAGGCTAGCACTCTGCCACTTGAGCCACAGCGCCACTTCTGGCCATTTTTTGTATATGTGGTGCTGGGGAATCGAACCCAGGGCCTCATGTATATGAGGCAGGCACTCTTGCCACTAGGCCATATCCCCAGCCCCTGAAATACACCTTAATTTTTGGTATATTTGAATCAAGTAGAGGTGTGAAGTGTGGTCCTGGGAGAGGTAAAGAGGTCAACGTTTTAGGTGATTTTTGTCATCATTGTACGTAGTGCATCAGAAACCCTGTATCATCTACATGTGACCCCTGTGATGAAATTGCCCTATTAACCTAGAGTGTGAAGCACAATAATGGCTTCCAAACCTTAACTATTTTTAATAAGAAGCACAGGATTTAAAAGATCTTTCTCTTCTCCTTTCTGTCATTACCTTGCGCCATTTTCTCGAGAGTTTTGAGTTGGATTTTGAGTTGGATTTAGTGTTTTGTGTTTGGAAGAGTTTTTGAAATATTAAAAAAATTTCTTCACTGCTTTGCATAATTTCTACTAAAGAGCCAGAACTTGATACCATATTTTGGGAGAGCTGGCAGTTAAACTAAACAAAAGCAACCATCTATTGAATTATTGGATATAACACATGTTCTAAAAACTAGTGCCAGGTACTGAGGTTAGAGGAGGGAGTAAGACCTTCTCTTTCTTGTCCTTGTGGACACCCAGGCTGGTAGAAGGGCCATGGAAATTTGAAGTATGATGACAGGGAAAGGAGAAAAGCAAAGGGTGTGTAAAATAGAGAAGGCTAGTGGAATGGACTGAAGATTCATCTGGCCTACCTGTTGCAGGTAGTTTACCTTGAATTCAAGGATAATTAATAAAGAGAAATAAACATTGCTGATGAGGCTATGTGGCATATTCAGTTTAATTAAACTTATTTTCTTCTGCTTTCTCAACAAAAATAGGTTATTCCTGTTAAGCAAGTCCAGTAAGAGATTATAATAGTCAATTTCTTATCAGTTTCTTACCATTTTGTGCTTGTATGTACCTAATAAGATCATAATGGTTTCACATTAAAATTGTTAATTAAAATAGGTTATTTTCATTCTCAAAGAAAAAGCTTTGTGGGTGTAAGTGAACATTTACTACCTACTTGTCCTTTTTCCTCACTCGATTGAGTCCATTAAATTGAAAAGTAAAGTCTGTGCTTGAAAATATAACACCTGGCTAGTGATTCCACCCTAAGTTTGATGGTCTTGTGAGAACTGATATATATTTTTTTAACTCTCTCACCACATCGGGTATTGAAGTCATTATTTATGGTACATGCTATTCATGGTGTAAACACAAATTTCACCAGACACTGATAATAATACAAACCTTGATATTGACAATGTCTGGAACTTGGGACAGGGAATTAAAACTGATTCTGTGAAAAGGTATAACTCCTTTGGAGAGAGGCAGCCTCTAGGTGAAAAGCATGAGCAGCATGGTGGGTGGTGGAAAGGTTGCAGAGAAGGCAGCTCCCTTTTAATTCATGGGCATTCTGACCATTCTTGGGAATGTCACTATTGAAAATTTCAAAAGCTCCCAAGTATAGGTTTCTTTGCATTTAATTTATAATGTTACATGAACATCTATTTTAACTGATTTTTCCTCAGCTACACTATGTGGAGAATTTTGGCCTTTTAAGGTTTTATTTTATGGTTAAGAAGTAATGAAAGTCAAGTTGAGGGTATGGCTAGTGTATTGCTCACACACCTTCAGCTCTTCACAGTCTTTAATTGCTCTCTCGGAGATGAAGGTTGAAGCCAGTCCATTGATTTATGACTGAATGACCTGGGCCAAGTCCCACTTTCTTCTGTGAAATAGGGGTACTAAATAATACTTACCTTATAGGGCTGTTGGGAGGCTCAGGAGAGATAAAGATGGAATGAGATTTAATATCCAGTACTAAGCAGAATGCCTGGCATCTAATAAGCAAATCATTTTAGAAACACAGGCTGAAAAACACAGTGGGTTTATGATAATCTTGGAAAGGAACTAGGTTTGTTTACTCTCATTTTGGAGTTACAACACAGCAGCAGGGACAAATACACTAGATCCTTGTTGTTGAGTAGGCCAAGTGCTAAATGCTTGGTGCATATCATTTCATTAGTGTCTGTAACCACTGTTGAAAGGAAGTTTATTGCTGTGTGAAGGAGAGTGATTCAGCAGGGAGTTCACACTCCCCCAAAGGTCGTGTGCACAGTGGTAGAACCAACCCCAGCCTACCTGAATGGCCCTCTTTCGCAGGTAGCCACATCTCCCCTTTATGTCCTTCAACACAAATGCTGTATCCTGTCCTGTTCCTTGGAGGACAAGACCTAATACTTCTTCCTACAGGACCTAGAGGAAAGGCTGGGGCTGGGCTTTGCTGAGTCCCTATGCCATTTTTTTTTAAACATCCAGGGGCTATGCAAATAAACCCTATAGCTGCAATTTATGTTAATTGGTAAGTTTAAGGGTACATACTTGTGTTTCCTATCTAGCTGTGATGTAAAGTAGCTTTAAGAAATACAAAGTAAGCACTAATTTTGGTGGCATATGGATGTGGGAGAATGTTGTACAGGTGGTATGTGGGTAACTGGATTTGAAAAAATACTACTGCATATCATGCACCATTAAACATGTGGGTTTCTCTGTCCCTCCCACCCCCACCTCTCCTGCATCTTGCTGAAAAATAACAGGTATGAGTTAAAGTAGTTTGATTGTGCTGTGGTTAAGGAGGATGGACTAAAGTTAAGGTTTTACTTTGCTCTGAGTTCAACACACCTTCCTGTTACATCACTGCCTTTCAGAGGGTGCCATTAGTGCAAAACTGCCTCCAGTATTATGACTTCTGGAATCCTGATTACCAGGAAAAGGGGGACTAGTTGATGAATGCAGTTTCTGAAGCTGTTTCTTGGCATTACTCTTGGCTCTGATCTGTGAGAGTGGACATATTCCAAGGCATTTCCCCATTCCCAAGAGCTCCGTGGAGATCATATTTGCGGGAAACAAATGCATCAAACAATTAGATGAGTTGATGAGCTGCCTGTGGTGCCCACCCAGGCTTTTTGCCTAATAGCTCGTCTGCCTGGCTGGTTGGTGACCTATGCCAAAGGTTTGTGGGGAGAGTTAGCATAGCTACTATGGCTGAGCCTGGCGAAAAGCCAAATTCTTATGTGTACCCTTCTAAAACCACACAAAGATGCACAGTAATGACCCTTTGCTCTTTGTGCAGAGGATTTAATTCCTAATAATAGTGAATGTAATTGAAGGATGTAGGGTATTTAGCTGACCACTATTAGAATTAAGCAATGTGAGCAAAGTTAGTTATGTGAAGCAACATTGGAGTCATCTCTTCAGGCCTTTGCAGTTTGCGTGCATTTTTTTTTTTGGGGGGGGGGGGCAGTCCTGGGCCTTGGACTCAGGGCCTGAGCACCTTCCCTGGCTTCTTCCCTCTCAAGGCTAGCACTCTGCCACCTGAGCCACAGCGCCCCTTCTGGCCGTCTTCCATATATGTGGTGCTGGGGAATCGATCCGAGAGCTTCATGTGTAAGAGGCAAGCTTGCCACTAGGCCATATTCCCAGCCCTGCGTGCATTTTTAATAACTTCAGTGGGCCAAACAATTCTACTAACCCAGACTCCAAGGGTGGAGGATTGATCAGTCTCTCAACCCTCTGTGTTCTTTTTGAGACCTTTGCTTCATCTGAGAGGGTTACTAGCCCTCTTTTCCTGAGTGTCAGCAAAAGAGGTAACTACCAGTTCAAGGAGCTTTTTAAAGGAGGAACGTAAGATCATGTTCCAGAGGCTCTCTCCTGGCAGCTTGAAATAGATGACCACTTTTCTTTCTTTTAAAGTTCCTGGTACCTAACTTCATCCCGAACTTTCTGGCTAATGTGCTAAAGGGAACTAAATTGAGATTGGGTAGAGGATAACAGGAAATAGAAGGCAGAGCATCTTGGAACCTGAGCCACCCACTATTTGTCTTACAAGTCCATACCTAGGCCAGCAGCAGATAGCATGTTGCTGAGAAGAAAGCAGACAGACCCCTGAAGAAAGGACACATTTCTCCTTCTTCTTGGACTTAGCTGAGGCAAGTCAGAGATAATACACTGTGTGAAGTGTCCATTGCAGCCTGGCTGTTTTGTGTACATGTGAGAAAAGCATGAGACAAGGCTATAGGTGTTAGTGAAGTCCACCACAAATGCTGGACATGTCTTAATTTACTTTAGAACTGGACACAGGTGACATTTCCTTGTCACCTGGCCCAGCAGCAGTCTTATGACTGAATTTCATTGTCTTCTTCCACACATTATTTCCTCTACACCAGCTTCCTTCCCCCAGCTCTTCCATCCATCCTTATAATAATGTCAAAAACACCTGTCAACAGTTGCCTAAATGTATTATTTGCATAAGAGCAGCTCCATGACTGGGTTTCTGCATGCAGTAGGGGAACTTCTTAACTCCTGAGAATAAATACTGTACTACAAATAAATACAAAATAAGTAGGCATTTATGCCATGGCCATAACAGGCATATATAAGTATTTATTTTTTCTTAGGAGCTAAAGTCAAGCCTCAAAAAAAAAAAGGATAATAAATGTAAAAAGGTTCATTTCCTTTGTGTACCCGGCCACCCAGCAGTTATCAGCTGCTATACCTCGCTGTGGAAACAAATAAAGATGCTTCATTGTGCTGGAAAACATTTGCTCACCCCCATTTGGGGAATTCTGTTTGTATTCTTCAGTTAGCTAGGACTAAGTGGGGTGTTGAAATGTTGGAACATCCTCAGGATTAACCCCAAGGGATGAACTCAACACCATGAAAATTCTGTTGCCCTTTCCAATACATTTTGCCTTCCAGCAAAGAAAAGTTGCTTGCCTTTCCTCCCCACCCCCCACCCCCCAGTGCTGTGTTGTGAGAACATTTGCATGGCCTGCAGTGTCCTCTTAACTTTCCAGCCAGATCTTCATCTGCCAGACTCCACCTTGGACTTGCTGTTCTTTTCCCATTGTTGCTTACCCCTGGGAGAGGGTACTGTGAGTTTGCAAAAGCTGCAGTGTGTTGTGGTGGTTTCTCTGGCCTTACACACCCCCTTAAACTCATGTCTGTGGACTGTTGCTGTTTAAGTAAGAGCCTTTGTATGTATGACCTTGGACTTTGTCTCTATTTCTCAGGTTCACTGACCACATCTGTGAAATGGAAGATCATCTCTTCCATGCCAGTCATACACATTTGTGGTCAGGATTGAAAGTTTTGAAGTATGTTAAAACATGCTCTGTCATCTGTATCCCATCATGAATTACATGATTGTTAGTGACTTCCCTGAAATTAAGAACAGTTTTTTATATAGTAGAGCTGCATCATGTGCACATTTAGCATGTGGCAAATTTGATTTACACATTGTGTTCCTTCTGAAGCTAGGCCTTACCTTCTGCTGCCTCGGGGAAGGAAGGGAAAGCTACAGATGAAATGCTAACAGAAACAAAAGAAATTAGTTATTTGGTTTTTAAGCATCTGAGAACTTAGATCCCAGGACTTTAATGGTAATTTGACATTGATTTGCGGCATTGTCACAGGTAATGTTGACCATCTGTTCCCTTCCCTCCCATCTTCCCTCCTTTTTTCTTTCCATTTGAACGTACTTCCTGTAGTTTGAACTCAGAGTTTCTCACTTGCTAGGCAGGAATTCTACCACCTGAACTACACTTCCAGTTCTGCTCTTTTGCTTTTGTTATTTTTGAGATAGGGTCTTGAATTTTGTCTGGGCCAGCCTAGACTCTGATCTTCTTGCTTTTACTTCCCATTAGCTGTGACTGTAGGTGTATACTACTAAAACTAGCCTTTTCTATTGGGTTAGGGTCTCATGAACTTTTTGCTGTGTTTGATAATGAACTTCAGTCTTGTGGTTCTCAGCTTATTATGGTATTATGCAGTAATATTCAGTATTACAGTTTATATTCAGTATTACAGGAGTGAGCAACACTACTGACTGATGTGTAATTTTTGAGTACCGACTATTGTTGAATCACAGTACATTTTGCATTGCATATCAAGAAGTTGCAATTATTTAGCTCTGTACACAGTGAATTCTCAAGAATACTGAACAGCATATAACACAGTAGGAATTACGAGATTAACAAACAAGTAATAGTATTTGCCATTTAGAAAATTGTGAACATTCATGCTACTTATTTGAAGGCACTACTAAACACATTTCTTATGAGCTCTGGAATAAAAAAATACACATATAGTTCATTTAAGGCATAGGAAATGTTTTGTCCAAAGTTACATTTGCCATTTCAATGCCAAGTTTCAATGACCATTTATGGAAACACACAAACACAAACACACAAGTTACACATGTATGAGCCTTGAGGGTAGTCCGGTTGTTGCTAATATAAACAATAAGCAACAATAATAAAATGCTCTCAACTTGTGCTGTTGAAGAACATTTTTCTATTATGGTGACAGGTTCTCAATGTTAGAGAACATAGGTATCATATTTATCTACTTGAGTAGCAAAATACTATGGTTCTGTTTTAAAAAGACTACAGTAATATTTTTGCAATGTACTCTATAAATAACTGGCTCCTCCCTATATCTCCACCTGGGAGTTGAGGATGGTGGAGTTGAACTGCAAGAGAGGAGAAGTAGCAGCATTTGAACACATTGGCTTTGAAGATGTTAAAAATGGATCCAAAATGCCTACTGTAGAAATGCATGGTTGTTGAGGTATCATAACAGATTTCCCACCCCTACCTCAACCCCTGCAACAAATAACACAAGTCTCATTTATGATTTACAGAAGCTAGGAACAATTTTAGCCAGTCTGTTTTGAACGTGATTTTTTTCTCACTTGGACGTGGTGGTGTAGGTCAGTAATCTCAGCTGCTCAGAAGACAGAAGCAGGAAGATCAACAATTTGAGTCTACCCTTGGCAAAGTTAAAGAGACTCTATCTTGATAAAAGCAAACTGCTGGGGAAATATTAGCTGTAGAATGCTTTACTAGCATGTGCTAGGGCTTGTGTTCAGTCCCCAGTGCCACCAAAAAGAAAAAGGCAAAAAAAAACTGAAATGAAAAGAATATGAATTTTCCCAGCTGTACATTTAATTTATCTCACCTGATGTCATCACTGGGCTGGCTACTTTTGCCCCTGGTACTTAAGCATAATATAGGTGTGTATCCATATCTGAAATGCTTGAGACCAAAAGTGGTTGGATTTGAATCTTTTTAGTTTTTTGGTTTTTGAATATTTCCATATAACATTAATATGTTTCTTCAAGTTGGAATCTGAGTCTTAACCTGGAATTCCATGTTTTATATTTCACATACACTTGTATACATAGATTTAGGATAACTTTAGGCTGTATTTTAAATAATTTTGTTCATTAATGATGTTTGGGATATAAAATTTTATTCTTATGATAAAAAAAGTTCTGTGTTGCAGAGCATTTTGGATTTTGGGTTTTGGGATGTTCAACTTGTGTGTTTGTGATGAGTACTCGTTTGACTTAGGATCAGTGCAGACCAGAAGTAAAGCCCATTTGGAGGAGAACAAATAATGGACCTTTTGAGAGGTACTAGATCATAAGATGATATAGGTTAGAATTGGTCAAATTAAGGCACATTCTATGGGCTACAGTGTAAAGTTTGGATTCCTCCTAGAATAGGGAAAGGATGTCTTTAAAATAGTAGCTAAATTTTAGCTCCTGTCTTTTAAAAAATATTTATATATAGCAAACATGGTTGTTTACCAGCTCAGATAACTAAATATTCAGAGGGAATTAATTCAAAATTTTCCATAGGTTGATTACACTTATTTATCCTTCTTGACACAAATGGTTATGTTCTTAATATACTGTTTTCCTTTACATGTCTTTTATATGTACATGGGATACTGTGATAAACATAGGGAACTATGATCTGTTAATTTTTATCATTCTTCCTCTGGTATTTTCTCCTTAACCCTCTAGGGATTGGGGTTATTCCTACTGTGAAGGAAAATAGCATGACAATTTTCTGATTTATGTAATCAAGTTTGTCCTACAAATTACATAGCTAAACTTCCTCTCCCTAATGTCAACTCTGTGTTTAAAAAAAAAAAATTGTAAATGCTGATAGCATGAGCAGTTACTTACACGATTGGTTTATTTAGAAACAAAATTGTACATCAATAAATGCTGAGTGACAGTAGGGAGAGAGTGGAAAGCAGTGTTCACTATATGATATATATGACCAAGGTCCACAAATACAGCCCCCTGATATTTAGCACTCCTATTTCTTGAATTATATAGCTTAAGGGTAATTTTGGGAAATTTCATCATTCAAGCAAGACTTATACTGTTTCTTTACTAAAGGTAAGTCTATTTATTAAATGACTCCACAAATCACTAAATCTTCTCTGACAGGCAATTTACAAAGTTTGGTTAGTTTCAACAAAAAAATTGACTTCTTGTTTGAAAAGCATTGTTGCAAATGTATGAAAGGTTTCCATCAATGTTAAACACCAAGGATGTTTGATATAGATACAGTAGGTTATTTTGAAAAAGTCCATAGAGCTGTCCTGAGATTGAGTTGGTTTAGTAATACAATTTCCCGTCATTCCTATTGCTCAGAATGTTGTTTAGAATATACATAGGCATGGTGCTATGATATATACTTATGATGTCCAAAGACATCCTAATCCATGCTGATAATTCTACTTTTGACTCAATGCAAGGAAAGAGGCCAGGTTGTAGTGATTTTACAGAAATTTACCTTTCAGAGCTAAATCATTGGTAAAGGTTGGTAAACGACTTATACTCAGAGCCCATTTAGATTTAGTCCTAGTTAAGAATGTCTTATTAAGATCCTATATATATATCTACAACATATATCACAACTCTAGATTTTATTTGGGATCCTATATTTCTTTATGCTCAGCCATGTTTCAAAGGAGATGATGTATGGTTTACAAGAAGCAAAATAAGATAAAGTAGTAGTTTAGAAAAGAAAACAGAATTTGTGATGCATGGTGTTTCAGACTCAGGTGTTAGCCTCTGTGGAACATTCCACTTAGTTGAGGGAATACAGATGAATAGTTAATTCAATAAAGAAGTCTTGATGTGTTGATTGGCCTAAATGGCACTAGCCGTGCCATAGGGCATAGGGTTCCTGGGAGATAGGATGCTCTGGAGGGAGTTTTAGCAAAGAGCTGGTTTGAACTGAGTCTGTAAGGAGGAGTAAGGAGGGGAATAAAGTTTGGTGTCTGCACAAGTGAGTGATGTGAATAGTGCTTGGCCCTCTCTGCCTCCCTCTTCCCTTTTCCTTCATCCTTCCTCCCTCTCTCCCTTCTTCCCCATGCTAGGCAAGTGCTCTATCACTGAGCTACATTCCCAGCTTTGGGTACTCTATTTTCAACTGGGGCATTCTTAAATTTCAGTAACTCACCAAGTTTAAAATTCAATATGGGAAGCATCTTTTAATTCATACTTAAGGTGTAAAGCATGAATACCTTTTAAAATTAATTTTTATTTTACATTGAAACATAATCTGGATGTTTTTAAAGTGCATTAATTTTTAGAAATGAACTCTGGATGAGTACTATTACTTTTTGAAAAAGACTTCATATGTTTTTAGTTGAAGTTTGTATTTTAATTTTCTGTACTTGTTTGTATTTTATGTATCAGTTAGCTTTTAAAGTTTATATTCATTTCTAACTCAAGATATTAAACTACTCAATTATCACTTTATATCTTTTATAACTCATTGCTACAAACTACTATAAAGTTACTGTGAAATTTCTAGAGAAGTCCTCCTGGCTGGGTTATTTTGCCCATCAGTATGATTCATAAGAACATTAATTTTCTCAGCAAAATAATTAGTAAAGAACTATCTTGGTTATGGTAATTGGATTAAATATTATACATAATATAGTGCATGCAAATGTGATATGGAATATATGGTAGTTGGATTATATATTTGTATATATGGTAGTTGTGTGTGTGTGTGTGTGTGTGTGTGTGTGTATGTGTATATGTGTGTAGATTACCCAACTTTACCAGGTAATGGTAAATATTTATTAGGGTACAGTTTTATCAAGTATGATTGCTCTCTCTTTACAGATGTTAGAATCAAATACAATTGTTTTTGTCTCTATTAGACCTTATACAAACTGTTTTGGAAGAGTAGGGTGATGATATGGGGGCTGCTCCACTCTACTACTGCTCTTACTACTAGAGCCCCACCCGTATGCCCAACTTTCTGTTAGTTGAAAGTCTCTGTTTTCTCAGACTGGCTTTGAGCCATGATCTTCTGATCTTAGTCTCATGAATAGCTGAGATTATAGATGTGATTCACTGGTGCCAGGCTCATAGAACTTTGATGGAGAAACTCTTAACAGTTTAATGTATATAATCAGCTTTCCACGTCCAAGCGTTCCACATCTTGGGATTCAGCCAACTGTAGACTAAAAATGTTATGCCTACAATTTCACCTTATTTTCCTAAACAATTTGGTGTAAACAGCCTTTTACATAGCATTTATTTTGTACTAGATGTTATGGAGATGATTTAAAACATGTGGGAGGATATGCATGGGTATTTGGAAATACTACACTATTCTATGTAAGGACTTGCATACTTGTGTCTGTCATGAGTTTCCTGGAACCAATTCATTGAAGATACAGAGAGTAGTAGTAGTCTCTCCAAGAGTAGAGATCAATGTCTTAACCATTTTATTAGCACCTCAAGTAGTATCTAGCACAGAGTAAATCTTCTGACCTGAACTAATGAGCATTACTAAAGCTAATCATAATCTATCTCACCTCTCTTCTTATCATTTTGAAGCACTTTACATTTCAGTATTGCCATTCAGCATAGGACTTTGAATGATTACTGTAGGTGACCTCTCTCCTTTTATTTTTTTGTTTCTTTTCTTGAGGAAAGAGAGCTGAGTTTCAGAAAGAATTGAACAGTGAACTGTCAGCTTTGTACCTTGTTCCCATGACTCTCCTGCCACTGCCATCTCTCCAGTAGGTACATGTGCTGTGTGGTTGGTCATTCTGTGCTTCACACATACAGCTTTCAAGACTTTGCTCCTCGGTGTTACAATGTCCAGCTGGGTTGTCCTGCAGTATCATTTTTCTAAACAAGACCAATATTTAATGTAGCCAGAAAGTTCCTGAAGTTTCAGGCTGCAGGTAATACCATACAGTACCTTTCTTACTGGGTTAAACTTAGTAATTTCACATAGGTGAACATGAGGGAAATGGTCTGCTTACCCTTCCCTGATATTTTGGCTTATGAGTAGTTTCTTGAAATAATACTCTGAGAAAGTGTGTATCAAGCATCATCTTTTTTTAATTGATGCTATTGGTTGAGCACATGTGTACACCTGCTAGGGATGAATCTCAAGGCCTTATGCATGCTCCACCATGAGCTATACTCAGCTCTTTGTACTTACTGTTTACTTGGTACTTGGCCTTAGTGGCCTGCCTTGCACATAGGAAAAGAATAGTGGAATAGCAAAGTGAACCTACTTTTTAAGGTAAAATAACTACATTAATAGATTATTGGAAAACATAGCAGTGTCCTAAGTTTCAGTAAGTTTGGCTCCAAGTGCAAATAAATTAATTTTTCCTAGCAGAAAAAAATCTGGATAATAAGGTAAGGGCTTGTAACTCCAAATCTCCACATTCAGATGCTCATTTGTTTTTTTTTTTTTTTTTTTGGCCAGTCCTGGGCCTTGAACTCAGGGCCTGAGCACTGTCCCTGGCTTCCTTTTGCTCAAGGCTAGCACTCTGCCACTTGAGCCACAGCGCCACTTCTGGCCATTTTCTGTATATGTGGTGCTGGGGAATTGAACCCAGGGCCTCATGTATACGAGGCAAGCTCTCTTGCCACTAGGCCATATCCCCAGCCCTCAGATGCTCATTTGTAAGTAAAAAGGGGCTGGCTACAAATGTATGAACTCAGGAACCATTAAGGAGACTTGTGGATCTAGTAGTAGTAGGCAATCTGAAAGGAGAACAATAACCATATGTGGGAAAGAGTATATTAGCTTTCTGTTGCACCAACACCAGCAACACAGGACTCTGGTAGCCACAAGTGTGAACTGTTGTATACTGACCTGAAGCTGCTAGCAGAACTGCAGTCCTTTCTGGAAGCTCTAGGAGGGAATGTGTTTTCCTACCTTTCTCGGGTTTTAGAGACATCTCCCGACTTGTTTTTCTTCAACTTCATAGCCAGCAGCAGGTGCAAGTTCTCAGATCACATTATTCTATCCCTTTCTTTCTCCTCCTTCCACTTTAAGACCCCTTTAAATGATTACATTGGGCCTTCTAAATAATCCAGGATACTCTCCCAATTGCAAAGCCAGCTGATGAGCCATTTTCATTCATGTGCAATTTCTGTTGCTATGTAAGTAAGTTCAGCAGTTCTGAGGAGTTGAACTTGGATTTCCCTGAGGGGCCATTATTTTGTCTACCACAGAAGAAGTGAGTAAGCTTTTTACCTTTCCTGGGGTGGTGATCAGGGTTTTATTTTGTTTTGTTGGTTTGTTTTTTTGCCAATGTCCATTTGCATATTTGTGTGCCTAGATTTATTAAATCTCACTTTGAATTAAGCTCCCTAGATTTATTGAATTTGAAGTCTCATTTGTAGTTGCCTTGGCAGACATTCGCTTACCCCTACACAGAACCATGAACTCTAGTTGGGAACACATCCTGCTTGATAGATACCTACATGGAAGAAACCAGAATAATACAGTAATCCCCCTCCCAAGGGACATATGTTCCAAGACCCTACAGTGGATTCATGAAAACAAGATATTGCCAAATCCTTTGCATGCTGTTTTTCATGTGCCTACTGCAGCATTGCCACAAAGTATCAGAGTTAGCCTGCCCTTCCATGTTTTATGCTCTGTTGACTCCCTTTCACACATAGGTGGCATTCATAGGAGTAAATTAAGGGCTACTTGAACCCAGGCACTGAGTATATATACAGTTGATCTGGAAACCAAATGATTACTAAGTGACCATTGAGTGGGTAGCAGATGAAGTGTGGGTCCACTGGAAGAAGAGATGATTCGGGTCCCAGGTGGGACAGAGTAGGGCGGGCTGCAATTTCATCACAATACTTAGAACAACGTGCTGTTTACAACTAGTGAATTGTTTCTAGAATTCTGAGATACTTTTGGACTGTGGTTGACCATGGGTAACTGACACTGCAGAAAATAATGACAGGTAAAGGGAGTGGTGACTGTAAATGTTGCTTGCAATCTCCTGCCAAGACTTCAAGCTAACTGAACCCAGCTGAATGGCAGAGGATGCTGGAACATTATTGGTGTCATGTCATATATACGTGCATCAGAAAGGAGAAGTGTGGATGAAGAGAAGAACACCAAAGCTATCCCACACAGGACCAAACTATGGCTTGCTTTTTTTGTTTTTGTTTGTTTTGGGTAGTGGTAGGTATTAAACTCGGGGACTCATGCCTGCTAAACAGGCACTTTACCACTTAAAAATATGACTCCAGTCCTTTTGTTTTAGTTATTTTGGGAATAGGGTCTCATGTTTATACCCTAGCTGGCCCAGACCTTGATCCTCTTATTTAAGCTTCCTATATAGAATGACTAGTGTGTGCCACCACACCCAGCTATTGTTTAAGATGAGGGTCTCATGAACTTTTTGCCCAAACTGCTCTCAATCCCCACCTCTCAAGTAGCTGGGCTTATAGTCATGAGCCACCAAGCTTTTTATTTTTTGTTTTTGACCGAATCTCACTTTATCGCTAAGGATGGCTTCAAATTCTTAGGCTCAGTCCTCACTTGAGCTTTCACAGTGTTGGGATTATAGGAATGTACCACCACATCCGGCTTTGTTCTGTGCATTGAGTAGCAGAAGACTACCGATCTTGTAATTGTTTTCTCAGTGCTAGTGAGATGCTCACTGGGCTAGAAGTGAAGGAAGATAGATTATTTAGTTTTTCACTTCAGGCTGTGTTAATCCTTCCTTTCTTCCCTCCCTCCCTCCCTCCCTCCCTCCCTCCCTCCCTCCCTCCCTCCCTCCCTCCCTCCCTCCCTCCCTCCCTCCCTCCCTCCCTCCCTCCCTCCCTCCCTCCCTCCCTCCCTCCCTCCCTCCCTCCCACAGCATTCGGTATTCTTTAAATGATTCCATCTTTTGTTAGCTAAATGTTTTTTAAGAAAAGGTTCATACATGCTGGTTAAACACCAGCAGTAATGGAAGTTACCTGCCACCACCAAGCCTTACCACTCTCAGTGGCTTAAACACCAGCATGTATGAACCTTTTCTTAATATACTGATTGTGATTCAAAGCCAGAGGGGACAGGAAGTACACGAGTCTCTTCTCTCCAATTAAACAACAAAAAACTGGAAGTAGAGCTGTGGATCAAGTGGTAGAGTACCAGCTTTGAGCAAAAATGCTCAGGGATGGCACCTAGGACCTGAGTTCAAGCCAACAAGACCAGTACACAGACACAGACACAGACACAGACAGACAGACAGACACACACACACACACGCACACAGCTACTCTTTACTATAAAACAAAGATCCTAGGCTACACAAACAGAGCAGATTTATCTTAAAAATCATGCAGATAAATGGGTCAAAGTGTAGGTTGGCTTAATGACATTATTACATGTATCATTTCCCCTGGTATCTTGTGTAGACAAAACAAGTCCATTAAGAGAATGGGTAGGATAACCTTTCTGAATGTATTCTAAGTGTGTACATTCATTAACTTACAGTTCCTGGGCTTTGTTTTGTTATTCACCCACAATATGTGTTAAGAATAGCAATGGAAAAAAAACTAGAATAGCAATGGCAGGAAAAGGCCTAGTGTTCACAGTAGGTTGTTTAGTACTTTAGAGCAAGTGTTGATATTCACATGTGATATCAGTGTGGGAGACCATACTGACAGGGAACCATACTGACTGTACTGACCATTCTGACACTGTGGAAACAAGCAGGAATTGGTGTTGTGTCTGATGAGTATGTGAGGCAAAAGAGCAAAACTGTCCAAGAAGCAGAGATTATAGCTGGTGCCTGGGGATTAAAATGTACAGATAAAAGATATTAGCCTTTTCCCTAGTCCATCTCTAGGGTGCTAGCTACTTGAAATCCTGGTCCTAGAGTGCCACAGCCCGTCTACCCAGTGTGTAGCCATTGATTCTAGAAAGAGCAATACAGATCTTATTTATAAATTATTCTATACAACTGCTCTGACTTATGAAAGAATTGGAACAAAACAATCTGCTTTTAGCTCAGAATGAAGGAGGGAAAAAGAACTTGAAAATATTACAAACCCAATAAACAAACTACTGGTACCAAAGGGACAAAGATATAAGGCAAACAATACATTATCTATCACAAATTGTAGAGCATTATTCTGGAAAATTAGGACATTCCAAACACCCACCATTGGCTGGGGGTGTGGCTGAAGAAGTAGATTCCTAGACTTACTTTGGGGTCAGCCTCCCAGTACCCCCCAAAACCAGAGCCCAGAAGTAATAGCTAATTGGTTCTACAATAAATGACCCAAAGGCTTTTGACCCATGCCTATAATCCTAGCTTCTCAGGAGGCTGAGACCTGAGGATCACAATTTAAAGCTAGTCCAAGCAGGCAATCTCCTGGGACTTTTTTTTTTTTTGTCAAAGTGTGATACAGAGGGGTTACAGATTCTACTTGTTACCTCCTCCCTCATTCCCCCTCTCCCCCTCCCCCCTCATTCCCCCTCCCCCTACCCCCTTTCCCTTCCCCTCTCCCCGCAAGAGTTGTGCAGTTGATTTACGCCAAATGGTTTTGTAAGTGTTGCTTTTTGAATGGTTTTTCTTTTTGTTCTTTGTCTCTCAATTTTGGTATTCCCTCGCCCTTCCCCAGTTCTAATACCCATATAAACTTATCCAGGGTACTCGGATGTGATATAGTGGTAGTGAGGGTACAGCCACAGGAAGGGAGTACAAGAGAAACAAAACTAAACAAACCAATCAGTCAAACAGACAAGGAAAAAGAGAAAAAAAAAGTAGTATGAGTTCACATGGCATGTTGAGAATAATTACAACAGTGGTATAACTCTTGTTTCTGTAACGTGAGACTCTTATCTCCACTAAATTACCAAAAAAGCTGGAAGTAGAGCTATGTATGGCTCAAGTGGTAGAAGTCTACTGTTGAGTATGAAAGAAGCTTAGGGACAGAGCCCAGGACCTGAGTTAAAACCCCAGGAATAACAACAAAAGAAAAATAAAGAAAAACAGGGGGCGTAAGGAAGGAAGGGGGGAGGGAGGAACAAGGAAGGGAGGGGGGAGAGAGAGAGAGAAAGAGAGAAAGGAAGGAAGGAAAGAAGGAAGGAAGGAAGGAAGGAAGAAGGAAGGAAAGAAAGAAAGAAGAAAGAAAGAAAGAAAGAAAGAAAGAAAGAAAGAAAGAAAGAAAGAAAGAAAGAAAGAAAGAAAGAAAGAAAAAAGAAAAATGTAGGTAGCCACTGGGTACAGGGAGTTATGTCCTAGCCCTGCTGGGACATGGGTCCAATGAGACCGCTCCAGTGAAGAAAGCTGGATGTGCTTAGGAGGTGTCAAGTTCAGTATTCTCACATTCACCTCTACCTTATCTTACCCAGTGGAGATTTGGAGGTGGTGAATAAACTCTGCTTTGTGATGGAGATGAAACCAAAGCACTACCCCTGCTTCAATTCAGGGTAAATAAATAAATAAAGGTATTAGCAAAAAAGGGAAAATCAAGAGAGGCCACAGGAAGAGTGGATTGAGTTGAAGTGCTCATCAGTTCCTACAGAATAGATTCAGGAGTGTTGAAGAAGGAATGAGCCAGAGAAACAGACCAAACTTAGTGACACACAGGTGTTGTGCAGCTAGAGAAAGGCCACAGTGGTGAAAGGAGTTGATGTGGAGAAACACTAAATGGACCCGGACTCCTGGTGAATGTTTGCACATAGGAGGCAGTAAGGAGAGATAAGAGTGGTAGCTAGACTGGGAAGAACAAGATTGGAGGCAGTGACTCCTGTGTCAAATACTATATAGAAGAAAAGGGCATAGGCCTATAGAGGGATATTTCAGTAGCTCATCGAGAGAAGGTTGAGTAAAAAATAGTGATTAAAACATCAACTCCCTGGTCTTTCAGTGAAATGAAGGTAGTGAGGTCTGTCCAAATCACAGACACAGGTTGATTCTCTTAATACCTACCATATAAAGCATTGGCTTCCAACTGGGTCAGGCTTTGTATTGTATGAAAAGTTCTCCCAGGTTGCATACCAAGAGTCCTGTCTCTGGGCAGAGAATATCATTGCTGGGGGGTATGAAACACAGAACCCATCCCCAAATTGTCCACTTCCTTCATGTGCCACCCACTAGCATTGGGGTGAGCAAAAAGACTAGCTGTGGAAATCAAGAAGAGTGGATGCATAGCAGATTGTGAGGGAGATATGGTAGTAACTTTCCTGCTTAGTGCTTGCTCTGATCCTTGAGCTCTTTGTAAATCAGAGGCTGGAACAAACAGAGCTGACAGCTCTGTTTAAAAAAGCTTTTGGGAAGTTTGTAAGGAAATAAAATGAAGCCTAATGCTATGTGAAACATGTGACCTCATTTCAAAACTGAGGGAGAAAAGCCTTTATTGCCATTTCAGAATGCTTTACCTATAAATTGTTTCTTCAATATTGTAAACAGGAGAAAACACAATGGACTTTTAAAGAGAATAAAGGTCTTCTTTAAAAAATTTATTATTATCATTATTAACAAGCATTAAAGCCAGAGCAGGAATTTAGGGGAGAATTTGTCTCCCTCTCTTTTTCCTCTTTCTTTCCCTCTTCCATCCTAATATATATGTGTACTAGAGGGCTAGGTTAAAGAAAGATCTAAATAAGTGCAATATTATTTAAAAATGTTCCTTCAGGGAGCTGCACATCACAGCCCTCACAAAGCTAAGAGATGTAGGTGGAGTTGTTCGTGTCTGTTGAAAGTGATTGAATTTCACAACAGAACATACCATGTTTGGTAAAGAAAAGGGCCTGAGGTAGCAAGATACTAATGCCAACAGTGATGAAGATTGTCCAGCCAATTCCATGTTTGGGTTTTTCACCCACTTGAGCTCTGATGGGGCTGAGTGCCCCTCCCCTGCTTTGCCCAGCATGCCCTGCTGATTGTTCCAGCCTTCCTGCAGTGTTAGACGTGGTGATGGCCACATAACCAACAAGGTCATCTCTGGCTTCCCATAGGGAGAGAGGCAAGGGCACAGCCACAGGGAATCTGGAAGAGGTGTTGGTCTGATGGAATTAACACCTCTGATTCCACAGACTGTTTACATTCTCTTCACAAATTTCCCTTCCAAACACAAAAGAAAGACATCAAAGAATGGCTGGTATGAGGTCATGTTTAAATAGTTCTGTTCTTTATTTCACATGATTATTTTTGCAAGGTTAAACAATGAAAAAGTAACCAAGGCTTAATTGATATACAGCCTGACTAATTATTCCTTGAGTAATTTTAAATTGCCCGCTGAACAGACTCATCTGGAAAGTTTACAGGGTATATATCTTTTAAAAAGTAATTTTAAAGTAATTACATGGAGAAATCTCTTTAAATTTGGAGGGTAATTGTCCCCATCCTTTATTTTCTCAATGAAAGATTTTAGTTTATATTTCTAAAGTCTAGGGTAAGGCCCTATCTCCTTAAGAAGTTCTGCTTTAGAAAATAGTCTCTTACATATTAGACACTGCCAGTTGTAAGTTATTATGTATGAAATACTGATTTTATATACTTCACAAGAAATCCTAGTTCCCTTAGTTTGTTAAAAACATTGAGTTACTCTGCTTCATTACTTGCTAGTAATAGTTTATGTAAGATCCTCACATCTTGCTTCACATATACATATTTCTCAGTTCAAACTCATCCATTTGCGTGTACCATGTATATCTCCTTGCTTGAGCTTACTGCATTTGGCTCTGGAGCTACAAGAATTCAGACACCTCTTCAGAGCTCCAGAGTTGAGGGATCACTAAGGGGTAGTCACAGACTCTGCCCATATCAGTCAAAATGACACTACTTGCATAAGCCCAGGAAAGGCTGGCACTCCCCGTGCCAAAATGTGAAGAAAAATGATGTGTAGATTACTTATTCATTCGACAAGTATGTGGTAAGCAAAATCTATGAACCAAATTTGTGCTAGAAATTCAGCTATATGGTATGCTATTTGTCTCATTCTTTTGTCTTGAATGTTCAGTGTATATGTTTTTTGTGTATATACACATATATGTACATCAGAACATGCTTACAATACAAGAACTGAAATAATGGTTTAAGTAAATGCAAACATAAAATACAACGTATAGTAGTTGCTTCTGGTTGATTCATCTATACTTTGAATCTCATGTTAAATCCAGTCATGATAGTAATAGCATAGGCAGAGAGCTTTAAAAAAAAAAAATGAAGAAACTGAACTGGGAGCCACCAATGAATGGGTCACCCAAGCATGTACATCACTGCCACTTAACTTGTGTATAGTCTCATTGGATGAGTTAACTGAGGAGTTGTCCCTGGTTTCATTTCCTTTTAATATTTCCTATTAATTTCAGTAGTACTTATTTCCAGAATTTGTTTTTAAAAATTGCCATGACTTGTAATTCCTAAGGAGTGAGTGTGGGGGAGAGGGGATTGGAGGTACCATTTGCATTAAGTCTAACCTTGGAGTTGAGCGATTCATGTTCTCCACAATACCATATTCACTGGCTAGTATACATTCAATACCATTTTAGACTCATCAGTTCTCTCAGTTAAGAGTAACTAAAAGAAAACAAAACAAATGAAGCTGAGTATGTTTCTAGAAATGAACTCCATAGTCTTGTTCTGGGACTTGTTCTTGTGATGGAACTACATTTCACACACACACACACACACACACACACACACACACACACACACACACACACACACACGGAACGTGGCTTAGTGGTAGAGTGCTTGCCTACCATGCCTGGGTTCAATTCCTTGGTATCACATAAACACTAAAAAGTAATACACACACACACACACACACACACACACACACGATTTAAGACATTATGTGACACAGACAAAACAATGATTCTGTACCTTTGATTTCAGTATGAAAATAAAAAAGAGAAATTTCTAATCTAGGTTCAAAAGTAGTTTGAAGCTAGCAATTCATTTTTTTCCTATAGCAATGGTTAATGGAACCAATACTCATTATTTTCCTGTATGAACAACTGGTCATTGTCATGTCAACAGATTTTAGCACTCTCTGTCCTTTTGCCTGCAGGCACTCCAAAATTCACTTAGGTGATTTATGTAATAGTGGAAAGATTCTTAGAAATAGGACAGGCTAGATATAAGATAATTGCTTTTTTTCCCCCGGATGAAATAGTGTCTTTAGGTTTCTTTCTTTTTTTTAATAGTAATTTTACAAAGATCCTAAATTGAAATTTAATGGAATAATAGGACATAGGAGTAGCTAGTGCTCCGTATTATATCTCTTCATGTCTGTATCTGGGGCCTGTGTTTGTGCATGCCATAGGTCTAGTTTTCAAGCTTCCAGTTGATCAAGAGATTGCTCAGGTCTTGGGACAAAATCAAGAATTGCTGTGACAGGACTAATCCACTTCTGTTGCTAGAAAGACCATCAACTTCTTCATGAAGAGAATGGCTTGCTTCCTTGGCTTGCTTTTATGATAAATGGTTTTAGAAATAAATATGCAGACACTCACTGAAGTTGGGATCTGAAAAATCTATCCAGGAATTAATAATAATGTGAAAAGACACATTTAACCACTTGTGTTATATCTTTCAGAAGTTTTTATGTACTTTATCCAGTTTATATGGAGTGCACTTTCTTTTAAAATCTCCTCCCTATTTGATGTAGTTTGTTTTAAAGAAATTTTTAGCCATGTTTGTCTCTCTTCTTTTCATAATCAACTTTTATAGAAAGAACAAAAATGAAACAGGTGGCTTTTCTCTTTGTGCTTGAAGACATGTACTAGAAGAGGCACCGTTTTTGCAGTTTGCTCTGCCACTTGACTGTCAGGATATAGCTTCTTTAATCTTATTTTTGTCTGTTTTCTCATGGATAAAATGAAGACGGAGTGCCTGTGCTCTGTCATCCCAAGTATTAGTATAGGATCCTTGTCAAGATTTTAGTTCCTTAAAGAAAGTATAAATAGAAATACAAGACCAAGGATATAGTTGTAAACATAAAACTATGTGATTTCCTCACCAGATATTGAGGTAACCAAGCAGCATCAAAGGGTATACTGTGTAGCTGGGCACTAGTGGCTCACACCTAATCCTAGCTACTCGGGAGAATGAGGATCGTGGTTCGAAGCCAGTCCAGGCAGGAAAGTCCATGAGACCAGCCCAGGCAGGAAAGTCCATGAGACTCATCTCTAGTTAATCATCAGAAAACCAAAAGTGAGCTGTAGCTGAAAGTAATAGAGTGCTAGCCTTGAGTGAAGAAACCTCAGGGACAGTATCTAGGCCCTGATTTCAAGCCCCACAACAGTGGGGAGCAGGAGGTATGGGTGTACTATGTTTCAAAAGGCAAGAGTAAAGAATATGAAAAAGAGCTAGAAATCACCACTTTTCCCAAAGTTGAGCCTGGATGCTTCCAGGAGACAATACATGTAATCACGCTGCTGTGAAGATCTGGAGAAACCACTTCTTTAAATCTTAGTGGTGTATAGCAGGCCTGAGGCTCTGGGGTCTTGTTAGGCTGGGCAGAATGGTTATTCACTGTCATGGTTATTCTGCCATTGCACAACTGCATTTGTCTTTTTCCTCTTAGCTTTGTTCAGGCAACAGAGGGACTGTCCTAAGTGAGCAAACTGATGTATAGAATCTGTTGGAATGCAGGCAGGGCAGAATGGAATGTTTCCCTTTCATTTCTTGCTGCCTGACTACTTTGGTGAAGCAAAACCAACCCTGCCCCTTGTGTTTGGAAATTTTGGCCTTCCTCCTCTTGTATTCTTTTTTTCATCAAGTATGAACTCCTGGTTCAGTGTTAGTATTGATTCCCCATTACAAAAAATCAGCAGCAAAATCTTCTCTTCTGTATCCTATTGACTTTGGCACAGTTCTGTTTACTTAAGCACTCGGCTGATACGAACTGGAATCTTTGCTGGTTTTTATGGAGAGCTGGGAGAGAAAACCTTTTAAGCCAAAAAAAAACAAAAAAACCTAATTCGGAAACAATACATCAATAGGGAGGTGCTGGCTCAGGGTATGTATTGAGCTTGAAAAATGATGGAGCTGATGAAAAGGGGATCTTTGCAGCAAGCAGAAAAGCAACAGCTGTGAGTTAGGCAGAGCAAACTTCACACCAAGGGGACTGTAAGCATCAGAATGTACAAAACTGGAAGGAGATGCTATGTTGGAAGCTAACTAGAGGGATCAGGCAGAGAGGCATAGTTACTAGAGCAGAGATACACAATAAAATGAACCCAGACACTGATTGCTCCACCTAATAGAGTGCTTGGGAGGCAGGGAACAGAGGGACCAAGGGTAGAGGCCAATTTGTGAAGAAAACTGTGAGAGACCACCTTCTTAACATCTAGTGATGTGTGATTATCATCCTAAACTACCTAGGGGGCTGAATTAGGGAGGATTGAGAGGTCAAGGCCAATCCAAGCAGAAAAGTCCATGGGACTCTATCTCAAGAGGGAAGCTGAAAACAGTGGCCAGTACCTATTATGGTAGCAATGCTAGCAATAACAGGAAGCCAAAGTAAGCAGATTGAGTCTCAGCTTATATGCCTGGACATAAGATTCTATCTCAAAAATGAGTGAAAAACAGGGCCAGGGGCATGGTTCAGGTGGTAGAATGCCAGCTTAGCAAGTGTAAATCCCCAAGTTCAAACTCCAGAGAACAAAACAAACACCTTGGATATAGGGGAAAAAAACCAAACTGTTAAGAATTATGATGTCAACATGGTCTTGATACTTGATATCCTTTACCTGAAGGACTGAATTTGGATTCTTTTCAGTGTCCTCAGTAAGGAAAAGAATGACTTCAAAGGGTGGTTCCTTCCATTCCTCTCTTCTTACCTCCCTGTTAGTTTTTCTTTGAGATAGAGTTTCACTAAGGCTAGCCTCAAAACTCCTAATCTCCCTTCTGAGCTAGGATTACAGGTATATACCAGCAAACTGTACTTCCTAGGGATCTACAGATAAAGGCTCCCCAATCAGAACTACCCAGAATACAGAGAAAATGAGACATATTAGAAGACTTACCATGGAACATTTTAAGTTTCACAGTGGGTGAAGAAGTTGTGTCCTACAGAATCGACATCCTGTTTTGAGGGAGATTTCTCTCTGGAACATTTTGTTGAGGGAAAAAGAATAACCAGAGTTATATGTGAAAACCTGTGTCTCTCAATCATTTCTTCTCAGATTTAGGCCAATGTACATCTTGGCTGGATACTCCTTTACCCTTCTTAGAAATAACATTGTTTGTAAATCATAAACAAGATTTGTGTGTAAAGAGGGGAATATTAAATCACACACCTTTGCAGGTCTAGGGAAGGCATCTGATATTCTCCCAGTAAACATTTATTGTTTATTCACAGGGGGTCAGTACTTGATTAGGGGCTGACAAAAGAGAAATTAGTGATCTCTCTTCCCAGTGAACTTGTGGGCCCTGTATGAGATAGATCTGTTAGAGGAGATGTCCAGTGTGCTGTGGGAGGTAAGAAACAGGAGTGACCTCCTGTAAAGGAGGGTCAGGAAGGGCTTCTGAGGAGATGAGACATTTGAGTTGAGTTGTGAGAGACACATGGCAAGTTTTATGGACAGACAGAGTATGCAAGGCAAAGATTATCTCAGAGATAGAAAGTGTGGGTATGAATGGACTTGCTAAGTTTGAAGAATCAGCAGAAGTCCCAGGTGACTAAGAATCAGAAGATATTGAGCAGACTGGTTAGCTCTACCTGGCTTCAATTAAGAACACTTGCCTGTGAACCATGGGGAGAGGTATGGGAGTGTTTTAAGTAGCAGATGATGTAATTGGATTTCTGTTGACTGGAAATTTTCCTGTAGTAATGTGGAGAATATATGTGAAAGAGATCTTCCTTATTGAAAGAAGATGATTATATACATTATTGCTGTAGTCCAAGTAGAAGAGAACACAAGGGTTTGGATCCAAGGCAGTAGAAGAGTGAATGGAGAGGAGGGAAACAGTGAGGCAGGGCTAAGAAGTAAGTGAGTAATAGGCGATGTCCCTGTGGAATGAGGGAGGCAGAGAGGAGCCAAGAAGGCCCAACTGGCCTAAGTGACTGGATGATTGAGGCTTCATTCACCCTGGCTGGTGAGGCTTGGGGGAATGGGTATAGGCAGATGAAGGACATGTTAAAACCTATTGGTATAGAAGGTCATCACATAAAGGGTGTATCAGACATTTGGTAGTACTGATCTGGTGCTTACTTGAAAAGACTAGGAAAGGTATGGTGTTATTAGTGTTATAGAAGAAGGAAAAAGTAGCATGATAAAGGCAACAAGGGTTTTATAAACCAAGTACTGAGTATTATCAGCTACTGCAAAGAAGTCAAGTAGGAGAACTAATACAGCCCCATGGAGTTAGACCACCTTCATCTGGGTTTTGCCTTGTGGAATTGTGGTAGAAATGGAAGCTGGCAAGTAAGGGACATTAAATAGGCTGAAAATGTGTGTGTGGCCATTTTCATTTAGGCTGGCCAGGAAAGGACTGAAAAAGCACTGGCAGGTGAGGAATCTGGATTCAGAATTAAAGCAAGGTCTTATAGATAGATTCCATATGGCCACTGATTGAATTTCCATATCCATTTTGATACTAATGCTATTTGTGGTTTAGGAGAAATGGCACACACTATGAAGCATATAAGGCCTTTGGTAAAATAATGTTTATTATTTCTACTTTTTAAGTAACTTTAGGATGTTTGTTTTGAGTGTGTTTTAATTCACTCATTCCTGTAGTGAGATGTTATGTTCCTTTCTGGAAAACCCTTGGGAATCATCAGTCAACCTCTTCTGCAGTTAAATAAGTGATGTCCTTTGCTGTCGGCCAGAACAAGTGGGGGGTGCTGTCCTGTGACTCATGCGTTCTCATTCACAGCATGTTGAGCAATGTGCTTGGTACTTGTTCCTAATAAAGCTTGCTGTGGATGTTGTCACTGTGCTCCAATTTTCCTCAATGGGACTGGATTCCTGTCACTACACATTCTTCTTCATTCCACACTCAGAGCACTTCTCAATGAAACGTTGTTCTTTCTCCCTTTATGATGTTTAGAATGATGTCTTCTGTCACATCATGGCATTTGAATGTGAAATATTTTATCTCTGCTTCCTAGTTAGATCTTTCATAGTACTAGCGTTCATTTTCTCTTTCCCGAGCAAAGAGCTCTGTGGAAGTTATTCCCTTTCCAGGCCCCATCCAGAGTGCCTTAAGGGAGTCCAGAAACTATCCACAGTCCAACTTGTGATGCAGGCATTGGCTCTGGTGAGGGGCCAATGCCACAACCTTCATACAGGCACAGGCTCCACTGCCTGGGTAGACTGTTCCTGATTTCCACCACACTAATTAATTGTCATCTCAGAAGGCAATGAGACCAGTTGTTCCGGCATTGCCCTGGCTAAGCCAACTCTGGCAGAGGTAGTGAGCTGCCAGTTTTTCTACAGTTGGCTAGAAATCTGTATCCCAGCAGTCTGTCAGGGGAAACAAGCCAATTTGGGGTTTGAAATGCTGCCTCTGAGATACCAGCAGTGAGTTGCATATTAGAAGAGTTGCACCATAAGACTCCAGTTAAATAGCTTTGTGATTGTGATAGTGGTTTGAGTTTATACCTGAGAGTGGGAGATTTGCTTGGAAAGTGGAAGTTGCCCTCTGTGTTCAAGTAGACCTGCAAGTCCTTAGCCTCTTAGCTCATCATTGAACTCATAATCTTCATTATTCACTTTATGTTTATATGAGGAGCCAGAAGGTAGTGTTAATATATGGGAAAGCTCTGTAAAGAATATTATTTGACCACATTGGAGAAAGAATTTTGATTAGTATTTTGACAGTAGCTTCAAAGACAGAGAGAAAAAAAATATCCTACCTGATTTGTCAAGGTCCTACAAGTCTGGTTCTCAAATTCAAGGCACCTACTTTGTCTATGTTGCTGAACACATACAATGACATGGGCTTGAAGGGACAGATCCTGAAATGGGCATAGCTGAACCCATGGCTACTACTAGCACATAGAATGCCTGAATACAAAGGAAGAAAAGTCATCTGCCTCTTGGCCAGACAAATTATGTAAAGGTGCTTCTTGCTAGCCAAATAAGCACATAGATTGGTAAGCAGAATGTCCACTGCATTCAAGTTCCACGGTGACCTTCACCAAGTGTACCTGTATGCAAGGCATGAAGACATCCCTAAGTGGAGGGATCTACACAGGGTTTTCTTCTGACAACAACCTGGTTTCACACATACTGGCAACCTTTTTAGGGGGGAGGACAAATTCTTATTTTAATCTCAACATTCCTCTTGGCCAAGCTTTTTTTTTAAGTTCATCATTAAAGAACTTATAGTAAGGACCACACCTTAACAGTGTTCTTAAGGAACTCCCATTTTTAAAAACCAGTTTTCTTTCCCTGCAAATTCTACCCACCCTTCCTTTTTGATATCTGTTATAGCAAATCATAAGGCAACATGCTGCCCACAGGACATGGTCTTTAAAGGAGTCATTTCCTTTCCCATCTCCTCCAGGCCATTCCCATCTTGTTTTTTGTGGCATTGGCAACAGGAAGGCACATTGAATAGCAGCGCTGAAAAGGCACTTTGCTGTTTATTTTATTACTATGGGTTTGTCTCTGCCTAATAATTAGTGTTTCTGGCCTTCTGAATTTATTTGCCAAAATATTTGCAGAACTTTTGTGAACAAATAAGGGATGTTTCTAGACAGAACTGACCACTGCCTTACAGGCTGAACAACTCCTAGCCATCTGAGTCTTCATGGATGAATTTACTCAGGGAAATATTATCCTAGTAAGGGAAAAATCTTTTGTATCACTCTCTGGTGCTCGTGTTGTCTCAGCAACTGCAGTTCCAGAAAAGTTGGAGCGGGTGCAGTGTTCCTTTCAAGACAGGATGGGTTGCTGTTGAGAGGTGGAAAGGCTATGAATTTTATTGGCAAAAAAGTCCAGTCTCATCTGAATTATATCCTGGCAGAGTTCTGGGCCTCAGCTTCCTCACCCACGACAGAATGCAGTAATGTTTGTCTACTCTGGCTAATAGAATGTCGGTTGAGGACCAGATGAAAGAAAATGTATGTGAAAGTGCTTTGCTAATCCTAAAACATCAAAAAATGTTATTTATAAAAACATTAGGTTCTAAGATGTCATCCCCACAGGAGGAATAATCAAAGAAAAAGCTCTGTCCACTTTATTTAGGTTAAGAGACATGGTACTTTACTTTCTGCTGTATTTTGTCCTCTTTAAGAGAAGAATAACATGATAAACAATTCAGCCATCCTCTGCCTCCTCTATAACCTACATTGCCCTTCTAAGCAGTTGTCTGTTTCATACTTTTAGTGGTCTTCTGCACCTACCAGGGGTTGTTCAATTGTTTTTGATCAATCACATAATCGATATTGCCTTTCCAGTTTGTTCTTATTTTCCTACTTCAGTATTACAACCAATCTTTCTCAACCAGTTTGTTCTTCTAGTTGGGCAAAAACAGCCCAGTCTCTGCCACTCTACAGCTGAGTGGCACAGGTAGGACAGACTGGAAAGTTTATATCCCTAGGAAGAGGGCAGCTGCTGTGGTGTCATATAGTTAGTTCCTGTCCTGTGCCATTGTAGATCCTAACTTGTCATGCTCTCCTAATTTTTTCAAAAGACAAAAATCTGAGTTTTAATAGGGCATTTCTTCGTTGCAATGTTCAAAAGTATAGCCAAAATGCATTTTGCCAACAGAACAGCTGGTTGAGTATTCTTCCTCAGAAGGTAGAATGTTTGTGATGTATGCATCATTTCCTAAAGGATACATAGCCAAGCACTGCTTGACTATTGGTCTCTGCCTCCTTCCTGCCCAACTCTGTAGTGCCACTTAATCCTTTTCCCTTTATCTACTGCTAACTGAGCTCCCTCTCCAAGCACACAACTTTGCTCTTCTGTTACAGGCACTAGTCATAGACTTGCTAAGGAGCCACATACCCTATGTCCATTCCAAATCACTTATGACTTGTATGATCACAGTCCTTGCTTCTGGATAAGGAGGTTATCCTCCTGATTACAGCGATAGCTGTGAGACTATGTGAGGAGGGTAGATACAAGCCATGTAATTACACAGTAGACTTGAAATTATATCCTGTAAGTAACTTTGGGGGTTCATGTGAGGACGCAACTCTACCCAGAGGAAATTGCTTTTTAAAAAATAGCCATAAAAGAACTCTGTAGGCTTTCTAGCATATTGTATGTGTATTTACCACTTTAGTGTACATTTGTTCTTGATGCCAGGTAGATTGTGAGGAATTTCCATTATCCTATTTCAAATTTATACTGAAACAATACACTGAAGGAATTTACCTCCAAAAATTTTGTTTAAAAAAGGAAGGCCCAGGGGCTGGGGATATAGCCTAGTGGCAAGAGTGCCTGCCTCAGATACACGAGGCCCTAGGTTCGATTCCCCAGCACCACATATACAGAAAACGGCCAGAAGCGGCGCTGTGGCTCAAGTGGCAGAGTGCTAGCCTTGAGCGGGAAGAAGCCAGGGACAGTGCTCAGGCCCTGAGTCCAAGGCCCAGGACTGGCCAAAAAAAAAAAAAAAAAAAAAGGAAGGCCCAGCTCTAGCTTATGTCCATCAGTTGCTTCTGACACTTGCCACTGCCTTGCTATAAGAACCACACAGACATTTCCAGTGGAGAGAGAAATGTAAAATATCATTTTAGAGATATTGACAAGCAGCAGAACCAAGAACTCCTACAAAAAAAATACATTGACTTAAAACTTCTAGTTCTGTGGGTTATGTTTCCAACAAGTCTCAGTGTTAAAACACTGAAAAGATTTGTGTTAGAAAAATCTTTTGTTTTCCTGTATAGTAATTTATATAATCCCTGTAGTTTTTTGCTTGTTTAAAACTAAAATAAAAATTTCAATGAATATTATTTTAGAGGTTTATATATTTTTTGAGACAAGATATTGCTATGTAGTTCACATGTGCCTCAAACTGATGATCCTCCTGCTTCAGCCTCCTGAGTTCTGGGATTACAGGTATGTACCACCACACACATTAAAAACAGATTCTGAGCTGTTAAGTTACTTGCCCAAAGTCACATAGATATATTGAAGAGGTATATTGAAGTTAATTCACATCTTCTATTTTATATTTCATTCTAAAATGTGTGATTTTTCCAAATATTAGGGATTTGTCACTTTGCAGCTTTTTAAAGCTTGGCATTTTCCAATTAGAACTTATTTTTGTTAGGTAGTTTATTCCTATGAATTTATTTCTGTTTAAAACACATATGCCACCTGGAGATAGTTGAATGTAACCTAGATTTTTAGTAGTGGAAGGGTGCAGAGTGTCTGGGGCCATTGAGGAAGAAGGTAAATGTTTTTCAGTTTGCTTTGGCCTTAGCCTCTTGCCTAGGAGTAGGATCATTATTTTAGAAGTGAGACTTGGTAGATTTTGTTGTCCTCTGCTAGGCAAATGCTTGTCGACTGTTAGTGTGATAACTGCTGGGGAATAGATTGTCACAATAACCTGTGTTTAGTGGCTCTTCAGCAGGTTGTAAGAGAGTGATTTGGCATGGCTTGTACTCTGCTAGAATGGTGGGATATGGTTGAAACCAGAATGTGCTAGATTGCGAGGAGATCCTGGTATGATCAGGGGGCCACATAAAGGAGCCCTCTGAGCCTCCCTGAGGTGGGACAGCAAATGGAAGCTCAGTTTTAGCTGGCTTAAGTCTGGTGAATAAGCATGCCACACTGGGCTGGGGATATAGCCTAGTGGCAAGAGTGCCTGCCTCGGTATACCCGAGGCCCTAGGTTCGATTCCCCAGCACCACATATACAGAAAACGGCCAGAAGCGGCGCTGTGGCTCAAAGTGGCAGAGTGCTAGCCTTGAGCGGGAAGAAGCCAGGGACAGTCAGTGCTTAGGCCCTGAGTCCAAGGCCCAGGACTGGCCAAAAAAAAAAAAAAAAAAAAAATAAGCATGCCACAGCCCCCTTTAGAAAACATGTCCACGAGACTGACTGTTTAAATTCTGCGAAAAGAAATCACATAGTGACCTGTACCACATGATAGTTTATTAGCAGACTTTCAGATTCCTCATAGATTACCTATACCTGGTTTACCTACAGCAATTTCCTTTGACTTCATAGGGGGAAAGTACCAAACTATTACATGCAGGAGGTTCTCATCCGTCTTTCCACACATGCTTCTGCTCAACTACACTTTACTGACTGTTATCCAAGCTGTTAGAACTGATGTCTTCCACTAACAACAAAATCTTTCCCCAGTTATTTGGGAATCACTTTGGTGAGGTTCTTGCTGGAGAATAAAGAGACACCCTTTAAAAGACTTTGACCTCCCAGTGAAACCAGGCCAGCCTTGAAAGGACCTGAATCTCTCAAATTAACATTCACATTGACTCAGTCCCAGCCTCCACAGCTTCTGCTTTGTCCCTGGAACAGCACCCCCCCCCCCCCTTCTGCCTGTAACTGTTTTTTTCCCTGATGTTGGCATGGCTCATTCCTCCTCTTTGAGGGAGGAAAGCCAACCAGAAAGAGGATCAGGGAGATGATCTCATATTTTGTTTTAGTGATACATTGATTTCAAGGATGGGCTATATGGATCTTAGATAATGATGTCTAACCTTAGTAAAATCCAGTGTTTTTAACTCTTTCAAATTGTATTACTAAAATCGCAATGATACATAAGAGAAAGATGTATGAAGATTACATATACTTTAATCAAGATGTGTGTTGTGTGTTTCTACATATTTCTTTGTACACATATCCACAGTAAAAATATTGGAGCCCAAAGCTTTTGCTGTCTGCCATTGAGCCCACTCAGTAGTGGTGGAAGGACTGAGATAGAAAGGGATGGGGCATACTTTAGCTTTGATCTTACTTATATTGTTAAAAGTACATATGGTGCATCTTGTAATGGGTTGAGCTTCCCTCTAGAATGCTAGGACCTGGCAGAAGGCCTCACCCATCAAGGCCTCACAAAGAAGCATGTGTTCATCAAAAGCATGTATTCATTAGAACCTCTTGAGCTCCGCAGTACTGCAGAAGGGCTGTGCACTAAGACAGGAAAATCCCAAGGCCTTGGGGTGAGGAGGATGAGAGGAATCAGGTGAATGCCCCAGTGTCTCAGCCTCCCTGGCTTTGAAAACATACTATTAGGTACGATAACATGCAGTTCCTTATTTACCTTTCTTTCCAGGTAGTCTTCAACAATGCGTCTCCAAAATATAGCACTTAGAAATCCAGATTGCAAAAATCTCTTTTCTTTAAAAGAAGGTAGGTTTCTATCCCCAAATATTCTACCTCGTAGCTTGTCTGAACTGGTTTTCATGAGAACCAGATTCATTTTCTTAGACAAAGAATGTTACTTGTTGAGTTTGTACCCTTCTGGTCACACTGTGCTCTTGGGACCAATCAGACCATAAAACAGGAACTCAGTGGTGGTTTCACTTGAGCTTTCCTCACTGCATTTCAACTCCTGTGGTCTGGGCTCTGTCTCCTGTCCTGGTACAAGACTAGCAGCACATCCTGTGGTCCTTCCTTATAGACACCTGGGGTTAGAATTGAGGAAAGCCAGACAAAAGCTGCAGGTGGCAAAGTTCTCAGGATACCTCTCTATGGAAGGAAAGATAGTAGGAGTTCAACTTGATAAAATGTCTTGTGCCAGACAGTTCCCCTTAGTGGAGTACAATGTATCAAAAACTAAACTTTCATTACATGATTGGTCAGCTGTATACCTGCAAATAATTAAAAAGGGTATTTTCTTTGTTAATAATTTGTCTTATGATAAAGACAACTGAAGCTGGTGTTTAAGGCAGTAGAGGGCACTCCCACCTTGAAGTACACAACAGCGTATCATTGCTTTGCCACAGAAGCACTGAGCAGTCTTGCCAAGAACTTACCAATGGCTCAGTTTCTCCTTGTTTTAAGAAATAAAATTCCAGTGTTGAGAATGGTGTCTAGTCAGTGAGGTTCATATAATAATGATCATGTTAGAAGGCTTACCAGTCCCCAACTGTATTTTTTAAAAGATTTACATGCTGCTGGGTACTGGTGGCTTACTCAATAATCCTAGCTACGCAGGAGGCTGAGAACTGAGGACCAAGGTTCAAAAACCAGCCCTGGCAGGAAAGTCTATGAGACTCTTATCTCCAGTTAATAACCAAAAAAGCTGAAAATGAAGCTGGGGATCAGGTAATAAAACATTAACCATAAGCACAAAAGAAAAAGCTCATGGACAGCATCATTGCCATACACACAAAAGATGTGTATGTTATCTGTTTTTGGCTTTTTTGTTTTTCTGATGTGTCTAATTACTTATAATGTTAAATAATTTATCAAGGGATCAACCCTGATATACCTAACAACAAATAATAAATAATAACTATTATGAATTTCTTTCTTTTTTTCTTTTTTTTTTTTTTTTTTTTTTTTTGGCCAGTCCTGGGGCTTGGACTCAGGACCTGAGCACTGTCCCTGGCTTCTTCTTGCTCAAAGCTAGCACTCTGCCACTTGAGCCACAGCACCCCTTCCGGCCATTTTCTGTATATGTGGTGCTGGGGAATCAAACCCAGGGCCTCATGTATACGAGGCAAGCACTCTTGCCACTAAGCCATATCCCCAACCCCAACTTTGATACATAAATTCTAGGATGCAAGTAAGTTGGAAGCAAAGAGAAAAAAGGAACATTAGAATAAAATATTATGCCTACTCTGAGAAACATACCTGAAAGAAAGTTATTTCAAATTGCAGTGATTTTGCCCAGTTTATTATGAGGAAATTATAGAATGCTGATTGTTTCCTTGCCAATCAGTGCCCTGTGGCCATGCTGTTTTAAATATATGCAGAGGATTCTGGGCTTTTTCTTCTTCCTATTTGTCCTTGCAGGAAGTGTCAATGCAAAATTTGATGCCAGAGGAGCCAGTGAGATGCTGGATAATTTTTACTTGAATATTTCCAGTGTCTATTTTGAATGCCACTCTCTCACCACAAAGTAGTTAAGAAAGAAAATGCATGTGTTATGCATAGCAAGTTGTGAGGGTCTCTCTCTCTCTCTCCCTTCCCCCTTCCTCTCTTTTCCTCTCCCTCCCCCTCCCTCTCCTCTCTTATCCTCTCCCTCTCCCTCTCTCTCTGTCTCTTAGTAGGTCAACATAAACTCCCATAATGGGCAGAAAATATTGAAAATTCTTTTTGTGTGTCTGTGCTTTGAACTGATTTGGTTGGGCTGAGATTTGGGGATTTTTTTTGGGGGGGGGTGGTGTTGAGACATGAATACATGAAGCATAATGTCTGGGATCCACATGTAATAGCCTGGGCTCAGCCATGGGCAAAAACAGAATTTCTCCACAGCACCACTGTGTAGTTAATGCTCCCCTGTGGTGCCCAAGGGCAGCTTTACTGTCCTGCTTTCCTGCCTGCCTCCTTCACTCCCCTCTCCATTACCCTTTCTGAAGGAAAAGGATGATATGAATTGTGCCCCTAAGCTCAAAGGCAAATCTCCCCTGCCATTGAGACCAGCACATTCTAATGACCTACACTATCAAATCAGTAGAGGGAAGGTGATAATTCCCCTTTCCTATTCTTCTTTTCTTTGTTTTAAAGTATTTCATAGACTTATACATAGTACATGCAACCAGGTGTACTTATCTGCACTTAACACCTAATCCAAGAGCTTGCAGATACTTATATGCTAGTCTGTTTGTGGGTTTTATTTTGCTTTGTTTTTGTTTTAAGGAAAGCAATGCTCCATTAGAAGTATGTAAATTCTTTCATATCACCTGGCTATGTGTTAAAAAAAAACACAACACCATTACTTAGTCAACCATTTAAAAAGTGCACTATACATCCAAAATGGCAAAGGAAGAAACGTAACATTTTCTTTAAAAAAACAAAAAGAGAAATATGATCTACTTGAGCATTTGCAGAGAAAAATGTCCTGGTTCCCAGACAGGAAAAATGAATTAAAGATGAATCACTGAGTCATTTGGAAAGGTTACACTCTCCAGTTGCTAGTGGAGAAAATAAAACTGACAGTCAAACGTTGAACTTGGCCTTCTCAGAAATCTCAGAGTGTTAAAAAACAAAGCTCTTGGTCATTGTAACTTTGGACACAGGAATGTAATAGAATTAGGCAAGTCATTTTGAGGTTAATGTTCTTAGGATAAATACATAGTTTTGTGCATTTTTTCAGCTCTTTCTTAAACAAGATAAGGATTAAATTCAGGTTTTTAACCTAACTCTGTACTAAGACAGTTATAGGGGAAAAACTTGTGCCATACCAAAACCTAATCATATGCTTCCTTCAAATAAAGCAGAGCTGCCTTTAGCCATCAAACCTAGCTGCCCGTTGGCCCTCTCTTATTCAAGTTTTGGCACAGGTGAAGGGACAGTGAAGTATTACATGAGTCTGCTACTAGAGACTTCAGTACCTCAGGGCGATAAGTGCTGGGAGAGAACTCTTACAGGAAACCTATATGTCAAGAATCAGAAATCTGAAATGTTCCCAAATCCAAAACCTTTTTGCATGCTGACAGGGAACCACAAGTGGAAAGTTCCATGCCATGTAAGGTTTCATGAGTAGAATAGTATGTAAAAATGTCATTTGGGTTCTTTGTTTGAAGTATGTATCAAAAATATAAATAAATGAGTTTTGTGTTTAGACTTAGGTCTTATCCCTAAGATAATCTCAAAATCTGATAAAAATCCAAATTCTTCTGTCCCCAAGCATTTCAGATAAGGAATACTCAACCTATGTTTAAAGTCAAATAGGGCCTCTATTCACAGTTTACCCTGAGCACAAAGACTGTAATTTTGAGTTTCAAACTCCTTTCCTTCCCCTTTTTTCTCTAATTTGAATACCAGGTAGCTTGTACTGTCTGGATAAAGTTGAGAGGCATAGTGATCTCTGAAGAACAGAACTTATCGTTTTTAATTGCTATAGTTTGTGTATTTTGTATTTTCCATGCAGTCCCAAAGAGTTAGCCACTAGGGTGGCACTATTAGGATAAACATTTTGAGATGTGAGATCTAGAGTGAGGACCACAGGTCATTGGAGCATGCCTATTTGAAGTATTTTGAGCTCCTTGTCTCCTGTGCCCTCATTTTTGTTTCTTGGTGCTAAAATAAGTGCTTTTGCTCTACCATGTGCCCTTGCTGGGATCTTCTGACTTGCCATAGGAGCAATCTATGCTCAACAAGGAACTTCAAAACTGATAAGTTAATTTTCTCATTTTTTTTGGTTAGTGACAGAATGCTGACATTTCAATTTTTCTGTGATGATCTTAGTGCCACACAAGCTAATGAGTGTGTATATGAAATAAAGCAGTATTGAGGTGGCTTTCCCCCTTTACTCTAAAAATTGAGGCTATTAGATAAAGTGAAATTGTGTAGACCACCTAAACAAAGCTATTATAGATCTTTATTAATCAAGTTTTACTTCTAGTTTTGTTTAACACATAGTTCACAAAGTCACTCAGAATCCTAGTCCTGAAAACACCTGTCATTAGCATTTGGTGAATATCATTCCAGATGGGTAGAGAAAAACTAACTAAAACTAACTTAACATTTTTAAAGTATCAATACTGCATTTATAATTTTTTTTTGCCCTAACAAGTAATGGGAAAGAATTGAGATGCTGAAGTAAAGCTCCTGAACTTCAGATAACTGCTTTTCATAAAGGAAGTTAGTTCCTAAAAGTTTCTCCTGTATCTGAAGTTTAAAGATTACAGAAAGCATAATTTGGATATTGAAATAATTTTTCAGGATTGTTTGTTTTAATTTGTCACATTTCTATTTATTTTCCTCTCCTTTATCCACCTTTTAATATGTGATGATCGTATTGCTATTTTTGTACTATCAAAATGATAACAACATACTCTACAATCTGTTTACTTGTATATATCCAGAAATTGCAACTAGTTTAAATGGATACAGTTTATAAGTACTAATGTATATACAAATGATCTATTGTAGCTTATATCTTGAATACATGCTGCTAGATTTAGTAAATACAGGATTGACTCAGTAGAAGTTCTTCAGTTTGAACTTCCTCAAACATCTTACCATTCTAGATGTATCATTTTGATTATGGTTGGTGCCCTCCTGTTTGCTGGAGTCTTTACTGGCTTCCCTGTGTACTGTGTACTGTGTAGACATTGGTACTGAAGACTAAGGCTAATAGGACTTGAATCCCCACAGTCTGCTTTGCCTTGTCTGCCTAGAGGGTTGTATATAATTTAAAAGAAGAAATGAAACAGATTGAGCCAAGTAGAATAGCAGTGCCCAAATAATGATGTTTTTCTCTCTGCTCTAGAGAATCTGCATGAAAGTTCACTGTAAGAAATCCTACTACGTTCTTACTGTCTCTGAACTGACTTCTATAATTTGACCAAGTTGTATCATAGGTGCCAGAATGAATATTGGATACTCTTGAGATTAAAGGAAACAGCTTTGATGGATCCAGGGAACCTCTGTGGTGGAGATCAGGTCATATGGGTATTTAAGAGAAAAACTATAGGAAAGAGTTTGCCTCTGTGATGGCTTCTATCCAACTCCTCTACTCAGTTGTAATTCACCAGAGGTACCTGCCACCATTGGTTATTTTAGCTGTAAGTTTACAACCGTTCGTGTTCGGATCTCAAAGATATTTACTTCCTTTATTTGCTTTTTGTTTCTTTTTCTAAAACAAAACTACCTTAAAACTGTCTTACTGAAAACTTATTCTGCATTCATTTTTTTGAAACATCTCACTATACCAGTGACTTAGTATTACCATCTTCAGCTTAATCATCTAAAATGAACACCCAGCTGAGTGTTGGAGCTCAGTGACACAGGGCATGCTTAGTGTGTTCAAGACCTCATGTCTGATCCCTGGATTTCCCCCAAATACATGTTATTAGCATGCACCATCACACCTTTTCTGTACCCCTGAGTAAACTCAAATCAATTCAAGAACCTAAAGGTAAATCTTCCCTATTGCCATTCTATCAGATTGCAAGTAAGAGAGAGAGCCATCAAAGGCAGACTGAACGTGAACTGTGGGTATTTGTCCATTTGAAGAATTGTTCTTCCTACCAGGAACACAGGAAAGAAGATCTTGTCAATCTTGTTGGAATGACAGAAGTCACTAACTTTGCAGTGTCCACAGGCAGCTCCTGCCAGCCTCTGTGCTAGAGCCACCTTGCCTCAGGACATTCTACATCATTGCAACCATCATCTTCAAAGTTAACAGTAACTCTTTCTAAGCCAACCTGGGCTGCAGAATTTGGTGCATTAAATTTGGTTAATTATGTAGCTGGAGCTCTGCATCATCTTGTTAAAAAAAAATAGATGGAGTCATGGTGGATTTGGAAGAATACTCTGCAGTTTCAAAATGCTTTTCCACAAACTGTTCATACTATAGAGTTGCAATTGAAGTCACCCTAAAGATAGGAAATTATACCTAGTCAAAATTATAAACTTTAAATAAAGGCATTTTAAAAAGCACTGTATCACTTTTAGAGAAGAATTTATGTTGTATATCATTCAGTAGCCAGTATTTTGTTTTCAAAATAGTTATAAGGTTTAGGAGAGCAAAAAGAGGAAGTATAAAATAATTTAAGTGCGTTTCCCACCATCAGAATGCCCTCACTCTGTCAGCAGCTACAATGTATAATTGTAGTGTCACACCAAGTCAACACTGTGCAATTTGTACTACTTACGGAATTTGAATTTTAACACAGAATTCTGACATTCAATTTCAAAAACTGACAACTTTCATTAGTAGCTAAGGTCCAAGTTCTGAATGTATTAGTATACATTTTAAAATGTTTTCTTCTGTGTTAAAAAAAAAACCAACAACACAATTTCCCATGTGGTTTTAATTTTTTCTGACTGTAAGAATTTTGGAAACTGTCTTTGCCTAGATGTTGGAAGAAAGCATTTTTTTTTCTAGAACAGCCAAGTATTTCATATTTTAACTATTAGGTCAGATTTTCCTTGTAGAGAGTCTGTTTTTACAAAAGAAAAAAGGTGGCAGCTCTAGGATTTATTCGAAGCATTTGACATTTGCCTTATTGGGCAAATTGCCTTGTTAGCAATAAAATGCAGGGTTAAAGGTAAACCTGTGATGTGAGACTCAATGCTCAAAGAGGAAAGGGGACTGACTTGCTTCCTTGCTGTTGGGAACCGTAGCTCTGTTCACTGTGAAATGTTCTGGAAATTTCATCATCCCCAGTTTTTGTTGTTTTGTGTTGTTTTTCAGTAGTAGTTTTGAACTCAGGGCCTCACATTCACTCCTCTTGGCTTGCTCAACTGACACTTGAGCAATGCCTCCAGCTCAGCTTCTTACTGGTTACTTTGGAGTTGGAATCTCCCAGACTTTTCTTCCTAGTCTGGACTTAAGCATCAACCCTCCAAATCTCAGCTTTTTGAGCAGCTAGGATGACAGGCATGGACTATCTGTGCCCAGGCCAATTCCCAGCTTGTCTTCAGCTTGACATCTAAAGAAATTTGCTTCTAATTTGTAAACTTGGGAAACATTCCACATCTGTAGATGACCACAGAGGTATGGGCCAGATGATCCTAACCAGCAAGAGGACCAGCCTATCCCAAGCACTGGGGACTTGTTAACCTATTGTGGTTAAGCACCAACCTATTTGTGACTGATTTTGTCTGAGCCAGACAGGTACCTGAAACATAGGCATTTAGTCCCAACTTAGGGAGTATCTGTTGCCAATTGACCTGTCAGTGGGATGGTTGCTACCCTTCAGGAAAAAGTCAAGCATAAGGTCAAGACTCAGTAGCACCAACAGTATAGGATTAGTCCTCCTGTTGTTATACACACTATAGATAGTAATTGAAGTCAGACATGTCTTAGAGTGGTTCATTTGCTCCAGTTTCTGCTGGCCTGTACTTAACATGAGCTTTGACATTGCATGAAACAGCCAGCCTTCCTATATGTACCCAGAGCCATGCGTGCCCAACCAGCAGCCTGCAGCTGGTTTCACTTCCTCTTCTCTCCTTGGCTGTGGACTGGGTGCAAGGAATAACCTGATAACTGCACAAGGTGACCTCACTAGCCTAGTTTCCTGCTCTGAGGCATGTTGGACTTCAGTGTTGAAGTAAATGTATGAATAACTACCAGGTAGACTTGCATATTTTTAAAGAATGTTCATTTGATTTGGGTAACCCCTTGTTTCTCTCCAGGTTCCTCCCATTTGTTTCTATAGCTTTCTTTGTGACTATTTTCATCTTGCTATCTCCTAATGTTCTGTACACAAAATGAGTGCTTAAATAGATGCTCAGTAGAATAAAGCACATGATATTCCAGAGGTGGCACATAAATAATATACTAGAGGAAGAATAGTTACAAGGCTGGGAACTGCACAGTTTACTTTAAAAACTGATGATACCTACCAGTTACCTAAGTTTGGCTATGCCTGAGATCATGGTGTTTTGCCAAGTATGTATTTTAATGTGAGCCTTGTGGGTGCCTCGTTTTCTCTGACTCTGTGCTTTGACCGCAGGTATCTTATGCCTGCTTCCTTTTTCCAGATGTGAATGTCCATTTCTTTTCACCCATAGTGTGGCACCTTAGCATATGCGTGCAGCTCTGTAGAGCTGCATTCAGAACCATAATTGTCAAACCACATTGCTTTGTGAATAACTGAAGCAAGAGCTTTGTGCCCAAACATCTGGATTTAAGGAGAAATAAAATATGCTAGTAGGTGAAACCTAGCCTGGATTTACTTCGCTCATTTTCCAACTTCTCATCATTTTGTATTAGCAGGCAAAAGAACAGATGCATGTGACAGATACAACATGGGGAACATTAAAATGCATGGATAAGAGTTGGTTTCATTTATATATTTATTTATTTTTGTTATTGATGTTTGAACTTGGGTCTTGGCAAGGGCTCTGCTACTTGGGGTACACTTCTAAAGTCCTGTTTTCCTTAGGGCTCTAATTCATTTACTCACTTATTTTAGATTGGGTGTCTTACATTTGCTTAGGGATGGCCCAGTTGGCAGTTCTACTAACAGTCTCCCTAGTAGCTGTGACTATAAGGTGGGCTACTATTCCACCTTATTGAGATGAGGCCTTGCTATCTTTTTGACCAAGCTGACAGGAGATTGAAATCTGAGGATCATAGTTTGAAGGCAGCCTGGGAAAGAAAGTCTGTAAGACTCTTAAATGCCTTTAACCACCCAACCACCCCAAAGCTGGAAGTGGAAGTGTGGCTCAAGTGATAGAGCACCAGACTTTAAGGAAACAAGCCAAGGGAGCCAAGGCCCCGAGTTCAAGCCCTACTTCTCTCTTGCTCGCACGCATGCACACACACACACACACACACACACACACACACACGAAATCCTCATGCTGTAAAGGTTTTGTAGGGGATGGGGAGTAAAAATCGCTCCAAAAGATGTCCTTGACCTAAATGTGCTCTATCCTCAGAGTTATCCAGAGCACAGGCACCTCAGGTGAGAGGAGCACTTGACACTGAGCCAGTAGAGGATTCTTCTGCTAGTTAATGCATCCTTAGGGCGGAGGTGGCAAGAGCAATTTATATACATCTAGTTTAGGTCACATGAGACCCTGGCACTCTTAGAAAATACACAAAAAATGTATGTAAATGCATAAAATATTCATGAGTATTTATTACCTGTCCCTCATCTATTTCCTTAAGGATTTTCTTTAAGGAAAAGAAGGAAGGGGGGGAAGGTCTCACCAAAACAGGGTCAGTATCTCTGGGATTCCATAGGATATCATCTTGGTACACTATTTTCCTTATATCACATGGGCATTTTCACAGATGCAGCATGAAGATCAGGATGGTTAATGCAATTCTAACAATGAAACCAAATATTAATCTGTGAAATATAAGACACATAATTCCCACACATTTAAAGTAGGTGTCTGCTGATGCTCAAGAACACTGTCTAGTACTTTTGCATTGTGCTATTATATCTCACTGAGGCTTTTTATAGGCCAGTGATACTAATTAATAACATTTTCACTTCCTGGTGGCCAGCCATTATAGATATTATGTCAGAAAACATGATCAATGATGTGAATGGGGATTTTATGTCTCATTAGTAGGATTGGGTCCTATGGTATATGGTGCAGGTTTCTTTTTTTTACCAAAAAGGTTGGCTTTTGTCAACAGTACTTGTTCATTATCTGCTTTATATAAACTATAGCAGAAAAAGGACTTTTGGAGAATAAAAATGAGGCAACCTTCTCTCCAGGTTATGAGTTAATGAGATGTATACTTGACTACTATAGCAATTAAACCTTTATGCCTGATTTCCAAACAAAACTCTATTAGACTTGTAGAAGGTTCTTCATAGCTCTCTGTCTCTGTCTCCAGAATTTCCAGTTTCCTTATCTCTCCCTTGGATACAACTAACACCTGGTAATCAATGTCTACTGCCAGCAGTACAGGCTCCTCTCTTCTCTTCTCTACTCATTTTGGGTTTGGGAGAGGCATACCATTGATTCTGTAAAGTGGACTGTTAACTGGTTATGGTTCAAGCTTTTTAAAACTTTTTTTTAAATCATGCACTCACAAAAGTTATTTTGGCTTTCATTCAAAATACGTTTGGTAAGCTGGGTGCTAGTGGCTCATACCTATAATCCTAACTACTAAGGAGGCTGAAATCTGAGGGTCATAGTTCAAAGCTAGCCTGGGCAGGACAGTCCATGAGACTCTTGTCTCCAATTAACTACCAAAAGGCTGGAAGTAGAGCTGTGTGGCTCAAATGGTAGAGTGCTAGCTAGCCTGAGCACAAACAGAATCATGTCCAGGCCTAGCACCAAAAAAAGCTTGATAAAGTTTTTAATCATTTGTGATATAAAATATTTTAGTGTTTTTTTAAACATTTTAATTTTTGCTACAGTAATCCAGTGATTTGATTGTAAATTCAATTTAAGTCAGTTTTTTATGCTTTCATAAATGAACTTTACATGACACATTTAGCTATAATGGAATAAGTAGGAAGGAACTACTAACTGTGCTTACTAAATCATGATTTTCATTTTAAATTCTGCCACCAATTATGCACAGATTTTTTTTTTTTTTTTTTTTTCCAGTCCTGGGCCTTGGACTCAGGGCCTGAGCACCTTCCCTGGCTTCTTTTTGCTCAAAGCTAGCACTCTGCCACTTGAGCCACAGCGCCACTTCTGGTCGTTTCCTATATATGTGGTGCTAAGGAATCGAACCCGAGGGCTTTATGTATATGAGGCAAGCACTCTTGCCACTAGGCCATATTCCCAGCCCATGCACAGATTTTTAACTGAAATTGCTAGTAAATTTCCATCTTTGCCTGATGTCAGTCAGCTCTTCTTCTTCTTCTTTTTTTTTTTTTTTTTTTTTTTTTTTGCCAGTCCTGGAGCTTGAACTCAGGGCCTGAGCACTGTCCCTGGCTTCTTTTTGCTCAAGGCTAGTACTCTGCCACTCAAGCCACAGCGCCACTTCTGGCCGTTTTCTCTGTATGTGGTGCTGGGGAATTGAACCCAGGGCTTCTTGTATATGAGGCAAGCACTCTTGCCACTAGGCCATATTCCCAGCCCCTAGTCAGCTCTTCTTTCAACTAACTGAAAGGTATTTCTTTATGTATAAGTAATGGATTTTTAAAAAATCCTAAAACTCTTTTATAAGGTTTTTTCCCCCTAAGTTTATACATATTGGTAGTTTCCCCCCCTAGCTTAACACTTTACAATGGTTTTCACAGCATAAATCACATCACAAATGGAAACATCTCCATTTTCTTTTTTTTTTCAAATATACTTCTTTTTTAAATTGTTATTATCAAACTGATATACAGAGGTTACAGTTTCATACATTAGGCATTGGATACATTTCTTGTACTGTTTTTTACCTCATCCCTCATTCCCCCCTCCCTCCTCCCCCTTCCCCTTTCCCCCCTGAATTGTTCAGTTCATTTACACCAAACAGTTTTGCAAGTATTGCTTTTGTAGTTGTTTGTCTTTTTTTACCCTGTGTCTCTTGATTTTCGTATTCCCTTTCAATTTCCTAGTTCTAATACCAGTATACACAGTTTCCAATATATTCAGATAAGATACAGAGATAGTGTAGGTACAACCAAAGGAAGGGGATACAAGAAGATCATCAATAATAGAAGCTACAGTTACACATAGCATGTTGAAAGTAGTTACAACAGTGATATAACAATCGTTTCCATACATGGAGTTCATTTCACTTAGCATCATCTTATGTGTTCATAAGGGTATAGCTATTGGGCTCTTGTGATCCTCTGCTGTGACTTGCCTAAACCTGTGCTAATTATTCCCCATAAGGGAGACCATAGAGTCCAACATCTCCATTTTCTAAATGTTCTTTCCACAACACAGGTTTGGCCTTGAATGGTAGATTAAACATTCATTGTTACAAAAAGCCCCCCGCCCCCGAAAAAAAAAATCCCATACAACATATTTATGCCATGGAACACATGGCGTTTTTTTAGAAGATTTAAAAAAAATATGTTGTCTCACCTTTAAATTACACCATTCTTATAAGTACCACATGTCTGACAAACACTGTGTAGCTCAAAATATTTTCATAATAAATGATTGTTGAGATTCTGCCACAATAGATAGTGATCTGTGGTGTCCTAACTAGGGAGACATTAATGCAGGAGCTTATTACCTTAAGGATCCTCCTACTGAGCTCCTAGGTCCCACCTGTAGCTATCAGCAGGGTGCCCTGGTTATTCTATGCATTAAATGAGAGGCAATATATTATCTTTCTCATTTGCACATTAAACAAGTAGATTTTGCTAGTGTTTTTCCTACTGACCATGAATGATTATTATTTCCTTACTTCCAGAGACCAAGGTCTCCGTGTAAACTACCTTGGCACTTCATCAACCAGTTAAATCATAGCCTCCTGAAAGGAAGGACTGAAGAGTGCTTTTCAAAAATCCCTAGATAATGCTAATGTTCTGAAAAACATTATTAACCTTCCTGGGATTTAAGTCACCACACAGATCACCTGGGATTTCTTAACTTGGCGATTGTCAATCAATGAGTGTACAATGAGCCCTGAAAAGCTTCCTTTATTACAAGCTTCCAGAACCTGCTGGTTGGTAGACTTCACCACTTTTGAGTACAGGGTCAACAACATCCCTCCCTGCTTTTCAATGTTACCCGATTCAGCCCTCAAGGCTACCTGTAGGACATGGAACTATTGTGGTGTCAAGAGGGCCTCAAGGTCCAGCTACTGTGGCTGCAGAACACAGCGGGTTTTATTGTGAACAAAAAATAAAGCTTTTCTCATCTTGAAACCATGATAGTAGTTCAGTATGTTCTTGGCCTTTATTCTTTATCTATTGAACATCACAGAGAACAGTTCAGTGGTTTGGGCTCCTCACTGCAAAGTGAACTAAGGCTGTTGTGGAGAAGCCACAACACAAAATGTTGAGTTACAAGGACAAGAAGGAATGAGAAACACATTGATAGCATGGTTGGGAATTTCCATTTTTATTTATTTCTAGTTCTATTGGCAGTTGTCACCTTTCTATAAGAAAAATAACTTTGGGCTAGGCACAGAAAAACCTGTAATTCCTGTATTTAATCGAAGCAGAGTGATTATGAGTTTTAGGGCAGCCTTGAGCTAATAATGATACCCTGCCTCATAAAACAAAAGCAAAAAACAACAACTTTCAAATAAAATTAATTCATTTATAACTACAAGTTTTTATTTACAGGTTGGTATTTAGCCTTTACCTACTGGTAACCTAATATTAGTATTAAAAAAAAAAAAAAGAAGCAACCTATCTGGAAGATAGATTCAACTGGTCACACACCAGGGTAGCAAGCACAAGGACCTTGGTTCAAAACCCAGTACTACCAAAAAGGAAAGTAATGGGAAAAATGAAAACAAATTATACCATAGTAGCTGCTGTCCCACATTCCTTGAGGGACCCCAGGATCCCTGGCATGCTTCTTACCTAGCACCTCAAAGACTGGCATGAGCACAATCAGGAAAGCCTAACACCCTGCTGTGTTCTGTTTCTTCAGTGTGCAGTACTTCTGATTAAATCCTGTAATTTCACCCCAGCTTATATTTTAATATGTAATCATAAAGGCAAGGCATCTTATCCATTATCAAGTCCAGTAACTCAGTTATACAAGCCAAGTCTTAACAGATAGAGATTAAGAGACCAGTCCCAGGTCATCCCATAGCACTAGCCAGGCCCCTCACCTTCCTGGGCAGGAGATTTTTGGCTGTCCTGTAGTGGTAATTAAATCTTCTTCTCTCCATTCTTGTTTGATTATGTTTTGGACAAGTAAGATCAGAAGAGAAGCTACTTCAGTTCTGTTGTGCAAATATTTATTGTCTAGCACTGATACTGTGATAGAGCACAAGGAATGCACAAGTATTTTAACGCACTGTTAGAAATCCTGTACATCTCTATCCAGTACAAATAAATAGCAGTGCCAGGCAACAGATTATTTGGTACCCAAACAGTGTGCAATGAAGACTATTAGTGGGGGAGGGACTGGGGAGATTGATGAAAAGGGTGACATTCATCAGAATGCAACCTGTTCACAAACTCACATGTTGAATTGAAACCTCTTTGTATAACTACTTAAGGATAACATAATAGGTAATAATAGTAATAAAAGACTTATCAGTGCTTCAAAGAATATAAGAGGAATGGATAAAGACATAAGTGGGTGGATGGATAGGATTTGGGGGACTTGAGTCCTGACACATACCCTTTCTTCTCCAAAAGCTTAGCTCTTCAATTAGAAATTGCTGTTGTTTTAACTTCAAAAGTGTAAGACAAATGTGCTTTATTTACTACCTATTCACCCAGTTTCTCCTGGAAGTTTTGAGTAATAGTATTGCTTGAAGTTTTCCCTTCATAAGAAAAAAAGTTAAAATCTGTGAATCATTACTCCATCTTAAATCTGATATTGATATGGAAAAATAAAAAAGGGAGCTCAGGTAGGTAAATGATTCAGAACTTCTTTCTCTCTATACTAGTGAGTTATTGTAACCCTCACACTAGCATACCAGATTTCTTCACTGTCTTATCTTTTTCTTTCTCTCCTCCATCTAATGCCTAAACTGAAAGAGATTAATTTCTTCCTTTTACTCTCCTAGCAAAGGTTGGTGTAATAACAGATGTTGACTATCTAGAACAGCTGATATTTCCTACTGCCTATAAAAAGGGTCTTAAGATATTTAAAGTGTATGTAAATGGTACCCATAGAAACAGGAGAAGGGAAGAAGTAATCCTCTTGTGCTCTTGAGGATATTCCTCATTTGCAGGCATAGAAGAGGTTACTGAAAGGTTATCTTGCTTCTCAGAGGCAGTTTTTATGTAGGTTCATTGGAGTAAAGATCTGAAGGTTATCTGAAATGGATGGTAGCTCAGATGACACAGTAAAAAGGAAGTAAATATTAAATTGAAGACATACAGAAAAAATACACATAGGGGAAATGTGCATTTTTATCTTCCTAGGAAAGCTATGCAAGTTGGTAGTTCCTTTTGAAGGTAGACGATATGAAAGTGAATTTGATTTGCTCTGGTTCTTGGTCAGTGCTCCATTACCAGTCACATTAGCTTTTCATGGAAGCCCATGGAATTCAAAGGGAAGAGCACACATTAGGATATGTACTGTCTGGTAACATTCTCATGAACATCTGTTTGGGTGTCTTAAACAAGGTTTTGATTAGGTTGTAGACTTTGCATGTTTTGTAAATTCAATATTAAGTTGGATGCAGCCTGATGGAATTTGGGCTCCCCCTCCCCCGCATCTATTTTGTTACTTGAAAAAAATTATCTTTAAGCTTCTCTACCTTCTCTCCAGCCATGGATCACCTCGGCCACAGGCCAGCAGTTCGGTAATAAACTTTCTCTCCTGCCTGAAAAAAAAAATTATCTTTAAGTAGTTGTACAAAGAAGTTTCAATTTAACATTTCAGTGCATCTTGATCAGTATGATGGAAGCATCATTCTCCTGTCATCTCTCCCACCCCATGAATTTGAGGTTTTCTATAGAGAAAAACCTTTTTGTTTTTAATCTACTTAAGTCAACATGCTTCTAACTGAGAAGCATTGTGATTATAAAATAATTGCCAATGGTCACTATAATTCTTATGTATAACCTATCATCTAGGACTTTTCTATCATTTCTTTAAGATATAAAATTGATAGTACTGCAACATGTTGGTAGGAACTACGTCAGTTTAATAATTTTCAGAACAGATCCCCAAAAATGATACCCCAAAAAGGTTGTCTCAACAAACACAAAGAATTGGGTGAGAATATTTCACTGTCATTCCTCTTAGGTCATACCTGAAGTACAAACTACACCCTGCTCCTGTTAACTGACCCATTAGCATATGCTTGTTACATGTGTGCCATTTTGTATGGATTATTACATTATATCTTTACAACAGTGCTGTGAAGTAAGTTATCATCACCTCACTTCAGGGGTACAGACACTGAGAGTTACATCAACTCCAAGGCAAATGAATGGGAGCATGGTTGGACTCCAAGTACTGGGCTCTAGAGCCACAGGTTTGAATCCACTGAACAGCCCCAACAACTGACATGGTTGTTACCCTTGGTTCTAATGCATGCTATGGTCCCATTAGTGAGACTGGTGTGTATTCCAACTCAAGCACCTAGGATATAAAAAGAGCTGACAAAGGAAAAACACTGGAAGTTTTTAGGTGCACCTTAAAATCAAAACAAAACACAGTTCTACCTAAAAAAGCTGAGAAAAGTCCCACTGTCAATAATCAGATCCTAAGATATTCTCAGGTCTTTGTACAGAGAACACAGAAGCCATCTTATTACACAAAGAAAAGCACACCAACCCTACAGGCAAAGCTCCAAAACATTTCAGGGTCAAGCAGGTGACATGAAGCCGGCCAGGCTTTGTTCTTTGATAGATCATAGTTTTTGCATTGTTAGGGCAAGCAATCTACATCACTTCCATAAAGAAATCTGTACTCTCCCGTATTTCTGACAACCCGAGAGGCAGCTGGTCATCTACTTAGCTATAGTCTTGGACTATTAACTTAAAATTTATCAAGAGAAGCAGTGTGTCTGGTTTTTATGAGTTTGGAGTTTTTGTGTGTTCATTTTTGCTAGTACTAGGGCTTGAACTTAGGGCCTTATACTCTGACTCAGCTGTTTTCTCATGGATGGCACTCTATTACTTGAGCCAGGCTTCGAGCCCAGCTTTTACTGATTAACTGGAGATACAGAGTCTCACAGACTTTTTTTGCCTGAGCAAGCTTCAAATCATGATACGTAGCCAGGCACTGGTGGGTCACGCCTGTAATCCTAGCAACTCAGGAGACTGACATTTCCGCATCCAGATTCAAAGCCAGCCCTGGCAGGAAAGTTTGTGAGACTCATTTCCATCTAACCACCAAAAAGCAAGAAGTGGTACTGTGGCTCAAGTGATAGAGTGCTAACCTTGAGCAAAAGAAGCTCAGGGACAGTGCCTCGACCCTGAGTTCAAGCCACAGGACTGGCACCCTCCCCCCCCCCCCCCAAAAAAAAAAGAGATCTTCAGATCTTAGTCTTCTGAATAGCTAGGAGTACAGGTGTGAGCCATTGTAATCAACACCCTGTTGATTTTTCTGTTTATGTATAGAGTCTGAGGTTGACCCTTTAAAAGTGCTCTTGCAGACCTTTGTCTCACTTATTATGGGTTGCTCGATTATCCCAGCCCAAGTTTTCATCACATATGGGTTGAAAGTGAGTTCCAGTTTTCCTGCGATACAAATATTGCAGGTTCTACCTCTTGTTATAACATACCACCAATTTAGCATGTGTCCTAGTTTTCCCACTTTCTAATGAAGCGTTCGTATTAATAGCTACATTAAAATAAGCCAGGATGGATTCTGTAGGTCTTTACTTCTCATTTCCAGATTCTGCCCGTGCAATTGAACAGATCTCTCACTTAAGCACTTGCTTAAGTCTGAAACTTGTTTGAACCCTTTCCATATCTTTCCCAGATGCAAAGCTAGTTGCATCTCCTTTTCAAGGGCAGAATTTGGCATGCCTGCTCAAGTAGAGAAAAGTTGTTCAAGGATGACTGAAGACAGTCATCCCCTTTCAGTCTCACAGGTAGTAGAGAGGCATGTGGTATTGCTGTCTGTACCAGCTGCTTGTTGTATCAGCCCTTCATGGTGTGCCATAGGCTGCAAGGCCTACTAACATCAGACCAGCAGGGAGCTGGGAAGTTTGTCAAGTGTATGTGAAATGTTTGTAGAGAAAGCAAGGCTGAATAACCTGGTGTTCTAAATGTTTTTGCTTCAGTGGGTCTATCATTAACGATTGTGTCTGTATCCCTACTTGCTTCATTGTTTGATTAAAACTTTTATTTCACAACAAACTTTTTTGGCCACAATAAACTTTAACAATTTTAGAACTACATTTGGCAAAATAAACAAATATGAAATTTTATTTCTCAAAGTCACCTAGAATGTGTAACTTACATAAAAACCATCGATATTTAGTATCCACCTTTGTAGCCATAGTGATTCCATCAACCAAACAAAATATACAAGACATTGATCGTCTGAAAAAGAAACCTTACCTACCTCAGAGTTAGATTTTTATGCCTCAGAATATCATGCCCAAAAACTATATGTGTGTTTGGAGTCATTCATTTATATACTGTTGTGTGAACCCCGACTTTTCATTTGGATCACATGAATTTCCTTCTGCATTAATTGTTCTTATTTATGTACTTAAAGTAAAGTAATGACTATTATCTGTTAACTCAAACAGATTGTGCTCATTAAAAATAATTAATAGTTTAATTTTTCCCCTTAACTTATGAAATCAAAGAAGCTTTTAGAAATGTGTATTGATAAAGTAAAATGTCTAACATGGTTTTGAATAATGTAGTAAGTGGCTTTGCTTTTAAAAATATTTAAAAGCGGGGCTGGGAATATAGCCTAATGGTAAAGTGCTTACCTCACATACATGAAGCCTTGGCTTTGATTCCTCAGCACCACATATATAGAAAAAAGCCAGAACTGGTGCTGTGGCTCAAGTGGTAGAGTGCTGGCCTTGAGCAAAAAGAAGCCAGGGACAGTGCCCAGGCTCTGAATTCAAGCCCCAGGACTGGCAAAAAATAAAAAAAATATATATATATATACACATATATATGTATATGAGCTAGTATTAGAAATAAAAGTACTTTGTGGTAATGATACAAATGTAGTTCTTGACAGAATATAGTATCTTGGTGAAACACTATGCATTAAATGTACTTGAAATCATTTATGGCTCACATATCAGTCACGATTATATCCAAACAAGCTCTAATATTCTACCAATTATCAGTTTGATCTCCAAAAAGTCTTTATTAAAGAGTAGTATTTTAACTTACACAGAAAGTTGGTTACCACGAATGTATTAGAATTGAAATACCAGCTTAAACATTTAGCTAAATTTTTTCATGAGTTTACTAAGTACCTTAACCTCTAAAGAGAGAATGTTTCTGTATTAAATATATTAATGTTTGCAGAGAAGGTCTGAAAGTTAAAAAATGTCACATTTGTGAGCCTAAATGGTTAATGCACTTTTAAAGTATATTGCTATAGCGTATCTGTATTGGAAAAATTAGCCTTCTGAATTACACTGGGGACTCTCTATTAGAAACATATGGCTAAGAACACAGCTGAGGTATAGGAAGGTACTAACAAAAGTATTTTCTGCTGTGTGTTTTTTTTCCCTTAAGTCTACATTGACATATGAGAATTTTGCTTTTTAGAAATCACCTTGAATTTAAAAACATTTTTTAAATACATGCATTTTCTTGAATAATACTAATGTAATAAACCAATTTTCTGGTCAATAAGTAAATTGTTCAGAGATATATACCATTACTATAGATGATAGGCCTTTTTCATACTCAGAAGTATCATGGTATAGGTATTATATTTTTATAGAAAATTATCTGCTTCTTAACTCTGGTCCTAATAAACTTTCATAGTTGATTCATATCTGTAATCTTTCTGAAATTTTGGCCCCTAGTCAAAGTGACAAATGATATAATTATTTCATTTTAAAATAATTACCAGTGAGATGTAGGATGTCCTTTCTCCTCTATTTCTACTCATATTCTGAATATTTCTTCACTAATTTTGTACAGCGAAAAGATCCTCCTTAGGTTATTTCCCATTGGTTATTACTTGTGGGACATTGTCGTGTTCCCTGAGGTAAATAAAGACCACTTGATCCTGGTGTTCTCATGCTTTTATTTACCAGATTCTAGGAAAGTGAACCTTTCATTTTCAGTTCTCTGGAACACAGAAGTTTCTTCACTGAAGCTACAGTGTGGTCAGATTTCACACGGACATTCCAGAAAGATTATGACCTCTGTGCAAGGCCCTGAAGCTTGGTTTTTACATATATACATACATATATATATATATATATACACACATATATATGTATATATATATGACTTTCTATGAAGGTCTACCAAACTGAACAAGGGAATCTTATCTGTTTTTCCTATTGTCAAACAAAAAATAAAATTCCAAGGCAATAACAATGTGCTTTGCTGGTAATAAGATTGTGGGAGCATAGACTTGGCTAAAATGATGAGATTGTTTTCTGAGATTTAGCATCAGGAAATGAACCATTTACAGTGTGTGATTTCAGAAATGAAAATATGAATAAATAAGCAGGCATTAACTGGTAGGCCAGAGTGCGGGGTGGGGATGGGGAGATAAGGGTTGTTTCATTTATATACATCAACCCCTGATTGGTTGTTGAGGCTCTCAGTCAATGTTTTCACAGTGCGAGCTGCTAGAATACCAATTTCATCAGCAATCTTAAAGGAAAAGAGCTTCCATGTTCAAAGAAACTTGAAAAATCCATAAGATCTCCTGTCTCAATCTCATAGATTTCTAGCACCATTGCCTTGGCACAGCTTCTGAATTCTACAAGTCAGACATCTGCCTAACTTTTCATAGCTATCATTCTCCATACTTCTTATTTTGACTTCAAAGCCTATTTATCAGCCTGATGCTAGTGGCTCACACCTGTAATCCCACCTACTTAGGAGGCTGAGATCTGACTATTGCGATTCAAAGCCAGCTGGGGCTTTTATTGTTCCATATGAATTTCTGGATTGCTTCCTCTATTTCATTAAAAAATGGTGTTGGGATATTAATGGGTATTGCATTGAATACTTGTAGATAGCCTTTGGCAATATTGCCATTTTGATTATATTAATCCTCCCGATCCAGGACCATGGGAGGTTTTTCCATTTCCTTAGTTATGACATAATTTCATTTTTCAAGCTTTTAAAGTTCTCCTCAAAGAGGTCTTTCACCTCTTTAGTTAAGGTTATTCCTAGGTATTTTATGTTTTGGGGGGTTATTGCAAAAGGAGTTGCTTTCCTTATTTCCGCCTCAGTCTTTGGGTCATTAGCATAGAGAAAGGCCGTTGATTTTTGAGGGTTTATTTTATATCCTGCAACTTTGCCAAAGTTTTGGATCAGCTCTAGTAGCTTGGGGGTAGAGTCTATAGGATTCTTTAGGTATAGGATCATGTCATCTGCGAAGAGAGAAACTTTAACTTCATCTTTTCCTATTTGGATCCCCTTTATATTTTCTTCTTGCCTGATTGCTCTGGCTAGGAATTCTAGTACTATGTTGAAGAGCAGGGGAGAGAGTGGACATCCCTGCCTTGTTCCTGATTTTAAAGGGAATGGCTTTCGTTTTTCACCATTTAGAGTTATGCTTGCTGTTGGTTTGTCATAAACTGCCTTGATTATATTCAGGAATGTTCGCTGGAATCAGGTTTAGGCAAGTCATAGCAGAGCATCACAAGAGCCCAATAGCTATACCCTTATGAACACATAAGATGATGCTAAGTGAAATGAAACGATTGTTACATCACAGTTGTAACTACTTTCAACGTCCCATCTGTATCTGTAGCTTCTATTATTGATGATGTTCTTGTACCTACACTAGCTCTGTAATCTTATCTGAGTATTTTGGAAACCATGTATACTGGTATTAGAAGTAGGAAATTCAAAGGGAATACCGAAATTGAGAGACACAGGGTAAAAAAAGACAAAACAACTACAAAAGCAATACTTGCAAAACTGTTCAGTGAAAGTGAACTGAACACCTGGGGGGGGGGGAAGGGAAAGGGGGAGGGAGAGGGGGGTATGAGGGACAGGGTAACAAACAGTACAAGAAATGTATCCAATGCCTAACGTATGAAACTGTAACCTCTCTGTATATCAGTTTGATAATAAAAATTTGGGGAAAAAAGCCAACTGGGGGTAGTAATGACTTTTTAAATTGAATTTTAATTTATTTTCATCATTCTTTTCTTCATGATCCAGATATTTTTAAATGCAAAGAAAATTAACTTTCCATGATATGTCAGGGATGGGCACTAAAAAAGAAATCAGACTGCAAATGAGTTATACAAATGAAAATATCAAACTGTGATCCAGTTATCAGGAATGACTCTTTATCTCCAGTTCACTACCAGAAAACCAGAAGTGGGGCTGTGGTTCAAAGTGGTAGAGCAGTAATCCTGAGGGAAAAAGCACAAGAACAACTCTCAGGCCTTGCATTCAAGCTCCATGAGAAAAAAAAAAAAAAAAGACAAAAATGAGAGACACAGGGTAAAAAAAAGACAAACAACTACAAAAGCAATACTTGCAAAACTGGTGTAAATGAACTGAACAACTCATGGGGGAGGGGAGGAAAAGGGGGAGAGGGGAATGAGGGATGAGGTAACAATACAAGAAATGTATCCAATGCCTAATGTATGAAACTAACCTCTCTGTAATTCAATTTGATAATAAAAAATATAAAAATAAAAAAATAACTTTGAAGTAAGCTCTACAATAAAAAAAGACAAAAAAATCATTTGTCAAGTAACAACTAAAATCTCAAGTGACCTTTTCAGAATTATTCTTTGAAAACAACCATATAAACATAACCTAATTATTCTTAATCTTAATATGCATGTTTTAAAAATAATCTCCCTTCCCAATGTTCTCTTTATTACTGTGGGCTTGTATGAACTCTCTGAAAATAAGATGGATTTTTATTTTCATACCATACTAAGATTTTACAGATCCAAGGCTATGATTCTCGGTAATAGAATCATGTAATAGCATCCATCAACACACTGTTTAGAGCTGTTTGGTATATGTTATGCCACTGACCTACAGTGTCACTGATACTGATAATTATGATGACACATAGGCATGAAAAAGGGAAATGAGAGACAACAACTAAATGGAATAATATTTACATGGAAAAGTATATCGCTAGGGTATAAAAAGAAGAGTTCTTTAAGAAGAGAGAGAATATTTTAAATGATAAAGGAGGAAATCCACTCTGTGTGGATAATCAAGAATAGCCTATAGTAGAGGAAAGCAAAAGGAGAAAGATATTTCTAGCAAACATGTTTTTGGAGAGATGGTCATTGATTGGCAAAATAATAGATTAAAAATAATAGAGATTAATCTTTAATAGAAATTAAAAATAATAGAGACCATAATAGAGATTAAAAATGAAAATCAAATGAGTTTAACAGTGGGTTAAGAAAACAATTTGTAAAGCCTTAGTGCAAGTAGGATAATGTAGGCTGTTTAACAAGCTTTTATTATCTTAATATTTTGTTATCAGAACATTTTAATACAAATTTTTCATTTTAACAGTGTCTACAATATTGTTAGATAAATATTTGTCAAAGTAAATAATTATTAATGATAATTTTGAGATACAAGCCTAGTATTTACAATGCTTGTTCTACACACGTTACTAACACTTCTTTTAATTTTGCTAACAGTCCGGCCATGAATTGTCATTCTCATTTTAAAAATGACATTGCTAAAGTTCAAGAAGGTTGAGCGACCTACCCAAGAACACAGGCCTGATAATATAATTGAAACCAGATTTGTCTCAGGCTGTGGTTCATGTTCTTTCTCTTCCCTACTGTAGTTCTCTGAATTGTTCAGGAAAAAAAACTCAATAGAGCCTACCTCCCCCCCACCCCCCACCCCCGTCCCTTTTCCCTTTCCCTTCACCCCACCCCGTTTCCCTCCTTTTTTTTGCGGGGGGCAGTCCTGGGCCTTGGATTCAGGGCCTGAGCACTGTCCCTGGCTTCCTTTAGCTCAAGGCTAGCACTCTGCCACTTGAGCCACAGCGCCACTTCTGGCCGTTTTGTGTATATGTGGTGCTGGGGAATCGAACCCAGGGCCTCATGTATACAAGGCAAGCTCTCTCGCCACTAGGCCACATCCCCTGCCCTCCCTCCTCTTTTCCTTCCTCCCTTCCTTCTTCTCCCCCCTCCCTCCTTCCTTTCCTTTCATTTCTTCTATTTTTCTTTCTTTGTTTCTCTTTCTTCCTTCCTTCTCTCCTTTATTTCTCTTTCTCTCTCCCTTTCCCTGTCTTTCTTTCTTTCTCCCTTTCTGAGTTGAGGACTAAACTCAGGGCCTTGCAGTTGCCAGGCAAGTGCCACTGAGCTAAGTGGCCCCTCAATAACCCCTCAATAATCGCTTTTTAATATCATGTTTAGGAGGAACATGAGGTTATCAAAAAAGAACCATTTGATCTCTACCTCTAAAGGGTTCCTATGCAAAGGATCTTTAATCTTCATAAGGGGCTTTAAAAGGCTATGTCATATAGTAATTTGTAATTTTGCTGAACTGCAAGGTGAATCTTAAGTTATAGAGAGGCGATTCTGTGGGAATGAGTCATTCACAGCATGTACCTGTCCAGCAGCAATAGCAGCAGCAGCTCAGTGTGATTTTGCTGTTCTTGCTCAGCTATGTAGAGTGCTCATAAAAAGATACAGCAACAACTGTCTCTGGGGACAATGCACCTGAAAGAAGTCAGCTGTTTAGTTGTGATATGATGCACAATGGTGAAGTCTTGCAATGAATGAGTCTGTGTTCAAGTTTTCTGTAAGAAATTTTATGCCACAAGATAGGTGCAAATTTTAAGACTCTGATCCAATATGCAGTTAAGAATGTTGTTAAACATTTGAGCAAATAAAGTTTTGGGTGATTGGTCCCTGGTCACAGAAGCTTAGAGGTGTAATACGTGTACCATAATTTGTATTTTCTGTGCTACTTTCCCTTTCTTTTGCCTTTTAAATAACTCTTAGTTTTTGGGGTTAGGCTAGTAAGTAAGCAATCGTATTATTCCCGGTTAAAGGACTGGGAGAGTGAATTAATGAAAAGAATCAGAGGTTTAGAGATATGAAATAGCTGGCATAAGGCCATGCTCTGGGAGACTGGGCAGAAGTGAGATCATAGCATAAGCCATCTGGTCTCAGGCTCCATTATTCTACTTTGCATCAGTTGAGCAAAAGAAAACAAAACAGGAAAGTATTTGGATTTTTTGCTACTCTCTCTTTTCAGTTTATTGAAGGGTAGTTTTTTTTCTTTAGAATCAAATGCCTAATGAAAATAAGCAACATGAAAAAAAAATGTAGGCTGGTGTTTCAGTAGAAAATGAAAACAACCCATCCTAGTTCCCACCATTTCTGATTGCTCTGCATTGGGTGCCCCTTTTAACGGTACAGGCTTAAGTGAGCAGAATATTTGTGTCTCAGAGCATCTGTGAATGTGGAAGCATTTGGTTTGCAACTTCTGGATTTTAAGAACCAGAATAAGTGTAACATTCCAGTGTAATCCCACCTTGAGCTGTTAATGAGTTTTTGAAAAGCCTTCCAAAGATATTTCCAAAAGCTGTGAGACCTTTCTGTATTTTCACCTGAAACTTTGGCCTTCAGTGGGTTGGGCAAGATCCGCTGTGGTAGGACCTCAATCCCTGTTTCCCTTTTCAGAAGCAACTGTGGAAATACCAACACGTCTAAGATTTACTTGAATTTTATGACCATCAAATCACAGAAACAAGACATTACCACATTGGCACATCTTGTGGTTTCCATGTGGTCTTTCCCCAGAACCCTGCCAGTGTCTTGAGGTAGCTTCTTGGCTTTCACAGTGTTCCTTCAGAGACTTGCCACTTGCTTTTTTATGAATTCTGAAAGCCAGCATTCATCCTTAAATATATATACCTCATGTGCTCAACTCTACCTTAAATTGGTGGAGAATTGTAGTTTACATTTTGTATGTATAATTAATTAATCCACCTGTGACTCTTTTGCTTTTTCTGTGTACAATGTTCAAAATAGAAAGGGTAGTTAGTTGTAATTGACTTGTTATTTATAATATGGGAATTGATTTCTTCTCATCATAGCCTTTTTTATGAATAATTGTTTACTTAGTATCATTGTTTACAATTTTTACTCCTATTTTGCTGTCAACATTTGAGGAAATAAGAAAAAGGATATAATTTATCTTCCTACTCGTAATGTACCAGAAATATTGTTTCCATTTACAATACTTTCTATACAAAAATAATGAGAGGGTTATGATGCTAATGAGGATATGCATTTCAACAGTTTTTTAGTCCTACATGTATTTTGCAAAACACTAGCATACTTTTAAATAACTTAGAGAACTTCTGATGAGAACTCATATTGTAAATGCAATTATAGTTGATTATATTTGGATGTCATTTTCCAAAACAACAAGGATGGAATTCTTCACTTAGGAGGCTATAGCAGTGACAGAAATTCTAAACCTAGTGAAGGCAACATGGGAATTAGTGTCTATTCGGGAGTGATATACTTTCTTAGATGCTGGAGAATTACTTCTAAAGTTGTGCGTTTATGGCGGTGATAGATACAGCTTTCGTTTTAGAGATTTGTTTGGATAGAGTGAACGTGAAACTTTCTCAAAAGAGTTTTTTAGTTAAAAAAAATACCATATTCATCTTGTTCATCAAACTTTTGTGTTTACACATCTTCTGCTAGATATATCCTTGCCACCTTCTGCCACCTCAGTGTCTCCTTAATCCATAGTGTTATATTTGCTCATGTTCAAACTTAACTTCATTCCACCTAATCTTGTCAATAAAACTGTTTGAACAACTCTTGGGCTATAAAAGGGATAATGTTAGAACTCCTCAGTGCTTTTCATTGTGTGAGTGTATTTACTGTATATTTATGATCAAACAGTTCATAGCTGAATGAGATCTTAAGTGATCCAAGGCAGTTATCTTATGGGAAAACCCAGAACTAGAAGTTTGATGTCCTGATTTCTAGCCTTGTTCAATTTCCACTCTTCCTTTTTCTTTTTTGGCTCCTTTATTCAACAGATATTAATTGCTTCTACCAGGTGTCAGGCACTCCAGTAGGCCATGATACTGCACTATTGAGCCTGTCTTGGTTGCTTAAGGTTGACATACTATCTTAACACTTCAACCACACCTCTGGTTCATTAAATATACTAGCAAAGGAGGAAGATACTTAGCAGATATCACATGAATAGTCCTCACAACCCAAACATGCACTGTTAAGAATTATGTAGCACTAGGAGAATAGCTAATGGATAGAAGATTGCCTTGAGAATTGACCTTGATTTATAGGCCTTGATATTGTATTTATGTGTATTTTTAAATGCAATTAAATTGGACAGATACTAATATGTTCACTCTGAACTGAGCCCCAAAAGAAATTAGAACTTGTCAATCACAGCTCTATTAGTGTGTAGGGTGGATGAGGGATACATTAAAACATGGATTTTAATATAGAGCAAAATGTAGAGGTCCTGTGATTCCTGTGATTCTCCTGGTTTGAGAGGAGAAAAACCAGTAGGAACTTTTTGTAAGCAATGACATAGAATGTAGCCCCTGAAGGAAAGCTCTTTAAAGAGGGTATGGAAAGGAAGAGGGAAGGGTGCCTTTTGAAGAGAAGTATGACTGAAATAAGGCAATGATTGCTAATTATCCAAGGCTAGTAAGACCTACTGGGGAGTTCACAATGCAGATAGACTGGAATGGGACTAAATATATAGAAAGCAACTCCAGAGGTCTGTTTTTCAAGATCTGGGTACAGAGTGGAACCTGGGCTTCTCCATTTACTGGATCTGATTGTCATGGTAAGAAAGGGAAGTCTCAAGCAAGCTGAGATTCTTAAAACCTTAAGTCAAAATTAATCTATTGAGAAGGTGCCCTTTCTACTTACTGGAAAGATAAAAGATTTGGATCCAGACAGGGCCTAGCATAGGTTAAACATATTAAAATTCTATGTGCTTAATATTTGATGAAACAAATAATTTGGCCATGATATAATCACAATAGTCATTCACTAACCTTGTTTAAAAGTTTGCATTTCCCTACAAAATTAGGATTGTTTCAATAATTACTAGCCATCTGCTTCCACTTTCCAAGTTAATTAGTTATATTTCTATTTGCATACTTATATGTATATTTAATTTGCATATGCGTTACATTCATTGGAATCTAATTTGGTTGGGATTACTAGACAGGAGTGTATTCTGGTTAAATTGAAAATAAATGCAATGCAATTTTTAAAAATAAAATACCCAATAAATAAGTTCTTGAAAAACAGTAAGTAAAACATTTTTATTTCAATATTGTTGAAAAATATTTGAATCTTTTTACTGCTAAATAAAATGAAAATAGCAACGTTCTATTTCCTTATTAATGTTATATATAGAACAAGTTCCTCAATTTGGTAACGTAGTATTTTGGAAATTGAGGGATATAGGAATGGAGGGAGAATTATTGTTGTTCCAATTAAATTATTAATGTTAGCTGTTGTGGGGCTTTTATTTTCTGAAAGTGAACTATAGGAACTAATCCTAACTATCTGAGGATTCCAGGTGAGTTTCTCATGCATGGGCTTAGTATAGTATGTGGCTGATTATAGTAAGCCATAAGCATAGAGAGGATAATTATTTAATTAATATTGTTTTAGGAGTATGATAATGAGAAAACAACAGCATATATAGCATGACATTCCCATGTTCTGATGGGAGAGCCACACGTTTTACTTTCTTCTCGTTCCCTATAATCAGCTTTAACCTCAAAGTTTCCTGTAATGGGGAGGAATTTGGACTGGGTTCTCATTAAGAAAAACAGAAAATATGAAGCATTACTTTATCGTCAGCCAGTTTGAAAACCAGTCTGTGAAGACCATTTCAGTATAATGTGCAAACCAAAGGCAATTGGAGAGTAACAGAGTGGTAACATTGCTGTTACTTTTGCTTTTTACAGGCTCATGCACAATTAGTTCGAGAAGTTGATGTGGAGAAGGTGTCTGCTTTTGAGAATCCATATGTAGACGCAATAAAGAGCTTGTGGAATGATCCTGGAATCCAGGAATGCTACGATAGACGACGAGAATATCAGTTATCTGACTCTACCAAATAGTGAGTATCTAATCAGGAGGGCTTGAGATCTTTCTTAATTCTATGATTTCATGTGAATGTACTATAACTTCTGCAGTCTGCGCTGTATGCATGACAATCACACTTCAAAATATACATACTTAGTTTGGTTTTAAGGGTCACTCTCATAAGTCTTACCCAACTGTATTATACTGGAATCATGAGTCAGGGAAAGTATTTCTTGTAATGCTTTCTGTTTGGAAAACAAAAACAGAAGATTCTTGGAATCTCATTATCCTGTCTGCTCCCCCATTCCCAAATACATACGACATTGTGATCTGACATCTTACAATAATAATTTTTGATACAAATTCAAATCTTATGTGCTGTAAAAAACCTAAACACATTAGAAATTACAAACAAAACTATGCTTGATTATGACTTCTTAAAACATGATACTTTCTAGTTTCTAGGTTTTAGACTCAGAACCTTGACTGCTTTCTGAGAACTATTTATATTTAGATGGATAGGTTTTCCTTTGCATGAAAATTGCTTATGAGCCTAATTTTGCATGCATTCCAGAATTTATTTTGTGAGCTGCCAATCAAACTTATGTGTTTTGGGAAAGATTTGTGTCCTAGAGAGATCTGTTAATTTTCTAGATTAAATCTTAGCTAACAGAAAATAAAACAAAGATTTTGGCCATCATTAGAGTAATATAATCAATTTGGTCAGCAATCTAGATAACCAGGCACCTGAATTTTTTTACATTATTTAGCCAGATTTCTGTCTACATTAATCCAACATTATCTTCTTGCTTTTATTCTGAGTAGACAGAAGAATGGTTGGGAAATACGAAGCAGCCTTTGGCCAGCTCATATCATGATAAAGTTAGCCAGTGGATAAGAGCAAGACCTTGGGGAAAACAAGGTTCCCCAAGTGGCTGATTGGTCTCACTTAGTAATGCATGGAAGACTCAAGAGCTGGGTGCACTGTTTTTACAGTAAAGTTATGCTTTTGCCTTTCCAGGCTTTTGCATAAGATAAGTTATGATTCAAATTAGTCATAGAAATGCTGCCTGGGTAAAATATTTCTTGTATTCGTATGTTAAATTGGGATTACATAATTCTGGGATGTGACAGAAAGTGCTTTATGCCTATCGTATTTTAAGCCCCATGTGTGCAGTGGTCTGAAACAGGTGCTGCATTCATTTCTTTTCTTTTTCTTCTATCCACATATTCATTCCTCTTCCCCCACCAACTTCCTTTCCTCTCTCCTTCCCTTCCTGCTTTCCTCACTCCTAGTTCCCACTATGAGTTTATGTGAGTACAGAGATGGAAAGATGGATTCAACTCTTGTCTGTTCCAAATTCTGCCCCCTCCACCTTTGACCAGCTGTCTGTTACTTCCTGCCCCCTCTGTCCTTCTGTTCTCTTCATCATTTCAAATTTCATTGATCTTCCCGTGTTGCTGTTGTATCTTGCACCACCCTCTCTTGTTCCTGCTCATCATGTCTCGTCTCTTCCTTCCTGCTTGTGTACTCATCCTCCCTCATCTTTGATTCCCTTGGTTCTCCTTTACCTCCTTTTCACTTCTTGCTTTGCCTTTAATAAATTATCCACCTCTCATCATTTCTCCGTAACTTCTGTCTTTAAAGACATACTTACTGACTCTTGAGGCAAGCTACCATCACCTCCAATGACATTCTCCCAGTTAGGCATATACCCATTACTTAGTATAAAAATTAGATGGTACTCTAAGTAGTTGTTTTAAGGCAAAGAGCTATCCTGGACAGTTTAAGTGGTGTGAAAGCCACTGTCTTAGATCTCTGCTAGCATGAGTTTAATCCACTGTAGAAACAGGCCTTCTTGTGAACATACCTCCTTTTTAACAGGGCCAGACCAGGATGTGGGGTACCTGATATAAGCTGATCTATACAGTAATCAAACAATTATTTTTCAAAATAATCTTTATGCTATTTAAATATTGTGCAATACTTGAATATTATTTCAAATGTCTGTACAGTAGTCAAATGTTAATTCTTTAAAGTTTAAATGGTTTTACTTTCCCCTGGTAGAGATTGGGAAAAAAGCTGATTTCCCAAGTTATATGTATCTGGATACCTACTGTTTTCTTGTTGAATTAATAATTAAAGAATTAAAGCATATCTAATCTCGTAGGCATTTCAATATGAATCTCTTTATTTAAAAAGATTTTTTTCCTACATAGCAAATAATACAATGTTATATCTAAAATTAATAATCAGTTTTTCTTATTCTGTACCCAGTTTTCATGTTCCACTTCACAGATTCTTCCAAATATGTCCTTGAGTAGTGGTTGATTTTAGGGCTGTTCTTTGAATCTGCTTCTTTTGTCTCTTAAGGCTCTTTTAGTCTAGTGGAAACCTGTTTTGCATTTCACCAGCATGCTGAAGATATTGGCCTGGATTTGGCTGGCTGCTTTATAGTACAATTTAGCCTGCTCCTCTATCCCATGGATTTACTCTAAAGTTATATCAAAGGCTTGATTAAATTCAAGGTAAACACTGTGACTAGAATACATTATAAGTAATGTACACTGGCTTACCCAGCCTGCGTCAACTTGGGAATTACCAGAGTGTTAGGGTGGTAGCTCCCTCTATTGATTGCAAAGTTGTTGTTTTTTTTCTCTTGTAGTATTATTTTGTCTTCATTTCACCATTCCTCATGTAATGTTCTTAGTTGATAATCCTTGCTGATATAATACTTCCACCAGAACTTGTAAAAGAATGGTTTTCTTCCCATATCACTTGGTCTATACTAATGTTCTTCTGTAAAAAAGATTGGTTGGTTACCTGGAAATACATTTTCCTAATGGAAAGCTGTATGTTTAAATCTTTTGTTTAAAACCAGTTGCATGAACTAAGTAAGATAGTGACTATACATAAAATTTGTTATCTAAATCAGGACCCTTTAAGAGGGAAGGCTTTGCTCTTATACTGAAAAAACTAAAAGTAAATTGGGAATTTCTGTAGAGATATTTGAACACCTTACCTAAATAGAACTAGGGTGATTCCCTTCCTTCCTTCCTTCCTTCCTTCCTTCCTTCCTTCCTTCCTTCCTTCCTTCCTTCCTTCCTTCCTTCCTCTCTTCCTCCCTCCCTCCCTCCCTCCCTCCCTCCCTCCCTCCCACCTTCTTTAGATCTTCAGAGGTTTCTTCTTATTTCTCTTTCTCCCCACTCCTCCCTCCCTCCCTTCCATCCATCCTATCTACCTGTTTTTTTGTGTTGGATTGCAACCCAGATGCTTGGGCATATTAGGCAAACACTCCACCACTTGAGTGTGCTCAGAGCCCTTTTGTTTTATATTTTGTTCTTGAGACAGGGTTTTGCTAACTTTCTCTGGGCTAGCCTTGTATTCACCTCTTGTAGCTGGGGTTATAGATGTTTGCCACTGCCATACTTGATTTTTTCTATTTCCAGATGAGCAGAACCAGTTGCTAATTATTTAAAGTCTGGGAGCTACTCTTCCCAGAACTTTATGTTTTTGTTTTGAAGTAGGAACTTGGATGACTTTGCTTAGGTGGGTATCCTGCCTACATGACCCATAGTAGCTGGGATTATAACTATGTACCATGATACCAACGTTGCAGAACTCTTGGTAGACTAGTGCCCAAGCAGCCAGTCTGACTTGCTTAATCTAAACCATTGTACCAAGAGGCTGAGATTTGTCTTCCTCGCCTCCTCCTCCTCCTCCTTCTTCTTTCCTTTTTTTCTTTTTTGTGCCAGTCTTGGGGCTTGAACTGGGTGCTAGGTTCCTGAGCCTCTTTTGCTCAAGGCTAGTGCTCTACCACTTGAGCCACAGCTCTACCTCTGACTTTTTTGGTAATTTATTTGACTTAAGAGTCTTACTGATTTTTCCCAGGCTGGCTTCAAACCATGATCCTCAGATATCAGCCTCCTGAATAGCTAGAATTTAGGTGTTAGCCACACCAATACCCAGCACTTTTTAAACAAATCTAATGAATTCATATTCATCCTTTAAGATCCAATTTCAAAATCAACCCTCACGGATAGCCTGGTCCAATACCAAAAGTAGTGAGTCACTCTGTCACCTTCCTAATACTTTGTATATACCTCGGGTTTGTGTTTGTTATATTTACTGAAGTGTGGCTACCATCTCTCTCATTGCCTAACAGGAACTGTTCATGTTTGAGCGTCACCAGTGATTGTCTCACAAAAATAACAGATGGTTCATTTCTACTATCTCTGTGTGGCCATTATAGGTAAATGATGTTTCAGAGCCACAGGCATTTAAGACTTTTTACTTACTCTTTTTAAAGGTCTGAGATCTAATAAAAAACAACAACAACACAGTAATAGCCACTATTTACTGGAAATTCACTATTACATTCTGTGCTTAGACATTTATATACATTATTTCATCCAACCTTCACAGCTCCCAACACTGGTACATATTTCTTATCATTCTCTTCTTACTAGGGGAGGAAATTAGATCTAAGAAAGACTGAGTTACTTGATCAAGGTTGCACCGTTAATAAGTGACAGGAGCAGGAGTTGAAATTCGCTTATTCTAAAGCTTATTCTGAGCTTTTACCATTGAAATACAACTAAACAGAGGATGAACATATGGAAAGAAAAAATAGTACAGATAGATAATTGACAGTTGTTAGATAGATGGCAGAGTAGTAGATAAATATCTTGCATTTACCATGAAAGAGACAAATTGTTCACCTTTATCATTGTTGTCTACTGGTAGTTTCATGTTCATAATGTGAAGAGGAAAAGTTATGTTGAATTTACTAGAAAACTCCAGAAGTCTTTGGTTATTATTATTGAAAGTCTTACTTAGCTAGGTGTCATTTACTCACAGATAATTCATAAATGTTAACTTCTAAACTTTAACCTATAGTGTTTACCACCCCACTCCTCATATAACTTCTTCCCCATTCCTACTCTACCCAGATATTTTCTACTAGAGCTAGTAAGGATTTAAGAAAATGATAAGAACTTTCTCCTTTCTGCTTTGATTAGCCAACTTAATATACTGAACAATCAAATGGCTCAAAGAACACAAAGGTGGCAGTGACAGAATTAAAAAGCTTGAGAAATTCTCAAAAATGAATAAGCAGTTTAGGATACATTTGCACTTGGTCCCTTCCAGTTTTATATAACATATAACTTAAACACAGTCTAAGATCATGGAGAATTTTATAGATTCCTTTATTAACTGGTTATGTATCTGAAAAACAAAAACACGAGTGTTCTGAATATATTTAGATAGAGAGCACAATAAACAGATGGTTGTAGGTTTTCTTTCTTTATTCAGGAGTTCACCACCTGCTTTAATATACTGAGACATCAGGTCAAATGAGTTTACTGCCTACAATGCCACAAGCTCCCCTGACATTAGCCAAAGAACACAAATCTCAGTCACATCGGCATTCAGTGGAATTTTTTTGTGTTTTTTTTTTTTAAGCCTCACACTGCAACATTGGCTGAAGACTGCTCTACCTATGTTTGCCTTAAGTAAAAAAAGAGTCTTGAATTTCACTTTGCCATAGGCCCATCTTGAAATACCCGCATGGTTCAGCAGCCATAAATCTACAGTATGTAAAGGCATTTGGCCCTGTCAGCACTGGAGTTTACTTTGATACTTGTGCTTATATTTTTAATTGAATCTGATTGTAACACTACCCCAATATATTATGTGCCATGTTGAATTTAAAAATGAAAAATTAATTTCACAGGTAGAATAGCTCATCCACCTGACTTAGGGCCAAATCTCTGAGGAGGAACCTTGTTAACAGTTTGACTGCTGAGTCAAATACTGGAACCCTAGGATATGTTGGCTTGGCTCTTTAGTCTTCCTGGCTCTCTCCTTTATCTGATCATCTCAAAAATGTTTAAGCTTATGCTAGGCTTTTCAAGAAAGGAAAGCTCTCTTGGGCCAACAAAATTCCTTCTACTACTTACTACCATGGATTTGGACTAAGCCTCACTTTCCTCAGTCATAGCTGAAGATCTTTGATTCCACTACAGTCAGCTGTAATGGAATCAAATTTATTCCAGAAAGCCTTACTTTCAGTGTCAAGAGAAAGGTGACACTCTCAACTTTACCTGGAAATGTATATGACAGGGAAATCCTTCTCTACATGGTTAGTTAATAAAGCTGTTGCCTTTAGCTCAAAAGCTGTTGCCTTTAGCTCAAAAGAGGATATTAATCTTGAATAGATTTGATTGCTCTTTAATTTTAAAGAACACCTATAACATAGATGTTATTTCTTTTTTACTTGAGTGATATACTTCTATTCTTGTTCTGTGATTTAACATCTCCCAACACTTGCCATAATAGTAAAACAAACAAAAGAATAACAACCACCAAAAAAAAAAAAAAGAAAAGCCTTTCAGCTGGGAACGGGTGGTGGCTTGCGCTTACAATCCTCTGAGACTCTTATCCTAAGTTAACCAGCAAAAAGCTAGAGTGGAAGGACACATAGCTCAAGTGATAGAGCACTAGCCTCCAGCTAAAAAGCTAAGGGACAGTACCCAAGCCCTGAGTTCAAGCCCCAGTTGCAGGGGCGGTCGAGGGGAGGGGTTAGCTTAAATACGGCATTTGTTTTCCATAGTGTTATCTTATGATTCTAAAAAGTAATCTTTCTTATTTCCTTCTCAGAATGGTTGGAGCTCTTTGAGATGAAGCGAATAAGGCATAGATGTACTTAGCTATTTTCAAACCTTCAATTGAGAAATATTGGAGAAAGGTCTACGACTGATTCCTCTTTGCCCTTCATTCAATTTGCCTGAAGGGCAGAGTAGATATGGGAAACAGGCATCAATTTGTCAACTGCTTTCTGACATTTTAGCAGAACATTTGTATCTTTAATTGTTTGATCTCTTCGCTGTCTTTTCCAGTCTTTACTCAGGATGATATTATGTCCACCTAAAACCTATAGTACCTTTACAATAGAGTGGGGACCAACAAACCACAGGGGAAGTTAGGCCGACTTCCTTTTTTCATAAAGTTTAATTTAAATGCAGCTGTGTACATTTTTAAAATCTATTACCTATAGCTGCTTTAACACCAAACAGAAGCTACAGATAGTGATCACATACACACACACACACACACACACATACACTAACATACTAGATTACTCCTAGGGAAGAATAGAAGCAGACAGAAAAAGGGTAGAAGCAACTAACTCTTTGCTTCTGTCAGTTAAATAGAAGTAAGATTAATATTCTGAACTAACCCAGATAGAAGTTTGGTTGACGTGCATTCTTTCAGTAGTTCCCCCACACACACACTTAACACTGCTGAAACACCATGAGACTTTTGATAGGAAATAGACAGGAGAGAGCTCTGGATTGTATTCCAGGCATTTCATCTATGTGCCACAGAAGTGTCTGGTACTAAAGAAGATATAAATGACTAAAAATGTTCCTTAAGTTGAACTGACCTCTCTGAGCAAGGACTTCATCTCATATGTAGGGTTTTCTTCCCTGTCCTAGTATCTGGCACTGATTCTAATGAGCTGGCTAGGGGTAATGTGACAGGATTTAACATTCAGTTGAAACAAAGATAAGAATGACAAGATTTTGTAAGGGTCCTGATATAGCATGCACCTGACTAGCTCACAGCCCTACCTCCTAGATGAACCCAGGAATTTCATTGTCTTCATAGACCCTTTACGGTAACATTGAGCTTCCTTTTTGGCTCCCAGACTACCATACAGCCCCTTGGACTTAAATTTTTTTGTTTTCCTGTCAAAAGAGGTGACTATCTTTTCATTTGGTCTAAGTCATAGGAGGGGCTCCAGGGTAGTTAAGACACTTCCTGGTGGCTGGAGAGATGGTCCAGCTAAAGCCCAGATGCAAGGCAATACAGGAAAGTCCCTCAAAGTCTGTTAGGCTCTTGGCTGCCCTAGTTATGTTTGAGAGTAAGAAATTCAAAGAGATTCTCCTCCATCCTGGCCTGAATGCCAGCAGCCTGTGGAGATTAGTCAAGTGGTGTTCTTCTTTTTGAGTGTCACATCTTCATCCAGGAAGTAGTTCTCAGGAAGCCACCGAGATGGGAGTCCTTGTGGCAGAGAGATCCAAAAGGGCTTGGTTCAGGTTCTCCACTGCCATGGTAACTTCCATGTTACGTGGGATTTTGCCTCACCTGACTTGAGAAGGCTTCTATAATTCTATGACAGCATGCACCCACTATACTGTTTTTTGCATCTTCAGGAGATGCTGAATACTCCGGTGCTTCTCAGCTAACCCTTCCAGGAAGTGGCCAATGCTCTCTACAGCTACATCATCATGGTTGAGATAGTAGAAAGCCTACAGGTACAGGTTGACCAGGCTGTTAAAGACAGCCCTCACTTTGGTGGAATAGAATCTAGGAGTTGATGACACATTTCATGACACAGAGCTGACTGCCAAACAAACAAACAAAAACCCTAAACAACAAAAATAGTGTTGGCTAGTCCTGGACACAGAAAATGAGCAAGAAGCTAGAGGCTGTGACTGAAGAAGCAGTTGGTGGTTGAAAGAGGCAGAGCCTGTTCCATCAAAACATTGTTAACATAAGAAACAGATCTATGGGACTTCCCGATTCCTTACTCTTCTTGATCATTCTGGTTTACTTTCACTATGTGTTTACACATAGTGAATTTTAACCTATAATTCCTACTATCAATGTTCATGTTAAGGTGATGGGACCGTGGAAAATTTGTTTAAATTATCCAGTTTCTGTTTTTACAACAGACTTTTGACTGTGTTCAGCAGAACCTCTTTTATAATCCACATGGCATCTGCACTGCAGATGTTTACTTCTGGCACAGATGTCTTCAGTGTCACAATGTAAACCTCTTTGAGGACTGGAGTCACATCCTTTTCCTTTTGGTTCACTCCCAGTGCTAACCATATTGTCTAGCTTATTATGGTTTCATCAAAAGGTGTTGAAAACATGAGTAATAAAAGAAGAAGAAAATTTGGTTCCTTTTCTGACTTCTTCCTATTTCTTATCTTCCTCGCTCTTCTACAAGATCTGTCTGCACAGTGTAACTGTCCCCCACCTCTTCTGTACTTTATTCCCTAGTGACTGCAGCTCATCATCATCTCTCCTTTCTTATTGCATTCGTAGTTAGCAGCTCGCTATTTGGCACTTAATTGTTTCTTAATTGATTCATCTGTGCTATCTTTGCTTCCCAGATAGTCTTGATGTCCCTAAGGGCAAAGACTATATTTTAACACATTTTGTACCAGATGTATGTGCCAACTCCCCCTCCATCTAACACACACACACACACACACACACACACACACACGCACACACACACTACATTAGAATTTAACATATAACAGACTCTCAATAAATAGGTGTAAATTAACTTAAACACTGCCATTGCATTTCAAGACAGGCGGACTAGAGTAAAAAGCAACTGCTGATACTTCTTGATATGTTTCAGAGTCATGTCAACAGCTTTGAAAGTTACCACATAAAATAATGTTAACAAAGCCAAATAGACAAGGTGAAAGAGGCCTCCTTCTCTCATTTCCTTTCTGTGTCTTTGTCTCTTCTCTCATATTCTCTGTCTCTGTCTCTCATTTGCTCTCATATTCTCTCTCTCTTCTTCTCTCTCATAGTCTCTATCATATTTAGTCTCTTCCCTCTCCCTTTTCCTCTTTGTTGCTTTGTGTGGTATTTTTGTTTGTTTTTTATTGTTTTGTTTTTAAGACACACTGTGTTACTATGTTTCACAGTTTGGCCTTGAACTCCTGGGCTGGTGCATTCCTCCTTGAATAGCAGTGACTGCTCACATATCTTGAATATCAGTGACTGCACTACCATATCAAAGCTTGTGTTTTGATTATAAGGTTGATTTGTTTGAGAAATGCACTTGAGAATCTCCTGCTATGGAATTCATTCTCATCTTTACCCTGGTCAGATCTCTTTAGCAGGCACATAGCCTTAAAGTCTTTTAGCATACTAAATTCGCCATTTGGAACAGCTTTTCACATTTAAGACTCATAAGACACAGAAACTATTTACTAAACATAGTGATAGAATCTTTTTAAGGAGTACTTCATTTTATTTTATTTTATTTAGCATTGATAGCCTCTTTGATATCAGTGCTTTATTTTTTTCTTTATTGTCTAAGTGTATTACAGAGGGGTTACAGATTCATATGTAAGGCAGTGAGTACATTTCATGTTCAACTTGTTAACTCCCCCTTCATTTTTCCCCAACTTCCCCCCTCCCTCTCCCTCTCTCCCCCCAAAAGTTGTGCAACTGATTTACACCAAATGGTTTTGTAAGTATTGCTTTTGGAATGGTTTGTCTTTTTATCCTTTTTCTCTCCATTTTAATAATCCCTTTCCCTTCCCCAGTTCTGATACCCGTATAAACAGTATCCGGGTACTCAGATGAGATACAGTGCTAGCGGGGGTACAACCACAGGACAGAATACAAGAGAAACAAAGCTAAACAAAACAATCAAACAAACAGACAAAAAAAAAAGGTACAGTTTCACATGGCATGTTGAAAATAATTACAACAGCGATTTAACTCTTGTTTCCATAACATGGGGTTCATTTCACTTGACATCATCTTATGTGATCATATGGGTGTAGCTATTGGGGTCTTTTGATCTTCTGCTATGACTAGCCTAATCATGTACTAGCTATTCCCTATGAGGGACACCATAGGATTTATGTTTCTTTGGGTCTGGATCACTTCACTTAATATGATTTTTTTCCAAGTCCTTCCATTTCTTTACAAATGGAGCGGTGTCATTCCTTCTGATGGAAGCAGAGAATTCCATTGTGTATATGTGCCACATTTTCCTGATGCACTTGTCTACTGAGGGGCATCTGGGTTGGTTCCATGTTTTAGCAATGACAGGTTGTGCTGCGATGAACATAATTGTGCTAGTGGCTTTAGTATGGACTTGCTTATAGTCTTTTGGGTAGATGCCTAAAAGTGGGGCTGCTGGGTCGTAGGGGAGTTCTATGTTTAGCCTTCTTAGGAACCTCCACACTGCTTTCCAGAGTGGTTGAACAAGTTTGCATTCCCACCAACAATGTAGTAGGAGGAGTACTTTATTTTATTTTTACAATATGTTTTAGACCTGGGTACTTCTTTGGTTAAAAAAAAAAATTGAAACATGTGATCCCTTTGGCTTCTCTTTGTTTCTTGGAGATCTGTCCCTTGAACATTTTTTATGAATTTAGAATTGTAACTCATCTGCTACCACCTGTGATCTTTGTTTTACACTTGGAATCTTATATGAGAAGCAAGTAACTTTTTATGAATAAAGTACCTATAGTAAATGCCACCCCCTTCCTCCTCAAATGCTAATTACAGTGTGCTCTACATTAAAGAATAAAAGGTGAAGTTGGTTAGTCCTCCACCAAGTGGAGTTTCTGGAGGTGGAGATGTTTGTGTAATAAGTAATTCTATACAACTAACCAGACTAACCAGATTACTATGCAGCTCAGATCAGCAGCAGATGTCCCAGATGAGGGAGGAAAGTGGACAGGTCTGACAGCAAAACCTCTGCTGACTTTCCCTGCAGGATAGCAGTTTTGTAGAACCGTTGCTTCTCCCTTTTTTGTAACAACAAAAGAAGTTTACTTAGACATTTTTTTCACATTTTTATTTAGATCTTGCGATCATATAATAGCAACTGTTGAAAAAAAATCAAGTTCTTCGTGGTTCCTCTGTAGCTTCCACTGCTTTTGACAGTGTCGAATACAGTCTCATGCGATGACCTAGCCCTAGAGACTGGTCCTCTGACAGTGAGGGTTTGTTTGGCCAGTGCTGGACTTGAACTCAGGGCCTGAGCACTATCCCTGAGCCTATTTGTACTCAAGGCCAGTGGTCTACCTCTTCCAGCCACAGCTCCACTTCCCACTTTTTCTGAGTAGTTTATTGCAGATAAGAGTCTCAGGGACTTTGCTGCCTGGGCTGGCTTCAATCCTCAAACTGCAGTCCTCAGATCTCAGCTTCCTCTGTAGCTAAGATTAACAAGCATGAGCCACTGGCACCTGGCTTGGTTTTTGTTGTTGTTTGTTTTATTTTTTAATGAAGTTGACCTAGTTTTTCTAACCATCTTTTTAGTAAATAAAAATGTGAAACACTACCCAGAGTTATTATCTTCATGATAATTTTATCTTGGACTTAAAACCTCCTCATGGGAGGCCATTCTGATGCAAGAGCTGAGAAATCTCTAAACCCCAGCACATGCCTGGTTAGGGGGATTGAATGCCTCAAGATACTGCTGTTCTTTATTTTACTATGCTTAGTTGGATTGGCACCAGATATCCGAGATTTCTTTTGCCATTTATTACATAGCTAATTTTCCTATTTAAAAAAATTGCTAGCCAAGGCACTGGTGGCTCACACCTGTAATCCTGTAATCCTTATTACTCGGGAGGCTGAGACCTGAGGATTGCAGTTCAAACCTAGCCCAGGCAGAAATGGCCATTGAGGCTCTTATCTCCAAATAACCACCCTAGACAGGAAGTGGAGCTAGGGTTCAAAGTAGTAGAGCCCTAGCCTTGAGCACAAAAGCTCAGGGACAGCACCCAAGCTCCGAGTTTAAACTGAGGTTTGCATAATCTTTTATCCTTTTAAATTGTTTTAACTCCATCCGTCTTGTGATATATTTTACACTTCAAATCATATCTCTAAACTTAATTGTGCTTCCTCCATTAAAAAAATATGTGAATTTTAAATTTTCATGCTATTTTTGGTTTAGATTTCAGTTTTTCTTCCGGTCATTGGTGATGGGATTGTTTTTAATTTAAAAAAAATCTTGACCTGTAGTAATGTCAAGTTAGAGTACAAATTTGAGCATTAACTCAAAATTGTTAATGACAGATCATTGTTAAAATTGGAATCATTGGTACAGTTGGAATCTCTCCCTAAAATATATCGTATTCAGGAAAATGTTTGAGCCACAGCCCCACTTCTGGTTTTTCTGGTAATTAGTTGGAGGTGAGAACTTCATGGACTTTCCTGCCTGAGCTGGCATTGAACCATGATCCTCAGATCTCAAGTCTCCTGAGTAGCTAGGATTACAGGTGTGAGCCACTGGTGTCCAGCCAATTTCTCAGTTTTATGTAGCTCTTTTCCTCCCTCATTTTGGCAAATTCCATGCAGGACCAGTGAATTTTAGCTCCATCATAGTCTCTAAAATGTAGTGTTGAACTTCAGATGATTCTTGAATTTTGCCCATTGTAAGAAAGAAAGTCTTATTGTTGCCTTCTTTCTCACTGAAAATCAACAAAACCTTTCTTCTTTTAAGAAGATTGTATCAGAAATGTCTTTTGACTTCATATGATGCCACCTCCTCAGTTTACACTGGCTTAGATGGAATTCCAAGGCCTGTAAACTCAACATTGATGAGTATAAAATGGGCAGGCGAATTACATCATTCTGTGGCCAGGACCTAAGGAAGAGCAGGAAGCACACATAGTAAATGAAGTTAAACTGATGATGCCTTTCTTTTCTGCGTTGCCTTAAAATTTGTCAGAGGCATTTTAATTCTGGATTTAGTTCTTACATAATGCAGGCCAGTAATTATCCAGAAAGATAATTACATAACAATGAATAGCTTAAAAACCTCCCTAGTATTCTGTTTGCTCCTAAAGAGAGTAACTGACTTTCTATAGTATTTTCCAGGAAATAGTTTTTAATTTGGATGATCAGGTCTGCAGTCGTGATTCAGCCGTGGACATAGCTAGTCAGGAGCCCTGACCATTGTGTGTGAGAGTGGTAACTAACTGAGCAAACACATGTGGAAGATTTTGAGTTTTTAATTTTCTAAGTAACAGTTATCAAATTATCAGTTAGTAAATGCCTCAATGTATTGAGGAAAAAAATCATTAAATTCTTATGAAGAGATAGGAGAAAGGTGAGTATTAACAGCTAAACCTTCTTTTTCTGACAAGTTCTTAAACATAGCCTATCTCTTGGACAATTAAAGAAGTCCCTTGTACACCATCGCAGCTTCCACTCCCTAACATCAGGAGAGATACTGCCAGCTACTTGTTATACATATATTGCCTTGGAAATGTACCTGTGTCCATCACCATAGCAACACCCTGAGAATGACCTCAGCAGCCACTCAGAATCATTTCTACAAAACAAATTATGGCTGTAATTAACTCTCTGAATTTACTTGGCAATACAAATTTGTTCTGGCCTTGGTGTTTCTTGTTACAAGGTTAAATGGATGGAATAATCCCATGTGAACCCATCCCCGATATTCCACCAGGGGTTTTCATCAGAATATGAATGGGAAGTACAATTCAGAGATTTTTCTGTTTCATTGGGAAATACAATTCAGAGATTCTTCTGTTTTCTGTTCCCAAAATGTGACAAGCATCAACAAATGAGGACTCATTTGTCTTATCACACCAGAACTCCATTTCTAAGGGAACAGAGTGACTCCCCCCCCCCAACATATGTGAAACACAGAAAGTACAAATGGAGGCAAATCTAAAAATAATGTCTATTCAGCAAGAGCTGTCACTTACTAAATCACAAACGTATGGAACATTTTCAAAGTCTTATTCTCCTACTGTGAAATATTGATATCTGGGCAGTGAACAAATAGAACAGAACCTGGCAAGCAGCAAGTGCTCATTCGGTATAAATAAGTGGTTATTCTGTGTGAACTGCAGTACCGTCGAAAAGAACAAAGGAAAGATGAAGAAGGAAGGTTGTTCCTAGATATGTAGCTCACATTCAGTAAATAGTATCCTGGATTCATGGAGAGATGCCACTAACAGTTTTTTAGAGAAGTGGCCAAGCCCTTACAAGTGTTTTTCCAATTGTAGTTATATACTCTGAGTACATTGTATCCAGGTATGTTTTTGAGAGATCTCCAGGCATCCTTTTACATTGAGAAAGTATCAGTGTTCCTACTGTGACAGGTAATCTACTTTTTGTATTAGTTCTTTCACTTCTCTTTGGCAAACATACATCTCTGTTTTAAAATGGAGTGAGTGACAAGTAAACTGCTTGCCTCACCTTCGGGAAACAGAAAGCCACTGTTTCCCTATAACCCAAGAACACCCGTGTCACCTCTGCACAAGAATGAACAGCCCTCCATTCTGGCCTTTGTGAGGTAGAAAGTGAATAGGAATAGACAGACTATTTCTGAGCCAGCTTGCCAGAGTCAACTTAAAATTCTTTGATCTCTCTGAAGTAAGTTCTTACATACAATAGTTTAATAAATGGCAACCTGTGGATTTGAAAATGAGACTGTTTTCCTACTAGTCAGTAGAGTACTGATTGCCAACTAGAGAATCATCAGTTTCTGGAGTAAGACCCCTAGAAGATGAGCTAGTCACTTTGCAGTAGGAATATTGTGTGTGTGTGTGTGTGTGTGTGTGTGTGTGTGTGTGTGTGTGTGTGTGTGTTGGTCTTAGGGCTTGAACTCAGGTCCTTGGATGACTGTTCTCCCTGTGCTTTTTTTGTTCAAGGCTAGTGTACTACCAGCCACAGCTCCACTTCCAGCTTTTTGGTGGTTCATTGGATATAAGAGTGTCACAAACTTTCTTGCTCAGGCTTACTTTGAACTGTGATCCTCAGATCTCAGCCTCCTGAGTAGCGAGGATTACAGACTGGAGCTGCCAGCTCCCAGCTACAAGTTACTCATTTTATGTATACACTTTATTGTCGTGTGTTTTAAAACCATGTGTACTACATTTTTTTCCTGTGCGGAAAAGAACATAGTTACTCCTTGAAATCATAAAGGTACTTCTCAGAACAGTCACTTTCACCAGATTGTTCATCAGTTCCGTCAAATGATGTCATTTTCAACATTGCAACGTGTAACTTACACTTTGAAAGAATGAAAAGTGAGTGAAATAGAAGATTTCTGAATCCACAGAATTAGACTCATAGCGAGAATTTACCCTGATATATTTGCAAGGGATTAGGGTTGGCAGAAGAACACGAGGCAGTTTCTTTACAGTGACTTAACAATTTTATGCCCTAATTGTACAGGTGCTTACGTGGATCTCCAGATGTGATAAGGTCTTATAGAACTGTATAACCTCCTCCAGTACATGCATACATATGATATATACGTACATACTTATATATACACATGCATATACATATGTACATACACATATGTGTATGAGTATATATGTAACAATGGCTAAGCTCCAAGTAAGGCCTGTAGTTTAGTTAATAGGACTGTGTCAGTGACAGTTTTGGTAATATACTATGGTTATTTAAAAGCTTTCATTAGAGAAAGCTAAGTGAAGGATATAGGACAGTTCTTTAATATTTTTGTAACTTGTTGTGGTTCCAAAATCATGAAAAATACCATATAAGTAGATAAATTTAAACTTAAGTTGTGATGGCTCTGAACATTGAGAATATCTGACTTTAGACTTTATTACTGTTATAAGCTAGAAATCTCGTTGCTTCAGACTAATCATGTATGACCTGGGGTTTGGACAGAATTGAGAACATATTATGCTGTTGTCTACTCCTAAAAGAATAAAAAAGATCATTCCAGGAAAAGACTGATGGTCTACAGAAAAGTGGAGGGAGGGGGAAGGTAAGGAGAGAAGGGAGAAAACCTGACAGTGTATACAGCTTTATTATACGTTTAATTTGTACAAATTAATTTCATATAAATAATTCAAAGCTACTTGTTTCAAACTGCTGCTTCCCTAACCAGACGTTATAAACAAGTAGAGTATAGGAGACCAATTTGAACTTTTTATCTTTTCTTTCCCTCAACCCTTTACTTTTTGCATGGGCTCCGATTAACAATGAGAGTCAAAATGGAAATGGGGAAATAGGTAATCCATGAATGGATACCATTTCTCTTGATTTTATCTTTCTATTTCCCAAACTTCTCTGTCACTTCTTGATGTTTTCTTCTATCCCTTCGCCACTGCTATATGGCTCATTTTTCCTCCCTTTCCATAGATTTGGAATGATGATGTCACTGATATTCTCATTGTGTCTTCCCTCTAGCTATCTGAATGACTTGGACCGCGTAGCTGACCCTTCTTACCTGCCTACGCAACAGGATGTGCTTAGAGTTCGAGTCCCCACCACAGGGATCATCGAATACCCTTTTGACTTACAAAGTGTCATTTTCAGGTAGTAACTGAGTCTGTAACACCTACTTCTTCCTACCTTTTAAGCTTTGAGTACATTGAATAAACTGTTTAAATAGATCATGTGTAAGGTTTAAAATAGTGTAGGCTGCCAGACACTGATGGCTTGTGCCTATAGTCCTAGCTTTTTAGGAAGCTGAGACCTAAAGATCCCAGTTCAAAGCCAGTCCACACAGAAAAGTCCTTGAGACTCTTATCTCTAACCACGAAAGAACAAAAACAAGAACGGTAGGTGGAGCTGTGGCTCAAAGTGGTAGAGCACTAGCCTTGAGCAAAAGATACAGGGACAGTGCCCAGGTCCTAACTTCAAGCACCACAACCCACCAAAAACAAATAGTATATAGGCTTTAAATAAATTAGTATAACTAGATACTTATCTGGAATAATGTGCCTGTGAAAGAAGAAGCCAGAGAAAGATACACTGAGTTTCTTATCTCAATGTATGTCACCAAGCAGTTAATGAAATCTTAGTTTCCTGGTGGTAGAACAAAATCAGTTACTCAAACATTGGTCTCTGTTTTTCAAATCACTTTAACTATGAAGACCTTGGTTATTTTGGAATTATATAAGTTATTTTATTGATTATAGAAGATGTATTTTCAGAAGTTTTTATGGTGATATTTTCTCCATATTCTATGGTACCAATGGAGAATTTCTTCAGCAGCAATAAAAATATGTGATGTTTTACGTTCATGAAATAAGTTGCCTAGAAATTTTCACAACTCAGTAGTTTGAAAATAGGTGATTAACTAAGTCTAAATTTATGGAGCAAAATAGAAAGAAAATTTATTACCTCCTTTTTCACTACTTCTGTTCTTTTTGGATAATACTCTGATAGAAACATTCCTTTTTTATTTTTTAAAGAGGAAAAAACAACCCTGATGTACTTTTATTTCATCTTTTATTACACAATCTCTCGGTTGTACTTTGAAGTAGAATGCAAACCACATGGCACTTTGAGGAATTTAAGCCATTTGATTATGTCTCTGACTTGAGTGTAGAGTTGAGTTCCTGGAAACCGAACTTGTTGAGGAGGGATATGTCTAATATCAGGTTATAACATACAAGCTATGCAGTTCTTCCTACATAGCTCTGCTCTATGACTGGTTAACAGGGGCTTCGTCATTCTTGGTCAGACCACTCTGTCAGTTTTTACTGTGATGATACTCAGCACCTATGGTCAAATCTGCCTGCCATACTGCTAAAGACACTGCTATTGAGAAGTTAACATTTTGGAAATATTTTTTACCCTCAGTTTTTTTTTTCCATCTATAAAGTAGTTAGTTGTATTAGATGGCCCCAAGGTTCCTTATAGGTTCCAGTATTCTGTATTATTTTTTGCATTGTTTACAACAATTGAAATATTCGCACTTCCTTCCTTTTATAATCATATTACAAAATATTTTCAAAAAACATGTATCATTACATGGGGATCTTCACATCCTCATTGCTTTACAGTTAGTTGTGAAGCCAGATTGGTACTACATTTTATTTTTTCTATATTTTTGCACCAGCTTTTGAATGACTGTTTTTGCCTTATAATAACAATAATGAGTTAAAATGTATAATTTTCTACCAGCATCAAAATAATCACATGGAGCCTAGCATGAAAGGATTTCATGGAATGAGAATTCTATGTGCATGCTGTAATTATTCACATGATGGTATTAAGGAAGATCCAACTCTTGACTAAAATGTATATGACAGTCACAGGAAAGAACATACTCAGAGAATATAAGTTTTAGGTATAAATGTTTCAGAGCAGGGCTCTTTAAGCATTTATTGAAAATTACAGTTGTTCCAGTGTTTTCTTGTCACTGAACATTAAACCTCAACTGAGAACTCAAGATCTTCCAATGACGGCTTCTAAAAGGCTTAAAGGCACAAAAGAGGACCCAAAGGGTGAAACAATATATCCAGGGAGACCTATGAACTATGGATATTAAAACTGGAATTCTCAGATCATAAGAAATTAAAATGTTGGATCCAGAAGTGCTAGATATGTTCACATCACCACTCAATTGTTGTGCTAGTATTCATGTCTGAGCAGTAACTCACCTCAGAGGTGATGTATTACAAAACAAGCACTGAAAGTAGTTCAATTGATGGTGCCTTAAAGCATTGTAACATTTTATACCCTTTATTTGTAGCAGAGTAGTGAGCTGGTTTGTTCTCAAGGCTAATTATACCATTCTACCTGACATAGCTATACCATTTCCAGATTATTACCAACATTGGGAGGAAAAGAAGAGCCCTAAATGGTTGATCTACTGAAGGAAAGATAGATGGAGTCATATTTGCATTTAGTTGATTGATACTTCATATCAAAATATATAGCATCTTATACCTTTTAAATGAATGGTGCTCCTTCCAACCATACTCAAGGAACTCATGAGCATCTTTGATTTTATTGAAAAAGACACTGAAGTATCTTTCTGCTTCCCAAATTATCAGTCAGACTTAGCACAAATATAACTCATTCTTGTTGACCAGTGCATAATTAAATACTGTTTTGCTTGAGACAGATAAGGAATTGTTTACATAGCTACAACTTTCAGAAACATTTGGTAACTTTCTCATATTAACAATGACTTATTACCTAGAATGTCTTGACTTTCTGTTAGGTAGCAAAAAATTATATAGCATTGGAGTGTCATTCATTGTCTCTCAACAGATTGTTTTCTCCAAGTTGATAAGTAGTGCTGTATTGTATTGACATTTTAAAGTTTTTCTTTATATCTTATTAATATAAATATTGTTAACTTTGCAGAATGGTCGATGTAGGGGGCCAAAGGTCAGAGAGACGAAAATGGATACACTGCTTTGAAAATGTCACCTCTATCATGTTTCTAGTAGCGCTTAGCGAATATGATCAAGTCCTTGTGGAGTCGGACAATGAGGTAAGTGCTGTTTGGACAGGAAATGGATTATCACTTTATTGTGTAATAGAAATAAATTAGAAGAGGAAGGGTTTTGGGAATGGGGAAAATTGACGTCATTCCATTTTTGACATTTGATTTTAAGATTTTTTTCATAATAAAAATATACATGGTACACTCAAGTAGTAAGCTTATCTGTCAGATGCATGAGGAGCTCTGTGTGTTCAACCCTAATTAGATTCTGTTTGATAAAACACTGCAGAGGTTCTGAAAGTGAAAACATGGAAATCCCTGGCCTAATCATGGAATCATTTTCTAGCCTTCTTCCTGCAGCATAGAATTGGGAGTGTTGGAGTGAGTCATCCTGTTTTGCCTTGTTTTCATTTTGTTTAAATCATTGTTTGTGTGATGGGTGGGTTCAAAGAGTACTTAGAACCTCTTCTGGTAGATGCGGATAACCTTGCAGCTGGGCTCTAAGTCAGTTCATGGCAGAGTCACTAAGTGTATTCATGACACAGCCTTACGGCTCTTAGGAAATTCTATAGGCTGTTGCATAATTTATCCTCTACTAAGCTGGAAGCCATTGAGGAAGTATTCTTTAATATGCCTGTCTGGAGAACTGATTCAGTATTGTGATCTCTTCCCTGCTTCAGGGAAGCTTAACCGGTGTAAATACGGATTTAGAGGATGGTAAAGCTGAAGGATGAGTCAGAGTTGATGATGGAAGATAATTAAGGGGTGTAGAAGACTGCTTTGAGCTGGAGTTCAGAATGTGTGTGTATGCTTATATGCATGTGTCTCAGAATGAAGATGCCATGGATAATCTTGACATAGGCAGAGTGTTGTACAGACTGATGTACCAGGGAGTATTAAAATAAAAGAGTAGAAAATAAAAGAGAAGGAAGTTAGAAATTCGTAACAGCTGATTAAAGTAGAGTTGGCATATTTTAACACTTCATTTTTTGAGATTAACGATTCCTGGCTTCAAAACTTTTAAGCAGAGCAAAAGAGGGCCATGTCTATAATCCTAGCTACCTGAAAGGCTGAGAGCAGGAGGATGGTGGTTTAAGGCTACCCTAGGCAGAAAAGTCCATGAGACTCCCATCATCATAGAAGCAAGATAGACAAGGTGGCATGCAGGGTGTTCTCCTGAGATGATGGGAAGCCTAAAAATGGGTGGATTTCTACTTATGTGTGCATCTAGTCAGGAAGTAAGAACCTATCTTAAAAATAATAAATGAAGCCAGGAGCTGGTGGCTCATGCCTCTTATCCTAGCTACTCAGGAGACAGCTCTGAGGATCACAGTTCAAAGCCAGCCCAGGCAGAAAAGTCCCTGTGACACTCTTATCTCCAATTAACCATTCAGAAACGAAGTGGCGTTGTGGCTCAAAGTAGTAGTCTAGCCTTGAGCAAAAAAGGTCAGGGACAGCATCCCGGCCCTAAGTTCAAGCCCCACAACCAACAAAATAATAATAGTAAGTGAAAAACAGAGTTGGAGGAGTGGCTCAGTGGTATTGCACTTGCCTAACAAGTGGGAAGCCTTGGTTATAAAATTCCATTATCTCGCACCACTCCCCCCGAAAAAAGAAAACACCATTTAACTTTTCTCTAGCACAGTGGCTGATTACTTTAATCCCAGGTTTGAGGTAGTATAAGCCAGAAGTTAGCAAGACTCCTTTTCAGTAGTGGTGCGTGATGGCACGTACTGTTGTGTCAGGTAAGTGAGATGTTACTGTTAGAATTGTAAAGTTTCCATGAACCAGTATCACATACAGAGCCGAGGATTACATATTCATTTCAATATCTCCTGGCTTACCAGTATGTAGAATTTTGAGCCAACTAAAGAATTGAGGCTTATCAGCCACTGTCCCCTGTAGATGTAAGACAAAGTACATGTCAAAAAGCAAAGTACATGTCTAAAAGCATGTCAAAATAGATGGTAGTTCTCAACAAATAAGTTGAGACAATTGCTACCAAAATTTTAACCGTGAGTTTCTTAGTCTTATTCTGTATCTGTACCTCTTTACTTTATAATTCTTGGGTGTTGTATTTTGAATATATTAGATTTAAAAATAAAACCTATTATAAAATTTCTGATTTCTTTGAATATCAGATCAAAACAGAAATTATTTTGAATGCTCGTTTATTATGTTAGCATCATTTTGCTTTGAAACAGATGCAAAACTGGAAGAAAAAGTTAACCTTGGGCCGGGTGCTAGTGCCTCATGCCTATAGTTCTAACTACCCAGGAGGCTGAGAGTGGAGGATCACTATTCAAAGCCAGCCCAGGCAAGAAAGTCTGAAACTCTTATCTCCAATTAATCACTAGAAAACCAGAAGTGGCAATGTAGCTGGAAGTGGTAGAGCATGTGCCCTGAGAAAAATGCTTAAGGACAGTACTGTCTTAGGGACAGTACCCAGGCCCTCAATTAAAGCCCATGACAGACAAAAAAAAGTTAACTTTGTTCTGAATGATGTGCTTTTTTTCTCTCTTGGTGTTAGGCATGTGTGGGAAACAAATCTTTTGTTATGTAGATCACCTTTTCCCATCTTTGCTGCCCAGTAAAACAATATTTACATAATATCAACTACACAAAAGACATGTAAGCACATGTACTTATGTATCTTATGTTTACAGCATAGCTAGAAGAAGGTAATGCTTATCAGTACATATTTTATGCAAGATACATTCATTGACTCTACAAAGAAATACATTAAATCTTTATTTAATGGTAATCAGTTTATCACTTTAAAATGATCAGAAATAGAAAAGTAACGAGATTATTGAGACATCTCATCAGCTAAGGGTAGGACATAAATCAGGCTCTTTTGTTAAGCAGTTCAGATAATTCTATTTGTCACCTGACATTGCTGATAGAGATAAGATTTCTAAGATTGCTAATAGAAATAAGATTTCACATGTAGAAGTGTATTTTGTTAACTTAAATACAAGGATATTGCTTTGAATATCAGATGCCATAATTAAAGTTTCCACAGTAATATACCATTCCTTTTGCAGGTAACTAAGTATATCAAAATATTGCCCCACTTCTTGTAATTCTTAAGGTGAAGCATAATGCCATAGACTTAAAATAATAAAGCCATCGTGTTTTTTTAGGATCTTGAAATAACATGGAAATTTTGAAAGCCTTGCTTATAATTCTGTGAGATAAAAGTCACTCCCCTCCATAGTGTTCTTTTCTCAGCTCTGGAAGCTAATGGTAGTAGTATTGCATATAGTCTGAATTAATAAGCAAAAGCTACACGTTTCTCCATCTACCTCAGCCACAGCCAGCACTGTAGGCAGTTAGTAGACACTTTCAAAAATATTTGCTACTGTTGGAATAGAGTTGTTGATTCTTCCCAGTTGTGTTGATATTTGAAAATGCTGTTGCCTCTCCAACTTCTTAAGCCCTTAAGATAATTTAGTACTATAGAATTCTGATTTCTGATATTTTCTAGTTTGGGTGAGACAATGCTGAGTATGTCTTGAAACATTTTGTTCTTGGTTTTGAAATCTGATGTTCATAACTTTAATCCAAAGCAGACTTTGCTGTGTCTCCCTTAGTATATATTTGTGAGAAAAACCTGGGAATGAATTCTGAGGGCTTCTCTTTCTGTCTTGGGGAACTGTGGTAAATGCACTGCAGACCACAGCAAAAGCAGCTAAGGCAGTATTTTTTATTATTCTTTTTTATTTTTGCTTTCAATATTTCCCAAACTTTATGTGTCAATCTTCACAACCACTTTTTGTCTGTCCAGATTCTCATCCTTCCTATTGTTTAGGGAACAGATTTCTTTTCTCTCCAAATAAGGAAATACATTGTCAAATAGTGGGCTAGAGAAACCAAGTCTGCAGAGCTGCGTTGATTTGTGCATTCTCTTTACTCTTGCTTTTCCTGTGTTAGCACACCAACAGAGCCATCAATTCTGCTGAAATCCTTTCTTTGGTCCCTTATTTTAGAGCCCCTGGAAGTCCAGAGCTCAAATTAGGCAGGCAACATAATGTATTTCAGCTTATCAGTGTTTATTCAAACACTGCCTTTTAGTTTTTTTCTGGCTTTCTGTTTCATGAATATTTGAGTATTGATGCAAAGGTACTTTCTCAGACATTGCCTCAGACACAGTCTTTCAGACATTACTCTTTATAGAATCTCAACGATTGAGACCTCTTCGTCCATTTTAAAATGTGAGCTTCTTACTTATTAATTCTCTTGAAATGGCCATGATGAATTATGGTAAAAGTTTTATGGCAGTATCAAGATAGTTCTCACCCAAGCTTTCCTTTGACCAAGATGAATTTCTCAACATGGGGTTAATTAACATTAAGCCTTCAAACCTGTTTCTTGGAGTTGCTCAATTGATAGAGCAAAAGGAAGAACATACATTTTTAATACTTAGCACTTTATATGTCTTCAAAACTCAGTAAATCCATTACTCATGTATTACAAAGACAAGGATTCAGGCTCTGGCCAGGATATCAACACCCCTTCCCACATTCCTTGTCATGCTAAGCCATTGCTTTCCTCCTCCCTTGCTATCTTCTAGAAATTAGTGATGTGGCCAGAGGAAAAGCGAGAGCTAGCTGTCAACTAGCCAAGAGAATGCAAGAAGAGTGAAAATTCTTCCCTTACAAGAGGAGTTGAAGTACTCCCCCTCTGTACTTAGGCTCTTATTAAATTTGTAGACAACAGAGGGCCAGCCAGGGTCCCTTTACCAACAGTTCACCATTCCTTTATCACCCAGTTGATTTTGAACTCTCTTAAAGCAAATAGTCCAAAGTATGCATTTCCTTTGGATACTTCTCCCGTAGTAAGTTTTAAAATAAAGCCATTTTGAAGTTATTCAACTAGAACCAGAATTTGAACACTTTCTTTAAAAGTGTGAAACGTGTACTTTGTTCTGCTCTAAAAACTCTGAGCAAGCTTTTGGGAATTTTCTCCAGATAACATTCAGCTTTAGAAATAACATGACTAAAAACTGAGGAGAAAAATTTCCAACTCCAAAGAAAAGATCTGAAGGAAACTTACAAGTATTTTAAAATGTGAACTTAGATTAAGATAGCTGGTCTCTGATCACTAATTGGATTGGCTTGAACCCTCTTCTATAAGCTGTTAATCAAATTTTGCCTTTGTTACACTTGGCTCTACTTCTTGGCCTGATTCACAAGGATATTCCTAAAAAGACCTTCTCTTTTTTTACCTAATCTCTTTTCCATTCCCACATCCTTTTGTTCTTTTTCAGCCACATATCCCTTTTCTATACTCCTCTCCACACCCCTTTCATTCCCTGGCTTTCTGATTTCTTTATTGTATGTATGTCTCCATCTATATTCTCTTGTCTTCTCTCTGCAAAAAAAAACAACACTTTTTTTTGGATACAACAGTAGGCCTTGCACATGCTAGTAAACACTGAACTAGTCCCTTAGTCCTTAGAAGAATGTTTTCTGATCACTACATACACGTTTGAACCAAAGACCTAGCTCTAGTGCTTTTTAAGGATATTGAACAGTAAATATATCTACCTTTTCTCCACTGGTTTATTCTGACCTGTTTAATTGTACATTGAGACAAAAGAACACAAATTTTAAAATGTACAACATAACTGAGGCAGAAGAATCATGACTTTATTCAAGTCCAATCTGGGCTACATAGTGAGTTCCAAGTTAGCCTGGGCTACACAGTGAGTTCCTGTCTCAAACAAATAAAAACTTTATTTATTATAAAGCCAACATTTGTATCCAATACTCCTGTCAAAAAGTGGAATTTGGCCAAGACCATTGTTGCCTCTCTGCATCCTTCCTCCATGATGTAATCACATTGATTACTAAGGCAATCACTTTGAATGTAGGCATCATCATCATCTTCTCTTCCTCCTCCTCCTCCTCCTCTTTACTCCCCTTGCTCCTCCCCCTTCTCCCCCTAGTCCATGAGGCACCTTGAGCAGAGAGAGGCCAACATGGGAAGCAGAGTAGGTTTGAAAAGCAGAATCTGTAGGGACAGAAGCTCCAGCTATATGGGAAATAGAAAAGATGAAAATGGATTTAAAAATAACAACTTATTGGGCTGGGGATATGGCCTAGTGGCAAGAGTGCCTGCCTCGGATACACGAGGCCCTGGGTTCGATTCCCCAGCACCACATATACAGAAAACGGCCAGAAGTGGCGCTGTGGCTCAAGTGGCAGAGTGCTAGCCTTGAGCGGGAAGAAGCCAGGGACAGTGCTCAGGCCCTGAGTCCAAAGCCCAGGACTGGCCAAAAATAAAAAATAAAAAAAATAACAACTTATTGAAGTAGATTCTTACACTACAAGATTCGCCCTTTTAAAATGCATCAATGGATTTTACTATGTTCATAGGATTGCACACCCATCCCTACTATTTAACTGTTACATATATACACATATAATTTGTGTTTTAGAGGAGTTTTACATTCATGGCACAATTGAGATCATGTGGAGATTGCTCCCACATACATCCTGCCTTGGCAGGAACAGCCTTCCCTCTGTGGGCATCCTGAATTGGAAGGATGCAATTGATGCAAGCAGTGAATCCACATAGACATGTGCATCCATGTTCATGAGAGATGTTTTCTGGAACTTTGTTTTCAGGTAATACTTTTAGTAATCAGGTAATGCTGGCTAGTGATCAGGTAATGCTGGCTGCATAGAGTGAGTTAGGAAATGTCCTTTCTGCTTCTCTCCTCTTGAAATTTTTCTTGAAATATGATATAATGTCCTTGAGCTTTTTGTAGAATTTACCAGGAAACCCATATGAGCCTGTGGTTTTTTGTTTTGTTAGGCTAGTAATTGTTGATTCCCTCTCTGTAATAGACATGGACCTATTCAGATGATTTATTATGGGAGTTTTGGCAGAATGTCTTTCCAGGAATTGTTTTATTTTACCCAGGTTATCAGACTTAGGTTGATCATAATCTTCCTCTATTATCCCTTTAATGTTGGTGATATCCATGTGATGTGCTCTTTTCTATTTCTGTTATTAATTATTAGTGTCTTCTTCCCTTTTTTCTTATTCTTATTTCAGCCTTCATGATTTTAAAGAACCAGCTTTTGATTTTTTTACTCAATATTTCTCTATTGATTCTGTTCTTTTTGTCCCTCTTGAAGATTGAACACGTCTCCAAATATTCTTGCCAAGCACTCTACCACAGACCTACATCTCAGTGCTTTTTTCTTATTTTTCTTTTCTTTTTTCTAGTTTCTTAAGACAGAAATAGATGGCTAATTTTCAATCAAGAACTTTCCTAAAGTAGGTACTTAGTATTAGGAATTTCTCTCTAAACACTGATGTCATTGCATTCCCAAAATCTTAATGGGTTGTGGTGTCATGTAGGTCAAAGAACTTCTTAATTTCTTCTTTTACACATGTGTTCTGTAGAAGTGCCTTGTTTCATCTAAGTATCTAGAGATGATCTGACTAATGGAAGTCTACATTCAAATAATATTAAACTGTTTCATAGTACAAGTATCTTATAATAACTAATATTCTTAGTTCTTCCCCTCCATATCTTCTATCATTGATGTAATATCATTCTATCATTGATTTAACTTACACTTAGGAATATGTAAATATATGTATGTAAGTCTAATGCACTTGCAAATGTATAAAAGCATATAAACATACATAATCAGATATATAATTGTGATTCTTATTTTGAACAGGTAAGAATAGATAGAAAAACTACATGTTTGTTTTTCTTTTACCATTACTTATTCTTGCTTTATTCCCTTTTAATGGAGATCTGAATTTCTGACCTATATCATTTTTCCCTTTTTCTAAAGATTATCTTCTAGTATTTCCTGTGGGACTGAGGGTATAGATCAGTAACAGAGTGCTTGCCTTGCATATGCACATCCCAATACAAGGAAGAAATTTATGCAGTGCATGACAGCAAATTATCTCCAGGTTTGTTTGATCTTTGGCATTCTGGAGTTATAATACTCCTGAGGACAGAGAATGCTTTATCCTATTTACTGTCTCTACACTTCCTGGGTCTGTCTGAAATTAATTTATGGAAAATTTCTCAGTCATTGCTGCTTCAAATATTTCTTCTTTTCTCTTCTCTCCCTGGTATTCCAATTACACATGTGTTACAACTTTTATAGTTATCCCACAGTTCTTGACTATTCTCATCCTTCCCCACCCTTACCAGGCCTTTTTTCTCTTTTGTTTTCAGAGAGAAATTTTAGAAGTTTCTATTGGTTTTTCCCAAATTCAGCAATTCTTTCCTCAATCTTCTTAAATCAAGGCTTTAACTTCTGCTACAGTGTGTTGTTGTTTTTTAACCTCTGCCACCTACTTCTTATTCTTTTTACTCATTCTCTCCTGTGTCTGGTTGGTTGTTTAAAGTTGGGCTCTATTTAATTCTATCATCTGCCATAGCTGAGTCTGATTCTGATATTTGCTCAGATTCTTCAAACTGTTTCTTTGCCTGTTAGGATTTCTTCTTATTTTTTTCTTAGTGTATGGGGTGAAAGGAACTGCCACATAAACCTGTAGTAATGTGGTAAATGCAAGTGAATGGAGACTTTCTGCAGTCTGTGATTGTGCCTCTTAACCCTGTTCTTACAGACTGAGAATTTTGTAAAGGCTTTTCATCCTCCCTTCCCTCTTACATAGTATAGGATGGCTAGTGTGTTCTAAAGTTAAGTACAGACACATGCTACATAGCAACATTCCATCACTGTGGAACTAGAGACACAATGGTGTTCCAGTAAGACTATAATGATGCTGAGAACTCTAGTATTTTTATGGTACTTCTTCTGTGTTTAGATACATTTAGGTCTACAAACACTTTACTGGTGTGTTATAGTTGCCTACAGTGTGCAATGTGTGGCCTACTATATAGGTTTGTTGCCTAGGAGCAGTGGCTGTGTCCTACAGCCTGTGTATGTAGCAAGGTCTACCACTTAGTTTATGTGAGTACACTCTGTGATCAGATGATGAGATACAGATACCTGGTTACACACTTCTCTGACCCTTCTGCCATCATTAAGAAGTATATGACTGTTTTTTCTCCACTCACCTAAAAGTCTAGAGTTTGTTGGAGTTGGCCATTCTCCTCTGCCCAGTTATTTTGGGATCAGATATAAGCCCTACTCTATAGATTCTAGTAAGTAATAATAATACTTTCTCTTAAGACCAAATGTTAAAATACACAGAACACTGATATATTTTAGAATAATTTATCATTACCTCCCAAGCCCAGAGAGCTTTGTTTGTTTTTTTAATCCCCTGCTGTTCAGGTATTTATTATCCAGATCATGAATGAGTGGCTAACAATTACATTGAAATTGTTACCTGGGCCAGACTCAGTTGGCTCACTCCTATAATCTCAGTTATTCTGGAGAATATCAGATCAATGCCAGTCCAGCCAGAAAACTGCAAGAGTCTATCTCCCAAGTAACCAGCAAAAAGTTAAGCTGGAAGCAGGACCTCAAAGGTAGAGTGCCAGCTAAGCACATACTGCAAAGAAAAAAAATTGCTAAGGATTATAGGACTAGCTAGAGCTGGGGATAATTAGTTTGTAAGCTGGATAAAGAAAGCTTTTGAAAAACTTTATCAGTTAAGAGTTTGAGTTATGTCTTAAGTGGTAGACTCCAGTACCACCAGAAGAAAACAGTTATCAGTTTGATGAAATAAAGCCTTTTGAATAAAATAAGCTCTTTAGACTGTGTTTTCTTAATTGGGTTCATAAAGAAGGAGACATAGTGAATGAAGAAATTTAGTCAAAGAAGCTTAGAAGCATTAGAAAACATCTATTTTTTGCTCAATCTGCTGAAAATGTCCCCAAACTGAGATACCCTTTAGAAATAATATAAATTACAGAGATAATTGAAATAAAGGTAACCATTTTATGAGGTCAGGATTTATCTTGTTCGTCTTGGAACAAAAGGAAGCTGTGCATTAAAAATGGTCTTGTGAAAATGCTGTGGCCTGAAGCCAGAGGAATCTGGACTACTTTGCTGGCCAAATTTAACCACCTGTGGTCTTCCGTCTGATTCTTCTTTCATATTTTCTTAAGAGAGTATCTTTTACAAGAATCCAAAGTATAACCAACAAAATTAAGAAGAGGGAGGGAAGAGGTGTGTAGTAGAAGGATGGGTACGAATTTTAAATCGATCAAGATATATTCAGAAAGTGCTTTGTTAATGTCGACTCCTTTGTACAACTACATAAAGATAATAAATATATTGCTTTAAAAAGAGTGTCTTTTAGTAGGAAACCTACATTTCATTAAACTTGAAATTATTGAACTGTAGTTCAGTTACTCTGTTTGTTTTTTGTTGTTGTTTTGTTTTGGTGATGGTTCTAGGGCCTGAATTCCAGACCTAGGTGCTATCCCTGAGCTTTTATTCAAGGCTAGCACTCTACCACTGGAGCCACAGCTCCACTTCCAGCTTTTTTTTTTTTTTTGTGGTAAATAGCTACCTTTATTTTAAAAAGTTATACATGCTAGAAAAAAGCATAAGTGATACATATAAACAACTGTTTACCAAATACTTATTTTTTTTCCTTGAAAAAGGTGCAAATGATCTTTAAATGTAAACACAAAAGTTACCACACATTCTCGTCATAGAGGGAGAAAGGGGGAGGGCTATTCCTTTTGGCTGCAGTTATAGTCTCATTCAAAGGTTTTCCTGCAAAAATACATTGAAAACAATTGGACATGACTATGAGGGAAAAGAAAGCTTTCACGTCTAAATTGATCATTTATTTCCTTAAAAATTTTTAACTTCTTGTCAGAAAGTGCAATTTGAGAGAAACGATTAACAGTGACCGTACAGAATGAAGTTAATGATAATATAGCTTGCACAGAATTCAGGTACTGACTGATGACATGCCTCAGCTGGCTTTACAAGCATTAACAGGGAGTCATCCATGGCCCAAAGACTTCATTCTTGTGGAGGCTGTTACTAACAGCATGCTCTAGCTTCACCAGGCCTGAGCACTGAGTTAAACTGCATCACGGTTTCCTGCCAAGGAGGACACTGCCAGTAAAGAACATAGGTCTACAACATTAGCTTGTCTTCATTCTTGCACTAAGTAACAGAAAACTGAAACTTTACAACAAACAGAAATGGAAACAACTCATGAAATAGTACAATTCAGAAGGAATACTACATCAATAAAAGCAGGATTCTGATGCAACAGTTTTTGTCAGTGGGTTATATTGTCTCCTACAGGAACTTGTTTTCCAGTTTTGTTGTCTTTAAAAACATAGGCTGGGGATATAGCCTAGTGGCAAGAGTGCCTGCCTCGGATACATGAGGCCCTAGGTTCGATTCCCCAGCACCACATATACAGAAAACGGCCAGAAGCGGCGCTGTGGCTCAAGTGGCAGAGTGCTAGCCTTGAGCGGGAAGAAGCCAGGGACAGTGCTCAGGCCCTGAGTCCAAGGCCCAGGACTGGCCAAAAAAAAAAAAAAAATACTCTTCTCAGGCTGGGATGTGGCTCAGTGGCAAAGTGCTTGCCTAGCAAGTGCAACGTCCTAGGTTCGATCCCCAGTACCAAAAAAAAAAAAAAAAAAAACAGACAAAAAAAATAAGAAGAAGAATACTATTTTCATGGAGTTTCTGCTAGATCTATCTAGACCATTGCTCATTGCCTCTTAGAAAAATAATTATGAGTCTCCTTCACTGTCTTGAGAACCTCCCAGTGGAATCATGTGCAACTCTGCAAGTTAGTGCTCACCAGTATTACTGCCTGCAGCAACCAAGGGATGTCTGGGGAAAATGTCCTCCTTGGCAGGAAACTGTGATGCACTTCCAGCTTTCTGTGCTTACTTAGAGATAAGATATCATGGATGCCTGGGATGGCTTTGAACTTTGAGCCTCAGATCTCAGCTTCCTGAGTAGCTAGGATTATAGGCATGAACCCTTGGCACTCAGCATGTTGTTCTTAATAATGACATGTGTGCATCTAGGATCCCGTACTTAACAGGAGCTCCAGGCACCCTTCCTTCCTTCCTTCCTTCCTTCCTTCCTTCCTTCCTTCCTTCCTTCCTTCCTTCCTTCCTTCCTTCCTTCCTTCCTTCTCTCCCTCCCTCCCTCCCTCCCTCCCTCCCTCCCTCCCTCCCTCCCTCCCTCCCTCCCTCCCTCCCTCCCTCCTTCCTTTTTTGCCAGTCTTGGGGCTTAGACTCAGGACCTGAGCAGCACTGTCCTTGACTTCTTTTTGCACAAGGCTAACACTTTATCACTTGAGCCATAGCACCACTTCTGACTTTTCTTTATATGTGGTACTGAGGAATCAAATCCAGAGCTTCATGCATGCTAGGCAAGCACTCTGCCACTAAGCCACATTCCCAGTCCCCTTCTTAACTGTCCTTGACAAGGCATCAGGGAAGTAGATAGAGTCAGATTGTCTTGGTTGCATGATAGTTCCACTAATGCCAGCCTGGATAATCCAAAACGTTAATATCACCATGCTACCTTTTTTATGTAAAAAAAAAAAACACAGAATGTTATATGTCTTAATATTGTGAAAATTATTAAAAATAGGTAACTTACAAACTAGGTGTGGTGGCACATGCTTGTAATGTCAGTACTTCAAAGACTAAAGCAAGAGGACTACACATTGAAGGCGAGGCTAGACTATATATTGAGACCCTCCTTCCCAAACAACAACAAAAAACATAAACTTGAGGCAATGCATGGATACTCTATAAATTATAGTTAACAGCATCAGCAGTTTCCATGGTGAAGGAAGTACTAACTGTCATTTCCAAGCCTGGTCATCAGTAGCTAATTTAATTCTTCTTAAGAGAACTCTCTAACATGTATGTCTTTCAGCTAATCTAGTAAACTTAATTGCTATTAATTAAATAAGATTGAAGTATGGAGCTGGGTCTGTAATCCCAGGTACTCAGGAGGTAGATTCCAAGGGTATTATAAAAGCAACATGGTTTTTAGGATATAGCTACTCATATTAATAGCATATACTTGTTTACGCTTTTATTACTGTGCTTATATCATGACTTTGTGGTTGAAGAATACAATATTTCTCATAAAGCCAGAGTGCCTCCCATAACCGGGAAGAACCAGTGCTCTGGTACTATCGAAGTACACTGGACTAGGATTTAGTTTTGGACTCTGTCTCTGCCTCAAACAGTTTTGAATCATTTCTTCTCAACCTGGCAACTCAAGAGAAAAGGGAGTTTCTACTCTACTGTGGTTTGGGTATATAGTTTGAGTGTATTTTCCAAAGGTTTAAGTATTGGAAGAGTGGTCCCAGTATGATTATGTTCAGAGATGGTCGAACCTTTTTAAGAGATGAGCCCTAGTTGAGGATGATGTTCCTAGGGAGCTGCCCTCAAAAGAAAGTAGTGCTGATCTTACAGAGTAACTTAGTTCCTGTAAGAGTGGGTTATTGTAAAACAGCAAGACTGGTTTCTTATCTTGCCCTGTGATTCCCTTTTTTGTGCCCACGCTTTGGCTATGATCTTTATGCTATAATTTAATACAGTCAAGTAGGCCCTTATTAAAGGCCACACTGATGGAGCTGCCCCATTTTGGACTTGGAGCCTCCAAAATGGGGCTAAGAAAATTACTTTTTAATAAAAAGCAAGATAGCCTCTAGTATTTTGTTTCAGCAATTGAAAACAGACTAGTACATATTCCAGTTCCCAAATGCAAAATGTCATTGGTGGGGGCTACAGTACTGAGATTGTCTCTGCAGGTTAACATAGACTCTGCATTTTTAGAGCACCAGAGGACACAAACAAGAGCTTCCTTAAGAGAGAAATGTTGCCCACTGTTTTCAGATTGTAGTTTTCAGCACATAGGTGAAACTATGACTGGGTTGTGAAGTGCATAGGGTGGGTCACAAGCAGAATCTATAGAAAGTAAAATAGAATAGAATTGTCAAAGGCTGTCACAATCAGAAGAATTATTGTTTAATGAAACTTTTTCAGTATAAGCTGTGTCTTTGCAAGTTTACAAGTCTACAGTGGGCGGTGTGCCTCCCCTCCAACCCCCCCCAAAATAAACCTGATGTCGGAGGGAAGGTAATCAGCATATCTGCACCCTGCTCTCTGTGGCAAACTAGGTATAATGAAAGGAAGGGTGAGTGGCACACACATATAGCTCCACAGCCTCCTTGCTAACAAGGCTGAGTTTTTACCTTGGTTTCAGTTGAGAATAGAGAGCATTTGCTTCTTTTCTTCTACTATTTGTAACTCAAACAGCTATAGCTCAATTTAAGCGCTGGCCTTTGACAAGTGTGCAGCCCTGTGCATTGCATAAGGCCCTGCATTTGATTTGATACTTACTGTGTTAAAATGCTTTGAATGAGAGCCTCACGTTTTCTCTTTACTCTGGAGCCTGCAGATTCTGTAGCCAGTCCTGACCACAAAACACTAACCTGAGAGATTCGTAATCAGAATCATTTTTTTTCCACACCCAGAGAGTGGTGGCCATCGTCAGCTCTTGCCTATGTTCACCTGCTACATAGCCCCTACAATAGGAGTGCATTTTTCACTCTCCATTGAACTTTATTTCACCTGATGCCTTTTAATTTTCATTCTCTTTTAAAAACGACATTATACATGCTCTTCTTGATTAATTTGCAGTGTGTTGATATATACTGTAATTAGCAACTGATTTCTGTATCACTTATTCAATTGTACCAGGCTGAGGTACCCAATGAGGGTGTTCAAAAACTAATTATTAAAACATGGGCAGTCCCAACTCACAGCTTAATGTAGGCTCCATTTCTCCCATCCCTCAGTGCCCTACATCTTGAAAATAGCCTGTCAACTTATCAAAGGGGAAGAGGTAGTATCGAATCTCTAAAAGGGATTACACTCGTATTATGTGTTGATTAAGCCTAATTTCCAGCAGTGTTCGTGATACTAAGGCTTCCTTTACCTCTCAGTTTAGGCTTGCCTAATGAACTGAGAAAATGAGTAGAGCCATCCATCCCCTCACCCAAACCCACTAATTAAATCCTGTGAATGAACGGAGTTTTTTTTTTAAGACCTAAAAATAAAAATCTGAAGCACTTCAACCTTTTTTTTATGATTAAATTTCCAAGTAGGCTTGTTAAGAGTCTCTTTGGCAAAGACAGAAACATCGACAATCTTTTTCTTTTGTTCTGTTATATTTCAGTATTCATTAAAATGACCAGAGGCCCATGTTATACTGTTCAGTTCCTCTCCCACTGAATAGGAAGGAAGGGCTTGCCTAAAATCTTGCTCTGGGTCTTGTCAGACCAAGAGAAAAACCTCCTAAAATATTGAAGCCATCTGGCTAAGTGATTCATGAATTGGAAAATCAGAAGCCAGCTCACATAAGAATAGAGCTACTTCCAAAGGGAGACACAGGAATGAAAAAATACCACAGGGTGGATGATCATTTTTGACAAAGGCCTGTTGTTGACACTCACAATAAGCCCCTGGTTTTGTTTTTTAGTCTGTCAAGAACTGGTCTCCTGGGCTGGGAATATGGCCTAGTGGCAAGAGTGCTTGCCTCATATACATGAAGCCCTGGGTTCAATTCCCCAGCACCACATATATAGAAAATGGCCAGGAGTGAGGCTGCGGCTCAAGTGGCAGAGTGCTAGCTAGTGAGCAAAAAGAAGCCAGGGACAGTGCTCAGGCCCTGAGTCCAAGCCCCAGGACTGGCCAAAAAAAAAAAAAAAAAAAAAAAAAGAACTGGTCTCCTAGTTTCAGCTGAGATTTTTGGGGGGGTCTTGGGAAGAGAAGATTTACCTATCTTTCCACCAATCCTCCAGCCAAAGGACATATTATGAATGAACCACCTAATTATACAAAAATGTAATTAGCCAATAAATGAATATTAGTCATTAGATACTGTCTCTTGATGCCTCTTTAAAAAAAAAGCTAAGGATAAATTCTAAACCTAATCTGTGTGTGTGTGTGTGTGTGTGTGTGTGTGTGTGTAAAAGTCCTGAAGTTAATTTTAAATTACCAGTGTGTATCATTACAAGGATAAGCAATTGTTATTGTACTTGCTGTTCTACTGCCTAAATACATAATACACATTGAGAGTCTGTCTCTTTATCTTTTATGCTAAGGAAAAGGAATTCTTGTGGGAGTTAAATTATAATCAATGTTATGTTTATTCATGTAACATAAGTAGGTGGAAATCACACAGGTATGACTTAGCCTCCTTCCAACTTTGGATAGAGCTCTGTGGATGTTGGGTAGAGTTTATTTCCTCCAGAAGCTATGTTCCCTTCCCCCCTTTCTCTAATGTTTGACAGATGTGTTCTTATAACAGTTGTTGAACTGTTTAACACAGTGCTGCCAGTCGAATTAAGGGAGCAATGACTCTGCTCTGTTTTCCTGGAGAACAGAGTCCTGGTGTTTATTAGGGGCTGAACATGGCTGGCAAAGATAAAGGATTCTCTGGACTAGAATTTTACCTAGTGATCATTAGAGGAAGTTTACCCAAGTTTATCCAATTAGAAAACTCCCCTCAGAGCATTTGTAGGACCATAAATAATGTTACAAGAGAAGTAGTCTTTATGATGGCAATTCCAAGAGTCTTGGACTTGGCCTCACTGAAGTCCTCCTGGGCTCCAAGATTCACTAGGTCGTCTTAGGATTTCTTGGAGTACCACCCATTGAAAAATGATTTCTTTCCTCAAAAGCCTATAGACAGAGTTTTTTCACAGTACACTTCTTAAAATAAAAGAATACTTCAGAGAAAAAGTATATACTGCAGTCTTACTTGCCATTAAACTTTACCTGGTGCTTTGTTGTCTTCAGTGAAACTGTAGATGAGAAGAATCACATGACAGGAAGGGGAATACCTGTGGACCCCTTGAACAGATCCCAAGTTCATGCCTGCTCCATGACATCTCTCTTTTGATACAAAGCTTAGGCAAGAGTCTGTGAGTTGAATATTACTGACAGAAGACTCCAGGGCTAAATATTTATTAAGCATCTTTTGTCAGCCAGACAAGAGAATGTCTTTCCAGATCACCTAATTAGCCATTTGTCATAATTGAGGGAATTGAGACCTAAAGAGATTAGGAACAGCCTAGGTTATTCCACTAACTTCCCATTAATAATGTCAGAAAAAGTGCCTACAATTCTAAAATGACAGTTTTGTGTGGCCAGATTGTGTGCATTCGTATCCCAGATCTATTCCTGTTTGGCTATTTGATCTTGGAACTCTCAGAGCATCCGCTTATTCGACTAGATTCACCCAGTAGCTATTAATAGGCTGTTTTTCTGAATCTTAGAGGATAAGAACTACAACTTCAAAGCATGAAAACTCAATAAATTCCCTATATTCAGTGGTTCTTAGGGATACCTATGTGAGAAGGGGCTGAAGATGGTAGATGGGCACCAAGACTTCATAATTTAGTAGTGTTCTGTTTTGTTCTGACAATGCTGGGGTTTGAACTTGGGGCTTCACAACTTGTTAGGAAGGCACTATCATATGAGCTGTACCTCTAGCCCTTCCCGCTCCTAATTTTTGTGGGTGTTTTTCCTATGGTATCTTCTTGTGCAGTCTGGTGTGGACCACCATCTTCCTCTCTATGCTTCTTGCCTTAGCTGGTTTGACAGGTGCATGCTACCACATCCAACCTTTTTTCTTTTAATTGAGATAGAATCTCATAAGTTTTTTGCCCAAATTGGCCTAGAACCATCCTCCTCCTGATTTCAGACTCCCAGATAGCGAAGATGCCGGGAGTCACTGGCCACTATACCCAGATAACTGGTTGACATCAGGTCTGGTGAATATTTTGCCCTCACTGACCTCTTGATCTGTGCCACCTGAGATGCTGGGATTATAGATACAAGCCCATAGCACCTAATAGGCTAGATTGTCAGGTTGAGCCGAGGGTGAAAGGTTTTATATAAAGACTAATTTGAGATGTAAATTATACTCTCTCCTTTTGGCAGCATTGTCATCTTAAACTTTTCTTAAAATTTAAATGGTTACCCTTTTTTGCTATTATTAATAAGAAGACTTATTTTGTGTCTGGCAGTGCTGGGGTTTGAGCTCTGGTCTTGGCACTTGCTAGACAGTCATTCTAAGCACTGAGCAACACCCTCCCAGTCCCCCTCCCACTCCAAAAGGACTTACTGAAATGTACTATTAGCTTTATTAGGCTATCCACTCATTTTGTAACTCCCTCTCCCCAGCCGGCAGGAAAGGCTCCACATAGCTGCCATGTTGGGAATGAGCAGGGGGTATTCACTCAGAGGTCATTCTTTACAGAGTGCCTATCCCAACAGTTGCCACTAGTGTAGCTCCATGCTTAGGTTGCCCACTGTGGCAGCAGGAACACATGTTGCACCCGTGATGCAAGGCCTCCCTCCATGTGTCCTCATAGCCCACAAGGCTGGGCCAGAGCAGACCTTTTCATGATAAATAAGCATGCTTCTTCTGAAGCAAACTCATAAGAAATCAGAGGCCTTAAAGTCTCATCAAATGTGCATTATTTACTAGTCAAAAATCACAGGGGAAGAAGGTATTGATTCTTTTTTCCCTAGATTTGTATGTGTGCGCGCACACGCACGCGCACGCGCACATTGGGGCTGGAATTCACAGCTAGTGCTCTGCCACTTGAGTTGCAGCTCCACTTCTAGCTTTTTGCTAGTTAATCAGATAGGAATCTCATGAACTTTCATGCTCCAGCTGGCTTTGAACCACGATCCTCAGATTTTAGCCTCTTGAGGAGTTCGGATTATGGGTGAGCCATCATTGGCCGGCTCTATCCTAGACTCTGTAAGGTACATATGTGTAAACACTTACCAAGAACAATTCACTCTCCCTAGTGTGTATTTTATAAGCTTATAATGTACTACATCTGAATAGTATACCTCTGGAAAAAAAGAACAAGGAAATACTTTCTAAATTATAAGAAAACAATAGCTTTTCTTCTTTTAATCTTCATTTTGTACTTCACACTGATTTTACTTTTTTTTTTCTGGTACTAGTATTGGAACTTAGGGTCTTATGATTGCTTAGCTAGTACCCTACCAACTTGAATTATACATGCAGCCCAGCCTTTTCTCTGATAATTTGGAGATAGAGTTTTTTGGAGTGCTTTGCCTGGGCTGGCTACAAATTGTGATCCTTCTTCCCTATCACCTGCTGAGTACCTATGATGTCAATGCCCTGCCACACCCAACTTATTCACTTTTAGAGGTAGTGTATTATTCCCAAGTATTAAGAACATTTGCATTGCCATGCAACCATCACCACTGTCTATCTCCAATATTTTTTTACCTTACCAACTGAAACTACCTGTCCCACCATTGCCATTCTTTTACATCTGTGAAATTGACTGCTCTTTCAGCGGGATCATGAAGCATTTGTCCTTTGGATTTTAAAGATTGAATAATACTCCAGTGTATGCATATACCACATTATATTTATCCCTTCACCAGTCACTGGCCCCTCAAGAGGCTTCTACCTTTTTGCTGCCAGTATGAACAAAGGTATATAAATACCTGTTTGAGCCCCTACTTTCAGTTAAATAGAATTGCTAGATCACTTGGCAATTCTATTACTCATTTTTCAAGGTGGCTATATCATTTTATACCACTAGCAAAGTGCAAGAGTCCTAATTTCTCTGCACCCTTGTCAACAGTATTTTCTCTGTCTTTCTTCATAACAGCCATCCTTAATGAGTGTGAAGTATCACATATTATGGTTTGGATTTGCATTTCCCTAATGATTGCTTATTTGGGGAATCTTTTCATATGCTTATTGATTATTTGTATAACTTGAAGAAACATCTATTCAAGAGTCTTTTTGCCATTTTGTTTTTTGTTGTATGAGTTCTTCATAAATTTCAGATATTAAATCCTTACCATGTATGTAGACACTAATTTTAAGCCATTCTTTTTGTAGTATACCAAATAATACCACTCCATCACTTAGAGTCAAAATTGATTCTCATATGAAGTTAGAAAGCATGAGCAATATGCCCTTTGGATGTCCTTCTAACCTTTTGATTTTTGTTTTTTCTGATAAATCTTTGTGTTACTTTGGTAAATGAGGATTTTTCATTACTAGGATGTTTTTCAAGCCCTCCAGATGACCACTAGGTGGTACTCTAACCACAGCATGAAGTAATTTGCATAAAGCTGTAGGTAAATTGCCAGGTTGCCCTAACAAAGACTTTTGCCTCACAAAGATGATGTTTATGTTAATTTGGATAAACTAATGACATTTACTTAATGTTAGCACTGAAGTTATAGTATATTATGAAACATGTCTGATGTGATTAAGTGACTTACTTGTCCAAGGTTATACCTCCATTTGCTGATGAAGCCAGGTTGTATACAGGCCTAGTACTTAACTCCTCAAAGCACTTCTTGTTAGCAAGTCTTCCCAGACAATGCCCAGGATAATACAGGCTTGACCATGATAAAAGAAAAGACAGTGGGCTGGGAATATGGCCTAGTGGTAGAGTGCTTGCCTCATATACATGAAGCCCTTGTTTCAATTCCTCAGCACCACATATATAGAAAAAGCCGGAAGTGGTGCTGTGGCTTGAGTGATAGAGTGCTAGCCTTGAGCGAAAAGAAGCCAGGGACAGTGCTCAGGGCCTGAGTTCAAGCCCTAGGACTGGCAAAAAATTAAAAAAGGAAAGACAGCTGTTAAATTTTGGAAAGATCCTTGGATTACAAATTAAGAAATCAAAATCTCACTGATTTACCTGTTGAGCTTGGAAAATCATTTAACTTCATGGCATGGTATTTATGTCTTTAAGTAGAAGAATTACATTAACCATAAAGAAAAGAACCTCAAGTTTTATTGTGTCATGTAAGAATTTAGTTCTTCATTTTGAAAGCCTGAAAGTTCCCTCGCTCATCCTATTTTCTTGTTTCAGAAAATAGCTTTTTTTTCTTTTATTATAAAATGGGTGGAAGTTTCTATTTATTTATTTATTTATTTTCAGTATTGGAGTTTGAGCCCAGAGTTTCACACTTGCTCAGCAGATGCTCTGCCACTTGAGTAATGGCCCTAGTTCTTTTTTGCTCTGATTATTTTTCAGGTAGTCTTTTTACCTGCGTCACTTTTTACCTGCGTCAACCATGAATCCTCTCAATCTCCACCTTCTAATGAGCTGGAATCACAGGTGTGAGCCACCTCACTCAGCACTCTGCCCCCCTCTTCCCTACTCTTCTTTTACTTTTTCTCACAATCTAAGGTAAAATCTATGCACCAGCTCACCATTCTTCAAAAAACTTTTGGCAACTTTCACTAGTTTGACATTAAACATTTCAATAATCCTTAGACTTTCTGTGAAAACAACTAATGAAATACAACTATTTTAGAGTAATAAATTCTAGAAAGTAAAAACATAGCACTTGGTGGAATATTTGTATAGGAGTCCCAGAGCATCTTGCCTTGCTAATCATTTCCTGGCTCTCACACCCTGCACACTGCCTCTGTATTACCAGTGGCTTTGCTCGTCATTGTTTCTGTTTGCAGATCAGTTCACCTTGGGTTGGTATAGCACAGAAGTGTTCAGAGTAGCAGTTTTTATTTACACTTTTGTTATAAATGATACCACTTAACACTTAATTTGCCATAATACAGTAATCCCTTACGAAAGTTCCCTTCTTGAAAAGTATAATAGCAAAAGTACAAATGGCAGTGCCATTATCTCATAAAATGGGTGAGAGAGTGGAGTTTTCAGGGACAATGTGGGAGGTTTTATGCATATAATACTATCATCACCACTCAGAATGGTTTCAGAAGACAAAATGATGCTGTAGCCCTGCTCCTGTCCACTTCATCAGAACACACATTACAGTCGCAGGTTTGCTTCAGGGATTTCATCTTTTAAAGTTTTCCAACCAGCCCCAGTGCCTCTGGTATTAACCTTCTCTTCCTTTTACTATTCTGATTATTGATTTTTTTTAAAAGGCATAATATTTTTGTCTAGCCTTGGCACAAATTATCTTGAGACTAAAGGCGTGCCTTCCGGGAACATGTATTGAAGACTGGGGAGTGTAAGTCAGTCCAGTCTCTATACCGTTTCAGAAACGTGCCACCTGGTCTGTAGTAGTTGGTTTAAGTTGCTCATAGCAGCCACATGCTACAGCTGTTCACGAGGAAACAGAACTGCATGTGAGTTTTTTAATATTTGGTATATGAGTGGTAAATCGTGGGCCAAAGGGTTGTTTTCAGAAAAAAAATAAAAATGCCTTGTAAAGAGTGTGTTTAGTAAGGAATACCACAGAAAGATTTCGGACTTATCCATTTAACAACCAAAACTGAACAAAAATGAGTACTTTCTAGTGTTTAACTGAAGAGCAAAATAGTTTACTAAAGCACTGAAGAATATTAGGGAACCATAAAATTATAATTTCTGTTATTAGGCTATATTATAGCATCTGGTAATACTGATAATACTGATAATAAAAGTTTCTGATACCATTTGAGATGCAGTATTTACGATGCTAATACTGATCTATGAAGTCTAGAATAACTTTACAGATAACTCTACAGAATTCTGCAGGCAAATATATCTTTACAGAGGCTATCCATATCCCAATGCTTCCTATCCTAAGGACACTGTTGAGTCTACATATTTATTTTTGTCTCAGTGTTTATTTTAATCGACTACTCTTAAGCTTAACAAATGGGTTGATTTGTCCTTTAAATTAAACAAACAACTGTCTCTTGAGAACAATTTTGGACTATCTCAAAAATTCATATATACATGTCATTTGTGTTAGTAGTTATACTTGTTTGTGCATATTGTGTGAGGGAAGGAAGAAACTGGAAGAAACAATAAACAAGATGATTAATTCAGAAAGTTATTCAAGTTATTTAAATATACATATTAGCCATATTTATGTGTTTGATATAAAGCAGTCACAAGATTACTGCATGGTGAAAAAAGGAAAAGTATAGGCGATGTGTGTAATGTGCTTACATTTATCTAAAATCACTTGTGCACAGATGCATACTATAGTTACTAAGATTTCCTGAAATTATACAGAATTAGGAAGATAAAATGAAACTAAGGTACAAAGAATGTCTACTTTGTATAATTTTTATATTTAGATTTTTGCTGGTGTGCATTTTTATTTGTAAAGTTAGCAATTTGGTTTAGAACTTATTACCACTAAAACACATATATCAGACATCTTTGTCACCCAGTGACTAGATGGGCTTTTTCTCATTAAAATTGTTTCAATGTTTGTTTTGTTTTTTATTTGAGACAGGGTCTCCTATGTAGCCCAGATCCTCCTGACTCAGCTCCCTGGTACTAGCTTGCACCACAACTGCATGATGCATTCTTCAACACTGTGCATTTTAGAACATTTGCAAGGATGGCTCTGGCTTTAAATGTAGGTTTTTGGTTTTGTTTTGTTTTGTTTTTTGGTTTTTTGGATTGTTGTTGTTTTTGTTTTTGTTTTTGTTTTTTTGCCTGTCCTGGGCCGCCTTGGACTCTGGGCCTGAGCACTGTCCCTGGCTTCTTTTTGCTCAAGGCTAGCACTCTGCCACTTGAGCCACAGCGCCACTTCTGGCCGTTTTCTATATGTGTGGTGCTGGGGAATCAAACCCAGGGCTTCATGTATAGGAGGCAAATTCTCTTGCCACTAGGCCATATTCCCAGCCCTCTAGTTGTTTTTTAAATCCATGTGTTGGATGTCCATGTTGAGTAACTTTTAAAACATTTTAAACATAATTTAAAATATATATAGCCTATATAAAAGGGAAAGCTAATTTGAAAATGGGCATAAGAAACCTGAAAGCAAATAGCCTTGCATAGCAAAGCACATACACACAGAGCACTAAAGATGGCCCCACTGATAAAGAGCTTATCCTTTGTACTTGGAACTTAAACTTAGTCCTCACCTCAGTCTGGCTTGCTTGCTTGACTAATATTCTGCCACTTGAGCCACACCTCAAGCCTGGCTTTTAAAAAATAATAATAATTGTATTTTTTTATGTAGTACCAAGGAATCAAACTCAGGGCCTCAAGCATGCTAGGCAAGCACTCTACCACTAAGTCACAATCCCAGCCCCAGCCCAATTTTTTACTGGTTATTTCAAAGATAGAGTTCTGGACTTTTCTACCCTGGCTGGCTTTAAACTAAGATCTTTTCAACCTCAGTCACCTGAGTAGTTAGGATTGTAGGCACTGGCTTAGCTTAAATTTATATAGTATCTTAGAGTAAGTATTTAGTCAGCAAATATTATAGTTTATATGAGTAATATCTGTACCTGTTAAGATTTGATTGTGCAGGGAGAAGAACTACTTGGGTTTAGCAAATTTAGAGGATATCAAAGCGGGGCTGGGAATATGGCCTCGTGGCAAGAGTGCTTGCCTCCTACACATGAAGCTCTCGGTTCGATTCCCCAGCACCACATATATGGAAAACAGCCAGAAGGGGCGCTGTGGCTCAGGTGCTAGCCTTGAGCAGGAAGAAGCAAGGGAAGGTGCTCAGGCCCAGAGCCCAAGGCCCAGGACTGGCCAAAAAAAAAAAAAGATATCTAGATTGGAGGTCAGTCTTTTGTTGATGGGCTCACACAGCTGGTAGAAGCCATGCAGTTTTAGTAGTGGATGTGCCTTTTGCAAAGTTGACATTCAAGATATAGTGGGAGTTCTGTGGTGACAGCTGATGGCTGGGTAATGGTGATAGGAAGTTCTAGGGTTAATGTTTCCTATGCTAGTAAGGATTGGAGACTTGAGCCAGTAAGTATAGAAACTGGGTTCTAGACATGTGGGTGTAAAAATCTCTTCCTAATCTGAAAGTATTGATGGCCTGGGGTTACAAGGATGAATTAGAGGAAATGCAAATGTGTTATTGGGTGTGAAGAATAATATTGGAAATATAAGAAGAGGGTTTTTTTTTTGGTCTGTTTCTGTAGGGTTTTTTCCCCTCTGGCCATAGGGCTTGAACTCTGGGCCTGGGCACTGACCCTGAGCTCTTCAGCTCAAGGCTAGGGTTCTACCACTTGAGCCACAGCTCCATTTCCAGTTTTCTAGTGATTAATTGGAAATATGAGTCTCACGGACTTCCCTGCCCAGGCTGGCTTTGAACTGCCATCCTCAGATCTCAGCCTCCTAAGTAGCAAGAAGAGATTTTTTTTTTTTTTTTTTTTTTTTTTTGCCAGTCCTGGGCCTTGGACTGAGCACTGAGCTCAGTGAGGGCCTGAGCACTGTCCCTGGCTTCTTCCCGCTCAAGGCTAGCACTCTGCTACTTGAGCCACAGCGCCGCTTCTGGCCGTTTTCTATATATGTGGTGCTGGGGAATCGAACCTAGGGCCTCGTGTATCCAAGGCAGGCACTCTTGCCACTAGGCTATATCCCCAGCCCCAGCAAGAAGAGATTTTTAACTGGGTAAAAAAAATGGTATTTATATGCAAAGCTTTTTAAAGGCAGGTACTAGGATAGCCAGAAGTGAATGTAATAATTATTGTCATCATAGGAACTGGAGGATGCTTCCTTTATCTTTTCAAAAATTTTAGTTGTTGTTTGTAGTGCTCATGGAGATAGGTTTTCATCTCTTAGAAGACAGTCATAACAACTTTCAGCTTGATTATGTTTTTAATATGAGAAAGTCTTAACTCAAAGGTTCCATTTCACTGGAATACTTTCATGAGAAGTCTTTGTTACCAACTCAACTTGACACCTAAACTTTCAAATATGAGCTCAATCCTTTCATTGCAAGCTTTGATCCTGGGTAAATGGCAGAAGCTTGGAGGAGAGATAACAAGCCATTATCAGTGTAAACCAAAGCTATGAGCAGGCAAGAGAAGGCACAGCAAGCACAAACTGTAGGGGACAGAGTGCTTAGAGGTAGGATTGAATAGGTCTCCTGTGCAGGAAAGTAACAATGAATCATAGAATTTTGTAGAGCCAGGAAGGATTTCAGTTACCTTTTGCATTTCACAGATAAGGGAAGTTGAAGTTCACTACAGTGAAGGGAAAACAAGGCCACCGGCCACCCACTCTTCCTAAGTAAAATTTTTCTTAGCAAATTTATTACTTAGCGGAAAGCTCCACTGCTACAATAAACAATCCTGAAAACACAGTGGTTTAAAGAACACAGCACTTTGTTTCTCTTTCATGGAAGCATTACAGTTCAGCAAAGCAGCTGTGGTCCTCCTGGCCAATGAGCAATCCAGGCTACTGTGCTCCCTTTCCCCAGCCTAGGGCTGTCACTTGGCTCATCAGCTCAGGTACCTGTCTACATTGCATCCAATGGATTCTCACTGTACAGACATTTCCCTGGCTGCAATTCTATTACAGTGGTCCCTGCTTTGTCCAGTTTCCTTCCCTGCATTTCACGTGCTTGCCTTCATCTGCGGTCTGAAAAAATTAAATAGAAATAAACACCTTATATGTTTATTTTTGGTACATATGTACAGGTTGAGTAACTATCTGAAAATGCTGAGAGATCAAAAGTGACAGTTTCAGGGTTGGGGTGTGTGTCGTGTGTGTGTGTGTGTGCGCCCGCGCACGCGCGCACATTGGGCAGATAGTGATAGTTTCTGCCCTAGAAGCCAACCACAATTCTAGTCATGTTGCTGTCTGCAGTTCTGGTTTCAGCTATATGATATATTTCCCACTCAATTTTAATAGGCACTTGCAATGTCTTCTAATTTGTCTCACTTAGCAGATTATGAAGTTATCTTTCCTGTTAAAGACTTCTGTTGAGACTCAAATCCTGAGGCTATCATTTGGAGGAAAAAGCATCATTTAACTGGTCACCATAACCCACTGCTCAGAACCACATGATATCTGCCATTGAGTTCCTCTTAACATATCTAGAGTGGGACTATGATTGGAACAGGACAGTGATGCAGCTCAAGAATGCATTTGTGCTCCTTCTACTGGCATCAAAATAGCTAATGAGCACATTTCTGTTCATCATCTAACTTATGTAATTATAACCCCTCTGTACATCACTGTTACAGTAAAAATTAATTAACTAAAAAGAAAATAGCTATTGTGATTTAGATACTCACAGGAGCTTCAAATGCTCTCATGAACAAGACATTGTACAAATCCCTTAGCCCATGTGAGACGCTGAAGCAAGTGGGTAGTTGCAGTGTTATGTGACAGGGAAAGTATCTCAGTAGCAGTTAGTATAATACTGCAGGAAGAGAAACAAAAGGACTCTGCCATCTAAGTGTTGATGCTGTGAGTGTGCATGAATGTGTGTGTGTGTGTGCCTGTGTATGTGCATGCATGTGTGCATGTGGGTATACTGCCACTTGATTCTCATAATGAAGAAAAATCTGTACCTAAAGTATATGCTTGAGCAATGGAACCAAAATTGAACATATATTCCCTGCTGTTCATTTTCTTAATTTTTTAACTGCATCAGTTTTTAAACTGTCAAGGCAACCAACTCCTCATCTAAAAGAATGCTACTTTAGAAATACCCCAAATTATAAAACCACTTTGAATTTAAAAGACAAAATTCAGATGCATAATAACAACTTTAGAAACCTAGTTATTTTGCACAGATACTTCAGAGTTGGAAAGCTTAACAATCGACAGTGCCTGTCTAACAAAGCAAGGAAAAAAGATCCTTGGAGCCAAGATAGAGAAAGTTGAGTTCTGCCCAGCACTCTGTGGGGACAAGAGCATGGTCTGCTCTAAGTAAGCTCTGCATGTTGCAGTTGGATCTGTTGTAAACACAGCAGATTGGATCTAGATGAACCCAATATTCCCTGCCAGCTTCATTCCATAATGCTTGAGTGGGAGTGGAAAGCTTTTGCCTATTCCAATCAATCCTATAAAACTCTCAGCCTAGCAGTTGCATTTATCTAGCAAACATTTATTGTGTACCAAATCACCCTGCCCAGGGCAAGGGATTGCAACACAGAAATGAGATGAGACAGTTTTTCATTGTTATACAGACTTTTCCTACCAAGGCCATAAGTGAAACACAGTAACTTGTCTAATCTTTTCAAATGTTCAGGCTTTACAGTTTTAATCATACTCTTTAGCTTCTGCCATTTTTGCTGCAGTTTGCCTGTAGAATTCTCTACACTATGTTTATTTTGTTTTTATTATCTGTGTGGCAGTTCAGCTGCAAATAGAGCGCTTAACTTACAAATGACAACAAGTTTTTAAAAATAAAGTTTTCCCTTCCACTGTTTGCATGCTAACACTTAGAGGAAGTCATTTTGTCATCCAATTCCACAAGAAGCATTTCCAAGCATGCTTTGATACATGCATCTATCACACAGCCTGCAATCATCATTTTTCAAGACAGAGGTACCTCATTGCAGATTTATTTTTACATTTCCCTTGGCAGGCCATACTTCCTGAGTTCCTGTTAGAATGAATATAATGACTTTATGTCACTGACCTGTTTTTTGTTTCTTTTGGAGGTCTCTCTGTTCCTTGCCTCATTTCCTAGTTGTCCTGGCAACAGCCACCAACTTGAAATTACAGGAAGTGAAATGTCTTCCTTGTTTATTACTAGGAAGGAAAAACGATTACACAAGATTGTAACCCCTGATATCCACAGGAGGGCAGCCTTGTTTTGAAAGAAGTTGGCCCTCCTCTACCCCTCATCCCCAGCACACCCTCCCTCCTTCCCTTATAGTTTCTACCTACAGATGCTGGAGATGGCTCACACCTGTAATCCTAGTACTCAGGAGGCTGAGATCAGAGGACCACAACTCAGAAGTACAAGAGACTCCAGCTTCAAAATAATCAGTAAAAAGCTGGGCTAGAGATATTGTTTAAGGAGCAGAGCAACCACTGAGTAAGGAAGATGATCAAAAGTTTAGGACCTAGAGTTCAAATTCCAATTCTAGAGGGAGGGGAGAACACACAAGTGTGCACAGCATGCATGCATCCACATATACATACACACACATACATAAACACACAGTTATTCTGCTCTTTGCTGAATATTCTGAAACATAATTAGCCATCTTATATATGTTGCTTAAGTGGAGCTTATTGTATCTGCTTATTCATTTCACTGATTACAGGTTAGGGACATATGGAATTAGTTTTGACACAGGATTGAGGCCCAAGTCTTCAATTAGGGAAGGCATTGGGTATTTCTACTCTTTTGGTATTACTTCTGGCAAAACTCATACAGCAAGGCATGACCACAAAGAAAGCTAGGAAAGTCAAGAGCCTGGGAAACAGTTTGGGGAGAGGGTAGGCCATTACTGACTGGCCTGGAATAGTGTTGAAAGCAAATGGCTTCTCTAACCACTTTTGATTGGTAAGTGAGATTTTACTGACATACGTGGTGGTGCTATATGCACTGTAATGGTGAGGGCATATTAAAGGAATACATGAAAGAAAAAAACTTGCAAAGCCAAAGCAGTTCTGGGTTTCTACTTATTAAACTCAATAGTGACTATGTATTTAAACCTTATAAAGTAGTATTACTTCCATAGTTGTTACCTAGCCATATGTCCATTTTCACCTTAGCAGTTTTCTTTTGTTTTCATTCACCCAACAAAAAGGTCCTGTTTATTCATTCACCTCAGCATGATGGTATTTGAAGGGTGAGAGAGAAAGTAGAAACAATTAAGACACAGCTTAAACTCTCCAAGAAGCTCTGTCTGCCATTGTTGACATAAAAGGAGGCTTAACATCACAAAGGTTGCTAATGAAATGACTTCAGAGGATGAAGATACTTTTTTTTTTCCAACTTGATGATTAGGGAGGCTTCATGGCAGAGGAGACACTTCCAGAAAGAGGAGACACATGTGTGTACAAAACTACCATAATGATACATGTTTGTGGTGGTGTTTATGTACATGCAGTCAGCCCTCCTTTCCACATGCAAACTCCTTTAGATGGAAAACATCTTAGCAGTTGCAGGTTTTGTTTTTGTTTTTCAGTGTTGGGGACTGAACTCAGGTCCTTTCATTTGCTAGGCAAGCATTCTACCACTTGAGCCACACTCTAGACCTCAAATGGAAAATACTGGAAAAATATTTAAAAGCCTCTGTACTGAACATACAGACATCTTTTCTTGTCATACAATATACAATTATATAACATTTATATTGTATGAAGTATAATATATTTAATCTAGAGTTGATTTAAAGTATAAAGTAGATTTGGTATTTAGATGCAAAGTACTACATTATTTTTTATAAAGTTTGCTTGTCCATGGATTTTGGTATCTGTGTTATCTCCTGTAACCGCTCTCCATTGAATGCAGAGGGATGACTGTAAATGTAACATACAGATACTTCTGGGAAACCTTAACAATGAGAAGAGATGGCCGAGATGGGTCTACTTCCGTATTTTTTTTTTTTTTTTGGCCAGTCCTGGGGCTTGGACTCAGGGCCTGAGCACTGTTCCTGGCTTCTTTTTGCTCAAGGCTAGCACTCTGCCGCTTGAGCCACAGCGCCACTTCTGGCCATTTTCTGTATATGTGGTGCTGGGGAATTGAACCCAGGGCCTTATGTACACGAGGCAAGCGCTCTTGCCACTAGGCCATATCCCCAGCCCCTCTACTTCCGTATTTTAATCTCCGTGTGTCTTCAAACATTATGTGGTGAAAGGAGTTCACTAAGAAGGTTCAGTGTCTCCCCCTCACTTTGTAAGTCTTGCGTTATTCACTGCCTCCATGCACTCAAGCCACCTCCCCACTGAGGATCTGGTACTCATGCCTTGTTTGGACAGGGCTCCATGCTGAAAAGGGACCAAGGCAACCAGAAAGAGAGGGAAAATGGCAGAACCACAGGATGTATAGGAGCCTGGGGACAGAATAGAAGATGGGCTGGGGCTGAGAGCATGGGATAGGTCTAGACTCAAAGCTCCAAGCCAAGGGACCATCCAGGGTGTAACAAGCCAGGGTCCCAGCAAGAAACACCTTTCCCTGTCCCTAGTCTGTCCTGAAGAATCACCCCATCCCTTGGCATAGTTTCTTTATTCTGGGAGAATCTGATTTCTAATAACGGGGCAGTTTCCATCCAGATCTAGAGCTGGCTCAGGGCTGAGCCATGCGATATGCTTGACTCCCGGTACAGTGAGCCAAAGTCTGCTTACTAAACCTGCCATTTACTTTTTGTCCCTAAACATTTGTCATGTGCATACTATGCCTGTGATTTCCATATTATTTTTGGCCATATTCCATATTATTTTGACCATGCAACCTATATTTCTTTGGGCCTGGCTTGCTTTGCTTGATATAATTGTTTCCAGGTCTTTCCTTACGAATAGGGCAATGTCATTCTTTCTGATGGAGGCATAGAACTCTATTGTGTATATATACCACATGTTCTTGATCCATTCATCTACTGAGGGGCATCTGGGTTGATTCCATATCTTAGCTATGATAAATAATGCTGCAATTAATATAAAATTGGCCAATTTACAGTTTCTCTCTACAACAAGGGAGGTCTGGGAATTTCAGCAAAGAGGAATTAAGTTCCTCTAGAATTACAGATTTGACCACTCAGGCTACTAAGGTAGGCTGTTCAAAACTGACCCACCTTCCATGAATGTCTTTTTTTTTTTTTTCATTTCTTTATTGTCAGAGTGATGTACAGAGGGATTACAGTTTCATACGTAAGGCAGTGAGTACATTTCTTATCCAACTTGTTACCTCCTCCCTCATTACCCTCCCCCACCATGAATTGTACAGTTAGTTTACAGCATATAGTTTTATAAGTATTGCTGTTGCATTGGTGTGTCTTTTTATCCTTTGTCTCTCGATTTTTTTTTTTTTTTTTTTTGGCCAGTCCTGGGCCTTGGACTCAGGGCCTGAGCACTGTCCCTGGCTTCTTCCCGCTCAAGGCTAGCACTCTGCCACTTGAGCCACAGCGCGGCTTCTGGCCGTTTTCTGTATATGTGGTGCTGGGGAATCGAACCTAGGGCCTCGTGTATCCGAGGCAGGCACTCTTGCCACTAGGCTATATCCCCAGCCCTGTCTCTCGATTTTAATATTCCCTTTCCCTTCTCTAGTTCCAATACATGAATATACAATATCCAGGGTTCTAAAATAAGTTACAGTGATATCATAGGTAAAACCATGGGAAAGAAATACAAAAGAAAAAGGGCATAATTTCACATGGCATGTTGACAATAACAACAACAATGATTTATCACTTGTTTCCATAACTTGGAGTTCATTTCGCTTAGCATCATCTTATGTAGTGATCCATGCTTTTTTTCAATTGTAAAAATGGTGAATAGGGGTGTTACAGTTACAAAAGTAAGTAATGAGTATATTTATTTTTAAACATTGTTACCCCCTCCCTCATTTTCTCTTGCTTACCACTCCCACTCCCCCCTTCCCCCCCACAAGTTGTAAAGTTTATTTCCAACATTGTGTCTAGTGAGTATCATTGTTGCACTAGTTCATCCTTTGTCGGCTCTTTCTGTGATTGATCCCTTGCCCTTCCAAGAGTCAGATAAGCTTATATACAAGAGAAAGGGTATAGAAAACTAAGACAGAAAAAAATAGAAATAACTGCATACAGGTCATAAAAAGAACCACTTGTTTCCAGTTGTGGAGTTCATTTTGATATGCTTCATTATATATGGTCCTATGCACTTAATAATTGTGCTATTGTGATCTGCTAAAAATATCATAGATATATTCTAATTATTACATATGAGGGAAACCATGCAACCTATATTTCTTTGGGCCTGGCTTGCTTTGCTTAATATAATTGTTTCCAGGTCTTTCCATTTCCTTACGAATAGGGCAATGTCATTCTTTCTGATGGAGGCATAGAACTCTATTGTGTATATATACCACATGTTCTTGATCCATTCATCTATTGAGGGGCAACCGGGGTGATTCCATATCTTAGCTATGATAAATAATGCTGCAATTAATATAATTGTGCTGGTAGCATAAGTGTGGCCTTGTTTGTGTTAATGGCAGGCAACTTAGACTTACAATTACTACAAGACATCAGGCTCTTGTCCTTAAAAGCTGTGATTGTAGTAGCAGAGCAGGACAGAAGGTCCTTGGAAAAGCTGTTGCCAGTTCCCAGAACAGTAGTAGCCCCTTTGATCCTGTAATTTTAGGATAACTTCAGCCTTTATTATGCTTCCACTGCCTGGATTTTAAATCTTCACTACCTGGAATGACCGACAGCCTTTAGAAAAGGATACCATTTGAAGTGCACTGAGATTTCAAGGACTAACTGAATGCTGAAGTTACTCATTTAAAAATGATAACTGAAAATACTGGTCCTATTCATGTGTTTCACTGCATTTTATTTCAATTCCACACTCATTGGTCTAATCTAGCTTAGCTTAGTAGACAAATTGTGGACTCTGAGACAGGGAAATTGAAACTTAAGCCTTATCATCACATGAGGTTGTTTGCATTAATTGATGTACCATAGGAACCACTTAGAGCAGATGTGGAAAACATGAGGTCTTTCATAGGAATTACAAGATACAGACACATTCCTACAGTGAGGGAGGTTTATCTCTAAGGCTGTCTCACCTGCCTTTTCTGTCATCTAGATGACGTGGGCAAGTGCTGCTGATGGATGCATGCAACTGTCATGGTCTTCTCAGAATACTTACTGTTTCCCCAACAGACTTCCATGTATCATCCCATTCTTAACCTGGATTCTGTCAAAATTAAGGCTCTTTGTGGATCTTCTTTTCCTGGCCTTGCTAATCTTTTTTTTTTATTTATTAATTGAACACATTTTTGACAAGGTGTTGTGCAAAAAGGGTACATTTACATAGTAGGGCAGTGTGATATCTTGTGATATCTTACGCCCTGTTTTTCTATCCCTTTTCTAGGTCAGGTAGACATATATACAATATACAGTGTATCAAGAACATATACAGTAGCCACGTGGCCACTCCCAAGAAAGTTCGCATAGGGCTTTAAATGTAATGTTGATATTAGACCATATGTCGACAGTAGTCTTATATGAATGTACATACATAGCTTTTGAGCTATTGTATTCCCCTGAGAGGTCAATTTTTGACCTTTATATGTTGAGTAATTGTTTTATTTTAGTTACAGTCTGTTGGGTTGCTGCCCCAATCCTGTGGGGAATACTATTTGACAAGCAGTTTTTGGTTTCACAGACTTGGTCTCTACTGTCTCTTCGTCTCCCTTTGTTAACAGTCATATATCAGGGAGACCATGCCCCTTTGTTTTCTGTGTTATAGGCTTGTCTCGCTCAACATTATTTGTTCGAGTTCTGACCATTTCCTGCGAATAACAATATTTCACCATTCCTAATCGCTATGTAGTATTCCATTGTGTATAAGTACCATATTTTTTTGATCCATTCGTCTGTGGAGGGGCATCTGGGTTGTTTCCATATTTTGGCTATTGTGAATTGTGCCGCGATAAACATGGAAGTACAAATGTCTTTTTGATATCTTGGGGTTTGCTGTTTAGGATAGATGCCTAGGAGTGGTATGGCTGGGTCATAGGGTAGGACTATATTGAGCTTTTTGAGAAACCTCCATACTGTTCTCCAAAGTGGTTGTACTAATTTGCACTCCCACCAACAATGGAGAAGGGTTCCTCTTTCCCCACAGCCCCTCCAGCATTTGTTTCCTGAGTTCAGAGTATAGGCCATTCTAACTGGGGTGAGGTGGTATCTCAGAGTTGTTTTTATTTGCATTTCCTTTACTGCCAGGGATGTTGAGCATTTCCTCATATGTTTCTTTGCCATTTTTATATCTTCTCTTGTGAAGTCTCTCTTTAGCTCATTTGCCCATTTCCTAATAGGTTTATTGGGCTTGGAGGGGCTTAGTTTTTTGAGTTCTCTGTAGATGACAGATATCAGGCCTTTGTCTGTTGCTGTGCTGGTAAATATCCTTTCCCATATGGTTGGCTGTCTTTCTATTTTGGTGGCTATGTCCTTAGCTGTGCAGAAACTTTTTAATTTGTAGTAGTCCCATTTGTCGAGTCTTTCCCCTATTTGTTGTGCCCCTGGGACTATATTCAGGAAGTTCCTTCCTGTGCCTATAAGTTCTAGCATTTTTCCTACTCTGTCCTTCAGTAGTTTCAAGGATTCAGGTCTGATGTTGAGGTCCTTGATCCATTTTGAGTTGATCTTGGTGCATGGTGATAGGCTTGGGTCTACTTGGAGTTTTCTGCATATGGCTGCCAAGTTCTCCCAGCACCAGTAGTTGAAGAGGCTATGTTTATTCGATTGTATGTCTTTAGCTCCTTTGTCGAATATCAGCTGACTGTAAGAGTGCGGTTTTATTTCTGGATCTTCAATTCTAATCCATTGGTCTTCCAATCTGTTTTTATACCAATACCAGGCTGTTTCTGTTATGATGGCCCTGTAGTAGAGCTTGAAGTCTGGTATTGTGATACCTCCTGCACTGCTTTTTTTTGCCTAGAATTGCTTTGGCTATTCTAGGTTTTTTGCTGTTCCATATGAATTTATGGATTGGTTTATCTATTTCAGTGAAGAATGTGGCTGGGATTTTGATAGGGATTGCATTGAATTTGTATAACAATTTGGGCAATATGACCATTTTCACTATATTGATTCTGCCTACCCATGAGCATGGGAGGTCTTTCCATCTCCTTGTGTCTTCTTTGATTTCCCTTATTAGATTTTTATAGTTTTCATTAAATAGGTCCGTCACGTCCTTGGTTAAGTTGATCCCTAGGTACTTTATTCTTTTTTTGGCTACTGTAAATGGAATTGTTTCCATAATTTCCTTTTCTGTTTGTATATTGCTGGTGTACAGGAAAGCTGCTAACTTTTGTGGATTGATTTTGTATCCTGCCACTTTGCCAAATTGGTTTATTAGGTATAGGAGTTTGGGTACTGAGTTTTTTGGGTCCTTCAGATATAAGATCATGTCGTCTGCGAATAGGGATAGCTTGATTTCTTCCTTGCCGATGTGGATCCCTTTGATGTCCTCCTCTTGCCTTATTGCTATGGCTAGGGATTCCAGCACTATGTTGAAAAGAAGTGGGGAGAGTGGGCATCCTTGTCTTGTTCCTGAGTTTAGGGGGAATGATTTAAGTTTCTCTCCATTTAATATGATATTAGCAGTTGGTCTGTTGTATATGGCTTTTATTGTTTTGAGGAATGTTCCATCTATTCCTGTTCTCTCCAAAGCTTTTAATAGGTATGGATGTTGTATTTTGTCAAAGGCTTTTTGGGCATCGACTGAGATAACAATGTAATTCTTAATTTTAGATCTGTTTATGTGGTGAATTACGTAGATTGATTTATGGATGTTGAACCATCCTTGTGACTGTGGGATGAAGCCTACTTGGTCATGATGTATGATTTTCTTGATCAGTTTCTGGATCCTGTTAGCTAATATTTTATTGAGGAGCTTTGCGTCTGTGTTCATTAGTGATATTGGTCTGTAGTTCTCTTTTTTTGTTGGGTCTTTGCCTGGTTTGGGAATGAGTATGATATTAGCTTCGTAGAATGAGTTTGGGATTTCTCCCTCTGTTTCTATTTCGCGGAAGAGTTTGAGGAGTATTGGTATTAGCTCCTCACTAAAGGTTTTATAGAATTCGTTGGTGAATCCATCTGGGCCTGGGCTTTTCTTTGTTGAGAGGTTCTTGATTACCTCCTGTATCTCACTGTAAGTTATTGGTTTGTTTAGTTGATTTATTTCTTCTTGGTTCAGTTTGGGGAGTTTATACTTCTCTAAGAATTGATCCATTTCTGTAAAATTATTGTTTTTTAGTGAGTAGAGGTTTTGGAAATAGCTCCTTATGATTGTTTGAATATCGTGTGTGCTTGTAATTTTTCTGGTGGAGTCCCTAATTTTACGAATATGAGTCTCTTCTCTTCTTTTTTTTGTAAGTCTTACGAGGGGTCTGTCAATTTTATTTATTTTCTCAAAGAACCAGCTTTTAGTCTTATTTATTTGTTGTATGGTCTTTCTATTTTCAATCAGTTTTATCTCTTCTTCAATCTTTGTGATCTCTCTCCTCCTAGTTGTTTTAGATTCTGTCATTTCTTGTTTCTCCAGTTGTGTTTTAGTTTCATCGTGAGGTTATTCACCTGCTCTGCTTCCATTCTTTTAATGTGAGTGTTGAGGGCAATGATCTTGCCCCTCAGTACTGCCTTAGCTGTGTCCCATAGGTTTCTTTGTGATGTGTTTTCATTGTCATTGTGGTTTATGAATTTGTTGATTTCATCTTTAATTTGGTCTGTGGCCCAAGTGTTGGATAGCAGTGTGGGGTTTAGCCTCCAAGAGTGTGTATAGCCTCTGTGGTATCCTTTGTTGTTGAGGGTTACCTTTAATCCACTGTGATCAGATATAATACATGGGATGACGTCAATACTTTTGTATTTGCTGAGGTTCTTTGTGTGGGCTATGACGTGGTCTATTTTGGAATATGATCCATGGGCTGCTGAGAAGAAGGTGTATTGGGTCTCTGTAGGGTGGAAGATTCTGTATAGGTCTGTCAGATCCATTTGGGATATGGTGTTACTTAGGTCCTCAGCTCTCTTGTTGATCCTCTGGGTGTTGGATCTGTCTCTTGGAGAGAGTGGTATTAAGGTCACCCACTATGATTGTGTTTGTGTCTATCTTGTTCTGTAATTCTGTGAGAATTTGCTTGACATATGTAGGGCCTCTTTTGTTCGGTGAGTATACATTTATCACCATGATGTCTTGATTCTGGATTTTTCCTTGTAGTAATATGTAGTGTCCTTCTTTGTCTTTTTGAGTTGATTTTAATGAAAAGTCCAGCTTGTCTGAGATCAGGATGGCTACACCTGCCGTTTTGGTAGGTGCATTTGCTTGGTAGATCTTGCTCCATCCTTTCATTCGAAGCCTGTTTTTGTCCCTTGCTGTAAGGTGGATCTCTTGTAGGCAGCAGATGTCAACTGTTTGTTAGCTGATCCATCCTGCCATTCTGTTCCTCTTTATCGGAGAGTTTAAACCATTTATATTTTAAGAGATCAAGGATAAGAGTGTTTTTTCTCCTTCCATTTTTTTGTTGGGCTGTTTTTTCCTCTTTTTTTTTTTTTCTTGTCTTTAGTGAGCTGTTCTTTCTGTTGGGCTTTGGTTATTGTAGTTTCTTTCTGTTTCTGTCTGTGTGTCTTGTACGATCTCTGTTGGGTGGGGTTCCCCTCTTAGAATTCGCTGTAGGGCTGGTTTTTTATTCACATACTCCTTTAGCTCCTCTTTGGTGTGGAAAGATCTGGTTTTCCCTTTGAATGTAAACCCCAATTTCGCTGGATATTTGATCTGAGGTTGCATATTGTTAGCCTGAAATACTTAGATGGTGTTCTTCCACTCACTTCATGCTTGGTAAGTTTGTGTGGATAGGTCTGCAGTTACTCAAATCCTCTTCCCATTGTAGAAAATTTCTTTCTTCACTTTGGCTGAGTTCAGAATTTGCTCTTTAATCTTGAGATCTGAAGTCTTGAATATTATGTGCCTTGGGGTGGCTTTTCTGGGGTCTGGCCTGCCAGGTGTCCTATAGGCTTCGGTTACCTGGATGTGGTCCCTTGTGAGATTGGGGAAGTTTTCTGCAATAACTTTATTGAGAACTGTTTAAGCCCTCTGCTCTGGTATTCGGCTCCTTCTTCTATTCCAATTATGCGCAGATTATATCTCTTGTCTTTGTCCATTAGTTCCTGGATTAGTCTGCCCTGAAGCTTCACCGTTTCTTGGAGTGTGGTCATTTTCTGGTTGTTGTTGGCTGCTTCATCGTCCAGGAGAGAGATTCTGGATTCCATATGGTCAACTCTTTGTGTTGTGGATTCGATTGCGGAGTTTATGGATGTCAGAGAGCTATTTATGGTTGTCAGATCAGCTCTGATGGTGGAAATTTCTTCCTTTAAAGAGTTGTATTTTAAATCTATTTTTCATCCATTTCAATTCTCAGGATGTTAAGGTCTTCTTTAATGGAGGCTTGCATTGTATCCATTTTTGCTTCCATTTCTTTAAAGGAAGCTTGCATTGTATCCATTTTTGCTTCCATTTCTTTCTTGGCTTCCTGGGTGTCCTTCCAGATTTCCGCTCTAAACTCCTGGAATTGTTTTCTGATTTCATTCCTGACGCTTTCGATCATTCCTGTTAACATGGCCTCATTTGCTTTTTTATTCTCCATCTCTTCACTTGTGCTGCTTTTTGGAGCTGGCGAGTTGGCTTGCTCTTTGATGAACTGTGTTATGTTTCTTTGTGATTTGCACATCTGGAGATCTGTGGATGGCTTCTCAGGTTTGGTTTATAGTTCTGCCCTCCCTCCTGTGTAGGTGCTGTCTCTGTGGCCCCGCCCACCGGTGCGCTGTGTGCCCGCTACAATAGGCACTGGTGCTGTGGCCCTGTCCACTTTAGCGGGGTACGCCTCCCAGAGCGAGCCCCGGGTTGTTGGGTTGTGTTTGCGCCCTCCCGCGAGTCCGTTGTGGGAGGCAGTATGTGTGGGGCCCAGTGGGATCAGCTGTCCAGGTGCGGATTGGCGCTCTCAGACCTCGCCTCCGCTGCGAGGGGGGGATGGGGGCGTGATCAGGCCCAGGTGTCCCTTTCAATAGGCCAGAGATACAGGAAATCACTGAAACCTGAAGGTAAACACATATCACAGAATTTTAGCCAAGAGTTAACCCCAGAATTCCATAGACCTACCATGTAGTAGACACAGTGCCAAAGCTGAGGGGGTTGTAATTTCCAAGTTTGCTCTTTGCCTACCATTCACTTTTTGTCCAATCATCAGGAGAAATATGGGGATGGGGATGGGAGGGGTGAGCAAAGACAATATAAATTCACACAGAGACCATTACTTGGCGCTCATAAACTAAAAATATTTGTAGAGATATATTTTAGAACAACTAAAGGAGGATGGAAAGTGTGACTTCAACTTCAAATGAGGACTATTTCGTAATAGTTCTGTTGGTTTGAAATTCCAGATGTATAGTATTAAAACATCTGGAAAGGCATCTTTACATGTGTAGAATATTCAAATAAATAAATTGCTCAGGCAGCAAACACTAAGCACATGAACTAAAACATTGACCTTTTATGTTTGATCCTGTAAACTGTGGAAACAAAGAAAGCAGAAGCTTTTCTCCTAAAAATGAATGTATGTGTATGTATATATACACATGTAGATGTGTATATATGGCAAGACATGTGTAGCCTATGACTCTTTAGGAGGCTAAGATGAAGAAGATCACAGTTACAGTCTAATGCAGACAGAAAAGTTCACCCCAAGACTCCTTCTCAACTCCATATCTGGGTGTATCACAAACTACATGAGAAGCTGTGGTAGGGAAGATCAGAGTCCAGAGTAGTTGCCTGGGCAGAAAAGTCCATGAGATTTCATTTCCACAGACAGAAGCTGATCATACTGGTTCACATATAATTATCTCAGTGATGACAAGAAGCCTAAAGTATTCACTTACAGCCCAGGCAAGCACCTAGATGGGAAGCAAGACCCTATCCTAAAAATAACCAACAAGAACAGGGTTGCAGGTGTGGCTCAACAGTAAAGCACCAATTTAGCGAGCACAAGACCAAGTCCAAACCTAGGTGCCACAATAATAATAATAGAAACTTTATATCTAAGAAAAAACTTGCATCTTAAAAAAAGATAAGGAAATTAAGGTTCAAAGATAGTATGACAGATATACTTAGATACATTTAGGAACCTTATTTTACCTATTTTTCCATGTGTGTGCTTGGTCATATACCATAAGTTCCCTAAACATGAATTATTAGTAAATACATCCAAACTCTTACACACACACATATTTACATATTTATTGACTGTCTCTGTTAGCCTTGCTTTTCATCAGTCTCCTTACCCAGCAAATGAGAATCAGACTTTATGTGTAGATTTAGTGCTGTTGTACACACATCAGCCCATAGACAAGATCTAGCCCCTCACCCATACCCATGAGGCTCAGATTGTTTTTCATATTTGTTAATGGTTGGAAAAAATTAGACTATGGAGGCTGGGACTGTGGCTTAGCAGTAGAGTGCTTGCCTAGCATGCATGAAGCCCTGGGTTCAATTCCTCAGCACCACATACACAGAAAAAGCTGGAAGTGGCACTGTGGTTCAAGAGGTAGAGTGCTAGCCTTGAGCAAAAAGAAGCCAGGGACAGTGCTCAGGACCTGGAGTTCAAGCTCCAGGACTGCAAAAAAAAAACCAAAAGCACGGGAACAGTGACCCAGACCCATAATTCAAGTCCTGGGACCAGAAAAATTAAAATTTCAAAAATAAAAACCAAATCCCAGAAAAGAAAAACTCTTAAAAACTCTTAGACTATATCCCTAACACATGCAAATTATGAGACCTATATTACTAAAAAAAATTCATATAGCTCAAAATAGTTGTCAGAGTGTAAAAGGTATCATTACGTATTATATCTGAACATAAGAAGACTTTAAAAGAGGTAAAAAAAACTATTAATTACCTCACAAATTACTGTTATGTAGAAATATACTCTTAGAAATACAATACAATTTAAGTTCATTTAAAATAACTTATATTCAAGGTATTTTATGTACTCCACAAGAAAAACCTTTGAAGCCAACAATTTATACCTCCTTCCTTTGGGTTTTCTTATCATTTGATCTCTTTATCTGCTTCCCCTGGGCTTTCAAGCACCAAACTTACTTTGATAGTGGATCTTTTATATCTTCTATCTGCTTCTTTTTAATAGAAATTCTGTCCATTCACCTGCCGAAGAAAGGAAAAGAGGAACTGCAGTGGGAAACAAACTTCACTCTGGGCATCATTGTGGGCATGTCAGGCCTATTGGTAACCCACTGACAGGTCCCCAAAATGTCACCCATCCTAGTCCTCAGAACTCACCTCTGAACACAAGGCAAACTAACTACACGTTTTGGAACCACAGTGGTCCTTTTAGGTCCTTTTAGGTCCATTGATATAACATAAACTCCCAATTATGTATGGGTCCAAACACTAAAAGAAAATCACACTTAACTTTCAAAACCCAAGAGTTTTATGTAGGCAACCATGGGAAATTTTCCTTTATGAAAAAAAAAACTTATTTAATTGTACAAAATTAATAGGTTTCATTGTAGTATTTTTTATTCATCTGCATAATGTTCTTTGATCATATTCAACCCCCATGACCCATTCTTATCCCCTCTGCTCTTCTTCTGGACCTAATGGTCAGCCATGATAATTTTCCTCCTCCTTACTCTTAATCTATTTTTTTTTACATGACCACGTATTCTGTAACAGAAAAATGTCTCATTGCAATTTATTTCAAATATTTTTAGTGTGGACATGAGTACACATATACTTGGGTAAAGCCAATTTAACTTTATTCTCACTTTTCCCTCCTCTCTTTTCTCCTACTGTGGGTTAAACCGTTTCTCTCTACAAGGGCCTCACCTGTGACCATTCATCTCTGCCTAGAAACCTTAGACCTGGAGGCAGTAGGCAAATCCGTTCTGTTTCTCTGCTTCTCTAAACATCCCGGGCAGGTAGAATATATTGACACATATACTGAAACTATAATATGAAAATCTTCTGAAGTTGTCTTAGAGCCTAGAGGACATGTTGAATTTGACCTGCATTGTGCATGCAACAATTTGCAAAGACTAAGAAAATTACCTGAGGAAATGATATGTGTCTGTCTGAGCCTAGTGTCCTTATCATTTCTGTTCCTGTTTGATTTGCATAGCAGAGGTGGGATGGCTAAGATGCTGTCTTTAATTTTTTTCTCATTCTAGCCGCTCCATTTACATCTTTTTTTCAACATTTTATTAAATCTCCTTTTTCAGGGCACTTTTTTTTTTTGAGTAACAAATATGAAATACTTATTTTTTTCAACCCCTGTTTTACAAAGATAACAATCTATTGGGAGTTAGTTTTCTATTTTTTTCTGAATAATTACTTATTTATTGTCAAAGTGATGTACAGAGGGGTTACAATTTCATATGTAAGGCAGTGGGTACATTTCTTGCCCAATTTGTTACCTTCTCCCTCATTCCCTTCCCCCCCACTTTTTCTTTGGTCCATCATAGGGCTCGAACTCTGGGCCTGGGCATGGTCCCTGAGCTCTTCAGCTCAAGGCTAGCACTCTACCACTTGAGCCACAGCGCCAGTTCTGGTTTTCTGGTGGTTAACTGGAGATAAGAGTCTCACAGACTTTCCTGCCTGGGCTGGCTTTGAATCGTGATCCTCAGATCTCAGCCTCTTTTAGTAGCTAGGATTAGAGGCATGAGCCACCAGCCCCCAATTACCTCTTATTACCATTTACCTCTTATGTCTGCTGTTTTATTGGTTTTCTCTAGGATTGTTTTCTAAGCATTTTTAGAGATGTTGAAACTACTCCCCTGAAGCATTATGTGAAATTGACGGAGACCTGGGTAATTCCCTAGCATCTCATCAATCAAGTGTGTCGAGATTCGAAATTATGTACAGTTCCAGATAATGGAAGGATTTCACTGGCTTTACTGCTTGGCCAGTGATTTGAGATTAGCAAATCGCTCACCAAGAGGGTCTTGCATAGCAGTTTTGCCACCAGCCTTTGAAAACCATTTTGCTCAGATCATATATGACATTGCCTCAATGTATAGACTGTCTCCTTCTGTCCTCACAAACCCTGGAAGGGAAACTGAGGCTCAACCACCTGCCCACACTCACAGAGAGCCACATTTCTGAGGAAGGTCCCCAGTTCACAAGCCTGGTCCTTCACCAGGCTACTCTATCCATGAGCACCCACTCTTTGCCAGATCATCTGCAGCACATTTTCAAAGAGCTGATGGATTCCTCTGAACTCCACTCCCTGCATCTCCCTAGCCTCCTCTTCTCCTGCCCCCCTGCCCCCCATTGGCATCGAGTACACTTTGAAATCTAGTGCAAGGGCTGGGAATATGGCCTAGTGGCAAGAGTGCTTGCCTTGTATACATGAAGCCCCGGGTTCGATTCCCCAGCACCACATATATAGAAAACGGCCAGAAGTGGCACTGTGGCTCAAGTGGCAAAGTGCTAGACTTGAGCAAAAAGAAGCCAGGGATAGTTCTCAAGCCCTGAGGCAAGCTCCAGGGATGGCAAAAAAAAAAAAAATGAAATCTAGTGCAGACATCAGTTCGGACACATAACAGTGTGATCTTGCTGAAGTTAGAAAGTCAACACAGCAAAGCCTTTCCCTAAAAAGTCAAAGGGGGAAAGAAATAGGCAAAAGACTGGGCTTGCAAATTATTTTCATAAACCTTTGTCATTAGTTGTTGCATTAGTTTGTCCAGTAGACATAAGTAAATGAAGTAAATACTTGAGAATGTTTCTAGTTCCTTGTTAGGAATTTGAATTTTTAAAAATTACTTGATGTTTGCTAAGTTGAAATTTCACAATGCCATGGGTCATTACATAAAGAAATAAATTAGTTGATCCTAGTCTTAACAATGATCTTTACTAAGCTAATTTAAGAGATGTTTTTAGTGAGTTATTTCTGAAAAGACTTTTTTGTGGCTATTAGAAGTGAAATATGGTGTTTAAATTCCCAAAGCATAAAAGTCCTGTATTTTACTGGTCTCCTTTTCTGGTCGGGTTTCTAAACAGATATGGTGCTGAGAAAAATGAGACCTGGCCAAGTGCCGGTGCCTCACATCTGTAATACTAGCTAATCAGTATGCTGAGATGTGAAGATCACAATTCGAAGCCATCCTGAACAGAAAAGCTCATGAGACTCTTATCTCCAGTAAACTACCAAAAAAAAAAAAAAAAAAGGCTGGAAGTGGAGCTGTGGCTCCAGTGGTAGAGTGCTATCCTTGAGTTTAAAAAAAAAAATCAAAAAGCTCCAAGACAGCACCAGGCTCTGAGCTCTGAGTTCAAATTCCAGAATCTAGTTAATAAGCATTTCAATGTATGTGGCTGACAGATGTACTGTTCTGTAACTATGAAGATCTGAGATTAACAGTGCTAGGAATTATCATGACTTGTTTTCCTCTTCTATACAGACACACCCATGGATTCATTCTTTTACTTATTCATTTACTCATATCGTACATTTCCCTAGCCTCCTTTTGTAACAGAAAGCTTGGCAGCATAGAATCACAGCCACCCAATGGCTTCTGACATCCAGTAGTGAGGTTGTGGCCCACTCAGACCCAGTGCCTCTTAGATAGTACAGCACACCTTTGTACCCAGGAGAGCTCCATTCAAGTTTCTCTGGGTTTCATCCATTCTTCTGCCTGTGATCAGTCCCAGCTGGGGGTACCTAACAGATGACTATCAGTCCCTCACTGATGAGGTGATTCCTCAGTGTTTGGTTCTGCATTTAAGGCCTTATTCTAGTTCATAAGGGAATGTGATTCCGGTGTGGTGTAGCAAGATAGTAAAGGAGCAAAAAATATCAAGAGGGAGGCAGGCAGGCAGGTGACGGTATCAAGTAAAAGAATTAAGGATCTCAGTCTCAATGAGTTCTTTGTTTTAAAAAATGAATGAGCTTTGTGAAAAGAGCACACACACTTATTAGCAAAATAATGAGAAGTTGCAAAAGGTTTTGAAACCAATGGTCATATCTGTTTCAGTGTTAAATGCTGACTTTTGACAAACAGAAGCACTAACTTGGCAGAAAGACACAAGGAAATGATTATGAGCAAAATCGAGCTCAATAGCTGCAGAGCTGCAAATGTACAAACATAAAATTTAGTTCTGGTAGTCTGTTCGGTACATGCATACATATGTACAAGTGTGTGTATACATATATACACGCACATATACACACATATATACACACATACATATATGTATATATACATATATGTGTATATTTTCTTTAAGCAATTGTAGTTTCTTTTTTATTTTTTATTATCTTTAAGTGGTTGTACAAAGGAGATACCATTTAACAAAACAGTTAATGAATACAGTGCATCTTGATCACCCCCTTCAACAGACTCACTACCCTTCAACCCATCCTTCCCTTTTAAAAATTCTGATGTATATACAATAGATTCTTGACTGCGTTCTCCCCCGTCCTCACTTCATTCATCTACCCCTCTCCCCTTGACCCCACAACCCCTCTTGCATGTAGCCATTTCTTGGTGCTGATTTTGTTGGGCTTTGACCTCGTCTTTCTAAAAGATTATACTACTTGAGCTCTCCAGGGTCTTTTTATTGCAGAAATTTGGACCAGACCATAACAGGAGGACTCTTGGGCTCTGTTAACTGGATCTGGCCTTTTCCCTACTCAAAAAGGAGTTTGTTCCTGAATCATTTCATCCAGTTCTTCTATTGTATCCATAGGGCTTTTGGAAGGCCTCCTTACATCCCTGCATCCCAACAGGGATTGCAGACCCTTAGAGGCTGGGCACAATTTCTGCATGTAACTTCCAATGTTTGTGCCACCCCTGCCCCCACTATTACAATGAAAATGAAAAGGAAATGATTATTTTTCTTATTTAATGCTCATGTTCCAGATCAGAACCCCTGGTGATTCCTTCACAGGACTATGGTTTTAAATTTTCTTTCTCATAGTCAGTCTCTCATTCATCTGACAAGATTCAGCTCAAACCTACCTTTCTTTTTAAACCTTCTCTGACCTATCCCCTATGACCCCAGCCTCTTCTGTTTGTGATGCTGTGGGCCCACTCTGCACCTGAGTTGCCCACTGGGATGCCTATCTTGCTCAGTTCTGCAGCAGGGCCTCTGTCGCCAGTGTACTCATGCTCACTACCACTCAATATTACCTGCTGAATGATGGGGCTACCAGGAATAGCCCAACTAGTGCCCAGTAGGAAGAAGGAGGGAGCCCCACATAAATTGCTTGGGAGAAGTCCAGTTGACCTTGGGCCTTGACATTAGGAATGAGGATGGTATTCTTCAGAGAACATTCACACTTATGTGCTAGTGGCAATACTGGATCCTTTTTATCTAGAGAAGAGAGAGTTATGTCGGGCTTAGGTTGCAGGTGTTTCCTAGAGTCAGGCAATGTGGAGCTTTATCCAGTCATGGGTTAACATGAGATCACATTACAAAGCAGTACTTTTTAGAGATTACAATGCTTGAAAAATGGCTTAGTCTTTGGCTTTTTAGTAAGGATTTCTATGGAGAATTGATTTGGGATGTGAGAAGTCAGAGGTATAAGAATCCTCACTTACTGCTTGCTGTCTGATGAGGAGGAGGAAGGGCATTCATAGTCACACCATCCTGCTGGCACTTATAGATAGGGAGCAGGTAGCCTAGCCCTTCCCTAGGGCAGGGGATCTGAGTGAATGCTTCACATATAGTGTTACCCCTCTGCAGGTTCCCACCCATGGCGGAAGTGACTTACCTGTCAGTGTGGACTGGGCAACAGTCTGACATTTCTGTAGCCACATGGACCGAAAAAAGTAATGACAGTGTGATCAGATCGTTGTGGTTGTGTGTACATGGTTCTTGAGTCCTTTGGGCTTCTTTTTTTGAAGGAGTAGAGACCAGCAAGACCTTCTCTTGCAGGCCCCTCCCATCTCTTCTGTCCCTCATTCTAGCTTTTTCACCTGCATCAGTGCCATCCTTCACTGAGTTCAGGAGAAATGGTAGGTTGGTAACAGGAAGTCCAAAACCTCCTTCAGCCTACCCATAGGCCAGGATGGGCCAGGTCATCCTGGTTGCTGCTAATGAGCCTCTGAGGCTCTTAGTCCTCTTGTAAATTCTTCATGAAAGGAAAGTTTTTCATTCAGAGTTTCTAGCAAAAGTCCTGGAGTTGTCTGGCTCAGTAAGATGCTTCACCACAGTGAGCACCAGGAAAGGGAAACTCCTTCTGATGTGGGCCTGAGTCATAGCACAGCCTTGAGCCCTGCAGGGCTCTCAACATTGTGTCTTAAACCCCAGAGCCACCTGTTAGCAGCAGGATTAGACTCTGTTTCAGGCAGGCTGTTGCTGGGCCTAAGAAAGAAGATTGCAGATTGTAGTCTTCACGGTGTGTCCATACGTAAGGCTCTAATTTCTCAGGGAAAAGAGGATTCCTCAAACCTGCCTTTACTTGTGACTCAGAGTAGGCATTGGTTTAGAGATACTGTGAAAGGAGGTGAAGAAGCTGTGTGACCAGCATTATTTGCCTCAGGAGTACCTTCCTGAGATACTCATGAAAATTAACATTTTCATTTAACACTGACAAACTGGCTAATTTCCTTAAGAATCCATTGAGGTTTCTGTTAGCACAGTAGGCTTGAAATGCTGGAGGTTATAAAGACTAGAATATCTCCAAGAAGACACCACGTGTTTCTCTAAAGTTATATCTAAAACTTATGAGAAATATGTGCACTGAAAAGAAAGCTATGAATATCTCTTCCCATGTGCTTGTTTTATCATTGGACACTCCCCCCCGACACACATATGTATGTATTCTAGTAGTGATGGGCAAAGAATTAAGACTTTGTTTTGGATGTTCAAAATGCTTCTAATTATGAAAGTCCAAAATTAACATATATTAGGACATTAAAATGAAAAATGAGGACTGGTATTTAGTGTTTAGTTTATGTATTAAGTACTTGGTCTTGAATTTAAAATTGGGGAGAAATTTATGACCATGTTCGAAATAAAACATGATTGTCTAGACTGTATTTATTTCTTTCAACCTTCAAAGTTAATTCAGGAGATATTTTTATTATTTTCCTTTTCTGCTTGTCGTTCTGAGAGTTTACATAATGAAAACAGCCAATTATTTGCATATAAATTCTGGTGATCCCAACTCAAAGCCATAAAAATTGAAAGCATACAGAAGATGAGTTGGGCTTAGGAAATAAGCACAGTTCACAGACTGAGTAATCATGTAATTTACTTTTTGTTTTTCTGATTTTTTTTTTCCAGAATCGAATGGAGGAAAGCAAAGCACTCTTTAGAACAATTATCACATATCCATGGTTCCAGAACTCCTCGGTTATTCTGTTCTTAAACAAGAAAGATCTTCTAGAGGAGAAAATTATGTATTCCCACCTAGTTGACTACTTCCCAGAATACGATGGTAAGTGGGCCTGCAGTGCCAGATGAGCCAGCACTACTCTGGCTGCAGAGTCTGCATGTGGGGTTATTGGAGTACTTGTCCCTGTATGCCCTGCTTGTAATGACACAAAACATGCTATTTTCTAACACAAAACATAGTCATAGTCACTTGATTTTTCAAGGCCTTTAGAGTTTGTGAGTATATTTTATATCCTGTGTTATCCATGTAAAAGCATGCTGATTCACACATAGTGAATTTTTAGGAAGCACTTACTTTCTGGACTTCATGCTCCAAGGAAGTCCCACCATCCTTCTAGTAGTAGCTATCTCTTAGGCTCTCAGTGCAGCACTTGAAATGTGCAGTGCCACTTGAGTCCTCCATGGCTTTGCTGTATTTGTTTCACCCTTAGAAACTGATAATGCCTTCCCGAGCAATGCTGGGAAATTCTGAACAACTGGGCACCCAGTTCTGAGAAGTGCTCAGTAACTGACTAATAAAATGCATCCACATCAAACATCTCCAGAGAAAATAAGTCATGGCCACTGCCCTGATAAAGCTTGGCCTGCTACCTGGTTATATAAATAAAAGTTGTATTAAGACACAGCCACACCCATTTCTAGGCCTTCTTTCATACTACAGCAGCAGAAGTAGAGAGTTGTGCCAGAAATTGAATATTTAGCTTTGAAAAGCTAGACATTTAGTCTCTGGCCATTTACAGACAGTTTGCCAACTTAAGTTGGGATAGTAACATAGAGCGTGCACTTTGAATATTTCAAAACTCTGACTCTGCCACTCCCTGGCTATATTTCTTTGGACAAGTTTAACTCTACTTAGTTTCCTCCTGAGTATAAAAAGGATTGAAGTCATAAACCACTAACACAGCACCTAACACAAGCAGCTAAATCTAGAAGTACTTGTTACACCTACTATAAACTATCATTATAACATTACAACCTAACACTATTGCTGTTAGGTGCCAGCAAGAAAAATGGTTTGGCTGGTTGATTGATACTAGGACTTGAAATCAGGGAACCATGCTTGCTTCTGGGCAAATGCTTTATCACTTGAGCCACACCCCCAGCCCTTTGGCTTTTAGTTGTCAAATAGGTTATTTCATTCAGAGCCTTCTCCTTTATAGTTGATATTACAGTCATGTACCACCATATCTCAGATTGGGGGGCTCACTAACTTTGTGTGTAGATTGACTTCAAACCTCCCACATGGCTAGAATTACGTTGTGACCATAACTTTGACTTTAGCTGATTAAGAAGACACACACACAGATGCTAGCATCTCTCCATGGCACTTGCCTTGGGTACAGTGCTAGCTCATGGAAGTGAAGTGTTAGATATTTAATGAGCTCGTAATCCCATCTACTGAAAATTTGCAGATTGCTGAGTTGAGGCTGAGGGTGAATTCTGTGTGCTTGAGACAGTCCTAGGTCTTAAGAGATAGTGAATGCCCTCTTTGGTTAGCCGTGTGCATACAACCTCTCTCCCAGTCTATTTTTCTTCCTACTTTGCTGTTCTCCTAAAAAACAAAAGACTTCCTTAATCACTGATTTCTTTCAAGTTTCCACTCACTGTTAGCAAGTCGTGAATGCCTGAGCCTGTTCCTTGGTGCTCCTGGGGAGGCCAGGGACGAGGTGACCTGCAGCAGCCTTGCTCTCCCTGTAACAAGATTGTCCTTTCCACACAGCTCTGCCTGAGTAACACGGGCCTGAGGGACTCTGGTGTACACTTGGAGTCATTTGCCTCACACATGGAGGAGTAGACTTGAAGTTTTTCTCACAATTTGCTGAGAATCAACAGACTGAAAATGACCACCCTTTGCACAGCCTGTGGGCCTACTCCCTTTCCCACCCTGCAATAGGCATGCGCAAGAACAGAGAGTACTGCCCACCCACATTACTAAACACTCCTGGGCTGCTCAAGTACAGCCAACAGCCACACCATGTAGTGGTTGGCTGTTCTGCAGTAGGACTTCTTTACAGTCTGGGTATTTGTGGAACTATTGGTTTCTGTCTTCAGCATCTTCCCAATCTCTACACAAACCTCTTGTGGCCAATCCATTCCCCAGATTCCCCATTCTTCCAGTATCCACCTACTGCAGATGGTTGGAAATGTGAAGAAGTTTTTCACTGTTATACAACAGTCGACACACAATGCCCATAGGAAACTTGGCCACAGAAAAAGAAAAGACATTGGTTTTGTTATTCTCAAAGCAAAGGCAGCTGTCATTTCATGAGTCTTAGGCCTTGTGTGATGAGCTAAGCCTTTTGAAAAGAATCCAGGCCCACTTTGCAGTAATATTTTTGTGCTAAGCATGTTTATAGTATTATAAATTTCACACTTTTTTATTTCTGCACTTACAAGGTCTTAATCAGAGTAAATGCCATTTCTGTGTTTCTCTTCAGAAAGGGAGATTACCAGTTCCAGATGGGCTTGAATTGGGAATTTGTTCATAGAGACCGTGGAGTTCTGTTCCTGCTGTGCTGTCTATACTGATTGCTTTGTACTTTATGTTTATTCAAATAACATAATTTATGCATAAAATCATAACATACTCCAAGTGCACTTCAGTGACTTGAATCTTGTTCTAGTTTTCCTTTAGAATTAAAAATGGTTCCAGTCCCTTCTTTTTCAAAATGCAGTGAGTACAAATCTCAGGGAAGAAATAATACCATTTTTCCTGCTTTGACAGTCCATTCGTGTCTCGCTTTAAATGTTTTCAGTATGATTGTGAAACTAACACTTGAATAATTGTAGAGGACATTGTTTTCTAATGGTGCAACATTTTTATTTAATACAGTACCAGCTTTTTTTTTTTTTTTTTTTTTTTTTTTTTGGCCAGTCCTGGGGCTTGGACTCAGGGCCTGAGCACTGTCCCTGGCTTCTTTTTTTGCTCAAGGCTTAGCATTCTGCCACTTGAGCCACAGTGCCACTTCTGGCCGTTTTCTGTATATGTGGTGCTGGGGAATTGAACCCAGGGTCTCATGTATACGAGGCAAACACTCTTGCTACTAGGCCATATCCCCAGCCCTGTACCAGCTTCTTAATCACTAATCAAAGGTTCCATTCAGGACATAGTCTAAGTCAATAATGTGCTAATTGTACAAATGAGGAAAACCTACCTGTTTTTATCATCATTTCCTTCTGGCTCTGGCTGTGTTGGCTGTAAGCTGGCAGAAGCATAGGAGAGGGACACCTGGATGTGAAAGTTCCCAAGCTGGCTGTCTAGAACTCAGGAGCATGGTGGTCAAACTTTGGACCTTTATTCTAAAGGTCCCTTTATTCCAGTTCATACATGACAAGAATATGGTCAGAGAAAGCCACGTTGTGGAAGTATTTCCCGAGGGAAGGAACTGGATGGAGGAACCCAGGGAATTATCCCTATGCTGTTGTAGAGTTAACTTGTAACAACATGTAGTAACTTATAACAATATAGAGCTGGGTCTGATGGTCATAGATGTTATTCATGTGCAGTAATTTTCAATTATGCTTTCAGAATCTATTAAATACATTTTTAACAGCTTGAGATGTGATTCATATGTGATATTAACTCACCCACTTAAAGTATAAAATGAATGGTTTGGGTATATTACATTATTTTCTTGATTACAATAAAATACCATACATACGGCATAAAACTTGTCCTCTCAACCATTTTAAGTGTGCAATTCTATGGCATTAATTATATTTACACTACTGTGCAACCATTACCAGTATTTCCAAAATGTTTTCACCACCCCAAATAAGTAATAACACCCCACTGTCCCCCTCCCACAGCTCATACCAACCTCTACTGCACTTTCAGTCTCTGTATCTACATATTCTATATTCTCTTGTGTGTGGAATCATACCATATTTGACCATGTATGATAACTTCTTATTTACTATAATGTTCTCAAGGATCTATGCATCATATAACATCTCTCAGAATGTCATTCCTTTTTATAGCAGAGTAACATTTCATTGCATGAATACTCCCACTATTGCATGGTTTCCCAGTTTCTATTGTGACCAGTGCTGCTGTTAACCTTCACACTAGTGAGAGGCCCTGCTCTCAGTTCTTTTTCATATATACCTAGGAGCGGAATTGCTGACTCTTAACAGGAATTTTAGCTTAGCTTTTGAGGAACCATCATACTGTTCCCTCAGGGGCTATACTACAGGCCCACCAACAGTGCAGGAGTACACAGACTTCTCCACATCCTCTCAGTGGGTATTTTCTTTCCAGACAGCCATGTTAGCTGATGGAAAGGAGTATCGCAATAAGAAAGAGAATTACCCATCTGTGTGTGGGTTTGTATACAGGCTTGAACTCAGGGCCTGGGCACTGTCCCTGAACTTTTTTTAATGAAGGCTAGCTCTCTACCACTTAAATCACACCTCCTCTTCCAGCTTTTTTGGTAGTTAGTTGGAGATAAAGAGTCTCATGAACTTTCCTGCCTGGGCAGGATCCTCAAAGCAGAGCTTCCCGAGTAGCCAGGATTATAGGCATGAGCCATTAGTGCTCAGCTTCTTAGGCATCTTTTTAGTGCTTATTGGTCATTTGTATGTTTTCTTGTGAAAAAATATATTCATGTCTTTTATTCAGTTTCTAATCAGGCGGGTTGCTTTATGTTGAGTCATAGGAGCCCTTTATATATTCAAGATGCTAAATCCTTATTACATACATAATTTGCATATATTGTATCCCATTCTTTAGGATGACTTTTCATTTTCTTGGTAATGTGCTTTGATTCTCAGATGTATCTAATTTTGATGATGTCCAGTTAATCTTTCATTTTGCTCAAGAATCCAGTACAGTCTTCTGATTTATCCAAATAAATATTATCACAATTTTTTTGCAGACTGTCTAGGGAAATGCTTAGAACATAAGAGACCCCAATAAATGTAAGAAAATGCAAGCCAACTGTCTTAACCATTGCACTTAGTGAACTGAATACTGCAATGCAGAATGTAGACTGAGGCTGCAGAAGCCTGCTGGAGCAAGACCTGAACCTCAGGAAGAGGGATCTCACTCCTCTGAGTGACATTCAGTCTGGAGAATGTACAACAATTCATTACGACAGATCTTAAGGAACAGATTGGCAAAGGGGGCTCGAGGCAGCTATGTCTGTGCACACTTTATTATAGAACTGACCCAGTTCATCCACCATAGCAGAAGTAAACTACCACTCCCCTGCTGAAGAGCCCGCAGTGGCTCTCTATATACCAGGAATCAGAGGCAAGTGAAGTGAGCAGGAGGATAACTACCACATGATTCTGTAAGGCAACATGACTGTAATGGATCAAACCTGTTTGATCAACACAAGCAATATTTGTTGAACGAATGACAAACAAATGTGTTGACGTATCAGCTGACAGACTATCCCTCTCCTCCTTTGGCTCATAGGACCCCAGAGAGATGCCCAGGCAGCTCGAGAATTCATCCTGAAGATGTTCGTGGACCTGAACCCAGACAGTGACAAAATTATCTACTCCCACTTCACCTGCGCCACAGACACCGAGAACATCCGCTTTGTCTTTGCTGCTGTCAAGGACACCATTCTCCAGTTGAACCTGAAGGAGTACAATCTGGTCTAACCGTGCCTCCCAGAAACCTGCCCTTCCCTCCCCTGGTGGGCTATTGAAGATACACAAGAGGGACTGGATTTCTGTGGAAAACAATTTGCATAATACTAATTTATTGCCGTCCTGGACTCTGTGAGTGTGTCCACAGAGTTTGTAGTAAATATTATGATTTTATTTAAACCTATTCAGAGGAAAAAAAAAACAAAAACAGAGGATGCTGAAGTACAGTCCCAGCACATTCCTCTCTTTTTTTAGGCAAAATCTTGTGACTCAATGTATTTTACATCCTCAGTCATGCACTCAGCAAAGATAAGAGTTTTTTCTCCTTTTCTCTCTGTCTTTCTTTTTTATTGAGCAAAACAAAGCTGATTTCTCTTTTTCCTCAGTCATACCTCCCTCCTGATTTCTTCCCACTCCGACATTATAACAGCCTTTATCCTAGTTCCATTCTTGGTCAAGATTTTTCTTGAATGATACAGTCAGGACAACATCATTCAATTTAAGCCATCCTATATCAGCTTAATTTAACCTTTTTGCTGAGGGATTATATGTATTACTACTATGGTTTTAAAATGTATTACTCTGGATACATATCTAGTCTTTCTTTTTAAATATGCATTTTATCTTGTTGCCCTTTGCACTGGGACAACTGATGCCCAGGGGTATCATTTCTTCTGGGTTTTGTCTTTCAGCCATAGTTTGATTGCTCAGAGAAACTCGGTGAAGTAAGAGGGCATGAGCAAAGACACACACAAGAGTCTTTCCTTTTGAAGTTCATGTGCCATTGTTCTTCCTCCTTAACTTACTACTTTTTCTCTTTTTTCTTTTCACCCTCTCTTTAAAATCACAATGCCAAATAATATGCCAACAGACACTACATTCCCCAGTGGCTGCTACTTTTTCATAGGTTCTCCTGTTTTTATTTCTTCCAACTTTTCCTTCCCTCTTTTTTTTTCTTTGTGTTTAGGCCACAATTTAAAAGTGATTTTTATTATGAATATGTGTTGCCAAAGCTGGCTTTTTACAAAACAGAATGTGTTAAGAAGAGCTTAACAATAAAAGCCAGTGTCTTAAAATGTAAGAGGAAGACTGTGAAGCCAATGATGACTGGCTGAAAATGAACCTGAAATTCCAGTTGCCAAACAATTGGTAACTCACTGTAAATTTGACTCTCTTGTGGTCCATTCTTTTATTTGCCCTTGAGGTCACATTGTACAGTGTCCACATCGCAGCAGTGTAGAAAAAGTATCTGTGGTTCATCATCAAATCTGGGGGTTTTTTTGTCTCTTTATTTGAAGCAAGTTTTACTTATTACTCTTTATGCTTTTTAAGTTCAAGTAAGTCTGCCAGAACTATTGGTTGATAGTGTTATCCTGACACATTAAACTTGCAAAAAAAAAGTCATTGCTAGTTTGGACCTTCAAGATTTTCTTGAACTGATGACTGGTTAAGTTGAACTTAAGGAAGATTTATGGTCTTTACTCAAAAGTAACCTTTCAGTGTTTCATCAAACATGTATTTATGTAACTAAACTAGAACTCTACATGTGCAATTTTTCAACAAACACAAACAATACAACACATGTATGGAAAATCTTCTGTTAAGCAGCTGAAGTTGAAATGTGACTTAAGAAAGTAAGTCAATAGTTGTTTTAAAGCTGCTGGAAAGTTAAAATCAGGCCACAGTGCTGGTCTCAATACTATTTGGCACTAGTCTAAACTTCCACAAAAATCACTTGGGGAGAATAACCATGGGGAGGGAAAGAATTAACAGCTCATCAGACAGTTCCTTAACAGTAAGGAAGTGTTCTCACTCTTCTCTCCCAGCCTCAAACAACACAGGTTACTTTTGTTTTCCTTGCTCAGAAAGCACCTGTAATTTAATGAACAGACTGTAGGTATAGTGCAATTATGAATGCTCTAATCATTGTACATACATCTCTCTTGATACTGCAGCATCCATACTGGCTTTGTAATCATTAATTTTTGGCAGATTGAATGTGCTGTATTGATATGTATCTATGTAATTGTATTGTATGTCTTATAGCTAATTCACATTTTGAATAATGTTATTTTATTTACTTTTTTAAGAGAGGAGAATGTAAATTTGTCAGTTTATTTCTGACTAGGGATTTTTTTTCCATTTAGAAAAGGAGAAGAAGAAAAAAAAAAACTTACTATCATACAGAGCGGTACTAGCATCGTGCTGTATAAAATGCACATTCCTGAGTAGAGGTATACTGGTTATATGACCCAAAGGTAATTTCATAGCAAAACTCATAAAAATCAGTCAGAGCTTTTATACAAACATGGAAACCAACTTTGTAGAACTTTTGCCATTTGATCTAGGATTGGAATATGAGCTTTTATACAATTCATATTCTTATTTGGCAAATGCACAGTTTAGTATTACCTCTCTGATGGCCTTTATTAGAAAGGCAGTTTCAGACGCTATTGTGATCCACTAAGGAAATGTTTTAACAGCTAGAGACCACTGCTTGCCTGAAAGGGCAATCTTAAATTTGGTGCAGCAAAACAAAACAAAATTTTAAAAAAAAGTAAGCAACGACATTTGATGGCCTACAGTGTGTATAGAGAAAACCTCATCACAAGATCATAGTGTTACAGTTCTAGGGGATCAAGATATTCTATTTAATAGAGCTATAGTAGATGTAGTCGATTAAACCTGATCTCAAAACACGAAGAATCTGAGCAAAAACAAGGAAGGATCGTTATAGTTGTCTTTATGAAATTAGGATGGAATTTGCTATGCAGAATTGAGGTTTGTGGCTTCACTGCTCATCCTGGGGTGCATGACAGGCTCCCTTCTTTTGAGAAAGGAAAATATTGATCACCCTAGCTGCAGTGATTTGTAGAAACCTAACTGTATTCACACTAGTCAACTGAACTAAAAGGGTTTTTTTTGTTGTTTGTTTGGGGTTTTATTGTAGGGGCTAAGGGCGGGAAGGGATTCTTTTCAGTTTTGTATAAAAACAAAGTTTACTCCTGCTTTCTATTCTCTTGTGACTGCAGCATCCTGTTTTGCGTGCACACTGGGCTCCTGTTGTTGATGCTCTAGGTGATGGGGGCTTGTGGGAGTTTTATGGTGACTTGGGCATGTCTTCTTCAAAAACACAACACCAAACACAGAAACCTTTCTTCAGCTTACCAAGGCAAGCAGCCATTTCATGACTCACATAACACACCACAGTCTACCAGTTTACAGATGATTTTTTCCCCGTTTTTTGTGTGACTTGGCAGTTCTGACCCACAGTAAATTCCTTATTTGTAATTGGAGGTTTGTACTATGCCTTACAGAGCTTAAATTCAGAAGTCTGTGCCTCATATCTGAAACAAAGGGAAATAACACATTCATTAAAAGTCATTGAATCCCTTAGAAGTCATTGGGTTTTTTTTTTCTCCTTTCTTAACATTTCCACATAAAAAGCTCTGTTGAATGTCATGAGTAGACTAGAAAGAAAAAAAAAAATCTTAGGAACCTGCATATGTTGTACCAGCAGGTGATATCTACAAAAATGTTTGAAGAAAACCTGAAACCTCTCTCTCTCTCTCTCTCTCTCTCTCTCTCTCTCTCTCTCTCTCTCTCTCTCTCTCTCTCTCTCTCGATTAGCAGGCCTGATATTTAAAAAGGTAATTCAGCAAAAGGGCAACTTACTTTTTGTACTTCAGACTATCTTGATTGTCATGGTGTACGAACTGTAATTTAAAAATTTATACTGCCACGTGATTGTAAATTTTAGTTGTCTTAAGTTAGGAATTGGTTAAAAGCTATTGATACTGGATTTGGGTCAAAATGACTTTATTATTTGCAAAAAAAAAAAATAATGGGAAGAAAGGGCTGCATAATGAGATACTGCAAGACTCAGATACTGGTTGGAAATTCCCCTGAGATTACCTTCCGGTTACTTTTGATTTCCCTTTGTTTTCAGTTTCTCAAAAAAATTTAAAAACAGAATGAATGAAATGAAATATAGCAGAATGTTAACCCATATAAAAATAAAGTGTACCCAAATATTGTAATGTATATTGCTGCTCTTCTTAAAATCAAATAAGGGTTTTTCAGACCACTTAATTGGTAATGAACAACATCTCTATTGATACAAATACGATGTGCTTGGTACACACTCATCTTTTCTTCCAAAGAACTCTTGGTTAGAAACACACATGAAAACTTAAAAACTAGTAATATTGTATGTTTCATACTTCCAGCCTAGGTAGTGTTTAATAGATCTGTCCTGGTACCTGTGTCTTTAGGATTTCATCTTGGTTTCATGCAATTAGAAAAAGCGCTGTCATAGTTGTGTGTGATTAGGTAGAGATTTTTGGAGCCAGGCACCTGCCGTTCAGGAGATAACTTAGTACCAAGTCTACACTTGTAGACTAACCATTTCCTGCTGTCTTCCTCACTACCACTACCCCTCAGTGACAGCCTCTCAAATCGTGCATTCCAAGTGTGTTACACACACTCAGATACTCATTTCCCACTTACCCTCCTCATGTACCATGGCGCCTCCCTCTGTATGGTTCCAGCCAAATAGTTGATGACATGTACATGTCTCTTGGGTAAAATTGGACCTCGCTTAGCTAAAGGAATTCTAATTTCCATAGAAGAAAAATAAAACAGGAAAGTTATTCCTCAGTCGAACATTTCTTAGGTTGGAGAAAAGAAAGTGGGAAATTACTGTGTAACTCAGTCTAGGTTACTTTGATTTGAACTTGTTTGGGGTGATTTCTTTTCTGCAAAGAATTCTAAATGCAGCTTCTGATTCCTCCCTTCATCGTGTTGGAAGCCCTTACTAGACCTATGTATTTAGGGAGTTTGGTCACAAAACATTTTTAACTTGCAGTATTTAAAAGAATCATATTTACTGTTCTTAAAATGTCATTCAAATGCATGTATTGTCTATTGTTTGGGGATGGGAACTAGTTTTGCAAAAAACACCTAATGTTGTATAATAATGCCCCAATGATCTTGCTGGTTAAAAATACAGTATTTTTGGCCATAATTTTGTACTATAGCATTCTTCATTCTTGAGTTTTGCTTCCCTTGAAGTTGCCTCTCAGAATTTTTTGTTATTACTATTGTAAGGAATATTGGATTCCATCTTTGCTGCCTTAACACATAGTTTTCCAAAGTAGGAAGGTTTAATGGTTTCTAAAACACACAAAATCCTTTCTCAGTGATGTACAATCAGATGCGTTAGCTTCTGGTAGTAGAAACACATGTGTGGGTGGAATGTATCACATTTTCTCTTTAAAAACAAAAATGTGCTGTAATTGGGGTTATGACCCACTGTTTAGAAAGGCCAGTAGCTTTCAGGCATCCAGCCACAGGTAGATATAAGGCAGATTACATTTAGAGGCCTGCCCTGAGAAAAAAGTTAGACACCAATCTTAACAATCAAGCCAAATAGGGTGACTTGGCTGCTAGGTGTAAAGTGTTAGGAAGGAGTATCATGTCCCTAAGCAAATAGCTGGAGACCCTCTCTAAAAATAACCAATAAAAGGGCTAGGAGCAGGGGTCAAAAGTTAGTGGTCCTAAGTTCAAACCCCAATACAACAACAACAACAACAAAAAAAAAACAGGTATGTTTTCAACGCAGACTTAGAAGAAACACTGTGTTGAGGCCATCTTCCAATAACTTAGAACCCTCACATTTGCCCCAGCATGCCAGATGATGCAGTATGCTAGGGACTGATTCTTGGCTTAAGAATTGTGTCCTTGGATGCTGATGGGGAGCCAGTAGGCTCCATGTAGGATAAAAGGGCTGGCTTCAGTGGCCTCCCTGGTTTCTGCCTCTAGAAATACTTTCCTAACCTTGTGTTCTGCTAGAAATGGCACTTCTCCCCCACCCCACCCCCTGGTTCTCTTAGGAAGTACGCATGTGATCTAGAAAACTGATGCTTATATGTGTCCTTAAAGCTTGGGCAAAGCAGAACTTGCTCTGGCTACTTGTGATCAATTTTCTGAACGCCAGCTGTGCTTATGACATATGTTCTTTGCAGCCCTCCTCCATGCAAATACATTAGAGAAGGGGGAACCCCTTGACTGGTTATGTCCATGTTCACTCTAAAGCCTCTCAGCCTGGAGGGTAAAACATGACCTCACTGAATATCATTCTAGCCAGATTTTTTAACTGGTTTAACTGATAGAACACTCTCAATGTGATGGATTGTCACTTTTTTTTCTGTCCTATCTTTCTGGAAACAATTTTTAAAAAATGGTTAGCCAGAAGGCTTCTGCCTTGCTCTTCCTCTTCCCTTTCACCCATGTTTCTCTTAGGTGACAATTCCCACAAGGGCTAGGTAAGCCACATCAACAAGGTGAGTGGAGCTTGGTGCTGAAGAACCAGTATGAACCATTTTGTATGTGTGCAGAGCAATTTCTGATGGTGAATGGGTCGGCTTCTTGCTTGCCTACTTTCTTTTCCTCATTATTATCATACTCCTTAGTCTCTCCGTATCACCTTTACTGAATTTTGACCAAGGTTGGAACATGGAAGGTACCAATTCAGCATGTTTGGCTGGTTTGCTTTGTTTTAAGCATTACCATCATTCCTTTGTTTCCTTGCCATTGGGAATTAAAGAATGGCCTCCCAACTATTAGAAGGAGCTAACTAATTCATTTTAATGGAGCTACTCCCTGACCCCATGTCCTTGCAAAACACGGTCCTGATTATAAAATATAGGTCTCCAAAATTTCAGGATGCCCAGGAAATACTGAAAAGATATTTTCTGTTGAAAGCTCTTGCCTCAAGACTTGAAATTTGATCTGTGTTCATTTCCTCTTCCTGTTTTTCTCAAGAATGCATATCAAAGGCCAGCATATTTTTTCTAGTCCATAGCCTGAGGATAAAATAAGGGCAACTTGCTCTCTTTAATTAAGGTAATTACACTGAAGCATATTAGCAGAGATGGAGCCAGGCTCCCTGCTCATATGTCTCCTGCAGACCTGGAGGAGATAGTTTTTGCAACTCAGAGGACTGGGCCTGTCCCAGAGAGATGGATCTCACAAGGGCCCTTCTGACTTTTAGGCTATTCCTGGTTTGCTTGTATAGCAGGTCATCGATGTTTGAGCACCTTTAGAAATGAAAGGAATAGAAAAACATGGGCAAGCAAAGTTTGGCAAACCCTAGACATCTGCAAAACGGACCTGCCATGTGTAACAATGTCCACTAATAGTTCCTTACAAGACTAAGTAGGTGCAGTAGGGTTCTCAGCTCCTTCTACCAAAGTTGGGGCCAGTCAAGCCACCATATTGGGTACACTTGGGGAACAGATACCATGTCAGCAAAGATGCATTATAGCCACAGCAAAAGGGGCCTGCTTTCTTTTTGTGATATCTGGGCAGATGATGAGCATTGGATGTGGGAATATGGGGTAGTGATACTGATACTGATGTTTTAGAGTATGCTATGCTAATTTCCAGTGTAAATAGGTGGGCCATGCCTGATTTTATTCTACCAATGGGACATACTACCAGTTGGCTCTCAAGCTGTTCCTGCAGGCCACCTTTAGGCCTGTAAAGGCTTTCTGTAAACCTGGGAGAATATCACTAGGGCAAGCCTACTTGGTGTATTGCGTGCAGCACACTTGCATCCCTGCTCTGTGACTTGGAGCTGATTACCAAACAGCAAGTTGGAACCCTATTCACAATGGGCTCAGGCTGTGCCACAAATGTGAACCATTCTAACCCTCAAAATGAATAGCAAACATAAATAGCAAGATACCTGCAGCTGGAAGCAGAGTACAAAGCCAATTTGGATATCAAATTGACCTAATACTCGTGTGTGTGTATGTGTGTGTGTGTGTTGTGTGTGTGTGTGTGTAAGAGAGAAAGAGTTTCAGCATTGAGCTCAGTCGCTGAACAAGTCTTAGAAGTCTCTACAAATATTCACATCAATGGGAAGAGATTAATCCCAAACCTTTTGAAAATGATCTCTACATAGGTTATATCTGTGGAATCTGACCATAATCTGCGCAATTAAAACAAAAAAGGATCACGAAGTCTTTGTAACACATACACAAATATACATATATACCCATATGCATATATTCACATGTATATATGCATATATACATATGTGTGTATATATATACATATATACATACACATACATATACATATATACATATACACATATGTATATATGTGTATATATGTATATATGCATATGGGCATATATGTATATACATAGTGTATTTATACATACATATACATGTATATATGTACATATACGTATATGTACATACATATAAACATACATGTATATATGTGTGTCTTTCTAACACACCTATATATATATATATATACTACACACATATATATACATACATCTAGATAGATAGATAGATAGATAGATAGATAGATAGATCAATGTAAGCATTTTACTTTCCAATCTTTCCAGGTGCCATCTTTTCCAAGCTGTTCCCTAATCTAGGAAAGAGCACCTAATTATAGCAGATTTAAAAGGGCAGCGGAACCTGGGCTGGGACTTAACTACGTCTGAGTGATGGGGCAGGGGAGGGAAGCAGAGATAAGGAGGAGAGCTCACTCAGAGGAGCAGCAGAAGCTGGATGAAGTGTCTTTCCAAAGGCCAGGCCTGCAAGTGTTAGGTGTGTAATCACCGCAGGAGTTACCAATCCCATTCTCATGCTAAATCTCCAGAGATCCCGGCAGACTTCTCACTTTGCATTCAAGATGGTGAATTCCCAGGACACGTGCCTTCCAGACACTTGTACAGAACCACAAACTCAGACAAATGTGCAGTTTTTGGACTATGTTCTTGGGTTATTATTTTCAATACTGTTGAGGTGGCCTGCCCTTCTATATTCAGTGGTCCATACTGGAGGTCATTTTACATGGTTTTCAGGTCAAGGGTTGCCTGCATCCTTTTGGTCAAAAGCCAGAAATTGACCCTAATGAATAATTCTCAACCAGTGAGGGGTTAAGAGCCCAGCACAACATCCTCTAGTTTCAGGTCCTGCGGCAGGCTGAGAGTTTTTCCATTCAATCTCAGAGGGTTCCCAACAGAATTCAGGCTGACATCGAGGCATGGTGGTTCCTGCATCTTCTATTGGCTTTTCTCTTTCTCTCCTACTGTACCTTCTGGTATGATAAACTTAAAACAACATCTTTGACACAGTGTCTGCTCATGGCTTCCTGTGTGGGGAAGCAGCCGCAGAAACTCCCCAAGGTCAATGGAATGAATGATAGGTCATAGAGAAAGCTGAAAACCAGATTCTTAAAGGAACTTCAATTACAACTCATGGCTAAAGTCTGAGACTCAACACCTGGACCACTAGTGTGAAATGAATTAGTCTCCCAGGTCTAGAGTGGGATATATATTTATATATGATATAATGGTCATGAAAAATCTTCTGTGTTTCCTAGAAGCTACTACTAGAGCATGTTGTTGTTGTTTTTTTCCCAAGATACTTACCTTTAATTGCTGAAGAATGTAGATATTTCATCTTTATTGTTCTTCCCTATAATGGAACTCTTAACTCCTTTCCTGTACTGCATAGCCCTGGCATTCAGTTCCTAGACAAGCTCCCACATCAGCCCTGATTAATCAGTCTCAAAGGTGCCAGGCCTGCTGCAGTCCCTTTCATCTCCGTCCTCTGGGCACAGGATCATCCTGACATAAGAGCATGTTGGAAAGAGGAAAAGATGTCCCATCAGAAAATTATTGATTATTGGGATAAAATCAGAAAAGAGAGAACATAGATTTAAAGCCATTACAAAAGTGAAGAAACATATAGGCCATGTTCTGAGAGTAGAATATCTGTCTAAAAAGGTACTAAATTTCTCAAATTCTGAATGGGTACTGAAGATCTGTCTTTAGAAACAACACATTAAAGAAACTTTGTTTCAGATCTCAACAAAACAGGATTTGAGAATGAAAGGCTGTCTTGTAGGCCAAATCTACTACTACTACTATTACCAGTAGTAGTAATAGTATTTTAATTCACCACTATTTTGTTAGTACTAATGTCAGACTATATTGTCCTGAAATATGTTGGAATGTACTGAACTTATATTTAACTTCACACTTCTCCTAAGTCCTTGGAATAGACTGTGAAGAGATCAGATTTCGAGAGGGAGCTACATTCCTTTATATTTTGAGACAGCTAAATAAAATTGTATTCAAAAACAAATGCTGCTACTTTTTTTCAGAAAGCACTGCCTGGATTCCAAATTTCATAAAAACTTATTTTGGAACCCACATATTTTGCTAGGTATAATTCTAGAATAGAGGAGTGAGAAGATACTTCCCAAAAGAAACAACAAAAGCCAGTGATGGCTTACTATACACATAAGGAAAATCTTACTCAAAGGCATTCATAAAAAGAAGCAGTGGGGCTGGGAATATGGCCTCGTGGTAGAGCGCTTGCCTCGTATACATGAAGCCCTGGGTTCAATTCCTCAGCACCACATGTATTGAAAAAGCCAGAAGTGGTACTGTGGCTCAAGTGGTAGAATGTTAGCCTTGAGGAAAAAAAAAAAAAAGAAGAAGAAGAAGCCGGGGACAGTGCTCAGGCCCTGAGTTCCAGCTCCAAGACTGGCAAAGAAATAAAAGAAGAAGAAGCAGTGCCCATTTTCTGGAACTTTCAATTAGGCAAACTCAAAGGGAGGGGGGTTTTTAGGTACATCGACTTTATGGAATTCAACACTGAAAAATTTATTTAGTGATTCTAAGTGTGAATAATTCAAGTAAAATCATTTTCTTCTATTCCAATGAACACCTGCCTTTGTTTTAATGGATTAAGATTGTAAGATTGGATAGAAAGTAATGCTCAATATATGCTATTTACAAAAATAACTATAAATATAAATGCACAGATATGTTAAAAAGCTAGGAGATATCTTATTTCTGGAGTGACATGTAAGGAACTTCAAGTGAGGACTCTGTTCTAAAATAAGTAAAAGCCCGACCAAAGAGAAGAATGGAGATGTATCCGTAGATCTGTCTGAAGAAGGAGGCCACAGGAAGCTGCTGCTGTTCCCCCCAAACTGGAGATATACAGACAATATGGAAAAAGACATTAGATCTAGTACCAAGGATGAAAACTTGCAACAGAAGAATGCCAGAGGATCTTGGGGCAATAGAGGAGTTTTTTTTAAAGACCAGGAGAGAAGACCCACATGTTTATGAGTTTCATCTCCTGCATCTGCACCACCCCTAGGAGTGAAGCTAAGAAAAGAAGCCTCTCTGGCTTGTGACAAGGGTGAAGAAAAAGGGAACCATTTTGATATGCATCAGAACAATGTGTACTTGCCAAAAACAAACTGCTTCTTCCATCTACTAGGGTTTTACTAGAGCCTAACCAACCTACAGCAGGGGAAATACAACTGCAGTGCCCTCCAGCCATCCTGTCCAGGCTAAAACAGGACCATTAAGAAGCTCTTGTGAAGTTCACAAGCCACAAGCCCAGACTCACTATAAGACTGAGACCTAATAATAGGACCAAGCAGTACTTCCATCCACTACCTCCCGTTGTGCATCGCTGAAGGTCTGTTTACTGGAATTATTTTCATCTCATTCATTTCATCTTATAATCTGAGAGACAGAAAGAGAGCATTAGAATCAGACCCAGACATGTGAAGCTAGCAAAATTATCAGAATGGCAATTTTTAAACCACAATGATTATTACTGTGTTAGAATCACTAAAACAGACAACATACAGAAATAGATGGGCAATGGCAACGTAGAGATAGAAAAATCAGTAAGAAATGGTAAAAATAAAAAAATTCTGTAACAGAAATGAAGAATACCTTAGATGGCTCATTTGCAGACTCAACATGTCTGAGAAATCTCTAAGCTTGAGATATGATGAGAGGAACCTTGAAAACCAAAAACAGATTTAAAAAAAAAAGATTGAAAACAAAAGCAAAATGAAACAGAATATTTTTTAAATGAGGTAATGTCATGTTACCTCCATAGCACACATGTAATGGAATCCCAGGAAAAGAATATGTAAGACATTAATAACAGAGAATTTCTCAAAACAGTGTTAGAAACCAAACCACAGTTATAGCAAGCTCAGAGAACATCATGGAGGCAAATGGGGGGGGGGGTGCAAACCACACTAAGGTATGTCATATTCAAAATGCAAAACAAAGATGAAGGGGAAAAAATCTTGAAAGAAACTAAAGGAAAAACATACCATACATGTATATCAAAAATATGAATGACTTTTCCTCAGAAGCCATTCAAACAAGAAGAGCACATAAAGACTTAAATGTATTGAAAAGAGAGTAAAGAAAAGCCAGCCAGGAATTATCCCTTGAAAGTTAAGAAAGATCATTTTCTTAGACGAACAGACATTGGGGGAACTTCTTTTTTTCCCATAACCTGCTTTGTTAAGAAATGTTAAGAATTTCTTCAGAGAGAAGAGGATCTGAGATACAATAATTGACATCCAACGATGCCTATGTCCCAATCCGTAGAACCTGTAAGCATGTTGTGTCACATGCAATAAAGAACTGGGTTGCTATTCAATGACTTTGAGAGGGAGATTACCCTGGTTTATCAGGGCGAACCCAATATATTCACAAGAGTCCTTAAAAGAAAAATGTGAAGCAGAATCCAGACGTAAGAGGAGCTCAGCGGGCCTTTTGCAGATGATCCATAAGCCAAAAGAACACAGGCAACCTGGCATATCAGGAAAAGACCTTTCATGAAATAGGGTTTTCTAAGCCTCCAGAAAGAAATGCACCTCACATCTCAATCAATCATAACTATAATCTTTTTTGTTTTGTTTTTTTTTTGGCCAGTCCTGGGCCTTGGACTCAGGGCCCGAGCACTGTCCCTGGCTTCTTCCCGCTCAAGGCTAGCACTCTGCCACTTGAGCCACAGCGCCGCTTCTGGCCATTTTCTGTATATGTGGTGCTGGGGAATCGAACCTAGGGCCTCGTGTATCCAAGGCAGGCACGCTTGCCACTAGGCTATATCCCCAGCCCCATAACTATAATCTTAAAATGTGGACAACCAGAACTGGGAGAGAATAGATTTGTGTCGCTATAAAGTAATAAATAAATTTGTACTTATTTGTTATGACAACTGTAAGCAACTAATGCAGCAACAGCAAACCTACTCAGATTAGTGTTTGTGACCACATAACTGATGAGACCCTGATTATGGTCAGTGAATTGTATCTTGTGGCAAGTGCCTCTTAGAAACATCTAGATGTCTTGATGGGACCTCTTCCTATAGGACTATGTCATGAAGGAAACCTACTTTGGAATAATTTTATCACACTTCTCAGCATTGACTTGCTTCTCATTTGGTTCCCTAGCTTTCATACTTGTTCAGTCTGATGTTCATTTTTCTTTTTGGTGCCTATCCTGGGGCTTGACCTCAGCCCTTGGGCACTGTCCATGAATGTTTTAGCTCAAGATTAGCACACTGCCAATTGAACCATAGCTCTACTTCTGGCTTTTTGGTGGTTAGAGATAAAAAAAAAATTCACATTGACTTTCCTGCCTGGACTATCTTTGAACCATGATGCTCAGATCTCAACTTACTGAGTAGCTAGGATTACAGGCATGTACCACCAGCGTGCAGCCCATCTGATGTTCTTTCTGGCTGAAAGCTTCCAAGCAGAGACAGTATTATTTCTCCAAATGCCACATTAAGAATCCTTCTTCTCCCTCACAGTCCAGCTAGTCCAGTATGCAGAAGGGTGGCTGGCCCAGAAGTTGATCCCCTCCATATTGGAAGGCACTTGGCATAACATCAGTCAGAACTTTTGAGAACAGGAATTGTGCCTTGGCTTGAATCCTCTGCAGATGGAGTCATAGTTAGCAAATACCTCAAGACTTCCAAAGGCAGAAACTAGAAGTCATGAGTTCTCCAAAAGATAGATGTGTTTTGAGAAAATAAAATGATGTGGGCAGCAAACTATGCAACACACATTCCTTAAGCATGAATGTATCTACGCAATGATGAAACACCCAATGCACTCAATGTGCCAGCTGTACCTCATCCTCAGTGGCTTCCGGCCTGAAGTGACAGGACTTACTCTCTGGGGAACCCTGAAAGCTGCTCTTTTTAACTGTTTGCTTTCTGGTAGCAATTAGTTCATGAAAAGAAGATTTACCCCTCTACTCCTTGGCTCACTGTTTTGCACCAATCATCATGTAAACAACTTTTAAAGATTTTCTTCCTCAAGTACTGGCCAGATAATAGAGCCCCAAAATCAAGCTTCTTGATGAAGAAATCTTAAACTTTCTTCTCAGATTTTTCCCAGTGGCCGGGAATGTGGCTTAGTGGTAGAGTGCTTGTCTAGCATGCATGAAGCCCTGGGTTTGATTCCTCAGAACCACATAAACAGAAAAAGCCAGAAGTGGTGCTGTGGCTCTAGTGGTAGAGTGCTAGCCTTGAGCAAAAGAAGCTCAAGCCCAGGCCCTGAGTTCAAGCCCCAGGAGTGGCAAAAAAAAAATAATAATAATCCCCCAATTTCCCCTTACGCCCAAAGTTAGTTTTAATCACTGCAAAATGTTACACTAACTCCCCAAACCAGATTCAATCTAGGGGCCATATGGAGAATGAAGGAAAGGTCAAGGAGCCAGCAGATCATACTTAGGGTGATAGACAATGGTCCCTCTATATTCTAACTTGAAACTCCATTCCTTAATGAAAGTTAGTCCTCCTCCCCCAACAACCCCATGGCATTTGGCATTTTGGACAGAGAGCACAAAGGATGATGGGAATCTGGAAATTGGGTACACAGACAGGTCTCCATGTCTTAAGCAAATCATTTTCCATGTTTCTTTCAAATAGATTCCATCTTCATTAGCATAGGCTTTTCAACTTGGGTTGCAAAACAGTTCATTTAATTCCACTTAATGTCTTCTTGAACCAATGCTATTGCTTCTTTTAGAGTGGAGATGTAGCTCAAGTAGTAAAGCACCAGTCCTGAGTGAAATAAAGCCTAGAGTTCCAGCCCACAGTAATGACACCTAAATAAACAAATAAACAAACAAAATTTGGGCGGGGGGAACAATGATATCCTTTAAGCCTTCAGCACACACAGCAGAAGAGCTAACTTCTGGAGTTCTTCTGGGAGTTCAAATCCAATATGCTGACATGCGCCTTTTTTTCTCTGCCATTCACCCTGGCATAAATCCTGCACAGGAGTTCATATCATGATTCCTTAGAAAAAGTCACAATTCTTGAAAACTCAGTCTTAAATTTGAAGGAAAAATAAACCTCTAAAGGCTAAAGAACAACCATACAGGAAATGCACTAATGCTGATCTCTTCGCATTCTTGATCCAATTAAGTCTTACTTTACCTATGATTGATTACAGTTAATTATGTGGTGGGTAGGAGCTCCAGCTACAGTACATGGGTTAGATTTTTGGTGTGGCTTCTGGGGTAGGGTGTGTATATGACCTCACTAAGCCTATAAAATAAGGGTCATGACTAACACTGATATCTTATGACTGCTGTGTGAATTAAATGAGATACAACAAAAGAGATATTTAGCAAAATGTGATTCATGATAATTACTTGGTAAATACTTCCAGTTATTCTGGCTCACAAAAAAAAATCCTGAAGGAAATTAAAAACAAAAGAAAACAAATACAACAGACTGGACCTTTATTAAAGCAGATATATCTGTACCCACCCAGGTAGCCCTGTGATCATTGATAGAATGATATATTGGAGCAGAAGACAACAATTAGCTTCTATGAGGATGATCAAGGGTCATTAAGAAAAACAGGGGGCCCTTGAGACATCTTCTTTTTTGTTAAGATGGTAGAAGTATTAGGAGAAAATTTTAGTGTATTTTTATCATCAGAAAAACCCAGGCCAGGCATCAGCAGCTTACACCTGTAATCCTAGATACTTACAAGGCTGCAAATCCTATTTCAAAGCCAGCTTGAGCAGCAAACTCTGAGACTCTTACCTCCAATTAAGCGTGTACACATGCATGTACATGTGTGTATGCATGCACTCATGCAGGCACGCACACACAGAAGTAAAGCTGTGGCTTACATGGTAGAATGCTAGCTGTGAGCTAAAATGCTCAGGGACAGTATCCAGACCCTGAGTTCAAGCCCCAGGACCAGCACAAACAAACGAACAAAAGACCTCCAATTATAACATAAAGAAAGCATCCTTGAAGTTTGATTATAATCTATTTAATTGGAATACATACATATACATGTATGTATACATATGTATATACATATGCATGTGTATACATGTGTGAATATATACATATATGTGCATTTGTATGTATGTATGTATGTATATGTATGTAGACTCCATGTTGGCAGCCTATCTGGGTGACCATGTGAGAGTTTGTCTCAAAATAAAAATAAAATGAAGAAAGCCTTGAGGATGTGAATCCAATCATGGTAGGCAATTCAGCCCTCAGTGCCACAAGCACCTAAGAATCTTAATGTGGAGAGAGAGCAGAGCATCTGGAATCCAGAATCTGAGTAGCTGCACAGTGAACTCCTTGAGCTCCTTTGTGTTTCCAATGTCCCACGCTTGGAGCAGAACAAGTTAGCAACTCAGAAATGCCAATGGGTGCAGACGGAAAAGGCTCCAACAACAGGTTAACAGTCACACTGAAGAAAAAGGAAGTCTTAGCAAGGAAAACCTCTTCAACAGTAAGGGCTCTACCTTGTCCAAACACTACACCTCTCCAATTGTCAGCAAATGTCAAGTGCGGGGCCCAGATTTCCTCTCTTATAAAGCCATCATGAGAACCCCCTTCCAAGACTTCCACAAAAGTACCAGAGAGGCCAAGTAGGCAGGCAGACCTCCCCCTCACAGGTTGACCAGGAGCTCCCTCTAACCTTCTCAGTTTCCCCATGGAGCAGTAGCAAAATACTTCCATTTCTACTTCCGGGTTTCACCTGGGAGTCAAAAGTTTTTAATTGTTGTCCAACAACAATGAGGCTGGGCCTCAGTTTTTGGTGAGGAATATGCCCTTGCAGCCACAATGCAGGCCAGCACAGCTAGAAGAGTGAAGTTGTGTTATAGGAATAACTCCTTGGTTGAAGCCTCTCTTCTCAGATGCCAGGAGAATGTGTGACAGGCTGTTTGAGAATGCAGGGGACATAGAAGAACTTCTTTCCTTGCTGTGGGGACAGAATTAGGAAGGGAAAAGGGAACAAATGAGCTCTCAGATCTCTCTAAGGAAGAGTTCATACTCTCTTCTTCAATGTTCTCCTCAGAACCAGAGAGCAGAGCCCTAGGAGTTGTAGTGTTATGTAACCTATAAGCGAAGGACATTGTGCAGGGAGAAACTTTTTTTTTCAACCCAGAGGAAACCAACACATCTTCATTCCTGAGCAAAAATATCTTTAGTTCCTTCACGAGGCAGGGATCTTTTATCTTGAAATAATCCTCTTGATACTTGGGGATAGCTGTATTCTGCTCAACACCTCTCTGAAAGCAGAGAACGATGCTGTTGATTTTGCAGCTGCTTTCTTAATGATTGTGTTCTGGCAGCTGTAGATTTGTCCAAATGTTTTCCAACAGGGAGACCATGGAACCAGAGAAGCTGCTCCTGATCCTCTATAAGAACAGGAAATTGTCTTTGCAGCCAGGGCAAAGGTGGCTCTTGCACAAAGCTGAGCATTTTGAGCTGGTGTTAAATCAGGATGTATCTTCAGCTGGCAGTGAGCATTAAAGAGCTGTCACTCTTCTTTTAACCTTTTTGTTTGTTTTTGCCAGTCCTGGGGCTTGAACTCAGGGCCTGTACACTGTCCCTGAGCTTCTTTTGCTCAAGGCTAGCACTCTGCCACTTGAGCCACAGCACCACTTCTGGCTTTTTCTGTTTATGTGGTACTGAGGAATTGAACCCAGGGCTTGACTTGAACCCTAAGCAAGCACTCTACCACTAAGCCACATTCCCAGCCCAAGAGCTGTCACTCTTTGACTCCAGTCTTTCTGAGTTTCTGGGATGGATTCCTGATCTATCAGTCACCTATCAAACAAAATGGCCCTAGGGTGAGTGCTCTGGAGTCTTCTCATCCTAATCTAAGCAACTGTGGGGCCATATCACTGCATTATTGCACAAATTGTGACTGAGGAACTCCTTTGGGAGAATTTTAGCAGGCAGTATGGCATACTGTGTAAGGACAGAGAGGACCTTAAAGCCTTGGTTTGATTCCAGGGTATGTGTTCTGGGGAAAGTCTGTATCTTTCTGATTTTGTTATTTCATCTGAAAAATGTTGTTCTGTATATTAATGAGTTAACACACTACAGTGTTTGGAGTGATGCATGACACACAGTTAAGATTGTGTATGCGAGGGTATTATTTATCCTTCAGATTGGATCAGGAAAAGCAACCTCTCTTCTTCCTACCCCACCCCCTTCCTCATCTGTCAGCCACTGTTTAGTGATCTGTTGTGCTACTGTCCTTGAAAAGTATTTTAGTCCAGAAAGCAGCTGCTGATCCTTACTGCATGCAGGTTGGAGAGAGATGTGCTCAGGTTAGTGATAGGCGTAGGCAGGTATCATAGGGCCAGTAGATTTCTGGGGCTGATCCAAGAAGACAGCTCTGAAGACAAAGTCAGATTCAAGGCTAAGAGTCACTGATGTAAGTGCTTTTCTCTGTTTTTTTCCTGCCTCTTCTTTTGAGGCAAGTGATGACCAATGTGGTCTAGGATCCAGGAGACCTCCTGGCATCTACCTGGACCACTCTCTACTCCCCCTCTGCCAGCCTTCTTCCTTGCTTCTTTTTTTGTTGTTGTTGTTTTTGCCAGTCCTGGGCCTTGAACTCAGGGCCTGAGCACTGTCCATGGCTTCTTTTTGTTCAAGGCTAGCACTCTGCCACTTGAGCCATAGTGCCACTTCCGGCTTTTTCTGTATATGTAGTGCTGAGGAATTGAACCCAGGGCTTCATGTATACGAGGCAAGCACTCTACCACTAGGCCACGTTCCCAGCCCTTCTTCCTTGCTTCTTTCCCCCTGCTTTCTAATACACTTTCCTCACCTTATTCGAGATCTATGCATCAATGCCTATATTTATTGATCCATTTTAGATAACCAAGGACCAAGCTTCCTCCTCAGGGCATCTGGTGATTAATCACGCAAGGGAGGAAGTCACAGCATCCCCCCAGGGACACTCAGTCTTTGTGAACATTGGCAAGTCACTTCACATTCCTTGGCTCCAGTGTCTTCATCTTTAAAATGAAAGCTCAATTCTTCTGAAATTCCATTTGTTTTCTGTGTTTATTGCCTGGTCTCTTTATTTTAATTTTTTTTTGCACTGGTTTCTATGACCAAAAAGGAAATGACATTATTAAAATACTAAGTTTGTTTGGTTTTATGGGAATAGCAGAGAAGCAAAAAGTCACTTTCATCAAAATTCTGGATAGATATTAAATATATTCCTGGTCCCTCTATATTCTAACTTGAAACTCCTCGATTTCTTGTCAACCTCAGCAAACAATTGGCAATTTTAAAAGTTTGTTCAGTGCCAGAAGATATATGGAAAAGCAATCATGTGGGAAGTCTGAAACACTCTTCTCATCATCTCCCCACTGTCAGTCTGAAAAGGGCTCTCACTCCCCAGAACAGCCATGGGTCTCAATTCTAATCTTGTTTATCCATGTTCAAAACAGCCTTTATTTATTGACCTCTCAGTGGAATACAATAGCTCAAAAGCTAGGTATGTACGTTCATAAAAGACTACTGTCGACATATTGTCTAATGTCGACATTACCCTAGGCGAATTTTCTTGGGCTTGGCCACATGGCTACTGTATATGTTCTTGATACATTGTATATTGTATATATGTCTACCTGACCAAGAGAAGGGAAAGAAAAACAGGGCATAAGATATCACAAGAAATGTACACACTGCCCTACTATTTAACTGTACCCTTTTTGCACAACACCTTGTCAAAAACATTTGTGTTAAATTAATAAATAAATTAAATTAAAAAAAAACAAAACAGCCTTTATTTAACTCACAAAACCTTTGGATGCCCAGGGTTTCACAGCGTGGTGATTGCTACATACTTACAGTGCTCTTAAGCCGTGAAGCTCAGGATGAAATTTGTTGGAATAATTGATAAACATGTTAACATGGATTGTTTCTCTGGAAGGATTCAGTATTGCAACTACCAATAAATGTGGGAAAGGCTGATACTCAATGATATCAAACATATCAAGCTCAGCCAGGAGCCACTGACTCACTCCTATAATTCTAACTACTCAGAAGGTTGAGATCTGAGAATCTCAGTTTGCATCCTGCCTAGGCAGGAAAGTCTTTGAAAGGCTTAGCTCTAATTAACCAGCAAAGTCTAAAATGGAGCTGTGGCTCAAATTGTAGAGTGCTAGCCTTGAGTGGAAAAGCCAAGGGAGAGCACTGAGACCTGAGTTCAAGCCCTACTATTGACACACATATGCACACATGCATGCACACACACACCACTCCTCAAACATTTGCTTAAGCAACTAGTGCTGCTCTGAGTTCCTGATGGCTTGCATCTGAAAAGTCTCCTTAATGGGGGCACTGTCTGGGTCAATAATCCACTATTTTTAAAGATTGTAGTTTTGGAGAATTGAACCAATCCCCGCCCCTTTCAGGCTTTTTTCCTCACTCTGTCTCCTCTCAATGTGTGGAGACTGAATTGCTGGTCAGCAGGGAGACAATAAAAGATTCAAGACCATCACTAGAAACAAGGAGCTAGCCTTCCCAAACTTTCATGGCTGAATCTATGCACCTAAGAATGCAGGTGCTGGCACTGAAGGAGTCAAGCAGTATTTGTAAGTTCTGGCAAAGATTTACAGTAATAGTTTCTGGTGCAACTCAGCAGTGGGTTTCAGCCCTTAAATGTGTTTGATGGTTGATGTTCAAGGAAGAATGGTTGAAACATAGTCCAAATAATCATTGTTTAGTTTATATAGCGGGGGGGGGGGGGGAGGAAAGGACCAGCTGAAATCCATCTATGAAATGCAATTGGGAATCTGTTGAGAGACAGAGAGAATGATACTGCCAAATATGGAGAGAGTTAAACAGTTTTACATTCTGCTAAGCAGTACCCTTGACATCTTATAAATCCAAGACTTCATCTTGCAGGAAATAAAAAGAGATGAAAGACCATATACTATAGGGAACCTTTCCAGTGAGTTCCAGATCAGCTCACAGAGAAAAGTCTGGAAGATTTTCAATGTAGGCTGTCAACATGTGCAATTCAAAAGGACCCTCAAGGCTCAAGTCTATGAAAACGAGGTGCCCAGTGCTATAAGCTCAGGTGAACCCACAGGTCTGTAGTCTGAATCCGATAAGATTCTTCCTAAAACCAAACTAAGTATGTTTTAAAGGGGATTAGAAATATAGCTTAGTGGTAGACAACATGTTTAGTATGTTCAAGGAATTTTGGGGAGTGGACTATACAAATCCTTTGCCCATCTTTAATTTAATTGGGCTTTAAAATCGTTTATCATTGGTTTTTAGGAGTTATTTATACATTCTGGATATTAAACTCTTATATTTTCTCCCATTCTGTTTCTGTCTGTTGCTGTTCACTCCTTGTCTTTTCTTTTTCCTTTCTCTTTCTCTCCTTCCTTCTTTCCTCCCTCCCTCCCTCTTTTCCTATTGTCCTTCCTTCCTTCTGTCTGTCTTTCAGCAGTATTGGGTTTTGAATTCTGTGAGTTGTTGCTTGCAAGACAGGCACTCTGCCTCTTCCGTACTCCCACTTTCCCCCACTTTGTTCCTGTAGGGTTTCGAGTCTTTTTCCCTGGCACCAGTACATGCCAGTGTACCCAGCTTATTTTGTTGCCACGAGGTCTCAGTAGTTTTCTCCTGGATTGGCCTCAAACCATGGTCTTTCTAATCTTGACCTCCATGTAACTAGGATTAAGGTGTGAGCCACCTTTCACTTTCTTAATAGGACTTTTTGGTGAACAAAAGTCTTCAGTTTTGATGGCCAATTTTTTTGTTTGCTTTGGAGTCAGATATCTAATTGACTATTGCCTGAGAGTCCAGGGTCGTAAAGATTTCTTCTGATGTTTCCTTCTAAGAGTTTCATACTTTTAGTCCTTATATTTGAACTTTTTATTAATTTCAAGTTAGTTTTTGTGTATGGTTGTGAGGCAAAGGGGTAGTTTAAATATATATATATATATATATATTTTTTTTTTTTTTTTTTTTTTTGGCCAGTCCTGGGGCTTGGACTCAGGGCCTGAGCACTGTCCCTGGCTTCTTTTTTTACTCAAGGCTAGAACTCTGCCACTTAAGCCACAGCGCCACTTCTGGCCGTTTTCTGTATATGTGGTGCTGGGGAATTGAACCCAGGGCCTCATGTATACAAGGCAAGCACTCTTGCCACTAGGCCATATCCCCAGCCCTAGTTTAAATATTTTTAAATGATGACATCTTAAGTGGTTATATAAGGTGTTAAATAATATACTCAATTTGCCTCTTGACACATGTAAACAAATATTTACTATCTGGCTCTTTACAGAAAAAGTTTTTTAACCCTCTGTACGTCACCTTGACAATAAAATTTTTTTTTAAAGAAAAGGTTTATTTATCCCCCAAGGCCAGATGAGGTCTTTGTAAATAGGGCATTTAATAGATGTTTAATGGATTCCACAAATATTCATAAACCTTCTATAGAAGATAAAGCACATACCACTGTATTATGGGGTGTGGGGTAAGGGTGCAGAGCTGAATGATAACTCACAAAGTCCTTCATTGCATCTAAGGAGGAATTAACTATCCCTTGCTGAGAAGAAAACAAGTAGTGGGGATTAAAAAGCCTCTGCTGAGTACTGGTGGCTCACCCCTGTAATCCTAGCTACTCAGGAAACTGAGATCTGAAGATCACAGTTCAAAGCTAGCCTGGGCAGGAAAGTCTGTAAGTATGTTATCTCCAATTGAAATTGGAAGTAGTTTTGTTGGCTCAAAGTGGTAGAGTACTAGCCTTAAGCAAAAAAGCACAGGGATAGTACCAGGTCCTGAGTTTTAGTCTCAGAACTGGCATGTGCATATGTGCATGCGTGCAAACACACACACACACACACACACACACACTATTCTGTGAAGTTCAGAATGGTGTTAAAGATGAGCAAAAAGAACAATCTCATACTGTCTTTAGAACCGATACATGCCAGAATGTGCTCATGCCTGTACTTGTACACATATACATATTTCCTTTTCTTTTGCAAATTCTACAGAAATGAACAGAATTAGAGACAGTGGGAATTTGTGTCACAGGAGAAGAAAAAGCATTGGGAATACAGGGCAAGTCTGGGGCACCTTTCTTGTTAATAGGAGTTTGTCTTGGGTAAACAGCAAGGACAGTATGCTATTGTCTCTCTGTGGAGCCAAGAGTCTAAATTAAGATGCTGTTGCAGGAGGAATCTGTCTCTAAGACGACAGCCTTCTGGAAAAGACCCAGTTGCCCCTGTTCACAAAGAGTTCAGTCATCTGTATTTTTGTTGTTGATGGTGGTAGTTGTGGGACTTGAACTAGGAGCTAGGATTACAGGTGTGAGCCATGAGTGCCTGGTACCAGTCTTAATGAATAAAGTCATGACTGAAACACAGAACTAAAGAGAATCTGCCTTCCTTCATATTTGGGGTTGTATATCACAATAGCTTTCTAAAATCTGTATCAAGGAAATCTCTGAATAATATACCACTTAGGGTTTGAGTTTGTGAGTATAATGGAATAAACTAGAGGCCTCATTTTACCTGCATAAATAACAGTCCAGGTAGGCAGCCCACAGCCTGCTAGGACTCCTTCTGCACAGCCGTCCTCAGCATGCAGTTCACAAGTGGCTTCTCCACCTCCATCTTTATATTCAGGAAGAAAGTTGAGGAAGGTAAAACATGTGCCAGCTGGGTGCTGGTGACTCACATCTATAATCCTAAGCTACCAGGAGGCTGCAATCTGAGGATCCAGATTCCAAGCCAGCCTGAGCAGGAAACTGTGAGGCTCTTATCTCCAATTAACCACCAGAAAACTAGAAGTGGTGTTGTGCCTCAAAGTGGAAGAGCACTAGCCTTGAGCAAAAAGAGCTCAGGGAGAGCACCCAAATCCTGAGTTAAGCCCCATGACCACCAATACCAACACCAACAACAAAATATTGGTTGGGCCGGGAGTGTGACTTAGTGGAAGAGTGCTTGCCTTGCGTGCATGAAGCCCTGGGTTTGATTCCTCAGTACCACATAAACAGAAAAGGCCAGAAGTGGCGCTGTGGTTCAAGAGGTAGAGTGCTAGCCTTGAACAAAAAGAAACCAGGGACAGTGCCCAGGCCCTGAGTTCAGTCCTCACAACTGGCAATAAATAAATAAATAAAAGTAAGGAAAAAAGCAGAATGTTGAAAGGGGTGGCATGAATCAAGCAGCATTTCACTTATAAACTACTGTGCCGAATGGCAACTCCTGCATACAAATACTTAAAGATAATAAAACTATTTTTAAATGAAGGTCCAACTCAATAGATCTGGGGAGGAGTATGCAACTTCAAATTTCTGAGAAACTCTGCTGACCGCATTTAGAGTAGTAGTAAGGTCATAAATCAAGGGGGCTTCACATCATTTGGAAATGAAATCAAGTGATTTCTTATTTTTGATATGTTTTTGTGAGTGATTAAAAATTTTGAGTCATATTTTATTACATTCCTACTAATATGATGAAATAAGAACAACTCAGTACTGGGATTTGAACTCAGGGTGTTGTGTTTACATGGTTATTGCACTACCATTTGAGCCATGCCTCCAGCCATAGTCTTTTGGACTTTTCTGTCTTGTCTGCCTTCAAACCATAATCCTCTGGATTATCTCTGCCTCCTGAATTGCTAGGATTACAGGTGTGAGCTACCAGTGCATATTTGGCTGCAAATGTTTCTTTTTGAACTGAAAGAAAGTGATGAAATCATTGAAAAAGTGGCAGCTGTAGGATTTGGCACAAATGGCTTGAACTCTTCAAGAAGAGAAATGCATGACAAATAGCAGGACTAGTCTAGAAGAGTCAAAGAAAAAGTAACAACCAAATGCAGTAGTAAACCTTGATTAAGTACTGATTTTAAAAATTAACAGCCATGAAACATTTTTGAGATTACTGGGTAAATTTGAATATGGATTGTGTATTTAATTGAACAAGGGTATTTAAATTTTCTTAGGTGTCACCATATTGGCTATTTGAAAGAGAATATCCTTGTTTTGGGCAGTGTTGATTGAACTGTTTAGAGGAGAAGAGTCATGAGGGGCACAATTTGCTTTCCCATAGCTCAGGAAATGGATATTTTGAGAGAAAGAAGATGACAGAAAATTCTGGGGAGCATATTCACAAGCAATGAATTTAGGTAAGGACTTTGCAACTGTTCATCCTTATTCTTGAAAAGTTCCCATGTTAGACAGTGAAGAAAATGTTAGAGTTCTAGCGTGAGGAGCTAAGGACCTGGCTTCTTGTATTCACAAGTGTTCTGAGACATGGTCCTCACCAAGGAAGAGGGGCACATTGTAGCTTGCTGGTTTAATATAAAAGCGTCCCTCCTCTGCAATCCCAGAGCCAGTGGGGCCCTATCAGAACTTGTGTCACATACATGCTCTACACAGGTACCAAGTGCATGGGCATGCCAGCTCCCGGACAGGGCTGGAAAGAAATGAGGCTTGCTCATTTCTGCAATCCTGCCACAGGCCCTAGTAAACATTTGGGAAGGCAGGAAAGAAGGTCTGGACTGACTCACATAGCTCTTGTCAGGGTGGAGTGGAAACCAGCTTTGAAGCCATATCCCACTCAGGACTGGAAATCAAAAATCATCCTGGACTTGGACTTCCCTGCCACTGCCCGGCTGGGGTAACTACATAAGTGTGGGGGCAAGAAACCTGTTAGATCCATTTGCACTGACAGGCTGGTCCTCTGGAGCCAGTTCATTACAAGACATTTAGTGACTTGGGAAGGGGTTCCAGGCAAGTGCATTACATACACACACACACACACACACACACACACAGAGAGAGAGAGAGAGAGAGAGAGAGAGAGAGAGAGAGAGAGAGAGAGAGAGAATACAGAACCAAAGAAAATAGAGAGAATGGCCAGATGAGACGCTTACATAACCATCCAAACAGAAACAAAATCCTCCTCTCAGACTGGAAAGAAGCCTTTCAGTTTGATTATATAATCACTCCTCAGATCTCTCAACTTCAAATGTGGAGCAAATTTGAGAAGGTTTGGCCTTATTAATGATGCCTTTGTTTTAGTTTTTTTCAGATTCAACTAAGAAAATTTTGAAGAGGTTCAGGTCTCTGTTGAGTTGGTTTTCAGCAATTAGCTGGTAATTAGAGAGTCTGCTTTTGGTAAGAATTGTTCTGTGATTAACATGATACTTTGTAAATTTGCTGCATGGAAATACCTTACTAATACATGCATTAAATAATACAAACCAACCAATCAAGCTGAGCATGGTGGCTCTCACTGTAATCTACTCAGGAGGCTGAGATCTGAGGATCAACATTCAAAGCCAGCCCAGGCAGCAAAGTCCATGATACTCTTATCTCCAATTAACATAAAGCTAGAAGTGGAGCTGCAGCCGAAGAGGTAGAGTGCCAGCCTTGTGCTTAAGAGTTAAGTGACAGTGCCAAGGCATTATACCAACACAAATTAAAAAAGAAATCAATCTGAGAAAGTTTTCATATAAATTCAAAACAAATTTGAGTTCCAGTGGCTAATGCCTGCAATCCTAGCTACTCAGGAGGCTGAGATCTGAGGACTGTGGCTGGAAAGTCCGTGAGACTCTTTTTTCTTTTTCTTTTTGATGGTCATGGGGCTTGCACTGAGGGCCTGGGTGCTGAACCTGACCTCTTTTGCTCAAGGATAGTGTTTTACTACTTTGAGCCACAACACCATTTCCCCATGAGGCTTATTTACAATTAACTACCAGAAAAAAAAACAACAAAATTGGAAGTGGCTCTGTGGTTCAAAGTGGTAGAATGGTAGCCTTGAGCAAAAAAGCTCAGCGACAGCGCCTAGGCTCTGAGTTCAAGCCCCACAATCCCCCGCCCCCCACAAAGACCATATCTTCATTTTTATCAAGTGTAACTGCTTTGTAATCCCCTTGGACAAAGTAGGACAATTTTGACATTCACTACTAGCTTTGCTTACAGATGTTACTAAAGTAAGTTTTGAAATATCCAGGCACTATAGTTTAGCTGTTAAATGTCCTATAAAATGCCTTTAAGAGGTAGGGCCTAGGGAGGTAGGAGGTGCATATAGGTCACTGGGGGTATCACTGTGTTCTGACAGCGCCTCCTGGTGGCTCATGGTCTTGGGTCCAATCGAGAAGCCCAACAGGAGGCATCTGGGCTGAGGGCTCAGGGATGAGGGAATTACTTACCAACTTGCCTCCATCATCTCAGCATTCAGGAAACTCCCTCTGAATAGTGTGTGGGAAGAGACAAGAAAGAAGATCAGAATGGGGGAGATAATACAAGAGGCATGGAGAGACCATGGCCCCAGGCTGTTTGTACTGAGAGTTGCTACTTGGAGACCGGACTCAGTTTCCTCAGCATCACAGGGATGACAACATAGTTTCTCCAATATAGGAAAATCTTGCTTTTCTCCCTCCATATGCTTCTAAAGATCTCAGGTGGCTGGGTCATGGTGGCTCATGTCTGAAATCCTAGCCACTCAGTAGGCTGAGATCTGAGGATCGTGGTTTGAAGCCAGCCCAGGAAGGAAAATCCATAAGACTCTTATTTCCAATGAACCACCAAAAAAGCCTGAAGTAGATCTGTGGCCTCAGTGGTGGAGTGCTAGCCCTGAGGAAAAAGAATTCAGAGACAGCAGCCAGACCCTGAGTTAAAGCACCAGCACCAGCGCACACACACACACACACACACACACACACACACACACACACACACACAAAACCCCAAACTAAAACAACAAAAAACCCTCAGGTGGCCTTAGTTCCCAGTGGTTCAGCATGGCACTGTGTTGGGTTGGGGTGAGGGCAGTCTCTCTCAGTGACAACCCCAAATGCCTCCAGATAAGGTCAAATATTCCTGCTGGAACAGCTGGGAACCACTACACAGCCCCCTGCCTGCAGGAGAAAGGCCCATGTCTATTTGCGAAGCACACAGGGTTGTGAGACGTGTGTGTGTGTGTGTGTGTGTGTGTGTGTGTGTGTGTGTGTGTGTGTGTGTAGAGGTACTAGAACTTGAACTCAGTGTCCAGGCACTATTCCTAAGTTTACCTCTTGAGCTACAGCTCCACTTCTAGTTTGGGGTAGTTAAATAGAGGTAAGTCTCATAGACTTTCCTTCTTAAGCTGGCTTTGAATCACGATCCTGAGCCATTCTCAGCCTGCTGAGTAGCTAGGATTACAGGTGTGAATCACCAGTACCCAGTGAGACCTTAAGTTTTATGTAGGATGTTTTCAGGAAAATAATCTCAGTTGATTATAACGTGACTTTTTTTTTTCTTGAGACCCTCCACATACAGGGTGAACTCTGTCTAAGTAGGTGTCTTTCATAGTTGCAAAGGGAGGAAGAGGGTGGAAGGCAGCGAGTGGCTGCTCGGAGCTTGTTGTCTGCCCACAATTGTATCTTTTCCGTGTTCCTGTCTGTGCTGTTCTCTTGAGCTGATTAGCTGCTTTTTTTCTATCTCTATTCTAGAGAGGGGTTGGAATATTTTGATATTAGAGAGGATATGTTTATCATCTCCAGTGTTTTCAAACTCTTGTGGTTGTGTTCAGACATGGATTCGTCCACAAACTGATGTATATCCGTGATTTCCTCCCTAAACCTTGAATCAGTAAAGACTCAAGCAAATGGATCTTGGTTAATATGAGGATGCAATAGGAAGTTTAGTTCATTGGCAGAAATGATGGAATTTTCAACAAATAATGTTAGGAGAAGAGGTGATATACCTGGAGGAAAACAAAATTCACCTCCTGTTTTGTGTATTTTATAATAAACAAACACCAGATGGATCAAATACAAAATAATGGAAGAATTTCAGAGAAATATTACACCATAAGTAGAGGCTAGAAATGGAAATCTTCTCACACTGACTGGAACTCTGTAAGCTACCCAAATCTTTTATATGCCAAACAACAACATTAGAATGATAAATGACAAACAATATACTTTTGCAAGGCAGTAATTCAGAGGACAAAAAAACTCATATGTAATATTGGAGAGTTTATAGCTTTTCAAGAGAGAGACAAATGACCCAATTTTTAAAAAAATGTGCAGAGGATATGAATAAACAATTCACAGGGTAGCTAACAAGCCGATGAAGAGTAGAGCAAATTCATGAATAGTCAGCAAGAGGAAAGCAACACTTTAATATGATTTTATTCCCTTCAGGATGCCAAAAGTTAATGAGCAATAATATTTATTGCTGGTGGGGATGTAGGGAGATGGGAATCTGGCCACATCTATTAAAATAAAAAGAATGTATATATCTTTTAAAACAGCAATCCCCTTCCTGGGAATCTATCCCATCGAAATACAAACACTTGTGCAGTTCATGAAGATTTATATACAGAATGATCTTTCAGATTTGTTTTATTGGCCAAAACCTCACAAAAATGAATGCCCTTCAAAGAGGAAATATTGAATAATGTATGTTTCTTTCACAGTTTGGAATATTACAAGGCCTCTAAAAAGAATGAACCAGAGTAAACCAGTTTACCTAAAAAGATTTCTGCAAGGTATTCTTGGATGAGAAACAAAATATAGAAGTCACATCATGGGCTCCTATAATAGAAGTAGTGTTGACAGACTCGCTTCTCTGTGTATGTCTATGTAAGCATGTCAGAGCATTTATGCTTTAAGTGACTTGTTAAACTTCCAAGGTGATATACATTTATAACAGGGCAGTATCTTCCCTTGCTTTTATTATATCTTTCTTTGAAGTTATGAATTAACAACCAGATAGTCATTCCCTATAGGCAGGGAAAGAGGGGTGTGTGTGTGTGACACGATAGGTCTCTAGAATTGGGACCTCATTTGTTGTGGACTTAGTGTTTTTTTTTCTCCATCTTCCACCATTGTGGAAGTTGATTTAAACTTTTCTTCAGTCTGCTAAGATTTGCTAATCTACAATTAGAGTGAGCAAGGACAAACTCTCTCTGTCTCTCTCTCACACACACACACGTGTGTGTGTGTGTGAGGTAAACTGGTTTCCTCTGGTTCATTCTTTTTAGAGGCCAGGTAATATTACATACTGTGAAAGGAACATACATTATTCAACATTTCTTCTTTGAAGGGCATTCATTTTTGTGAAGTTTTGGCCAATGAAAGAAATCTGAAAGAGCATTGCTGTATATAAATCTTCATGAAGTGTGTGTGTGTGTGTGTGTGTGAGAGAGAGAGAGAGAGAGAGAGAAAGAGAGAGAGAGATCCCTTTCTCTATAAATAACTGTTGAAGAAGAAACAGGGGGTAGGGTGAGCTGTTGAAATGAGGCCATGGATGTTCAGCACCGGCTGCTTGTGTCTGGCACAGGGCCGGCAGCGATTGGATGCACATTCTGGGGAATGCACACTTAGCTTACATACACAGTCTGCTCAGCTAGTGCACACATCTGAAAGTCATGTCTAGTCTGAGCTCTAACCTGCAAAAGAAACAAGACTGAACTGCAAGAATTTTGGAATAATAAGGAAATGATAGTATTTTGTGCAAAGAACTTTTTTTTTTACAACTAACACTTTCTGGAAAGATGTTTTTCATTTGTAATATAAAATGACTCTCATCCTACCCAGCCCTAGGCCTTAAAGATAAGGAGAACAGAGACAGATACAGAAATATAAAATGAAGTGTCTTGTGAGGTTTCAGTTTTATAGTTCTCACCAGCAATAATCAATAAAAATCTTTCAGTTTACATTTGTAACTTTTCTGGTGGTATTGAGGCTTGAACTCATAACCTCATGCTAATTAAGCAAGCACTCCACCACCTGAGCCACTTGCTAGTACCTGGTTATACTGGTGGGCTTTTTTTTTTCTTCTTTGATTGGTTTTGTTTTTTTTTCAAGATAGGTCTTGGTTTATGTCAGGGCTGGCCTGGATTGTGAACCAATTTGAGCCCCCACTCCCCTTTACTAGGACTTGAACACAGGGGTCTGGGTACCTATCCTTAGCTTTTCTGCGCAAAGCTATTGCCTTATCCCTTGAGCCACAACTCCACATCTGGCTTTCTGGTGGCTAATTGGAGGTAAGAGTCTCATGGACTTACCTACCAGGTTTGGCTTTGAATAGCAATCCTCAGATGTCAGCCTCCTGGGAAGCTAGGATTACAGGCATGAGCCACCACTGCTAGACTTGTTATATTTTGTATTGTGTCATGGAGACAGAGTCTTCCTATGGTAGCCCAGGTTGGCCTTGAACTCATTTTGTAGCTCTGGCTGGACTCCAACTTGAGAGCCCCTTACCTCAGGTTCTTAAGTGTGAGGACCACAGGCGTAGTATGCCACAGTGCTTAATGTATTTTGAAGATTCTTCCCCTAATTGTTATTTATTTGTAGTCACCTATCCCTTAACAATGGGAATACATTCCAATAAATGTGTAGTTAGGTGATTTTACTTGTCTCTGAACATTATTTACGCAAACTAAGGTGATGATTAGTGGTTATATTGTCCCTTGATCATGTAATTTTTTCCCCCCTGGTAAGGGTCAAACCTAGGGCCTCACAAATGCTAGGCCAGCACTCTCACTGTAATCTTGTGGGACCCCCAAGTCATATGCAATCTGTCATTAACTAATCATTGTGGGTGACTCACTATGTAATGCTCACATATTTACAGTTTTTAATGACTACACACTTCTGTATTGCATGGATAAATCATTATTTGACTATTCTCTATGTTGATGTTTCAGTTGTTGGGGGGGTTGTTGTCATAAATAAAATACCCACAAATGATGACACATTTTCTTGATTATTGTTTGTTTTGAGATAGGGTCTACTATGTAGCTGAGGCTAGCCTTGAACTCAAAATCTTCCTGTTTCTGCCTTCCAAGTGCTGGGATTACAGGCATGAGTCACTATGCCTGGCCTCTGATTGTTTCTCTTGGGAGAAATTATTGGCCCTGTCAAAGGAGACAAACAAATTTAAGGTTTCTACCATATATACCAAGTTGACCAGCCCAGTAAAGATAGACAACGATTTATGCTTCCTAACTCTTGAAGTCTTAACCATTTGAGAGCTAACAGGTTGGTTATTCCAGTTAATTCTAATTAGCACTTTTTAAGTAATTTTTTAAAAATTACTCATAATTATGACACAACCATTTGTTTGATAAGCCAAGAAGTCTTGTTCTCAAATGGTCAAATACTCTGTAAGAACTAAGGGAGAGAGCCCTCCACTAGGGAAGAACTAACAGATATATGTCCCAGGATCGCTCACCCGTAGGGGTCACTGTTACCGTCGAGTTATGCTGGCTGGGGAGCTACGAGTTAAAACCTCTAAGAAAGCATGCGTTCATTTTTAAATGCCTGATTCGCCTATATTTCTTAAGTTGTAAACTAAATAATACCCAGCAGCAGGGCAGACGAAACACGATGCCAAGTTCTTTACAGAATGACAAGTACCCCTCCACTGCCAATGCTGAATGAAATGAATGCAATGTGTACTACTCACCCTGAAGGCCTGGAAGTGCTCTCTTTAGAGGAAGCATTAGCTAATTAATTGCCTAACACCCTGACAGGTGTCATTGAAGGGAAGGAAAAGAATGTTCCTTGCTGTGGCCCACGGGATGCCCTCCCCTCGCCTCCTTTAGCTTGCGCCTCTGGTTTCCTGCACCGTCTCAAGCCCGATGTTCCTGGCAGTCTAGCTTGCCACTGGGGTTGGAAAGCGGTGCTTTCAAGTTTCTAGGTTCTCATCGCAGGCTGGGGACCGGACTGGCAGCTTCAGGACCAGGGCAGGAAGTGGCCAGGTGTGCCGGGAAAAGTGCCAGCCTTTCCTTACCAAGCAAATGCAAAGCAGCCGTGGTTTCCCACCCAACCCTCCGCATCCGGGGCTGAGGCGGCCTGGGTGGGGGCTGTGTATCCTCGGCGGTGTGCTCAGCTTTTATAACTGAAGCCCCACGATCGCCGACCGCCGCCCTTCCCCTGCCGCGCGCTGGGCTGGGGTCGTCCCGGGAGTGTGAGGGGTGCAGAGGCGGGTGTGCAAGCTTCATCTCTTCCTCTCGGGGTGCAGACTTCCACCTAGGTGCTAGCACGTCGTCTGCCCCGGCGGCAGGGACCAGGGACCGGGCCGGGCTCCCCGCTTCCCACCCACCGCCAACTCGGAGGCTGGGACTTGGCGGAAACTCTGCTCACCTACGGGACCCCGGCTCTGGCAACCAGAAGCACCCGGCGGCCATAGCTGCTGCTGATAGTGAGCTGGGCGGAGTGTGTGGGGGTGTGTGGGGGTGTACGTGTGTGTGTGCCCCCCGACTTGCACAGCCAGGTGTGGTGGGCTGACCCCGCACCCCCTACTCCTCAAACTCCCCGCTTTGCCTCCTCCCCCAGTGCCACGTTGGGCAGACGCCAAGGCTGCAGGTTCGAGACGCCCCGCCTCCTTCCCTCCCCTTGGGGCCAGCAGCGCCGGCCGGAGCCTTTCCCAGTCCGCAGACGCAGCTGAGGTTTTGGAACTTTCTAGATAGACATCAGCCGGCTGGATCTTTTGCCTCCACCCCGCGCCTGGGCTACTGCTCACTTCCCCACCCCCGACGATCCCACTTTCTACCGTGCTCCCCCATCCCAACAGCTCCGGCCCTGACACTCCAACTTTTTCTTTTGCGCGCGCTCAGCGCTTGACTGGGTGTCCCGCTACCGTGCCAAGGAGCGCGCGCACCCCAACCTCTCGGCTCGCCGGGCCTCGTCCCTGGCTTCGGAGTGCCCTCGAGTCCCTCCGCCAGCGCCCGGGGCCCGCCCCTGCCTCACAGCTGACCCTCCAGGAAGCATTAAACCCAAGCGACCCGGCCTCCTCCTTCCAAACTCCGGTCGCGCCAGGTGTTTTCTCTCGTGCCTGGCGAGTGTCCGGGCGGGTGATCGGCAGCGTCCGCGCCGCCCCGTCGGGTGTCGGGGCGCACGATGGCGGGGTGCTGCTGTCTGTCGGCCGAGGAGAAGGAGTCGCAGCGCATCAGCGCGGAGATCGAGCGCCAGCTCCGCCGCGACAAGAAGGACGCGCGCCGCGAGCTCAAGCTGCTACTGCTGGGTGAGTGACTGCGTCTTCCCCGCCCAGAGATCCGGGGGTTCTCGTCCCGGCCCCCTTCACTCCCGGGCCTGGAGTCCTGCGGTGTGAAACTCTGATTCGTTATTATTCCTAGGGAGAGGGGTTGGTTCCTGGAGGCCGGCAACTCGGGGGTGGGGGTGGGGGGGAGATCTTTGGTACCAGGCATTTTGTATGTTTTTGCCACTCGGCAAAAACTTTCAGACTCCCCTCCTTCTTAAGCCCCTATCTGAAAAAGGGCTAGGACTTAACCCTGATCTCTTGTCTGCTTCCACCACCTTTTCTGGTTTGCCCTTCTGCAGAACCCCAACTTGGGTAGTGAAACTGTGGCAGGGAGCTCTGCCTGACACACACCACGGGTTCATCGCTAGCTCTGGCCTGCACAACTAAATTCTAACAGGGTGACTAGGGTTGACCAGGTGTAGGACTTTAGAGTTCTTATGGGCCTCAGCTGATGATACAGGCAGCAGGCTTTCTCTCCCCTTTAGAGAATTAGAAATGGATACCTAGAAAAAGGACAAACTTGCCCGGATGAAGAAAAGGCAGAGCAGGCAGGCCAGGCCAGTTGGTGGGAGTGGAGTCCATGTCCTTAGCCTCCCTTCTGACTCCCTGATTTCCTCCCCCTGGCTCCCATGGGTCCACTGGAAGGATGAGGCCTGTGGATTTGCTGCTGACCCAGCTATGCTTTCCTTAGTTCATCAGCCTCGTTTGGCCTGTGCGAAGGTCTTTCAGAAACAGAAAGAAAACTGTTTAAGACTCTAAGGCAAGGCTTCTGCCCCAGCCATATAGAATGCCTGCAATCCAGTAAAAGGAATACTGGCCTTTCCCTTCTTTCACACCGAAACACCAGCTGCCCACGATTTTCTAAATAGCTTGCTTTCCAGATAGGAATCCTCTCTTCTACTGTCTGCCTGTTCATTCTTTAATATGTTTAAGTAGTCACCATTCTGGAATGCTTAAAGCAAAGGCAAGTGGATGCAGTTAGGAGAAAATAGAGGAGACAGTCAGTACACTATTTAGGCCTGGGCACAAGATTCTCCTGTATTAAACTCAAGAGGGCCTGGTCTGGGGTTGGAGGCATGGCTCAGTTGGTAGAGCACCAGCCAATGAACAAAGTGTGCTGAGTTTGAGCGTCCATCTCCCAACAACAGAAAGTAAAAGAAAAGAGGCCCTGGTCTGATTTTCCCAGGCTGTGCTGTCCCCATGGAGCTGGAAGTCTGCAAGTCCAAGGGCCTGTCTACCCCAGAGTCCACACTGCCCACTCCCACAAGGCCCCAGTGTAATTCCCTGCTCAAATGGCACCAAGCCCTCTCTGCTAGGGTCTCAGCCAGTAGGAGGTGGACAGTATGCCCTCAGAGTGCCCCAAGTGGCAGCTGCTTGCTAAGATTGTGGAGGAGTTTTTCTTTTTCTTTTTTTTTTTTTGGGGGGGGGGAAATGGCTTCCGGGGGACAGAGGGTGGCCAGGTGGGGAAGGAAGGGACTCTGTCCATTGGCCAGGGCTGCCCTTCCATGTCTAGCCTAGAACTCTTGAGGAATCTGAGAATTCTGAATTGAATCCGGCCTTCCAGGCTGTTATCAGGCTAAATTTGTTAAGGGGGAGGATTAAATGACAGTTTGCTACCTTGCTTAATAGGACTCAGGGCTTCATTTGTATTCTTGGCCAGACTGCTCCCTCTGCCAAGAAAACAAACCAAACAAGGAGCAGATAGGGCTTTAGTTGCACACCTTTTCTTTTCAAGAGCAGACAGAAACTTAGTTCATTCTGAAATCCTTAGCTCCTTAGCTTTATTTGCAGTGTATGAAGGATGGTGACTGGAATATGCCAAAAGCATGACCAAAGATGGCTGTGTGTTTGAAAAATGATACATTAAGCCTAGCCATAGGCATTGCTCATGAACCTACTTGCCTGATATAAAATGCTTGCTTTTGAACTCGGAGTAGGGGAGGAATGTGGGTAAGTTCTTTGTCTTAAAAGCCACATTTAATCCAGGTGATGAGAAAGCCTTCTGAACTCCAGGACCCCTGCCTCACTCTTACCCCAACTCTGATCTGACTTCCCAGGACTCCCCTTTGACTCATGCCTAGCTGGGACTATGGGGCTAGCACACCTTCTCAGTGATCATTTTCCTGTGAAAAACAGTTTCCAAACTTCATGGAGTCATTCAGAGGCTCAAAGATGGACTTAAGTTCCAATTTGTTTCTTAATTCTTCTCCTTTCTTTCATTCCTTCTTTTCTCTTTCCTTCCTTTTTCTTATTCTTTCTCCCTTTTTCTCTCTTTTCTTCCCCTCCTCTTCCCATCCTCCCTCCTCTCCCCCTCCTTCCCTCCTCCTTCCTCCTCCCTCCCTCCCTCCCTTCCTCTTTTCCTTCCTTCCTCTCTCCTTCCTTCCTTCCTCTTCCCTCCCTCCCTCCCTCCCTCTCTCTCTCTCCCTCCCTCCTCCTCCTCCTCCTTCCTTCCTTCCTTCCTTCCTTCCTTCCTTCCTTCCTTCCTTCCTTCCTTTCTTTCTTTCTTTCTTTCTTTCTTTCTTTCTTTCTTTCTTTCTTTCTTTCTTTCTTTCTTTCTTTCTTTCTTTCTTTCTTTCTTTCTTTCTGTGCCAGTTCTAAGACTTGAATTCAGGGCCTGGGCACTGTCCCTGAGAATGCTCCCCCACACACACCCAGGGCTAGCACTCTAGTACTTGAGCTACAGTTCCACTTCCAGATTTTTAGTGGTTAATTGGAGATGAGAATCTCATATGACATTTCTTCCCAAGGCTGGTTTCGAACCATTATCCTTGGATCTCAACCTCTTGAGTAGCTAGAGTTATAGCTGTGAGCCATCAGCACCTAGTTCCAGCTTCCTTTATTGTAGCATAGTCCATTTCTTTATTTTTGAGCTAAAGGGATAGTCAGTGACTCTGAAGATACCAGAAGAGTCATACAGTTAGAGGGAAAGTTCAGGTCTCAACAGTAGGTGGATTAGATCTACCATAGAAGAAACTAGATCCAGAGAAGTTAGTTTATGGCAAAAAGTGGTAGATTTGCTCTTGAAGAAACTCCACTTCGAAAATGGGAGTTAGGATCCTGGCCCCCCAGCCAGCGACTCTCTAATTAAGCAAGTCTCCGCGGGACGTTTCTGAAGGGCTTTCAGCAGACCACTGCAGTGCTGGTACTTAAGGGCACAGAAAGGGAAAAGCTACTGTGTAGAGGAATTTCCGGATGCCAGTGTGACTTCTCATCAGGAGTAGATGAGGAAAAGAAAGGATAATTTTGGCTCTAGTAGAAAGAAATTCCTTATCAGTTCCTTACTTAAAGTAAGACAAAAAGGAATTCTGCAAAGAACACCGATGTGTAGTATTTGGTAGAAAGAACATATCGGGATGATAGCAATTAACTGAGAGAAAATGGGATTTTTTTATTTAATGTCAAATGAAGCTTGATGTGGTTTGCTAATGGGGCTGAGTATCTCCAACTCTGATGGCTTAACTTTGAATATACCCCTTATCTCGGAACTCTTGGGAAAAAAGAGGAGTTGTTATTTAACCTATGCTGGTTATATTTGTTTGCTAAGGTTACCATAAGAAAATACAAGACTGGGAGACATAGTTTACCATCTCAAGGCCAAGATCAAGGAGTCACAAGTTTGCTTTCTCCTTGACTTGCAGATAGCAGCCTTTTTATAGTGTATTACACAACCCTGGTGTTTCTTACTAGATGAGGGCCCTGCTCTAAAAGCCTAAACTTATTTTATCCCCTCTCTGAAAACATGTCTCCAAATACAGGGCTGGGGATATGGCCTAGTGGCAATTAGATTCTGAAATATAAGAGGTTGAGACTTCAACATGTGAATATCAACAATATGATATAATTCAGCCACTAACACTGGCGCAGGGGTTAAACATGTACATTCTTAGGCCAGATTGCCTGGGTTCAAATCCAGGCCCTAGCATTTCTCGCTATGGACTAATGTTTCTGGATTTTTTCTGGAGAGTGCTCAGTAAGTGCTAGCTATCAGTACTTTGGTGAGTATATTCAGGAACCGGTGCAGCGTCATTTTCTATTTTAGTTAACCAGTTGTAGGTTGCCCAGCAGCTTGTTGACATTTTTTTTGATAGTGCTTTAACAGAAATGTTTTACTTTTGAGTTTCTTCTAGTTTTTTTTTGAGCCATAAACTTAAAGTCTCTCATTCTATTTAACAAAGAGTTGGAAAATCTGAATCCCAAAATGTTTTGATTTTTTTTTTTAGACCTAACAAACTCCTGTTTTTTGAACTAGCTATCATCTTCCTGGTCAGGTTGCCTACTGGAGAAAATAGGGCAGAGAGTGTCACTTTCTTAGAAGAAAAGGAGTAAAGGAGAAACACTCCTAAGTTCCATTGTCTTCATGCATGTGGTTTGGCAGACTTTTTCAAAGGGCCAGGCATAGTGCTTTGGGCCGGGGAATGAGTTTTCCAAGCTGCTCAGGGGAGGGTAGTTTACTAAATTGCTATGAGGAAGATGGGCCTAAAAGTGTAATGGACATTACCTGGACATCACAAGATGATGCAGGAAAAGTGCAGAGGAGGTGCTTCGGAAGGAGGAACCACTGAGATGGGAAGGACAGGTGCTCATGACTGTTCACAGGTGGGAGGGAGAGTGTGTGTAAACTCTCCCCACCTGCCTCAGGAGGCATCTGCTGAGAGTAAAGGAAGTTCTCTGATTCTGGGATGGTGGGATGAATCTTTTGGGAGCAAGACTACTTTGAGGTGTTTTTTTTTTTTAAAAAAAAAACCAATTTGAGAATTGTGTTCATTTTAAAATAGTTACTAGTATAAAATAGTTTATTGTTGGTTTGGGCCATAATATGCTTAGAAAGGGAACCGTGTGGCTTGATCTGTGACTTATCCCCAACCTGCTTCCATCTGTAATACGACCATCCTGTAGTCCTCTCAAGAAAGAGGCAAGCCCCCCTCTATCTCCTACCTTTCAATGCATATAAATCTGAATTCAGTGCATAATATCTTCTGAAATATGGAAAAGTCACCCATCACCAAATTGTCATTTTTGGTGCATACAGGGAATTGTTTAGACAGAGGCAGAGTCATGATCTAGAAAATTCCTGTCATTTCTCAAGTTCTCTGTGTTCCTTGGTAGCCATCTTCCTCCCCCAAGTCTTTTTTTTTTTTTTTTTTTTTTTTTTTTTTTACTTTTAATGTAGAAACACTTTTGAGAGAATGAGGTTAAGAATATACAAGGGGGGCTGGGGATATGGCCTAGTGGCAAGAGTGCTTGCCTTATATACATGAGGCCCTGGGTTCAATTCCTCAGCACCACATATACAGAAAACGGCCAGAAGCGGTGCTGTGGCTTAAGTGGCAGAGTGCTAGCCTTGAGCAAAAAGAAGCCAGGGACAGTGCTCAGGCCCTGAGTCCAAGCCCCAGGACTGGCAAAAAAAAAAAAAAATGTATATACAAGGAATATACAGGGAGCAGGTATGTTCTTTTCCCAATTCACTTTGATCTCACAAAGAAAGATAAAAGAAGTTAAAATGATTACATTCTCCTCAGTTTTTCTTGTGTTTAAGGGAACTCTTGTACATGGTGGTTTTTACCTCTAGCTGCTTCAAGGGCATTTCACTAAAAGCAAGGATAATATCTTTTATATAAATACAGCCCAATTAAACATCAGTAGATGTAGCCATGATGTGACATTTGTGCCCATCATCTTCCATAAACCTATTTCGTCAGTTGGTCCAAGAATGTTCTTAGTGACATTTTCTCATTCACAGCATGGAGTCTAGTGTGGAGATTGCATTTGATTCTTTTTAGTTTCTTAATGTGAAACATTTCAATAGGCTCTCATTACTTGTGATCTTGAATGATACAACCCCACCCCCCTCCATTATACCAATGGAACTTGGGTCTCTGCCTTTCTTAGGATTAGAGATGAGGACTCTGTGTGGATTCCGGGCTAGAGTAATGCATGGATGTTGTCTTTCTCAGCAGTCACCCATGGATGTATGCTGTGCCCATCTTCTCATTCCTGATGCTTGGTTGCTTGGCCAGGATGTTGGTTGTTTTATGCATTGTATCATAATTTTGTGGCGAGACACTTTCTGGTGCCTCATGAAAAAGCCCTTCTGAATAACTTCTATTTTCAGTTCTGGAGATTGAACACATAACCTTGTATATGCTAGGCAAACTGTCTGCCACTGAGCTACAAATGTCCTCCTTGGCTTGGAGTCTTTTAGTTTAGTTATTCTGGCCCGGTCCAGATCATCAACATGATGGCTGTGGATGGTTTTCCTGCCTAGTCCTCCCTTGCCTACATCTCACCAGGCCTCTGACATTCTATTCCAACAGCCTTCCTGGTGCCCTGACTCATTTGTTACAAACTCAATGAAGTCACTTGGTGCACAAATTGTGCCAGATTTGGGCAATGAGATCCCCTCTAAACTGACACCGTGTTACAGTGACAGACTCCCATCATTTCCTTGGGCACTCCCTTACTTCCTGGCAAAACAAGACGCTCCAGTCTCATCTTGTTCCCTCCTGTGTGAACAGTCAGCCATTTCTCCAAGGGTCCTGCTGGCCTTTAATGGAGAAGAACATCTTTCCTTTTAAGATGCTTAAGCCATTTGAAGCAAAGATATCCAGTGCATTAATCCATACCAACCACCATTATCTGAAGAGCCAAGTGTCTTTGGTGTGTCATTAGAGGATGAAACCTTTGAGACTTTATTAGATCTTACAAACTGTGAACAGTAATAGAATGGAAAGATCTTACAGTAAAGTATGGCAAAAAGCAATGTGAGAAAACACCTTAACCCTCAAGAGTCTCCCTCCTCTTCCCTCTCCCTGCCTCCCCTTCTTTCCTCCTTTTCCTCTCTCCCGTCTTCCCCCTCTCCACCCTCCCCTTTGGCCCCCTTCCTTCCTTCCTTCCTTCCTTCCTTCCTTCCTTCCTTCCTTCCTTCCTTCCTTCCTTCCTTCCTTCCTTCCTTCCTTCCTTCCTTCCTCCCTTCCTCCCTTCCTCCCTTCCTCCCTTCCTCCCTCCCTTCCTCCCTTCCTCCCTTCCTTCCTTCCTTCCTTCCTTCCTTCCTTCCTTCCTTCCTTCCTTCCTTCCTTCCTTCCTTCCTTCCTTCCTTCCTTCCTTCCTTCCTTCCTTTCTTCCTTGTGCTGAACTTGGGGCTTGAACTCAGGTCCTTGGCATTGCTCCTGAGCTCTTGTGCTAGGTGAACCACAGTTCTGCTTCTGGCTTTTTTTTGATGGTTATTTGGAGATAAGAGTCTCACATGACTTTCCTGCAGGGTCTGACTACAAACCACAGCCCTCAAATCTCAGCCTCCTGAGTAGTCAGGATTACAGGTGTGAGGTGTACCACGGGTACTAGGCTTTTCTTTTCTTTTTTGTCAGTTGTGGGGCTTGAACTCAGGGCCTGGGCATTGTCCCTGAGCAGTTTTGCTCAAGGCTAGCAATTTCTAGTCTGCATCATCCTTTACTTCATTTCCTCCCAAGCTATTGCTTGAATCACAAAGGAAGACTACTATAAGAACTTCTACATCTGACATGATAGGTCAGAAAAAGATTTTTAGTAAATCACCATAGCAAAGCTACTGTATTACTAAAGACAGTGGTCGAAGCTGAAACACAGAGACTTTGTGGGAAAGGATTCTCATCAGGTCCTCTGGTAAAATTAATAATGAGTGTTGAAGACTGTGCATGAGCAAGTGCCACTACAGAGGAGGTGAGGGAGATTTCTGCAGAGAGAGCTGTCATTGTGTCTTGGTTCCATCCATTCCCTCGTGAGTATCATGATGCTCTGGGTTGATTTTTGTCCTCCCATGGAGATGTTATCAGTGAGCATTCCTGGGCCCCGCACAGCTGACCAGCACTGCATATCACATATATGGCTGCTAGTGAGTGTGGATGCCCTGAGCCGGGGCCCCTAGGAACCACGTAGCCAGTGCAGACACTGTGAGGGAAAGGAAGTGTGCCAGTGGAAATCTGAGGGCTAGAGAGGTAGAGCGAATGGCAGGAGCCTCTTGAGCAGCTCTGATTTCATTACAAGTGCTAGCCTTATGCCGATGTGTAAATTCACTGTGCTGGCCAGGGGTCTTGGTTGCTGATCATCTAAACAGAAGCATAATTTATTGGCAGTGAAGCAGGGGAATTGACATCGAGGGGAACTAGAGCACAGGCTCAGCAAAAAGACAGGACCCTGACAGCCAGCTCTGGAATCAGACCATACTGTCAGAAAAATCAAGCCAGGGGGCCCCATACCCCATCTAGAGCTGCTGCTAGTGCTGTACTTCAGTCCTACCACCCCAGCTGAGCTACATATCCCTGTGATGGATCCTCTTCTGTATCCCTCTGACACTTTGCAAACATTGGGGACATCTGGCTGTGGCCAATTACCAGGTTTCCAAAGGTGGTGATCATGGCACCAGCCTTACTGGGTTTAAAAGCAAAGCTCTTTCCTGGTGAGTGGGATGCATCCTAGGCTGTGCATGACCTGTATCATCTATTAAATGAGCATAGCAAATGTGAGGTTTCAGGTTGATACTGGCATTAGAATTCAGCAGAAAGAAGTGCCAGGAGCCAGTTTTAATGTGTATGCATGTGGGCAATACTGGGGCTTGAACTCAGGACCTTGTGCTCTTGCTTGACTTTTTTGCTCAAGGCTGGTGCTTTGCCACTTGAGCCACACCTCTGTTTTTGGCATTTTACTGGTTAATTGATGGTAAGACTCATAGATTTGACTGTCTGGGCTGACTTTGAACTGCGATCCTTAGATCTCAGACTAATGACTAGCCAGCATTATAAGCCCGCACTGTCCTCACTGGCCCTCAGTCCACTTCAAAGTAAATTTAGAACATAAGATTATCTTGCTTAAACCTAATGTCTTGCCAGGAGCTGGTGTGGAAACCTGTAATCCTAGCTATTTAGGAGGCTGAGATCTGGAAGCTCTGAATTTGAAGCTAACATGGGCAGCAAAGTACTCCAGACACTTTCTCTCTAAAGAAATCAGTGAAAAGTCAGACTGGATGTATGGTTCAAGTGGTAAAATGCTAGACAAGCAATTGTAACGCCCCAGTTCAAACTCTAGTACTGGTTTAAAAAAGACAATTTCTTACTGTCTTAGGCTCATATTTGGAATAAATTCCACATGCCTCATGGAGTTTGTATCATTTGTCCTCCCCTGGTTTACTGTCCGAAGCCACACATACTGCCTTTCTGTTTTTTGGGGTTTTTTTTTTGCATACCACAGACTTCTTTTTGCCTCTGGATCTTTTGTCTTGTTATCTCTTCTGTCTGGAACGTTCTTTTTCTGTTGCCCATTCTCTCTTCAAGTATGTGGCTGTTTCCTCTTTATCTTTGCATCTCAACTCAAAATTTTATCTCTTTGCAAGGCATGTCCTAGCCACATGACTTTTGTATCATGTACTCCTAATTGCTCAATTCTATTACCCAGTGCTGTTTCATGTAACTTTTATTGTGGAATTAATCTAGATTGTGTATGTGTGTGTATAGGGATACTTGGGGCCTCCTACTTGCTACCATCCCATCAGCCAATTCAACGTTGGTTACTTTATTTTTGTGTGTACTGGTCCTGGGCTTGAATTCAGGGTCTGAGCACTGTCCCTGAGCTCTGCTTCTGGCTTTTTGATGGTTAATTGAAGATGAGTCTCGCAGACTTTCTTGCCAAGGCTCGCTTTGAACTGCAATCCTCAGATCTCAGCTTTCTGAGTAATTAGGATTATAGATGTGAGCTGCTGGTGCCCAGTTGTTGGTGTTTTTTTTTATATATAAGGTCTCATTTTCTACCTGAGCCCAACTAGACTGTGACCTTCCTATTAGTGCCTCCCTTTGTTGCTGCAGTGATAGGGGCATGCCACTACACCCAGTTATTGGTTAAAATAAAATCTTTTGGATTTTCAGGCTCTAACCTTGGACTGCAGTCCCCTGTCTCTGCCTCCTGTAGGTAGGATTATAGGTTTGAACCACCATGCCCAGCTTGACTTGGAATTCTTATTTGCTTAGTTTTTGGCTTCTACTTCTTGACTGAATGAACATGAACAAGAAGTCCCACCTAGATGATATGACAGTGACAACAAAAACAATTTCAACAATAGAAAGACTTTTAAATACATATGTCAGTCTTCAATTGATGACAAATGTAAACTTGGTCTCTTTACCACCAAGTGTGCAAACCTTCGTTACACGGATGGGGGTGGGGAGGGCCAAGATTGATGAAGAGACTTGGCAGATAGCTTGGAGCTAGTTGGCCAAGGCTAGAAGTCTACTTTCTTCTTTCTTTCTCTTACTTTGCTTTTTTTTTTGTGCAGGGCCTGGGGCTTGAACTAAGAGGCTGGGCACTGTCTTTGAGCTTTTTGTGCTTTACCACTTTGATCCACAGCTCCATTTCCAGCGTTTTGGTGGTAAATTAAAGATAAGAGTTCCACAGACTTTCTTGCCTGGGCTGGCTTCTAACCATGGTCCTCAGATCTCAGAGTCCGGAGTAGTTAGGATTATAAACATGAGCCACTGGCGTCTGGCTAGAAGGTGAATTTCTTAATTGCCAGTTCATTCTTCTTCCACTGACTCAGAAAAGTCTTCATATTGAATTTCTTTGTTTCTAAGGCAACATTGATCGTTAGACATGTTATTGATCTGAGAACAGCTTCAGACATCACCATCATCAATGTGCATATCCATGTAATGACTTCTCAACCTCAAAAATGTTGTTTCAGATGGAAATAAGTCATGGGATCAAGGATGTAAGATGACTCACGTCACTTTCTTTTTCCTCTAAGGAGACTATACAAATGTAAACTGAAGAAAAACTAGTTATGGACATAGTATTCAATGTGATGAAATCAATTTCGGTGCTGAAATGAGATGAGATGAAATGAATATTGCCATCAGCCCATGGGAGGTTTTTCAAGTGGTCCTGTAACATTAAAATCTGTGGGATGTTGTTTATAAAGCAGATTTAAAATGAGAGCAACCATTTTCTCCAGTGTCTGAAGAACTGTGGATGGGCCACATCCAGGCAATTGATGAGTTTAGAGTTTCATGTAATAGCTTGAGGTCTCTGCCTACCACTAACCTCACAGTGTTATTCTTAGTTATACTTATCTCCTCTGCTTGTGTTAATCTAGAAAGATTAAAAAAGGAATATAGACCTGATCAGGACCTTGAAGATGGGCAGATTAGAAAATTCTTGAATTTATTACCTTTTTATTTTGTTGGTCGTGGGGCTTGAACTCTGGGCTGGGGTCCTGTCCCGAGCTCTTCAGCTCAAGGCTAGTGCTCTACTATATGAGCCACAACTCCACTTCTGGTTTTCTGGTGATTAATTGGAGATAAGAGTCTCATGGACTTTCCTGCCCAGGCTGGCTTTGAACTACGATCCTCAGATCTCAGCCTCCTGAGTAGCTAGGATTATAATTGTGAGCCATTAGTGCCCTGCAAATTTATTATTTTTTACATGCCCAGTATCTTAATCATTACTCATCTTGAATATGAAATTATGCCTGAATTAATGGTGTCATGAAATAGAAATTGAGCCTGGACTCCAGGAATAAGATAAAATTTAGAAAATGTTCTTATATTCCATATAGATTTTTTTTCTTATAACCAAATATGGTCAGATTCTGAAATATAATTAAAGCTGGAATTTTGAGAATTCACCAATTGTTCTGTTTCTTCTTTATTCTGAAATAATTTGCTCAAGCAGGACTCTATAGTTATTCTTTTTTCTGTAATACCTAATATGAAAAGTAACAGTAATAAAGTAGTAATGTTTATATAACCAATCTTTATTCTAGGTACTGTAAATGAGTGGTGTCATCCTTCCTCACCAGACTCGAGGTATATTTCATTTATCTTCTGAGTCTCCATGACGAGGTTGCTATTTGGATAGAGCCAGGATCTGAACCCAGACAGTCTGACTCCAGAGCCCTGGTTCCAGTCACAATCTTGCTTCTGTCTTACAAAATCTATCCTAAAGAGCCTGCCTGTCTTGTGCACCCCACCTTGCCACTCTGTGTCATTCTCTCCTGCATGTCCTCCATCCATCTCTACGCCATTGTCACCTGTTGCTCACCAACCCCACACTTGTTCTCAACACTGCAGGGCAATAACTTTTTAAAATAGAATTTACACTGTTGTTTTCTTGTTCAAAATCATCCTGTCTTCTCATTCCTGTTGGGGGCAAATCTGAAATCTGAGAAAAGTGTGTCTGAGAAAAGTGTATCTGTCCTCTGATGACCCCTCTGCTGTTATTCCCCATGACCACTTGGTTCTGGCTATTGGACCTCTTTCAGGACTGTCAACAGGCCAAACTATTCTTAGAATCTCAGTATGGATCCATCAGCCTGTAATCCTCCTCCTTACTAGTCATCTGGCTAAGGTACTCATTTTCAGAATGCATATGAAATATCCCTTTCCTTCTAGAAACCTGTGCCTACTATCTAAATGAAATCCCTGGAACATTCTCTTACAATAAGCTGGTGGTAGGAGCCACAGCAGCCCTCTTTCACCATGAGGGTTTTAGGGTTTGGGGAATGAAAAGGCCACATATTAAAAAATCCCATGTCTCCAATGCCATCTGTAGTCCTGCTGTATAAGCCCTGAGCTGTGAATGATTGGAGCCTTTTGTGATAGTGGCTAACTTGGAATCCTAGCTAATAAAATATTATCTGCTCCGCTTTGCACTTAACCTTTTTTTTTCAGGGGCGGGGGGTGGAGAGCCAATTCTGGGGCTTGAACTTGGGGTCTGGACTCTGTCTCTGAGCTTCTTTTGCTCAAGGCTAGTACTCTACCATTTGCGCCACAGCGCCACTTCTGGCTTTTTCTGAGTGGTTTATTGGACATAAGCACCTCATGACTTTCTTGCCAGGGCTGACTTTAAACCGTGATCCTCAAGTCGCTACCTCCTGAGTAGCTAGGATTACAGGTGTGAGTCACCAGTGCTTGGCTATGCACTTAATTTTTTTTTTTAATACTAAGGATATCTTGGGATTCTCTCCAAATTAACAACAGAAAAACTTCTGATGGTACTCTTGTCCAGCTGGTGGTACTGTGTCGGGGTTTTGCATGTTCCATCATTGATATAAGTGATTCAGGAGTGCTTGCTGCTTTCCCTTGCAGTGCAGTGTCTACATGTTTGATAGATGCTTTCTCACAGCAAAGAAACATTTGTGGTTGATTCTTTTAATAGATATTGAGTTTATTAGAGCTGGAACTTTTAAATGTAAAACTTAGTTTTCATGCATCTTTAATGTGTGCTTAAATGTCTTTGTAAACCCAGTACATTTTTTGTTTTTGTTTTTGGCCAGTCCTGGGGCTTGGACTCAGGGCCTGAGCACTGTCCCTGGCTTCTTTTTGCTCAAGGCTAGCACTCTGCCACTTGAGCCACAGTGCCACTTCTGGCCATTTTCTGTATATGTGGTGCTGGGGAATTGAAACCAGGGCCTCATGTATACGAGGCAAGCACTCTTGCCACTAGGCCATATCCCCAGCCCAGTACATTTTTTGTTAACAACCAAACACATACTCCTCATAATTGTTTTTATTGGTTTTTCAATATGCTGTTAATACTACTTAATAATTCACGGAATTATTAAATTTCTCTATATTTGAAGACATTTACGCAATAAAATCTTGAGTATTCTCAAGTTCTTCCAAATATTTAATTTTTAATAAATGTTATCTAGAAAAGCTGGCAAGCAAATGCTAAGCATTTAGGTGACCCTTTCTATACCTCCTCAGCCTGAGGTAGTACAAAGTTAGAATTCAAATTTAGAATTCAAATATGGATTCTAATATAATAAGTCATTATGTATTTACTAGTAGTATAACTGAATATTTAATACCACATTCCAATACCTTAAAATAAAATCAACATAAAAAGGATAAAGTCTGCTCTGTTGCTTAGGCTCCCATCCTATCTTGGGTCCAAGTAATCCTCCTATCTCTGCCTCCGAGTAGTTGGGACTACAGGTGTGCATCACTAGGGCTAGCTGCATTGTCTTTAAGAATGTTTGCGTTTAAAGAAGGAAAAAATAGATCTCACTTTCAAGGAAAAAGAGATAGTTTTGTTATACTTAAAAACTTGTTATTATAAAGGTGTTGTAGAGAGGTTATAGTTACATAATTCAGGTAATTAGCACATTTTTCTATTTTTGTTAGTTGTGGAGCTTGAACTGAGGGCCTGGGTGCTGTCTCTGAGTTTTTTCACTCAAGGCTAACTTTCTACCACTTTGAGCCACAGCACCACTTCTGGTTTTCTGGTGGCTGTTTGGAGATAAGACTCTCATGGACTTTTCTGCCAGGACTGAGTTCGAACTGCAATTCTCAGAACTCATCCTCCTGAGTAGCTAGAATTAGAAGTGTGTGCCACTGGCACTTGGCATGAGTACCTTTCTTTCTGGGCAATGTCGTCCCTTACCTTGCTCTCTCCCAGGAAATATCATTTCTTCATGCTTATATATACATGTTAAACATTCCTAATCTGAATGCTTGGGATGAGAAGTGTTTGACAGTTTGGATTTTCCTAGTTTTAAGAATACTTGCTGTGTACAATGAGCTATCTTGAGGATAGAACCCAAATCCAAACTTGGGTAAGTTTATATTTCATGTGTACCACGTATTGGTAACCTCAGGGTGAGTTCATATGGGCATTTTGTGTGCTTGTCTTTAGCTGTGATGGTCACAGGGTGTTAGGTGTAGATTTTTCCACCTGTGGCATTATGCCAACTCAGTTGACAAAGTTTCCGAATTTGGAGCATTTTGGATTTGGGGTATTTGGATTAGAGTTGCAGAGCCTACATTCTGTTTTGTCTGTCCTGTGTTCAAACAGGACCCATGTGTTTCTTCACTTTCTATCAAAAACTCCAACTACTTGAGAGTGAATTAAAAGGATACTGAGGGTAAGACCTGGGTATATATTCAAAACAATAAAAGTAGAGCTCAGAGAGAGATTTAAAAAAAAAAAAAAGGATACTGAGGACTGAAGAAGATCAAATCAGTTTACATATTTATATGTGATATATGTGTGTGTGTGTGTATATATATATATATATATATATATATATTACTTATATGTAAGGACAGAATGATGAAACCCAGCAAGTACTGTTTGAAAAGAAATGGGTGGATGCTGTGTGCTGGTGGCTGACACCTGTAAAGCTAGCTAAACAGGAGGCAGAGATCTCAGAACCATGTGTCGAGGCCAGCCCAGGCAGGAAAGTCCTTGAGACTCTTATCCTCAATTAACCATAAAAAAGCCTAAAGTGAGGGCTGGGGATATAGCCTAGTGGCAAGAGTGCCTGCCTCGGATACACGAGGCCCTAGGTTCGATTCCCCAGCACCACATATACAGAAAACGGCCAGAAGCGGCGCTGTGGCTCAAGAGGCAGAGTGCTAGCCTTGAGCGGGAAGAAGCCAGGGACAGTGCTCAGGCCCTGAGTCCAAGGCCCAGGACTGGCCAAAAAAAAAAAAAAAAAAAAAAAAAAGCCTAAAGTGGAGCTGTGGCCCAAATGGTAGAGCTAGCCTTGATTACAAAAGCTCAGGGACAGCAACCAGGCCCTAAATTCAACACACACACACACACACACACACACACACACACACACACACACACACACGTAGGATAGATGGACTGAAAATATAATAAAGGGTTAATTTATTCCAAGTACACTGTACAGATCCATGTAATTACTGCAACAAAACTCTCTCATATTATTAATGTGCTGATTAAAAAATAAAAATTAGAAGGAATCAAAGGATCAGGTGTAATATAAAGCCTCTTTCTCTTTTCTCCCACTTTCAACATGGTACTGGGTTTGGAACTCAAACCCTCACGCGTACTAGGAAAGTATTCTACCACTGAGCCACAACCCCAGCCCAGAAGCCTTTAATCACAAGACAGGCCTTCTAAAAATCTCCACCATCTCTTGAAAGCAAGATTTTGCGTTCCAATGCTGCTGCTTCATTCTAAAGGTTCTCCAAGTTGGCTGAGTCGCTGCTCTGATCCCTTCTGCAGCTTGAACTTTCCCTGACCATTTCCAAATTGCCATTCAACCAGGAAGTCTTTCTCTCTTGCCTAATAATTGAATTTGTGCAGTTACTAGGGGATGGGGCAGGTGGAGGAAATGATGAGGAGGCTATGGTTTATTTGACATAAGCATTAGATAAGATTAGACTCTGGTGGTAATGTGTATCAATTAGGCACAATCTAGTGAAGTGAATTCATCCCGTGTTCACTGGAAGTGTGTATACATGCACACACCCCAACACATAACTTGAAATTACAAAGCAAATTGAATTTGCCATTAGGATAATTAAATCAATTCCATCTACAATGTAATTATCTCTCAGTGCCAACCAGAAAATGGCCAGAAACTTATTCTCCAAGATCTTTATTTCAAGTGTTCATCTTGAGCATCTGAAATTTCTTTGAAATTTCAACTCAAAGATAATGGCTCTGATATTTGATAGAGCTATAGTTAGAAATATCAGTTCTCATTTGTATATCTTCCATGATTCTGTATATTCCTTATTGTATTTGCTTCATGAATTCCTTTTAGGACTTTTCACCTTTGAACTATTTGAAAAGTTGGATGTCTTCTAATGCTTTGTGATGAGTTGCTGGAAACCTCTGGTTAAGTCTCTGTATGGCTTCTATTTGCAGTGTGATCTTGCGCAAGTCAAGAAATCAGATTCTCACCAGTATATCAAGGAGACTAGATTCAGCAGTCTTTCAATTCCTGCAGCCCAGAGTTTCTGTGGTAACTCTTCAACCACAAAGGATGCATTAGTGACCCTGATCACACAAGGGGGGATGCTGACGCTGTGGGGGGTGTGGGCGTACTTCGTTTCCAGCTTAACCTGGGAAAGAGAATCCACTCGTTGTTTGTCTTGGCATATGGCAGAAATAGTTCTTCCCGTCCCTTTGTTCACTAGCAGTCAGTTTTCATGTAACAGGAGACTCCATGCACAATACACTCAGTGTATCCAAATGGGTTTGTCAGGGACAGAAATGATCTGGCAATCTGGTTGGTACTTCTGATTGTAGTAAGAAGTATTAATGAGCTGGATGTGGTGGCTCATGCTTATAATCCCAGCTACTTTGGAGGTAGAGGTTGAGAAGATTGCAGTTTGAGACCAGCCAGACTAAAAAGCTATTGAGACCCTACCTTCATCAGTAAGCTCCTGTGATAATGCACACCTGTGATTCCAGCTACACTGGATGTGTAAATGGAGGATTGCAGTAGGAAGCTGGCACCTGGAAAAAAAAGCCAAGACCATACCTGAAAAATAATGCAAGAAAGGGTTGAGAGTGTGGCTCAAGTGGTTGAGCACCTGCTTATAAGTTTGAGGTCCTGAGTTCAAACTCTAGTAACAATAAAAAAAACTATTAACAGAAATGTCTCACAGACTGATAATGCTTTATCATTACATTAAAAATCTAGCTCTGGGTGGTGGCTCATGCCTAAAATCCTACTCAGAAGGATAAGATCTGAGGATTACAGTATGAAGCCAGTCAGAGCAGGAAAATCAGTGGGCATCTAATCTCCAATTAACTATATAAAAACAAGCCAGATGTAGAGCTGTGACTCAAAGTGGTAGAGCACTAGCCTGAACAAAAGAAATTTAGGGACAACTCCCAGGCCCTGAATTCAAGCCCAAGGACAGGCACATACACACAAAAATCTCTGGCCATCAGTTTAACATAGCTGAACATTTAGCAGCAGCAGCAGCAGCAGCAGCAGTAGTAGTAGTAACAATAATGAAGAACAACAAGCTTATAAAGCACTGACTTTATGCCAGAACCCAATGGAAACAAAACAAGCTTAAAATCTTTAATTCTTGACCTATCAGCTAATTTGGGATCATTTCCAGAAGGCAGTAGGGACTGTATTCTCCTCTCAGAGGCTGCTGGCTAATTTGGAGACTTACGGGCTCCAGTGAGGGGCCATGTGGCCACTATGTAAGGATTCTTTGATGTCTCTGCGGATAGGGAACTTTCTCAGTGCCAAGGACTGTGGATACAGAGACAAGTAACAATGACAAATGGATGTGGATTTTCAACTAAAGTCGACCTTTAACCAAACTGCTCTTTTCAAGTTCATAACCCTTTAGGAGGGAGGCTGGCTGGCTGGCTCTGCTTTGACTACCTTGGCATTTCAGTAGACAAAGACTGTGGACTGTGTGGGTGTTTGCAGCCTTTCCCCTCAGCTGTGGTTCTCAGAAGAGATTCAGTCTCACTGGGTCACCATACTTATTCTCTGCTCGGCCCTGTGCACTCTCTGGGAGAATCTGGCTCTGGATGATGAGGAGAGAATACTGGAAAAGTGACGGAGGCTGTGCTGCTTGGTAATACTGTGTCCCGGTGGGCAGAGGAGTCAGAAAAGCCATAGGACTGCAGGTCAGAGGCCGTTCTAGGGGTATATGGAGGACTCTAGGGACAGTGGTGATTGAGAGAACATGTTAAGGATACATTCTGGAAATTGAGATTCTTCTCTCTCCCCTGTTAGTGCTTTGTAACGACAAAGAACAAGATAAAAGAGAATGTGACACAATGTTAAAGATTGAGCTGCCCAGAGTCTTGATAGTTACTGAGAAAACAAAATGAACACATTGAGATATTATGGAATTCTGTTCCCTACCCCAAGAGCTGAGGATCCAGAGATTTGGTTGATGCTGTGTGACAGAGACAATGAGGTGGAAGGGACACAGGTGTGCCAGGGGCCATTGTAACGTGGGTGAAAGTGGTGTGCTCCATTTCTTTGGCTGGCCCATGACAAATCTCTCACACCCAATCTATCTACTGTAGTCATCTTTGAGGCACTTGCTTAGATAAGCCAGAGCAGCAAGTGAAATGAAGCCTTGGGTGCTGAGTCACCATGTAAAAGAAAGCTGCCAAATTTTAACATGGGCATTGGATTTCACATGCAAGTGAGGATGGTATGGTTTCATTGTCTTGCCTCAAGGATTTTCTTGTTTCTGCAACAGAACCTAGCACATTGTGACTAACATACTCTGCATGCAAACAAGCAGAGCAGTAACCTCTCTGCTACTCTCACTGACTGATTGCTCGGGTAGCTGCTGTTCATTTCTTATTTTAAAATATTTTTATTATTAAGGAGTTGTACAAAGGAGTTGCCCTTCACCAAAGCAGCTTATGAATACAGTGTATCTTGATCAATGTTACTCCTTCCAGCATTCTCACTTACCCTTCCCAACCCACCCTATCCCTTGCTTATCTTAATATGAGGTTATGCATTGATTTTTTTTGCCATTTAACAAAGCAGTTTATGTGTACAATGCATCTTTATCTGTGCCATCACTTCAACATCTTCACCCCTCTTTGACCTACTCCTTCCCTTATATTTCTCAATTCTGTAGTATATGCAATGAATTCTTGCCTGCATTCTCCTCTTCCCCCATCATTCTGCCCCTCTCCCCTTGACCTCCCCCTCTTGCAAGTACCCATTTCCTGGTACTTACTTTGTTGGACTTGGCCTTAGTCATAATAAAGAATTATAGTATTTGCCATATCCATAGTCTATTACATTTCAGTTAATTCATTTGTAAGCCCTTGCCTACCACCCAGTGTGTTTACTTGTAGATTTATAGGCACATTCTAGCTACCACAAATGACGACCTTTATTCCTTATTCTACAGGGAAAAATATATTTTGCCAGTCTTGGGGCTTGGATTCAGAGCCTGTGCACTGTCCCTGGCTTTTTTGCTTAAGGCTAACTCTACCACTTGAACCACAGCACCACTTCCCGCCTTTGCTGTGAACCCAGGGCTTCATGCATGCAAAGCAAGCACTCTACTGCTAAGCCACATTCCCAGCCTGGGAAAAAATATATATATATATTTTTTGGCCAGTCGTGGGCCTTGGACTCAGGGCCTGAGCACTGTCCCTGGCTTCTTCCCGCTCAAGGCTAGCACTCTGCCACTTGAGCCACAGCGCCGCTTCTGGCCGTTTTCTGTATATGTGGTGCTGGGGAATCGAACCTAGGGCCTCGTGTATCCGAGGCAGGCACTCTTGCCACTAGGCTATATCCCCAGCCCTGGGAAAATATTTTTAATGAATGTATTTTGTCAAGGAAGAGGATGTTAAAATACTGGGAACAATTTAGTGGCAAATTATCAGCACATAGTGAATTAAGATGGAGTTTTCCTGAAGTTAGTTCATGTTTTACAAGGTTAGCTCATGAGTGAGTGTTTTCAAAGCACTTTGTGGAGCGATGATAGCACACAGGAAGTGGTGCATTTTTAATAATACAACCTAGTGGGTTTGTGTAATACATTATCCCTAAAACTATCACCTCCATCAAGGCTTTAGGCCTTTCTTTGCCTCCTAAAGTTTTTTCCTACTTCCTCATATTCATCCTTAACAGGATCTACCCTCTTAGCGAATTCCAATGTAGGCACTGTGTTCGCTATAGACCTTATATATACCATGTAATAGATCTCCAGAACTTACCTTGTGTAAGTGAAACTTCATTTGATCACGAAGTTTTAACCATGACCTGTTATTTCCTTAATCCTCGAGTCTATGGCAACCAGCCGTTCTGTATCTAGGAGTTTGAACTCTTTTGGATCCTGCATCTAAGAGATTTTACAGGAATTTTATCTTTCCCTGCCTGTTTTATTTCTCTTAGCATAAAGTCTTTCAGGTCCATGTATATGGTGGCAGGAAAGTCCATGAGACAGACTTTCATCACCAATTAAATACCAAAAAAAGTTGGAAGTAGTGCTGTGGCTCAAGTGGCAGAACACTAGCTCTGAGCAAAAACCTCAGGGACAGTACCCAGGCCTGGAGTTCAAGCCCCAGGACTGGCACACACACACAAAAAATCATTCATATAGATTGCTATATTATGATCACTTAGTAATTCTTTTATTGATATGAGTCATGGTAATACTTATTTTCTAGTTTTATCTACTTTATATTGCTTGTGGGTACTTTGCATTTTTGGGACAGTTGATGTGTAGAAGCTTCAAATCATGAGAACATTCACAGTATATTTGTGACTATAATGGTAGCTCAATATAGAAGTCCAAAGGCCACATCACCCCCAGTATCTTTATTTTTTTTAAAACCTCAGCATTAGGCAGTGATAAGCTCAAGGAGTACCCTGCTCAAATCCACCAATGGCAAAAACAAATGTGGGTTACCAATTGCATGGTCTTGGCTCACAGGAAGAAGATATAAAGCCATTGTCTGAATTCTTCACTTTCCATCTTAGTGGTGGTTGTTTGCAAGGCAATTCCTTCATAGGCCAGTCATGTTTCTATATGTCTCCCAATCCTAACATGAATTGTTCCTACTAGGGATTGTGTTTTCAAGGATTTCTCTCTCTATAAACAATTTGGGGAGGTAGCAATGGTGCCTTAAGAGTAAGGAAAACATACTTACTGCCCACTTTAAAAGATTCCAGTTTCCTGAGCTCAGAGTTCTCCTATCACCTAAGCCCTGAGCATTCAGGTATCTATCTGGGCCTATGCATGAAGCCCTCTTGGGAATTCAAGATAAGAGCACTGATGAAAATATGCTTTATGTTGCTGATGCTTTTGGTATAACTATGATGAAGTCTTTAGTCTCTGTGCTTAGAATTTCAGGTCCTCAGCTAGCACTCATGCAAACTGTGATGGGCTGACTTGTTACCTTCTAAGTTAGGAAAGATTTTTCAGACATTTCTTTGTTCTTGGCACCCACTATTTCGTTTGTGTGTGTTCAGGAGTCTTCAGCTATGGCTTATTCCGATTTCTTTCACGTCCCTTCTAAGCAGGCCACCCGTTAAGTCTTCAGTGACTAACTTGGTATTTTTTTTTCTCTAGGTCTATGGAAGTCTGTCCTGTTTTGATTATCATGGACTATTGAAACCTGAAAGGATCTCAGATCATTCTTTGTAAATCATTTTTTCCAGATATAAAAGTATAAAAGCATAGGTTGCCATAACAAGCAAGATACCATTTATTACCTGGCTTAAGGATCTGATACTTGTTTCTCAGCTTCAGACGTGGGGGGCATGTGAGGTCAGGGTTGGGTGCCATCAGGTCTCTCTCCTTGCTTTCATGGTATTCTCACCTGGCAGGAAGAGAAAGATCTATTGTCTCATCCTTCTCCTAAGAGGTCACTAATTCTCTCATGGTGGCTCCGCCCTTACTACCACAAATAAACAATTACCTCCTAGAGCTCCCACCTCCAAATACCATCATAGGATAGGTTAGGGCTTCAACACAGGAGCTTTGAGAGAAACACATATTCAGCACATCACAGAAGACCTAGGGAGGTGAAAATTTTTGAGCCACATGTAATTCTTCCTTTCCAACATCTACCCAGAAAACTGCTTCCCCACAGACTCCAACTAATTAAAACTATTACCACTCATCAGTTGATGGCACTCACGAAGCAGTTCTAGTTGAGTCTTTGATAAATACAGTGGTATACCAAAATGCCTGAGACAGAATCTAAAACCAGATAACCCATTTTGATAGTCTTCTTTCTTGCTGGATTAGGGCCATTTACCTCCTGAAAAGAGCAGGCTTTGCTCTTTTGAGATTGTTGAGATTCTGGTTTTCTATGATCACAGAATAATATTCATTAACTACTTGTCCTCCTCCAAAGAACAGCCAAGTTAATGGGTTTGTAGGGAAGAAGTTTGCTTGACATCAAAGAAATTTGTAGATCCTTGCACTTAAAAGATGAGGGATATTTAATAATAATGAAGTTTATCCTAGTAACTGGAAAATTACCATCTCAGAATTTATTTTCTTGGTAGAAGAGGATGGATTTTGTTTTTTCCTGTTTAGAAAACAGTAACTTTTAATTACTGATATATTTTTCTCTTTGTGCTGACCCCAGGGCTTGAACTCAAGGCCTGGATGCTGTCCCTCAGTTGCTCAAGATTAGGGGTCTACCACTTGAGCCTCAGCTCTACTTGCAGCTTTGTGGTAGCTAGTTGGAGATAAGAGTCTCAGGCACTTTCCAGTCTGGGTTAGCTTTGAATCAAGATCTTCAGATCTCAGGCTCCTGAGTAGCCAGGATGACCAGCATGAGCCACTGGCTCCTGGCTTGGCATTTTGTTTTCAAATCAATTTGATTGGTTTCTCTTAGGTCAAAGCCTTGATCAGAAATAATCGTCGTCCTCATTTAGAGACAGTTACAAAACCTGTATAATATTTCTGTTTCACAGCTGCCCCACCAAAAGAATCTAGCCCTTCTTGTTCTCGTAAACATTTTCTGAATTACTCCATTATTTGAATTGCTCCCCCTATTAACAGGAAAGGGAGATGTCTCTCAACAAAGTATATTAAACTTATCAAAAATTTTCTTTGCCAGCAGATAGTCTTTTATCTAGCTTTATTTTGGAGTGGAAAAACAATGCTGCATATAATAGGGTCTTAGAACTCAAAAAGAATTCAGAAATCACACAGTCCAACTTAATTATAGGGGGCTGAGGAAACCGAGTTGGAGAGAAGAAAGTTCTCTCTGCATCTTTGAGTTCAATCTTTTCACACCACACAGGTGATGTCAGGTGTATGTCTGTCTGGGTCTGGCTTGTTTCACTGGACAGGGAGCTCTCCAGGTTCGTGGATGTTGTCCCAATGAGAGATTTCCTGCTAACTCTGCCAGCATCTCATCCTTGTATGCAGGTGCTCTTGACTTCCAGTGAGTTTCCGCCTTGATACACCAGTTGGGCATTGGAAATATGGCAAAGTGAAGATGCATTGAATATACATAACCTGCTGCACATCATAGGGAGCAGCACAGTGTGTTGTGGAATGTTACTTGCTTGACCCCACGATCAAGTGGCTCACTGGCATTGTCCTCTATCACAGGAGAGTTTTAAAGTACATCTTGCAGGCTGGGAGAAAGATCAACATTAAAAATTAAAGTACGGTGTTTTTTTTTAACTGAATTAATATCCCTTTTTTCTTATTATGAAATCCAAAGTCCTAATCCCATCCATTGCTAAAGTCAAAAGCCATCTGTACATATTCTGTTTTCTTTATCCATTCGCATGAGGGTCTAATGGTCAGCAGACCTTTCCTAGTTTTATGATCTGCTTAGAGAGAAAGGGTGAAAGGCTGCTGAGAGAGACCTCCCTTCCTCCCTTCCTCCCTCCTTCCTTCTCTCTCTCTGCTGACATTTAAATTACAGCAGCCATTTATAGGGGAAGCTAAGAGTCCGAGTGCGCTCTTCTGCAGAGCGGCTAATCTCTAGTCAGTGTGTGGGAGGCCCAGAATGAACTCTTTGCAGTAAATGTTTGGGCAGATTTGTAGATCACTGAAATGAAATATTCACTGTAGCATGAACGAACTGCTCACTATAGCTCAACTGCATTTTGTACCAGTGCTTGGTCTTGAACTCAGGGCCTCATGTTCTTTGTTGGCTTTTTTGAGGAAGGGTGATTGATGCTCTACCACCTGGATCACACTTCCAATTCTGCCTTTTTTCTGGTTAATTGGAGATATGAATCTCTGATTTGTCTGCTTGGGCTGGTTTTGAACCTTAATCCTAAGATCTTAGCCTCCTTGAGTAGCTAGGATTACAAGTGTGAGCCACCAATCCCAGCTCATATTTAAATCTTAAAAAAGTTAACATTGAGGTATTTAGGTCATTTTTTATAGTTAAGCATCAAGTTAAAGTGACATTTAAGCCACCTGTTTAACAACAAGGGTAAGCTTGTCTCATTTCTGATTTTAGAGAAAATGCTTTCAGTTTGCTTTTGTTGTATTATGGCATTTACTAAATTGAGGTATGTTCCTTCAGTTCTTCATTTCTTAAGGGCTTTTATTATGAAATGAATTCCTTCACAGGGTTTTTCTGTATTTATTGAGGTGATCATGTGATTTTTTTGTTGTTATTCCAGATTCTATTTATTGAATGTACTATATTCATTGGTTTGTATGGAATGAAATCAACTTGATCATAATATGTTGTTGAATTTAGCTGGCAAGTGCTTATATTGAGAATTTATGTGTCTGTGTTCATTAAGGAAATTGGCCTACAGTTTTAGTATTAGGTATCCATAGCTTCATAGAATAACTCTGATCATTTTCCTTTCTTTTCTTTGTTCCTTTTTTGTTACCAGTCCTAGGGCCTGAACTCAGAGCCTTGGTTCTGTCCCTAAGACTTTTACTCAAGGCTAGCACTTACCACTTGAACTACTTCTCAACATCTGGCTTTTGTGAGTTGTTTATTAGAGATAAGCATCTCAGGGACTTTGTTCCTGGGCTGGCTTCCAACCACAATCCTCAGCTCTCAGCCTCCTGAGTAGGATTTAAAGGTGTGAGCCACCAGTGCCTGGCCTTCCTTTTCTATTTTGCGGAATCACCTGAGAATTATTGGTTGTTAGTTCACTAAAGGTCTTAGGAAATTCAGCTGGGAGAGTATTACTACTTTAGCCTCATTATCTAAGTTGTTTATATTCTCTTATTTCAATTTCAGTAGATCATATGTATATAGAAATCTATCCATTTCTTCTAGATTTTCTAATTTCTTAGATATTTTAACAATAAATACCCCCTTTTTATGCCCAATTTTATTAATTTGTGTGTTTTGTCATGTCCTTCGGTATGGCCAAGGGTTTATTAAGCAATATCATTTATATTTTCTAAGAATCAACTGTTTTATTGATTTTTTTTATTTTGCTCATTTTGTTTCCACTTCTTTAATTTTAGCTTTGATTTTTTTTCATCAAATTTTGGGTTTGACTTACTGGTTTTCTAAGACCATGAGATTATTACATTTATATATTTGGAATCTGATTTTTTTTTGTCAGTCATGGGGCTTGAACTCAGCTCTTTTGTTCATGGCTGGTGCTCTACCACCTGAGGAATTTTTCTGATTTTATTCCTTATTTCCTTAATGACCCATAGATCGTTCTCAAAGTATATTATTATCCAGTCCTTAAATGTTCATATCTTTCCTGTAGTTTTTCTTACTGTTGACTTCTACTTTCATTCTACTGAGGTCTAATAAAATATAGGAAGTTATTTCAGTTTTCTTATGTTTGCTAATTTGCTTTCTCTTCTCAGATATTATCTGTTCTGGAGAAGGTTCAGTTCGTTGCTGAGACTGTGTGTTGAGTAGAATATAAAACAGTTAAGTCCATTTGATCTGTGATGCAGTTTAACTTTGTTTTCTTTGTTTTTCAGTCTGAATATACCTTTATGTCCAGTATTGTATGCTTTATGAAAGAAAATGGGTTTACCAACATTCGGTACATATACTTATAAAAAAATAATATCTTCTTGATGCATTTTTCTCTTTGTTTCTATGTAATGACCTTCTTTAACTCTTCTGACCTTTTATTGCTTTGCGTTTACATCATTAGATATGAGTGTAGCCACTCCTGTTCCCTTTGCTTGCGATATTACTTTCCATCTGTTCACTGTTAGTCTCTGTCTGTGCCACTAAGATTTGTTTCTTGGAGACAACAGTTGAATCTAGTTTTGCTGTGTTTTCTAATCCCGTCAGCCATGGTGAGTAATTCCTGTAATTTTATTGTTATTGTGGTTTTCCTGATTGATTAGTGTACTAAATACTCTTTTCTTTCTCCTTTATCTAAAGAATTGCTTGGGTATGTTTGATTCTTTACGAATTCTCATTGTTCATTGATCCTCTGATGAATTTAGTCTTCTGTGAGCTCACATTTTTGTTACTGCTTTTCTTCCTCATCTCTGTAGGCTTACTTTTAAGTTTCTTGGTGCTTTAATTTGTACTTATGTTGGAAAGTCTTTATTGTTCCATCAATCTTTTGTTTGTTTGTTTGTTTTGCCAGTCCTAGGGCTTGAACTCAGGGACTGAGCACTGCCCCTGGCTTCTTTTTGCTAGCACTCTACCACTTGAGCCACAGCGCCACTTCTGGCTTTTTCTATATATGTGATGCTGAGGAATCGAACCCAGGGCTTCATGTATGCGAGGCAAGCACTCTACCACTAGGCCATCTTCCCAGCCCTGCTCCATCAACCTTAAAGGATAACTTTGCAGGATACAGTAATCTGAGTTGGCAGTTATTTACTGATAGCACTTGAAATATATTATCTCACATTTCCCTGTATGGTTTTGCTGTGAGGTCTGATATGATTCTGATGAGTTTACTTTTATAAGTTGGTGTTTTTCTCTTGTAGCTTTCAACATTCTTTCCTTGTCCTACAGGCTTGGCATTTTAACTACCATGTGACACGATATTATTTTCACGTCATGTCTTTTGGGGGTTCCAAATTATTTTTGTACTTGAATGTCCATAGCTCTACATTGGTTTTGGGAAATTTCTACTATAATTAAATCAGTTTTCTGTTTCTTTAGTCTTTATACTCCTCTCTATACCACATATTTGTAGGTTTGATCTTTTAATTATATCTCAGAGTTATTGAAAGTTGTGGTCATGCTTGCTTGCTTTATGTATGTATGAATGCCTTATTTCTTCTACTTTGTCCTCAGTTCTTGATATTTTTTCTTCTGCTTGAATCTAGTCTGTTGGCATTGTTCCTTACTTTTTTTTTTTAAACAAATGTGTATTTTATTTACAACAGTTTTTTCCCTTCCAAATTTTGGTTTCCTTGCTAAACTTCTCTATATTGCTGACGTTCTGATTCAAGTCTTGAATTAACTGTCTCATTCCATTCATCTGTTTGTCTTAATATTCTTCTTCTTTTTTTTTTTTTTTTCGGCCAGTCCTGGGGCTTGGACTCAGGGCCTGAGCCCTGTCCCTGGCTTCTTTTTGCTCAAGGCTAGCACTCTGCCACTTGAGCCACAGCGCCACTTCTGGCCATTTTCTGTATATGTGGTGCTAGGGAATTGAACCCAGGGACTCATGTGTATGAGACAAGCACTCTTGCCACCAGGCCATATCCCCAGCCCTGTCTTAATATTCTTAGAGATCATTAATCATCTGGCATTTTAACCATTTGTATCCTTGGGTTTGGTTGTTGATGAGTTATGAGCTTATGGAGGAGTCATATTGACTTAGTTTTTTATACTTGTGTTTCTTGGTTGTGGTTTGTTCCTGGGCTGGGATGGATACCTTAGTGTTTTAAAAGTATTCTTATGGGGGTCATGTTGTGGGTGGCCTTCTGTTGCAGTTACAGTCTTCACTACCACTCAGAGGAGAGAAAGCAGACAGCAGTAATAAGAACAGAAACTCAGAATAATCCAGGTATTTAAATATAGTAAATCACACACACACACACACACACACACACACACACACACACAGATTAGTATCTTTTAGAGGATGGTCATCTCCCACCGGGTGTGTGAACATAGTCCCTTAAAAAGATACTCAGGATCTCATTCTCCTTCCCTTTTTTTCTCCCCCCATCTAAAATTCCTCTGCTCTATGGTTTCTTCCTTCATTTTTCCCAGTGATGCAACAATTTGGTGAAAAATCCAGATCAAACGGTGACTAGGAGTGGGTTCCAGCCATGCTGTCATGTCACCAATGCTGTTTTCACTGCCAGGATTCAGTTTCCTTATTCATGTCTTGTAAAAAAAGAAAAAAAATCCCATTCACTTTGGAAAGCATAATATAATAATATCAATTACTCTGAAAAATTTCCCAACAGAGTTATTTCCTTCTCTGAATGCTTGCATTATGTAGCATGTTTGTCTGTTTCCCTCTTCCTTAAATTTCTTGATAAATATTCATATGTCAACTTTCCCCCTAATGGACTCTAAGTCCTTGACGTCAGAGGTAGTACACCCCATGCTTATTATTTAGAGGTGTACAGGTGCTCAGCTAGTCAATGAATCAGTCATAATTTCAAATAAACTGGTTGATAATGCTTGGTACCTCCCACCATGCTTGTCACTTACCTGGGCAGGGGGTCCCCAAGGTCACAGCTGATGGAAATGCCCAGAGCTGGAAGAATCAAGTCCTTCTCTTTTCCTGCAGCCCATTTCACTTCTTTGTTCCATTTGTAGTTATTTCAGGAAGGCTCTATGAAGAGTGTTTTTTGGAAATGTCCAAATATGTGCTGGCAAACCTTTGCTTTCCTGGAGTGGAGGCCAATTCACATCTTCGATTGACCCAGAAGTGTCACTGAGCAGGCAGCACCATGTGTGAGGCTGTACTCCCACGCTGTGGTGGAGCACAGGCATTATCCAACACCAGCCTGGAGGAGGAAGAATCCAGTGGGGGAGACCCCTATGGATGGTGACAAAACTCCATGGGAGATCCACAGCCATTGCGGACTGCAGTGCCTAGAGAAGCTGTCACAGGAGTGACCGAGTTGGTTCTGGAATGAGTGGGATTTAACTGGTTCAACTGACAAATAATCTGATATGCCCCATGCTTTCCTGGGTGTAAGGCACAGAGACTGCTCAGTCAGAAGTAAGCTTGGGGAAATGAACGCCGACTTTGTTGGGTGTTAGAGCTCCATTTCTTTTGCTCACTCTCATAAAATATGGCCAAAGTTCCTGACAGTCAATTGGCTAAGGAATATGCCAGTCAGGTTTTAGTATTGACAGAACTTTCCAAGTTTTGAAATAAAGGATTTTCATTAGAAAAAGTAATATCTAATATCTTACTTTCCTTTTCCCTTTCTTTTCCTTTCTCCTTTTCCCTTTCCCTTTCTACTTTCCCCTACCCCCTTTCCCCTCTCTTTTCCTTTCCTTCCTTCCCCCTTTCCTTTCTTCTTTCTTTTCTTTTCTCCTCCCCTCCCCTTTCTTCCTGCTCCTGCTTTCCTTTCTTTCCTTTGTGCCAGTACCAGGGCTTGAACTCATGACTTCATAAACTCCCTGGACTTTATTCCTGCCCACTGCTGGCACTTTATCACTTGATCTATACCTACACTTGTTTTGTTTTGTTTTGTTTTGTTTTTGCTGGTTAAGTTGATATAAGAGTCTCTCAGATCTTTCTGTCTGAGCTGGCACTGAATCTCTGTCCTTGGATCTCAGCCTCCTGAGTAGCTATGATTATAGATGTGAGCCACTGGCCCCTGGCTCCATTATCTTACTTTCTTATCTACTTTGAAAAGATTCTACCAACAAGAGCACTGAAGAAGGAGCACTAGGTTAGACCAATATCAGGCTGGGTGCTGGTGGCTCGTGCTTACAATCCTAGCTACTCCAGAGGCTTAGATTCAGAAGATCAAGGTTTGGAGCCATACTGGACATAAAACTCATGAGACTCCATCTCTAAAATAACCACCAAAAATTAAGGCTGGAGGTAGGGCTCAAGTGATTGAGTATTCAATTTTAATGAGCAAGCTAAGCAAGTATGAAGACCCTAAGCAGGTTCAAGCCCTGGTACCTGCAAAAATAGAAAGACCAACATTTTAAAATGTACAGAAGAAGGGGAGTTAGACAAGGAATCTTTTGAGTTGAAGTAGACACTGTCCATCAAGCACCTCATTGTGATTGGTCACCATGCTCTTGGAACTGTTTTTCTGACTCCCTTCTATCTTTAAAGTTATACTGTGTTCATTCAAGGCCACTTCGTTACAGTCATTCTGCTAGGTTTGTCCATCAGTCCTCCAGAGAAGTTCAGGCTGTGGACACAAAGCAGTGTTCTGTCCTACAAATGCCACAACTGTAAAAGCAACAGAATGAAACAGCACAGGTGATTGGTTTGTCAAAGCAGTTTGGAGGGGTGGAGTCATATCCTGAGCAATGTGGGAAGTGTTGCCCTTAGCTACATACCAAGTCTGGCTTGAAATTCAAGACTTGAGATGAGATAACATATCTTAGAGTCATGTTGACCTGTTATCACCATTCCTCTTCCCTGATAAGTCTCCGTAAAGTGTGGCCCCAACAGTATCCAATCTGTAAATCACTCTTTCAGAAGCAGCATTCATTTTGTTAAACTCTATAAATTGCTCAAAAGGCTTACACCATTGTAATCCACCCTTGTATATACCATACTTGAGCTAACATATTTGTATATATATGCATGGGCCCCTGCATATGTTTGTATTGCATTTATAATTTAGATCTAACTTCCACATGGGTGAAAATGTATGTCCTTTGTCAAAATGAATGCCAAGAAGTTGAAAAATAAAACAATTAAAAAAGAACCCTTTAACAATAAATAAAACCAAAATGAAATTAAAAAAGGAAAAGCATTTGCTATAGAATGGGCAACCACTGTGATTTCTAATTTGTGAGAACAGGAAAAAATCACATGTGCAATATTGTGCTTTGCAAGAAATATTTGTGTGTAAAAATGGTTGCAGCTGGGTGCTGGTGGTGCATGCCTATAATACTAGCTCCTCAGGAGGCTGAGATCTGAGGATCCAGGTTCAAAGCCAGTCCAGGCAGGAAAGTCTGTGACACTCTTATCTCTAATTCACCACCAGAGGGCTGGGAATATGGCCTAGTGGCAAGGGTGCTTGCCTCGTATACATGAAGCCCTGGGTTCAATTCCCCAGTACCACATATACAGAAAACAGCCAGAAGTGGTGGTGTGGCTCAAGTGCTAGCCCTGAGCAAAAAGAAGCCCTGAGTCAGCCCTGAGTCAAGCCCTGAGTCTGAGCCCCAGGACTTGCCAAAAAAAAAGAGTAATTCACCACCAGAAAACTGGAAATGGAGTTGTGGCTCAAAGTGGTAAAGTGCTAGCCTTGAGTGAAAGAGTCAGGGACAGTGCCCAGGCCTTGAGTTCAAGCTCCATGGCTGGCAAAAAAAACATTGTTGCAAAATATGATCCTTCTTTGAAGTTATATCTAATCAGCCTAATGAACATGGCTTCCTGGCAGCCATTTAGAATGCTGCATCTTTACATGAACTCAGAGTCTCTGTTTGCTGCTAGAGGCATGTGCTTATTAGTGCCTCTGTCTGTAGCTGGTGAGCAAATGTGTTAGCTGGCTTTTAAAGAGAAGCATGTCAAGGTGCAGAAGATGAAGTGGTATGGCATTTCTATTCATAAACACTAGTAACGCCTGGCATTTTTTATATGTACATACTCTGTAACGCATTCACGCATTCGAGTCCTGCCCAGGAGATAATGGCTTTTTCCTGCAGATCTGCAGGGAGTCCCAGTGTGCCACTTCCATTTTCTCTGTCCTGGGAGATAAACATAGCCCTGTGCATGGACAATCTCCCAAAAGATGCACTCAAATTTTTTTTTTTTTAAGGAGGCAAAAGCTACCCCATTCACGAAGGGCACTTGTCTTGTGAAAATAGCTCCATAACAGCCTGGAATACGTCTTTCCTATCTCTCTCCTGACAAAATGGCTGCAATTTGAATTTTGCCACAGTAAATTCATTTCCTGCCTGTGCTGTTGGCCAGATTGACTTGATCACATTCGCATGCCTGTCAGGCCCTTGTGTGGGTTAGCTGACAGCAGCAGGAAGCTGGAAGGAAATGAGATGCGCTGTGAGTCAAGATCTCACCATCAGCATTTTGCTGTGGGATTGATGTACCAGTAGGGAGTGGTCTGATGGGATGCATAGCGAGAGGGGCTCAAGGGGGAGACTGGCTGGTCCCTTCCTACCTGCAGGACCTAGGGTCAGCAAAGTTAAACAGTTACTATTAGTTTTTATTTTTATTTTTTTTGTGCAGGTCCTGGGGCTTAAACTTGGGACCTGAGCACTGTCTCTGAGTTCTTTTGTTCAAGGCTAGTGTTCAACTACTTGAGCCATAGCTCCACTTCTCCACCTCTGACTTATCTTCAATTAAGTACCAAAAAAAAGAGTCTGATACACTTTTCTACCTGGGCTAACTTTGAACTGATCCTCCGATCACAGCCTCCTGAGTAACCAGGATTACAGTGTGAGCCACCAGTTATTCTTCTAAAGGGGATGTGTGGGTGGGGGTTCCATTCACAGCATACATGCAGGGGGAAAAAAAGGCCTCTATGAATGGTTGACATTGAACCAAAGAGCAGAGAACCAGGATAAAGCGCTGAGGACATTTGTCCCCAACAATGTGCTGATGATATGCTCTCACTTATGAAGCTACTATCAGCCATTTGGGAGGGGAGAAGGCCCCTCTCCCTCTGTAAGTAATTCACTCACTTATCCACTCCAGTTCTCCATGTACTGTACTAAGGAACTAATCCAGACATTAATTTATCAGATCACCCATCAAGCTGCAGATTGATGGTACTTACTATTGGACCACACCAACTGTTGTATAGAATGCAGATATAAAAGATGTCATAAGCTGGGCTCTGGTGACTCATGCTTGTATTCCTAGCTACCTGGAAGGCTGAGATCAGAAGATCCTGGTTAGAGGCCAGGCCAAGAAGAAAAGTTCACTAGACATCCCCCTATTTCTCAACCCATGACTTTGTGCAGTGGCTTTACCAGTCATCCCAAGCAACATGGAAGCCTGAGATGGGTGGGACTACAGTTCCAGGTCAGCCCAGGCAGAAAAGTCTGCAGTATTTTTGATTCACAGAGAGCATCTGGATATGGCAGATGCAGGAGCCAGTGTCCCAGTTATGATAGGAAGCTTAGAGGAAGCAGGTACACACTTGGGCAAAGGGTTAAGACCCTGACTCAGAAATGAAATCAATATTGGGTGTCAATGGCTCATGTCATGCCTGTACTCTTAGCTACTCAGGTGTGACTGAGATCTGAAAATTGAGGTTGAAACCAGCCCCGACAGGAAAGTCCATGAAACTCTATCTCCAGTTAGCAAGCAAAATGCCAGAAATGGAGGTGTGGCTCAAGGGGAAGAGCACCATCCCTGAGCAAAAAAGCTCAGGGATAATGCATGCCCAAGTCCTCAGTTCAAGCCCTGGTACCTCTCTCATATACAAACAAAAAGAAACCAGACTAGAGGCATGACTCAGGCAGTACAGTACCAACCTAGCAATTACAAGGCCCTGAGTTCAAACCCCAGTACCTCAAAAACAACAACAAAAAAAGCACAAGAGTGTTAACAATTGAATGGGAGCAGTTAATGCAGCATGTGGCTAGATCACCTAGCATTTTATTAGTGGATCGAAGTGAAGAGCATAGGGCAGAAATTAGAGGATTTCATGCAAAAGGTGAAATCAGAGCTAGCCCCTGAGGAGCTGTGGGGATTCTGGCAAGAGCATTGTAAGCAGAGGCACCCAGGAGGCTTATAACACATGCATGGGCATTTCTCTGCTTTAAAGAAAGAGCTCTCTGTGGTGGATTGGACTTAGTGTGCACGGGCTGGTGAGGAGCTCCTCACTGACTTGAATCCTTGGGTCAACATGGCTGGGCCAAGGTCAGATCTTCTCTAAGAAAAGCTACACACTTAGTTGTAACTCAAGAGAAGGCTTCTTCTTATAGTCCACAAGGCCTTCAGTTCCCTTTGCTTTTTGTAGACACCAAACAGTTATACTTTCAAGTGGTACAGCACTAGCCTTGAGCATAAAAGCTCAGGGACAGCACCCAGGCTCTGTGTTCAAGCCCTACAACTGAGCAAATAAATGCCCAAAACTCTGAAAGATAGGGTGTGAAATATTGTAACTTGTGTTTAGTTCTTGGGCCAGCTGGAGACCAGAGAAGACGGACAGTGGTGGTCGTGGATGGTGGTCATGGAGACTGGCCTTTCCTTCTACTATCTGAGCCAATGTATCCTAGTCATCTCAGCTTTCATCCCTATCATTGTCACAGGGGCAGTGTTTCCAGGCGGACTAGAATGACATAAGTGTGGATTTGAGGAAAGGGCCTGCCTGGGTTTCTAAAATGTCAGCCCTATAGTTAACATGGTGCTGCTGGTTATTCTTTTTCTTTTTTTTTTTTTGCTGGTTCTGGGGCTTGAACACAGGACTTGGACATTGCCCCTGAACCTCTTTGTGTTCAAGGCTAGCACTCTACCACTTGAGCCACAGCTCTACCTCTGGCTTGTTGTGCATGGTTTATTGGAGATAAGAATCTCATGGACTTTCCTGCCTGGGTTAGCTTCAAGCCATGATGCTCAGATCTCAGCCTCTGGAACAAATAGGAGTAGAGGCATGAGCAACCAGTGCCCAGTTTATTCCTATATCTTTATGGTTTATATGTTCTTTTAGGTTTATTATTATAAAGGTGATGCACAAAGGGGTTACAGTTAGGTAAGTCAGAAAAATACATTTCTCATACAATGTCATCCCTTCCCTCACTCTCTCCCAGCGGGGCCCCCCCATCATTTCTAATTTACTGGCAGTCATATAATTTCACTATTCAAGCCACATCCCCTTGTTCTGAGGTCCTTGTTTAAGGAGCCTATTGGGTTCTGGTGCATTTGTCAAAAAAGAAGTAGGCTTTTTTTTGTTTTGTTTGGGACATGCTTTCCTTTCCCCATGTAGCTCACGCTGGCCTCAGACGTGTGAATCTCTTCCTCTGCCTTCTGCTGGGATTACAGGCATGCACCACCACATCCAGCCTACAAACTACTTTCTAAATGGTGAACTGTTGTATGGTGTATGGCAGCTTCAGCATAATCAGACATCCTCAGGTGCTCTTTGGGTGCTAGGAACAAAGAGAACTCATGAATGCATGCTTTTGTGAATGATGTGTATGCTTGGACTGGGTTTATTTTTTTCTTTCTGTGTTCCTCTGCATAGCCAATGTTGGATAGCAGAGTTGAAAAGGAGGGGTTTGTAGGAAAGGGAGTGACTGTGACTCTTAGCAGGCTGTGTTGTTTCTCCCATCTGAACTTCAGTGTTGTCTGCTCAAACATCTCTGAAGCAGCCTTCCATTCAGCCAGGAGGGCTTGATTTCCAGTACTAGAGATCACTCCAATAGCTCCACTCCGGCCAAGTGCACTGGTATGGTTGGGCTGTTTCTGTTTGCAGAGAGTGGTCACACCCCAGAATGGAGCTCTTGTGTGCAAGGTCTGCCTTCCTTGAGGGGTTCTTGCAAGGTTCCAACCTGGGAGTCCCTATTTCTAAAGGAGAATGTGGAATCTCTCCAGAGTAAGGCCTGGCAAAATGCTTATGCCTCTGCCCCAAGGCAGTAGCACTTTGAAATGTTTTTAACATACACTGAATGTGTGCAACATGTGATTCTTAGGGAGGCTTCTGGTTTTCTAGTCAAACAAGTGAGGCAAGACAGTGTTGCTGGGTGCTGGTGGCTCACAGCTATAATCCTAGCTATTCAGGAGGTTGAAATCTAAGTGTTGTGATTCCAAGCCAGCCCTGGTGAGAACGTCTGTGAGACTCTGAGCTCAAACTAACTGTCAAAAAGCAGGTAGTGGCAGAGTGCTAGCCTTGAGGCAGAACAAAACTAGAAAGGAGCTCAAGGACAGCACTCAGGACCTGAGTTCAAGCCCCAGGACCAGGACCACCACTACCACCACCACCACCACCACCACACACACACACATACTCTCTCTCTTTCTCACACACATACACATGCACGTGCATACGCACACACACACACGAGCATGATAAAGTCTAAGAATTACTTTTAGTTCTAGAATTTCAGTTCTCTGCAAATGAGCCCATGGGGCTGGTGTTGGTGTTAAGTAATAGTATCTTCCTGGTCACTTTTTTATAAAACCTTATTTTGTTGACAAGTGTGGCCAAAGAGTGACTTTAACTGTGCCACACATGAATGAATGGATGGATTGGCCTTTGAGAAGGTTGCTTCCCTTGGCCCTGCACTAAGCCACATTGCTCCCTCAGTCTTGGGAAGCAACCAGTTCCTGGCTGGGACCACAATGAGCAGACACATGGGACAGCAGGACAGAATGTGGGACGGGGACAGAATGTGCAATGGCAGGCTGTTGCGGTAAATCCCAGGACATCAAAGGCAGTGTCACAACAAATGGGGACTTGTTTCCACCATGTGCGACCTCAGGTCTTGTTGCTTTTTATGTGAATCTCACTGGTGCCTCTAACAGCCTGGGCTGAAGGGTGCTTTCAGTGCAAAATCCCAGCCTGGCTACCTCACTTTACAGGAGACACTGCTTAGGAGTTGACTGGAGAGGGAGGGGAATGTATTGGCTCCAAATCACATTGTACTGATTTCTTCTTTCTTTGGGGAAAGTAGGGACATTGAATTTCCCAATTCTCCCCACTCTTGGGATTACAGACATGTATTACAAGGCCCCACGCTTGTTTTCCTCTGACAGTACTTGCCTTGTTAGAAAATATATATGGTGCAGAGCATCACAGGAAAATGCTGAGTCCTTGGTACTAAGGAATGGCTCTGAGTGGTCATAATTAAAATTCAGTGTGAGCTAGCCTAGGAACAGGAAGCTTGTGGGGGCACCGCGGTTCTGAGTGTTACTTTAAGTCACGTCCAGTTTACCCAGTGTATACCTGACTAAACATTCTAATCTGAGTGGAGAGGAAAAAGGCAATATCCAGCCACCCTCACTGCTTCTCCGCCCTTCACGAACAAACAGCCCCCTCCCCTTTCAACAAACACACATCTAGAAAGGCAGGCCGACTCAGGCTGTGGCTTCCAGAATAAATATGAATGATACCTGAATTCCAAAGACTGCTTTGAGCAAAGACCGTGCTTTGTTCTTCCAGGAACCCCTGCATCCTAATTTAAAAAAAAAATTCATTTGTTTCACATGAATGAAAGTTCTAGGTCAAAGTCAAATGAATTGGCCACACCACCAGTTTGTTGAAGGCAGACACTGTCTAGCAACTTTTCCCTAAGAGGCCCAAGGAAATGAAGTAGCCTGGTATAGCAGGTATGTAAACAGATGATGCATGTGCCCATCAGGCCAGTAGGGTGTGCACGCAATGCATGGGGTATTGGTAAATTGCTCCTGAAAATTACTGAGTTAAATAGCTCTCAAAGAGCCTGACAGTTTAGGAATATATATATATATATGTATGTATACGTGCATATATACATATATATATGCACACACATATATAATAGTAAACATATCTGATATATATCACACATAATAACATAATATGTATACTATGTAATTATATATATTTATATATATATGAAGGGCTGTAGAAATAGAAGATGCTATTGTCTAAAACTCTTTAGCTATTGTGGCATGAGAATTTTCTTATCTTTTACTTATTTATGTATTTATTTGGGCTTTTTTTGATAGGGTCTCTAAGCAGCCCAGACTGGCCTTGATTTACAGTTCTCCTGCCAAGTGCTAGGATCACAAGAATGTGTCACCATACATTGTTTGTTAGCTGTTTTGGGCCCTCCCCCCCACCCCGGGCGTGAGCTTAAGACTTTGTGTGCTCTTGGTTGGCTTTTGTGCTCATGGCTGGTATTCTACCAGTTGAGCCACCCCTCCAATTCAAGCGTTTTGCTGGTTACATGGAAATAAGTGTTGCTCCAAACTGCTATCCTCAGACCTCAGCCTCCTGAGTCACTGGAGTTACAGACATAAGCCACCAGTAGCCAGCTATTTTGGTTTGTTGAAGTGGCTGCCCTGTGACCTCCTCATGGTGCCTTGGGTACTGTTGAGCATTGCGGTGAGATGATGGAAGTTGGTTCCACTTTGAAGACTTGACTATGGCTATAATAGTTCATTAGTGCTTAATGTGTATTTATGGAATAGAAAATGCTAATTTTGCCTGGGATCATGAGATGGAATTTCTGGCCTTGAGGTGACACCCTCCCCTTCCCAGTAGACTCAGGCTTGAGAGTAGGAGGCTGACACCTTGCTAGGAAAGATGTTTAATGATAAATCTGGGATTATAAATAATGAAAATGTAGCAGAAAATAAGCATCCGTAGTAAAAAAGATATAGAAATATTTAGTGGATAACTAATCATAGGCCATATTAATAGAGGTATACTAACTGAAGGCAAAGAAGTGATAGCCCGGTTCTGTTTTGCGTTGGTCCCCAGTGCTCTTAGTGTCATTTATGATTGGCTGACTCTTGGTGTTGTCAGCCTGTGGCACACTGTGTAAGGTTACCTTAGGGGACCCTGGATATCATACTGTACCAATCCTGTAGCATGTGCCATGTGGTCCATCACAGTGAGCTGGGAGAATGAGCAGGTGACTCCACCATGTTCACTCCTCCAATTGCAGGATTTGATTTCTTCTCTTCCCTCTGATTCCTTTCATACAGCCTCGTCTGACAGAGGGATCTAGCAAAGGAACATGAAGTCAAATATGTTCTTCCTGAGGGCCAGTGGATCAGCCTGTTGGGTCTCCTAGGTGACTCGCTGCTATGGCTTGAATCTGAAATATCCCCTCAAGACTCAGTGTGGGAATCTTAGTCTTGAGCTTCTTGCCATTGGGAAGTAAAGGAATTTTTTTTTTCCCTGATGGTATTGAGGTTTGAAGTCAGAGCTTTTCTCTTGATAGGTAGGTACTCTACCACTTGAGTCACAGTACTCCAGACCACTGTACTCTGGTTAGTTTTTAGAATAGGGTCTTGATTTGTGTTGGACCCAGACTCGACCATGATCATCCTATTTATGCTTTCTACTGTAGCTGGTAGCAAGCCATCATGCCTAGCTTATTACTAGTTTTGATGGGACCTTACAAACTTGCCCGGGCTGGCCTTGCACTAGAGTTCTCTCAACCTCTGTTTCAGAATAGCTAAGGTTACAGGTATGTGCCACTTTGCCTGGCTGAGTTGGAAGGATTCTTTGTTTGTTTGTATAAATGTTTGCTAGTACTGGGGCTTGAACTCAGGGTATGGAGCTTGCTCAGTTTCCTTGCTGAGCTCATGTTCTACCAGATGAGCCATACCTCCAGCGCAGCTATAGCTGGATCAGTGGGGATGGAGTCTCAGACTTTTCTTTCTTTTGCCCTGACTAACTTTCACCTGAAATCCTATAGATCTCAGCTTCCTGAGTACTTAGGATTGGAAAGAAAAATAAACCCTCAACTTCTTAATCTACAAGAAGATAAAACAAAATAGGTGAAAATTCCAAAGAAGTCTGTTGGAATTTCATGAACTTACAGAAAGTTATTTGCTTGGAAGTTGAGGCCATCAGTCCAGATTCTCTGAATTGGAGATTTCTGTTGCCAGAGTGTCTCCATTTTGCAATAGCAGCCTGCGATGTATCAGCCTTCCAGACTGAAGCTCTGAGGAGCTCTCATGTCATCTGAATGCCTTCTTTTCTTCTTGAATTGTTTTCCTTTGACCCCTTGCAAGCCTTGATCTGTAAGGCCTACCTTCATTTCCCCAAGAGATTCATCAAAGGAAGACTAGGCTGTGTCTTCAGGTGTTGGACATTCAGCCCCTTAGAGGCAGATAAGCTCTCTTACGCATCTCAAGGTGCCATCTTTGCTTGAGTGGGTACATCAGCGAGTCACCAAATTAGAGACAGGTTGAACCAAACTCCAGATGTGAGCACTACAGAACTCAATGAGGATTCTGATTTAGCACAGCTGGGGCAGGGTGTGAAAGCTCAGCCTGTTGGTTAGTGTTTTCCATCAACACAAAGGAGTGAGCAGGGTTTTTGTTTATTTTTGTGCTGGTCCTGGGTGTTGAACTCAGGGCCCTTGATGCTATCTCTGAGCTTTATGCACTCAAGGCTAGTGCTGTTCCATTTGAGCCACAGCTCCACTTCCGGCTTCGGGATGGTCAATTGGAGATAAAAGAGACTTAAGGCTGTCTTTGAATCATGACTTGTTAGGATTACAGGTGTGAGCCCCTGGTGCCTGGCCAAAGAGGAGTTTTTTTTTTTTTTTTTTTTTTTTTTGGCCAGTCCTGGGCCTTGGACTCAGGGCCTGAGCACTGTCCCTGGCTTCTTCCCGCTCAAGGCTAGCACTCTGCCACTTGAGCCACAGCGCCGCTTCTGGCCGTTTTCTGTATATGTGGTGCTGGGGAATCGAACCTAGGGCCTCGTGTATCCGAGGCAGGCACTCTTGCCACTAGGCTATATCCCCAGCTCCAAAGAGGAGTTTTTAAGCGCCTTGTGGAGACTAAACAAAGATGAGCATGTAAGGATCCCTGACTTTACAACGATGAACATCATGTGCAAGAGGCAGAGGAGAGAGATAGTAAGCAAACTCTCACACCTAATGCAGCTGTAGAGATAGGTAGAAGGTGTCAAGGCCAAGAGCCAAGCAAACTACTCCAACTACTGCAGCTGAGGCAAGGGACCAACGGAGTTGTGATGGCAAACCCCACTGATATTTGTCAGATACCAGAGAGAAGGAAAAAGGAAATCTAGATGTAACTGTGTGCAAGATAGATGAGCGAACTTACAGGCATTGAGCGATGGCAAGCACTCAGGTGAGGAAACTAGGGAAGGAGAGGAAGATTGGACTTTGATCCTGATGGGCATATTGGGGTACATGTGGCTGGAGGGGATACATTGCTAACGATAATTAAGGGTAGGATAGAGATGGGCAGGAATTGGATTTGAAACTCAAGCTAAGGCATTGCACAGCCTCGATTCTAAATTGTTCCTGAGTAGTGGACACACTGAAAGCATCCTGCCATCACTTTGGCATTTTCTTGTGTTAAGTAGATCAATCTGGGTTGAAAGCTCCAAGTACTTTGGAGGGAGAGTCATGGGGGAAGGGGTGTGGTAAAGTGAAGTGTTGTTGAAAGCATGTTAGAATGTTAGACCACGTGACCAGACTGTATAGAAAAGAAAATATAGGGTGGGGGGTGGAATTGTGTTTGAAGAACAATAAAAGCTTTCAAGGAGTTGGAGTTCAAGGTCTGGGCACCTCAGCCCTTGAAAATCCACTGGAACCTTCCATTTCTGAAAGCTGAAATTAGACCATTCTGCTCTCAGATCACAGGTCACCTCCCCAAAGCTCATGAATACTTTGGGTTCCTCAAAGCCCTCATTGTTCCTTAAACACAATCTCTCCTGCTTGGCAGTTATTTCAGCCCATCACCTCACAATGGAACAAGCTAGCACTTGCTATTGTCCTGAAGAAAGAGTCAGCAGACCCAGATAAAGCAGCCAATCCAACCCATTTTTCTTCCCTCATATCAACTGTCATTGCCATGTCTGCATCTTGGGGTCCCCACCCCTCATTTCCTGGACAAATAGTTCTTTGGAAAACCCAGGATCGGGCATTTTAAAAAAAGGATTTATCTTTGAGCTTGCAAATGTAACCTTACTTTACACAACTGGAGAAATGTGATTCTTGGGGAATTTAAAGAATGAGCCCCCAGTTTGCTGGATGGTCATGAGCCCAGAATCGTTCCTGGGCTGGACAAGCCACTGATCTCTGCTTCCAAGTCTTCATCCTTTGTCTGTTGTCAGGGAAGACATGGGGGACCCTCACCTCCATCATCACCTTGTGAGGATTTATCATTAGAGAAGGTTACAGATCTGTAGGGTTTTTGTTGTTGTTTGGCCATTCCTGGGCCTTGAATTCTGGGCCTGGGCACTGTCCCTATGCTCTTTTTGCTCAGTGCTAGCACTCACTTGAGCTACAATACCATTTTGGGCTTTTTCTGTGGTTAACTGGAGATAAGCGTCTCATAGACTTTTCTGTCCAGGCTGGCTTCAAACCATGATCCTCAGATCTCAGCTTTCTGAGTAGGTAGGATTACATGCAAGAGCCACCAGTACCAGGCTCAGATCTCTAGTTTTAATGGAGTATTTTACACAGACTTCAGACCTTGTAGGAGTTAGAATCTTTTCTGCTGAGGTGGTTGCTTGACATAGCACTGCCATTTTCTTAAGGGTAGCTGTTATCTTAAAAGAAGCTATTTTTGTTAAGCTACATCTTGCTATAAGAGTTGTTTTTCTAGGGGATGGAGGCATGGCTCAAGTGGTAGAGCACCAGCTGAGTAAGAGTTGTTTTTCTGATAAATTCCTGCTTTGGCCAGATGTCCTGGTTTTAGTTGATTGCTTGGCTGAACTTTTAACCCTTTCAAACTAGCCAGTTGTGGAAGATGGTGACTCTAGTTCTGACCAATCAGAACAAAGGGCAGTAATGAATTATGGATAAAACCTGGGTGGATTGACCACCCAGCACACTTGTCAACTTGGTTTTCTACCAGTAGCACACCTTTCTGCGGAGGTAAACACTGCAGAAATTTGTGTGCTTATCCCTACACTGCACGCCAATATCCTGAGATATTTACAACATAATGAAGCCTACTCCTTCCTTAAAGGCAGATTTTGTGCTGAGATGATACCAATGAAACTTCACCATGGGAGCATCAGATGAGAAGTTTGCAGGGAGGTAAGTGTCGGGAAGGCAGTCATCAGTGATTGAACTCAGGATCTGCTTGGGTTCACATGAACACATTTTCTTCGCTCATTTGAGTTTTAGAAATTTTATGAGATTTAAGACAGACTTCTGTGTCTTCAGATGGTAGCAGCCTATGGCTCAACATATTCTTAATTTACAGATTAACTCCTTCCCACTGGATGGAGCTGTATCATGTGGAAAGCACAGAGGGTCTGAAATTTTTCAAGCAGTATAAGCTGTCATTGGCCTTAAAAATACAAGATGGTCTTGTAAAATTGAATCAGACTCAAATCATAGAGCCAACAATAAAGCTTTTATCCTCTGGTAAAAGCTGGCATGTTTCAGTCTCTACAAATTATCTTGTTTTATTACGTGTTGTGACATACTTTTTTTTTTTTTTAACCTTTAGACAGTTGTACAAAGGGGTTTCAATTCAACATATCAGTTTATGGGTGCAATGCATCTTAATGTCACCCATTTCATCATTCTCCATTTCTCCTCATCCCACCCATCTCCTCAAATTTTCCTGCTTCTATTTTTACATATATACATTGAATACTATGATTGCATTTTCCCATCCTTCCTCTCTTCATTTGCCTGCCACCCTCCCTTTGACCTCATCTCCCCTGACAGTTCACATTCCAACTTCCTGGTACTTAATTTGTTAGCGTGTAAGCTATTCAAATGAGTTACACCACTGGAATCCTCCCCTTGTATATACCATACTTTAGTGAATATGTTTGTGTATATATGCATACAACCCTGTATATGCTTATATATACTTATTTATAAATTAGCTCTAATTTCCACAAATGAGAGAAAATATATCTTTTGTCTCTCTGAGCCTGACTTCACTTGACATAATTTTTTTTTCAAGTTTATCCATTTTTCTGCATGGCTCAGTCTTGTGGCCATGATCATTATTTCACAGCATCCTCTCAGTTGTTCATACATAATATGAACTCAGTGATGAGAGAAGAACAGAGTGCTTTATATCAAGTCCCTTTAAAAATAAGGCTCCTTGGAGAATGTAGGAGCTCATTTGCTGGGAGAAGAGTTTACTACAGAATGCTGTGATTAGCAGCACCACTCATGTGGGGCAAGGATTTACTGGAACTGGAGAGAGTTAATAGTCCACCATCATAACAGCCCCACATGGGTCTGATAGTACAAAGAGAAATTCCATGGAAAAATATTTAAAAAAATCTTTCTAAACTGCTTCTAGATTGTACGGAATGTGCCATGAGAGTTTACTAAATAGGTCCCAAAATAGGTGTCATCTAAATAGGTGCCATCTGTGGTTAGGGATATCAGAAATTTAAGGAATATATGCTAAAAATATTCCAATTATATTGATGGTAAAATAGCTCCTGAGCCAAGTGCCACTGGCTCATGTCTGTAATCCTAGTTACTTAGGAAGCTGAGATCTTGACTATCTTGGTTTGAAGGCAGTCTGCAAAGGAAAGTCTATAGGATTTCAATTAGCAAAAGGCTGGAAGTGGAGGTGTGGCTCAAGTGGTAAAGTGCCACCCTTAGGTGAAAAAGCCAAGCAAGTGTGCAAGGCTCAATTTCATTAGAGTCATAACACTGGCTTGCACACAGGCAAAGCTCCTGAGAGTCCCTTGCGAGATAGAAGTATTGTTTCAGTAGTAACAGTCTTCATGGAAGCGGTGACTCACACTATTCAGAAGGTGTGTTTTGGAAAACACATTCAACTTGAATCCACTAAAGTCTTAAGTCTGTCAGAACTGCTCATTGGCTTAGGTCTGAGGACAGAACTGTTTTATTGTCATACAAATCAACTTTTGAATTAAGAGGAAATAGGATTGTCTGAACTTTTAATCTCTAAAGTATGGAGTGTCTTAGCAAGTACTAAATCTCCCTCCAAATTCAATTCTGGTGTGCAAACACCTAGCTTGATTGCAAGTAAAATGAGCTCTTGAGTAATTTTAATTTAGGATGAAGGATTCCTTACCACATAGATTGGGGGCAGCCTGTGACTTTGCATATCTACAATGCCTCCTATCTGCTCTAAACCTCTGAATTCACATTGGCTGATAGAGGACAAGGAGCTCAACTATTTCAAAGGCTGCTTCCATAGGGTTTGCTAAATTCATCTGTGTGTACATAGCATCACCACATTGGAGATGCAGAGTCCAGACAAGGAAGAGGCTGAGCTGTTTGTTGAGAAGGAGTTCCCAGTTTCAGGTTAGCAGAGGAGGCTCATATTTTCATAATGTCATTTCCTCTGGGAAACATTTGCTCAGTTTCTGAGAACAATCAAATGAAGAATGGTTTATGATGTTCATTAAACTCTTGTTACCAAGTTGTTGCTGGATGAGGTATAATAGGAAGTCTTTCCATAAAAACTTGAGTGAATATAGGATTTTAATCTCAGAAAAGAAATGACTGCCTGGATAAATTATTTATGATAATGGTGTAGGAACAGCTGAATAGCATTGACTCATTGGAGTTAAAACACCATGTGAACCCATTTACAAACAAGCCATTGCAATTCATCAACTGGAAATTTCAGTAATAGTACTATTAAATAGTATAAAGTGGAGTATTTTGCTCTGTGAAAAAAGTTAAATGCCATGACATCTATCTTTTTAAGCAGAAACATACAACTGTAATCCTTTATGATTTCAAGTTAGATGAGATTTGAAGTATATAGGATTAAAAAGTTAGGGTAACTTAAACTTTAAAATAAAAATTCACTTGAGCTTTCATGGACATGCCTATGACTTGAGCTGTTTGGAGATTTGAGGTTGGGAAGCTTGCAATTTGAGGTAGACCTGTGTAGAAAAGTTTGCTAGATCTTTTCTCAACAGGAGAGCTGGACAATAGTGTGGTTGGTGCGGGCCTGTTATCCCAGCTATGATAGGAAATCTAAAACAGGCAGGTCATGCCCTGTTGTGCCCAGCCAGGAAGCAAAACTCTATCTCAGAAGGAACCAGTGCAAAAAATGGCTGGAGGCTTGTTTCCATGGTATTATGCCAGCCTAACAAGTGCAGTGTGCTGAGTTCAAACCCAAGTATAAAAACATTTTTTTAAATGTGAGTTTTTTAGAAACATCAATCTTGTTAACCATAAACAATAAGAGAAAGGCAGAAGTTAAAAAAGAAAATTTATCGATGGTTCATAAATCTAATTGTTTGGGGCCATTGATTGTCTTTGAACTCTGTGATGGCTCTTGATCCAATGTCTGACATCCTAGTTCCTGCTTGATTCAAGACCTTCTTCCTGTTTATTCCCTGCTTCCTTCTTCCTCCCTCACTCCATCATGGAGCCTGATGTGGTTCTGGAGAAATTGAGCTAATTTATTTATATTCAATCCTGTGAGAATAGGTGAATTATACTGTGCAACACTGGACTTCGACCTTGACTCTTAATGCTCCCCCTCTCCTACAACCCAGAATTCTGTATACAGAAATTTTCAATTTAGATTATTAATCCTTTAATATAGTTGAGGACTGGTCAAAGCAATTTTTTAATATTAAGGTGACCTATAGGCTGGGCATTAGTGGCTCAATAGGCATGAGGCTATTGTAGCCCCAGCTACTCAAAAGGCTGAGATCTGGAGGATCCTGGTTCCAAGACAGCCTGGGCAAAAAAAATAAAAAAAAAATTGAGATCTCAGCAGATAAGGCTGGGTGTGGTTGTTTTCTCCTGTCACCCCAGCTATAGTGGGAATTATAATAGAAGGATCGAGTTCCAGGTTAGAGCAAAAAGCAAGACCCCATCTCAAAAATAAGCAGGGCAAACAAGGGCTGGAGGCATGGCTCAAATGGTAAAATACCTACCTAGAGAGATCCTGAATTCAAACCCCAGTACTACCATTTTTTTTAAATCAAAGTGCCCTATAAATTAATTATTCAGGTAAATGACACGATTACTGAGTAGTGAATTGGCTGATAATTCATGGTTAACTGTTGCAAATCCTGATCTCCTAGTTCTAGAAACTTGTACTGTGTACTTGCAGTATTATCTCCTTAGAGTTATAATGAAATATTTAGTAAATAACTAGTACAGCCCATTAAGCTTTGATCCCAAAGTGTTCAGGAGCATACATCCTAATTGGATCTTCCCTGATCCCTTTTTAAAATATGCAGAATCTCCCAGGTGACAAGCATCTAGCCAGTTTTTATATGATTTTCAAGACTTAAAAAATCCCTGTGGGGCTAATTACTGCTTTTAAATATTTAATTTTTTAGACTTTATTACTTGGGCTAACACAAACTAATTTACCTTTTATTTATACTGGATTGATTCCAGTTTCTAATGACAAATAGTGATTCTCACACAAATATTTCTGAAGACTGGGTCACAGGTCACAGATTGGTTTATCGTACATGGAAGCAGAGCAGTTTCTTCTAAGACAACTTGGGATGGGTGTCTTGTTATGGACTGTGAAATTCTGGTGCAGATATTATTCCCTTTCATTTAATGAAAGAATAGAGGAAAGAGAAATGACAAAGGATAGGACTGACACAAGAAAGGAGAAATAGTAACCATTTGGCACTTTTTCTGTGTGTTCTCAGTCTGTGTTCTTCCATTGATGGAGTTCATGGCTCTCCCTCCCTGTAGGTGGGGTCTTGTGTTCCCGTCCCCAGTTCCTTCTGGTTCACATTCCAGATATCACCACGAGCATCTTTTCTTAATTCCTCACCAAAAATATCACTTATATCCAGTGAAGACCAACCTGTTTTCTGTGTAGTCTTTCATTTCTTCCAGTGCCTTCCTGTACACACCGTTCAAGTCTTCTGTCTGGGCCCTTGGGTCTCAGGTACCATACTTTTCCATCTTCCTTCCAGATTGCTAGAATTCCCAAAGGCTATGCACTACAACTATGCTCTCAGCCATGGTGAAACATGGCTTGTGGGCACTTTCCCCAAAGAATGGCCACTGGAAAAAGTCTCTGCCCATCCCTCCTCCATCTGTCCATTGTCATGAATTTGCCAGCTCATTTGTAGTTGGAATAAAAATCTTGGCCTCAACTCTATGCTTTTTTTTTAACTTGTGAAACTGTATTTTTCCATCTTGTGTTTTTTAATCAAGCATGGGAATTATGCTGAGAGAAGATGTAGATAAATAAGAAATATAGCTCTTGTCTAGCTTTCCTCATTCTCCTCTTAGTGATCCCTGCCCCCTTTTATTATCTGGATTCTTTTTGGTCAAAGTTAGGAAAGCCAGTGTTAGTTTAGAACAAGACATTGTCTACCACAGACTTTGCTAGCTATGGTAGAATTCTTTTACTCTGGAAATGGCCTCATGGAACTTCTTTTTAAATGTGAAGAACAATTCAGTGCTGACTGGTTAGAACTTAGTGTTTTTACAGTTGTGACTAGTTAGTGCTCATCTCATTTTGCATGCTTTTGAATTCACTGATTGAATTCAGGATTCAAATTCATTTCCGGAAGAAAGTAATAATGGGTTTTCCATTATGAATTCATAGCAGAGGAAGCCGATGAGACCACAGACCTTACCTTTGCCATGTCCTACAAAAGCCTTCCCATTTCAAACTATGCTAGCTACAATTTGCATTTTTGTAAATAGGGAAATTGAAAATGGGAGACAGTAAATAATTCTGCATCCTGAAAAAGATGAGATTAAGATGCAAATATGTGGGGCTGGGAATATGGCCTAGTGGCAAGAGTGCTCGCCTTGTATACATGAAGCCCTGGGTTCAATTCCCCAGCACCACATACATAGAAAATGGCCAAAATTGGTGCTGTGACTCAAGTGGCAGGGTGCTAGCCTTGAGCAAGAAGAAGCCAGGGACAGTGCTCAGGCCCTGAGTCCAAGGCCCAGGACTGGCCAAAAAAAATAAATAAATAAAATAAAGATGCAAATATGTGGGTGCAATATATCTTTGGCTTTGTGTAATTTATGTAGATCTGTTGTGTGTGCATACATACACACAGAGCCCAGGCTGACCTTAAACTTCTAGTCCTTCTGTCTAAGCCACAGAGGGGGGATAATAGGAGTAGGTCACCATGTAATCTATTTCTACTTGCTGATTTGTTGACACAAGATATATGGTGTTTAAGAAAAAGCACCTGGACCTGTCACATGAATTATCACTTACTGTACAGATTAGTCATTCTAAGAACAGCAATTTCTAGGAAAACAGTAGAACTTTAGGGCCCTGGGTATAAGGCAAGTACAAATATATATTCTTCTAATTAGCACAACATTTGAGTGTGTTAAAGATTATTCTCGCAAGAGTCATAGTTTGAGCCAGGCTCAGGAAGCTCATGCCTGTAATCCTAGCTGCTCAGGAGGCTGAGATCTGAGGATTGTTGTTCAAAGCCAGCCCAGGCAGGGAAGTCTGTGAGACTCTTATCTCCAGTTAGCTACTAGAAAAAAAAATAAACCCAAACAGCAAAAACCAGAAGTGGTGCTATGGCTCCAAATGGTAGAGCATTAATCTTGAGCAAAAGATCTCAGGGACACAGTGAAAGCCCTATATCTGACCAAAAAAAGAAAAAAAAGAAAAAAGTCACATTTGGCCACAGTTGAAAAGTGGAGATACACTAGTTACCAATCAATCATTTCTGGATCCAGAGTGAATCAAATAATAGAATCACATAAGACAATTTTTAAAAGGGCACAGTGGGGGTATGGGGGGAAGACAATAGACTGAACCTCCAAATCTGGCTAAAAACTCTGGATTCTGAGTTGTACTGTTGTTTGTCTTGGTTATAAGTACTTAGATGATTTAGTGGACCTTTGTGAAGTCTTTCTGATGTTTCCAGGGTGTGTGTAGTTGTGGCTGATTAATTTGAATGTTCTTATGACCCTCTGATGGGAGAGGAGGTGTTGGTGTCCATTCAGGGCAGGGTTCTTTTGTGTGTGCGGAAGTTCCCATGGCGTAATCTCCTGTGATGTGCTTGCACAGGTGCAGTTCAGCTTGCTTGGGCTTCCCAGCTTCATTCCTGTTGGTAACTTTGGGCCATGTGGTTCTTTTGTTCATCCCGAGTGTTCTTGAGTATTGACAGCATCACCATATTCTGCTCAGTAGATGCCAGTTAGATCCCCAGCTTGTAGCAAAAATGCTCCCAAGGGTTGCCAAGTATTTTCTCAGGAAAAATTGGTGCAGGATGAGAACTGCTGAGGTAGAGAAGAGTGCCATAGTGGTGCTTTTTCATATTCTAGACAGACTGCAAACATCCTAAATGTCCATCCTTTACACACAGCCATTCAACAGAAATATAACCGGAACCATGTAAGTGAGGATACATTTTGTGACCACAGCATTAATAAAAGTTAAAAAAAAGAAACAGGTGGCACTAATTTTTACTCTCCTAGTTTATTTGATCTAATATATTATTATTTCAGCATGCAACCAATAAAAAAGGTAGTGGGGTGTTTTACATTCTTCTAATATCCAAATCTGTTATATCTGCAGCATATTCATTTAATACCATTCTCAAGTTGTCTAAAGTTAATGTGTAGCTAAGTGGCTGGCTAGTTATACAGCTGAACTTCAGAGGGATGGCTTTTTTGTGTGTGGTAGTCTTGGGGCTTGAACTCAGGGCCAGGACATTATTCCTGAGCTAGCATTCTACAACTTGAAGCCACAGCTCCATTTCTAGCTTTATGACAGTTAATTGGAGAGGAGGGACTCAGGAACTTTCCTTTCTGGGTTGTCTTTGAACCTCATTCCTCAGATCTCAGCCTCTTGATTAGTTAGTTACAGGCATGAACCACCAGCATTAGATTTAGAGGAACAGCTTTTAACAATAATTGTGGCATGTTCATAAGTATAAAGGAGACAAGTACTATTTAGAAAGGTCCAAGATATAGTAAGTAAAAACTGAGTAGCAGAACAATGTATGTTGGGATACATACTAAAAATTATTTTGAAAAATGATGTGTATATTTCTTTGCCTACATTTTCTGATATGTTTGTGAATACACATGTACATAAATGAATAGAAAGAGTTGGAAAGGTATCCACTGTAGAGAAGAATGAAAGGGTAGAGGATTTAACTGCAGTATGTATGTAGGTCTTGGACCTTGAACTCAAGGCCCTGTGAGCTGTTCCTGAGCTTCAATGTGCTCAAGGCTAGTACCACCTGAGCCATAGCACCACTTCTGTTTTTCCTGAGTACTTTATTGGAGATAAGGGTCTCAAAGGCTTTCCTTCCCTGGCTGTCTTCAAACTGTGACCCTTAGATCTCAGCCTCCTGAGTAGCCAGGATTACAGGCATGAGCCACCAACACCAGGCTACTGTATACATTTCTTGAAAGGAGACTATTATATAAGAACCCGAGAGAAGGTCTTCTGAGGCATGTTGCCGTAAAGCCTGAGTAAAGGCAGATTGACATCTGAAGTAGAGCAAATGAACAGAGGAGTGAAGCTGACATCTCTGTGAAATCTGACAAGACTCCTAATCCATATTCATGACACATCTGGTCCAGATATAAGCAGTACTCATTTTTCTTAAAAGTAATTGTAGGTAAACTTCTAACAAATGAATGAATAATGCTACAAAACCCAGAGGTTGTATTCCATAGAGTTGTTTAATAGGTAGTCCACAAGAGAAAAAATTTTAAAACTCAAAAAGTTACTCAGATTCATGAACTCATTGTCACCATTTGAAAACACAAGAGTAACCATCCTTGGTATTTAGGAAACTCCACTTCAGTTGGACTGCTTGGGGGAAAAAAAATCTCATTAACAAAAACCAATTTCTCCTATTGCTATGTTTCTGCCTGAATGCATAGCAATTACAATGTTAGCATCATTGGAGGCAAGGCCAACATAATTTCATTTGACAAGATAAGCCTGTCTGAGAATAAGGCATATGTTACACTTGATCCAGGGTCAGTATTGGCTCACGATGCAGTTTTCTACATTTCTCCATCATTGACCTCTTCTGTACTTAAAAAAATGAAACTAATTGCTGTTTGGCAAGATTTAGAGCCATCATCCGTCTTGAAAATATTCAGACTCGGCTTGATGGAATGCTCCATTCTTTTGTCCTGGAATTTCAAGACCAATTCTTTAGTCACCATGGAAACAGATTCACATCCTAAGGAAATGGATTCCGTTCCTCCCTCCTAAGGCTAACACATGGCAGGAGCTCTGAGGAGAAGAATGGCTTTGCATTAGGGATCATTTGTGAGCTGATAGCGTTCCCTAGCTGAATGGATCTGCTTCTCATTGGGGTTTGGGTCTCACATTTACTGTGCAATTGTGTATAATGGAGTGGTGGATATTTTAACCCTCTGCTGTTGATCTAACACATTTGTTGAACAGCCCAAATGCTAGGTTGGGGTTGGGGATCTGGCTAAGCAGGAGAGCGCCTACCTGGTGAGCCCAAGGCCCAGAGTTCGGTTCTCAGCTCTGGAAAAAGAAAAAAAAAAACAAACACCAAATGCTAGGTTGGTTTTAAACAAGAGTCTGAAGTTGTTGGACATTGGACACCAAATACTATGTGTGCTTCTAGCAGTGAAGCCCAATGCCATGCTCTGACTTGGCTGGGACTGAAATAAACTAAGATCTGCAAGAGGCTCCATGATGCTTGACAAATTGATTCAGGACAAGGGCCTCTTAAAGTAATGGCTTAGAAAGGGACCAAATATTTCACCATAAATACTATAGTCTGGGATTACTTGAGTGAAATTTTATTTTGAAAAATTATAAACACAAAGTTGCTTGACGTTCTGCATATTTTAGGTTATACTGTGAAATGGGGTTGAACAAGTACACTAAACAGTTCCATGCCCCCCTCCTCTTTTTTTTAATCTTTTGGGATTCTGTGCCTCTGAGCTCTTCGAACACACTCCTTACTCTCAATCATTCCTCAATTAGATTGGTTGTCCATCTTTTTTAAAACTATGCAGATATTCTTCTTTTTCTTTTTATACTTAGTACTTACCGGATCTGCTCATATGTGAGGCTGCACTAGTTCCTGACTTCATTTAAGTGATGGATTGATACTTGCTTTGCCTGTTCGTATTTCTGTGAAAGAAAGGAGAAGGTACACAAAGCCAAGCATGTGACCTGTCTCAGTATCCTATTAATAAGCTACTTTAAAGTAATTCTCAAGTTCTCTTCCCTCCTTTCCTCTCCCTTCTCCCCTCCCCTTTTCCCTTGTTACTCCCCTCCCCTGGGGTTTGAACTTGAGGACTTGTGCTTGCTAGGCATATGCTCTACCACTTAAACCAGTTCTCTAGTTATCCGAATCTAGCTTGTTAATCTGTGATTTATTTTTGTTGTTGTTGTTGTTTTACAACTATTGAAGTTTCCTACTGAAATCTGAGAAGTAGCTATTCCAGAAACATCTACAGACTCACAACACTACAGGAAATAGATAATTTATGGGATTGGATACTTGACTATGGATTGAAAACTTCCTAGTTCATCATGCTTTTAAAATTCCTAAGGAAAGCCATTATGCAGTAGCTTGTTTGAGTTTTATCCTCACACAAGAAACAATGAAGCGAGGAAACACTTTCTAAGAAAGACAGGCTCTTGATAAGGACCTATTTGATACAAAATAGATAAGTAGGAAAATAAGAAATGGAATTGTATTTGTTAATGCTGTAATAAGCTAGCCAGCTAGTTGGACTATTAAACTCGAGTTTTTTTTAAACTATAGTATAAGATATGTAATAGAACTATCTTGAGCATCTAAAGCATATCATTCATTTGCATTAAGCACATTTATACGGTACAACTATCACCACTGTCTAGTCTAGGACTGGGTGTGGTGATTTGTATCTATATTCCCAACTCCTTGGGAGGCATAAATCAGAGGACTGTGGTTTGAGTTTGGCCCTGGGCAAAAATGTGAGACTTTGTCGCCCCCAAAAAGGAGATATGCCTTAAGAAGTAGAGCTCCTACCTAGTTAATGCAAGACCCTGAGTGCACACCCTAGTACTACCCTCCCTCTCCAAAAAAAAAAAAGTAGTAATAATCTAGCAATGCTTATAAGGTGATTATCTTTAGAAGATGGGACTTTTTAGCTATTTTAAGATTCTGATTATGATCAAAGAGTTTTATGAAGAACAATTATTTTGTGTGTGTTAGGTTTTTAAAGTAGGTAGCCGGTAAAGGAGAACGCCACGCGGTATTCAGGCAGGAGAGAAAGTTTATTATTGAACTGCTGGCCTGTGGCAGAGATGATCCATGGCCGGAGAGAAGGGAGAGAAAGAGAGAGAGATGGGAGAGAAGGGAGAGAAAGAGAGCGACCCCCACCCAGTCCTGCCTTATATCTAGGGCAGGGGTAAGGGGTGTGGCCAGGTGAATTAGGATGTGACCTCAGGGAAAGGGGAGGTAACTGCCTCCAGGTCTGCAGGTTACCCAGGTAACTGGGTGGAGACTTAATGAGGTGGGGGCATCTACACGGAGCCCTCAGGGAGAGGACCTAACAGTGTGTGATTTATATTTTCACTTAGCTAGGTAACATTTACCTTAAAGTGTCAGGAGAAATTTGCCTTTCTTGGAAAAACAATATCTGCACTCCATTTTTACAGCCCTTTTTGGACATTTTTTTTTTTTTTTTTTTTTTTGGCCAGTCCTGGGACTTGGACTTAGGGCCTGAGCACTGTCCCTGGCCTCTTCTTGCTCAAGGCTAGCACTGTCACTTGAGCCACAGCGCCCCCTCTGGCCATTTTCCATATATGTGGTGCTGGGGAATCGAACTGAGAGCATGTGTAGGAGGCAATCGAACTGAGAGCTTCATGTGTAGGAGGCAAGCACTCTTGCCACTAGGCAATACTCCCAGCCCCCCCTTTTTGGACTTTTTAATAGAAGGTAGGCCTCACTGGAGAAGGTAGGCATCGCTCTACCCCTTCCCTGCCCTGGAGTGGAGGAGAGACATGAAATGATGCCTAGGTCCAAGCCCTCCTCATCTATACCAGCCAGGCCTTTTCTTTTGAACTCCTTTGCTCCCTAGACATGTTCTCTAGAGACGAGTTTGCCATCATTAGGTTTAGGTAGAATGAATATCCATGCTCTGGAAGACTTGACTTGGCTATGTTACAAATTGGACAGTAACGGATCCATTATTCAAAACCTGAATCGGTTTAGTGATTTTTTTTTAAAACCATGTATATTCTTTTAGTTTTTAACCATGTATATTATATAACCATATATACTCATTTCTGATTCTGAGACATTCTAAAAATAAATCTCTGAAGCAACAGTAGTGGACTCTCTTCATCTAAATTCAATAATTGTAAGCATTTTGCCATATTTGTTTACCTCTCCATCTATCTATATTCTGTCTTGTGACATGAAAATTAGTTGCAGATTTTGTGGCATGGAATCTCTAAATGTTTCATTGTGAAGAACATTGCTCTACAATTAAAATATTGATATCCCCTAAGGATATACTAACATTTCCACAATAATTTACAATATCCAATCTGTATTTAAATAACCTACTTGTCTGAAGAATTTTTTCAAAATTAGTTCTCTAAATAAATTCAAAGATACTCAGAAGCTGAGACATATTTCAGAGGATGAAGAATTGTGAAGGAAAGAAGGAAGTGGTACTGTTGGGAAATAAGGGTCTGGGGTCCTAGGCTGTGGTTCTAAATGGTTACAAGACACCAGGGAAGACATCCACTCCTTTCTTTACTCATTGGCAAAATGAGGGAACTAGGTAACATAATATTCAAGGATTCTTTTGACTCTGCTCAAAAATATGACTGCATGTTGTTAATTTTAAGAATATGTTGGATATAATACCCTCCCCTTTTTTTTGAGGAAGGGATTTTTTCCTGTTCATTCTTGGTTTCGGATTGTCTCTGTTCATGGTGAAAGCTAAAGGTGGCTTCACCTTTTATGGTACAAGTTGTCCTACAAAATAATCAACTCTTCAGCATCGTACCTCTTGTTCTGGATGGGGGAAGAATTGTAATTGAGCTTGCATCTGGTAACATTTATCCAGGTCCTATCTTGTTTTTCCATCACGTTTTTGTTAGCATCCAAAAAGACAGTTTCATCATCTTCCCAAAAGACTCCCTAATGTGGGCGGATCGTGGTTCCTATTAACCAATATTGTGTGCTTAATGAAAGATTGTTTGAGTAATTATGGATTGAGAGTTCTTAGAAAAATGTCAGTACTTGCCCTCACACATTGGAAAGACAAGGTGGCCTTCTCTGGTTTCGCAGTGATGCTATTGAAGTACATTGTGTCCTGGGGACTTTCCCCAGGGGCCAGGATTGCTCAGAGGGACATAAATTTGGGAGCTAGATCGGGCTCTGCTAGCTCATTGTAGTGCCATCATTGAATCAGTAGTTCTTCCTTCTCCCCCATTTTTCTTCCTGTTTTTCTCCTGATCCTTTTACTCTCTCCTGTCCTTGTCTTACTCACTCATTTATTTGGTACATACAGGTATTCAGATGGCCAAAAAACATCACTAAGACATTGCAGTAAAGAAGAAAAAAACCTCATGAAACCATGTCCTTCAAGTAGAAGATTTCAGGTGGAGTTGTCAAAGTGGCGTCCACATGGGTCATGAACTCCATGTCTGTGGGCCACTCGGGTCTTCATTGTATTTGCTTAGTTTTTCTAGACACTGATCTTGTCACAGCAGGTTTGCTACAGTTACCCTGAAGATCCCCAAAAGTTCTTCCAGTGAAGAATTTACTAGTAACTTCTTCACATTCACATAAAATGGAGTTGGCATTAGATAGCCACCAGGGCCTGAGCATCCTTCCATTGAGAAATAGAGAAGAAACAGACTATACTCAGGTTCTTCAGACCAACAGTAATTATTACAAACAAATTAAGCAAAAACACTTCGTTTTAAACTTTGACTACCTTAAATGTAACAAGAGGGGAAGCAGTTTTTAAGCTTTCTTAATGCATAAGTAATAAAAGCAAGTGCCATATACCTTACATGCAGTCATTGCCATTGTTCACATGGGGTATTGATAATCACAACTCAGAAATGCATGTGCATGCATGCATGTGTGTGCGCATATGTGACTGCACATGCATGCAAACATTAAAATAATCCAGGTCACCTTCACTTCCAAGTTCCATTGACACTAATTGAGAGCTTCTCTGGGCTTAGCCCGGTCTAAGTGCTTTGACTATTTCTGATTTCCAGATGAGGCAGTGAAGGGGGTTCCAGGTGGGATAGGAGGTGATCCGGACACCTTAGAAGCTGGACACAGGTAGCCCCTCTTAACCTTTACTTCCTGAGCAAGTAGGACTTCTCATGTCTTCCTCATTGACCTTATATAATGTTTCCATTGTGTTGATGTAACAGATGGGCTTTGCCACTTTTAAACTTGTCATCCTTTCACTTCTGTGTATAGAGCTGTGGCCACTTGTCCAGGGGGTTCCCATAACCTAGATTTAGAATTTCTGGATAAGACAGCATTGTTGTTTTGAATGAAGTGGACAGAAGCTGGTACCTTCCTAGGGCCATGCACAGTAATAAATTGGAATGCTTCCTGTTTCTGACATGCCCACTAATAATGAGTGGTGTCTGTGTATGTGGGCACTGGGTTTCATTTGTACTCTTCATTATGTTGAGGTCAGATGTTGTTCATATGCCTAGTTATGTTGTTTTTTTTTTTTTTTTTGGGGGAAACAGCTTTTTTTTGGTACTTGTTTTCCTCTTCCATTGATGTTCTTAAAATCTAATCTGTAATAGCTATTGAAGTAACAAATAGAAATAGGGAAGATTTTCCCTAGTAAGGTCTTTGTTAGTTTCATGGTGAATTTCACATTTTGTTTGCACTATAGTAATCTGATTTTCTGTGATACAATATTAAGTAAGTTTTTATTCTTCTTGAGTACTGGGATTTGAACTCAGAGTCTGTGCTTGCTAGGTGCTAGGTGGGTGTTCTCTATCATTTGAGTCGCACCCCCCCTCCCACCCCCGGCTCCTTTTCTTTTTTCTCCTTCTCACTTCCTTTCCTTCCCCTCCGTCCCTTCCTCCTTCCCTTCTTTCTTTCCTTCTTCCTTTTCTTCCTCCTCCTCCCTCCTCCTCTTCCTTCTTGCTTTTGTTATTTTTTGAACTGGATCTTTTTGCCTAGGTCATTTAGACCATAATCTCTTACACTCCACACTTTGCCAAGATGTGGCCACAGAGCTCCAAGCTGTGCCTTTTCCTTCACATGGTCATCTTTGCCTTATTACTATTGCTGTGGAGCTTGAACTTGGGGCCTGGGTGCTGTTCCTGAACTCTTTTGCTCAAGGCTAGGACTCTACCACTTTGAGCCACAGCTCTACTTCCAGTTTTTTGATGGTTAATTGGAGACAAGAGACTCACAGGGACTTTCCTGCCTGGGCTGGCTTCAAATCATGATTCTCAGATCTTGGCCTTCTGAGTAGCTAGGATTACAGGTGTGAGCCACCAGTGCCCAGCCATTTTTCACTGTTCTTAAAAGGGCAGAAATCATATGAGAACTTTTGGGCAATTAACTATCACTTAACACATCTATCACTATCACATCTTCAAAGGTCACATTTATAGGTCATAAACTCATCATGAATCTACAAGTGTGTGTGAGTGTGTGTGTGTGTGTGTGTGTGTGTGTGTTGGAGGGGGTGGTATTCAACCTAATAGAGTGCCTGCTTCACTTTAAAATGTTTGATGTAATAATCGACAGTAGAACTTTTGCAGAAACAGAGAAAGAGCAATAGGAGGTTCCTGAATGTTGTCTGAGTGTGCAAATGTTCTATCCTTTAACTCAAAAGTGAAGGGGCCTTCTTACTTGCCTTAAGCAGTTCCAGGACTTTTGACCACAACTCTACTTTGGCTTTTTGTGGTCAGTTGGAGATGAGTCTCGGGAACTTTCCTGTCTGGGCTGAATTCAAGCAACAATCCTCATATCACAGCCTCCTGAGCTGGTAGGATTACAGCCAATGGTGCCCAGTGATAGGCAAAAATATTTTAATGATCAGTACCCTTCAAGATCTATATTAAATATATTTAATATTTAAGTCATCATTATCCTCCAAGAATTTAAAGTAGCTGGGCCTAGTGGCTTAGCCCTATAATCCTAATGAGTGGCTAAGATCAGGAGGATTGTATTTTGAAGCCAGGCAAAAAGCTTGTGAGACTCCATCTTAACCTATAAAAAGCTGAGTATGGTGTTATTTGCACCAGTCTGTACCAAATAAATGAGTAAATGAGACAGGAGGAGAGAGAAAAAAGACTTAGAAAAAAAGACAAGCAGCTAACAGAGGCATATGGTGTAGGATTCCCTCTGTGTGACAATCCATTGCATGTTTTAAGTCACCCATTTTGAGGTTCTTTGTTACAGCAGCCTAGAACCCTCATCCTGACATCATTTTCTAGTTTATCGATTGTTAGTAGAAATTCCATCATATTTCTGGGCTTGAAGGCTCTGATTCCTGTTACTAATTTTGTGCAATGGGTTTCCAAAACCTACATGTTGGACTTTGCCTCTCCATTTGTGCATTTTCACCTTTACACATCATAACTGATGTGTAGATACTGCTTTCTGCCATTAGAAGCACTTTGAAGTCTCACAAGTGTCAGCAAGGATGCTATTATTCTTCCAACTTAGTTGAAGAAGAGACAGGACCAGAAAGTTTAAGTAATATTATGTTTATACTGCTTACTCACATATGAAAAATCTGAGGTTGCAACAAGGGCAGGCCCTTGAGCTCTAAGGAAGAATAATCAACCACAAATGGCCCCAACTTGCCATAATTACGATGCCACAATCCCTCCATCTTCCAAAGAAAAGGAAACTCATGTTTGCATCATTGGGGTAGAATAAGAGTAGTAATCTTCACATCATTTCTCTTTGTTCCCTTATGCCTTGGAAAAATGTTATTTATGGATGTATTTGTGTGTACATATGTATTTTTTTTGTAAGGAAAGCATGTCACCAATTGATAGAGTATCTCATGTTCCTCTTCTCTGCCTCCTCACGTAGCTAAGATTACAAGCATGCTCTATCACAGTTGACTTGAACTGTTTTCTTTTTCTCTTGGACTGTCATTTTAAACAGTAAATAAGAGTTCAGATGCCAGGTTGTAAATTCTCCCCTACCCTCTATTCTCAGGTTGGCCTGGGACTTTATTGTTCAAACCAGATTTTAAGCATGGAAAAGGATGTTATTAATAATTACCTAAAAACAATGGGTATCATTAGGGCTCTCATAATGAGAGAGGAAGGGAGGGAAGGAAGAAGGAAAGGGAAGAGAGAGCAAGCGAGCGAGAGTGAGAGAGAGAGAGAGAGAGGAGATGGGGGTAAGTCATGCACTTCAATTTCTTCTAATAACAAAATGTGTTACATGTTTAATTACAGCCTTTGAAACTGCATCGATTTGGTTTTTGGTTGACAGTATTTCTCCCCTAAGTAGGCCACTGGAGATACAACTAATATAGATAATAGCATTTCCTATTTCCTTTAGCTGAAATGACCCCTTTTGTTTATGCTTCCTCACTGTCTGGAATAACACTGCTAGTTGGGTTATATTGTTTAGCTTGTTGTATAGCAACAGAAGAAATTCATCCCCTCAATAAAAGAACTATCCCAGCATCTACCACAATTTTCTTACTGAAAAATCTAAGCTATTTTTTTAAAATATGGAGATTGTGTGAAAAGGAACATCTAGGTGTTTGTGGATTTGTCTTTTGTACTACGGCTTGACTCAGTCTTTTACTTGCTGAGAAAGTCCTCTACCACGTTATCTACATCACCAGTTCTTTTTGCTTGTCTTTGAGGCAAGGTCTTGTGTTTTTGCCCTAAACAAATCTTAAACTGTGATACCCATATTTTTGCCTCATAATCTCAAACTATGATACTCATACTTTTGCCTCCTAAGTATCTAGGATTATAGACCTGCACCATCATACAAAGCTTGCTTTCAAGACAAGATCTCACTGACTGTCCAGGCTGGCCTCTAACCACGATCCTCCTGTCTTTGCCTCTCAGGTGGGATTATAAGCATGCTCTATTATGGCTAATGGAATTTTTCTTTTAATTTTGGACTGCCATTTTTTAAAAGTATATGAATTAGAATACTGGAGGAGATAGTAAAGTATCTCCTACCCCCAATTCTTAGGTGGATGAGGAATTCTGCAAATCAGTTTATGTTTGGTCATGAAAAAGGATGTTATTCATAATTACCTTAAAACAATGGGTATTATTAAAGCTGTCTTCTGTAATCAGAAGTACACTTTTTCTTAGTTATTTTAACCCACCATGGAGTAAGGACTCTTTCTTTAATCACAGAGCTTGATAAGTGGGCTAGAGATGATGTTAACCCATTTTTTTTTTATCATTATAACAAACATGAGAGCTAGTTAATTTTTAAAGAGGTTTATTCTGCCCTATCATTTTGGAGGACTCATTATTTATGAAAATGTGGTTAGTATGCATTGGCCCTGTTGCTTTTGGATCTGGGATGAGTTAGCTCATTGTGGTAATAAGCACATGGCAGAGCCAACTGCTTACCTCATGACTGAGAAATGAAGGAAAAAGAGAGATTCCAGAATCCTACAGTCCCTTGAAAGTCATGCCCCCAATGATCTAAAGGCTTCTCACTAGGCCCCATCTTGAAAACTTCCACCACCTCCCAATAGTGCCAAGCTGGGCCCCAGGCCTTCAACACATGATTCTTTCTGATCCAGACTGTAGCATCATAGCCTGCCTACTTCCCCCTCACAAAGCAAGATACCTTCTACTTATCTCTTCAGACTCCTGTAAATCTTAACTATTCCAGCATTAGTCAAAAATCCAATTCTAAAGTCTCCTCAAGAGACACAAAGCACATTCTTCTATAAGCTGCTATAAAAAAATTTAAAAAATTACATACTTCCAAGATTCATTGGGAAGTCGGACTCAGGGCAAAGACTCCCATCCAAAAGGAAGAAATTTGGGTATGAAGGGATCCAACTGAAGCAAAACCCAAGCATGAAATGCTATTACTCTGTGTTGGGCAGTTAGGGAAAGTTGTGGCACGATGTGAGCTCCACAGGGTGGCAGCCCTGCCCTCTTGGCCTTGCTGACTGCAGTATGCCGTGCCACTCCTGGCATGATTCTACTGCCTCAGGGTTTCTCGGACAAGCATTGTGTGTGTGTTCTTTCTGCAGTTTGGCCTCAGCATCATGCTCACTGTTGCACACATGACTCTAAGGGACTACTTGCAGAAACGCTGGCACTGCCACACAGTGCTGGACATCCTAGGCGTGCCTTTGAAATCTTGGTGGAAGCCTCCTATGACCCTATCAGTCTTAAACCCTGCATGCCTGCAAAACACAGGTGATGATAGGTACTTCCATGAGCACAAGCTCTGCATGGTCCAGCCTGACCCATGCATGTAGAAGCCATGAGTGTCTTGATAGCTGAACAAAGGGGAAAGAAGCCTTAAGGAATTTATAGTTTGCAATAGGCCCCTGGTCTTCTCTTTTGAAATGTTCATTTCTAAGTCTTTGATCCTATAATTGCTTCCCCTGCTTTCTGAGATTTCTTCTCATTTTCTTGTCTACAGATGCAAAGTACTTCACTTTTGCTGTTATTGTTGTTGGTCATGGGGCTTGAACTCTAGGCCTGGGCACTGTCCCTGAGCTCTTCAGCTCAAGGCTAGCACTCTGCCACTTGAGCCACAGTGCCAGTTTTCTGGTGGTTAATTGGAGATAAGAGTCTCATGGGCTTTCCTGCCTGGGCTTGCTTTGAACTGTGATCCTCAGATCTCAGTCTCCTGAGTAGCTAGGATTACAGGCATGAGCAACCGGTGCTTGGCTACTTGGCTTCTTTTTGTAGTGGTATTAATCCCTTTAGCAATCTTACTGTCCTTAGCTGACCCTTACACAAACTTGTTCTCTAGCCATGATTTAAATTTTAGAAATTCTTGTGCTTCCTTCTTACTCCCAATTCCCTCTGGAAGTTTGGCAAAAAAAAAAAAAAAAAAAAAAAGAAAGAAAGAAAGAAGGAGAGAAAGAAAGGAAAAAAGAAAGAAAGCAGACAGAATTGCCCCTACTGTGGCCTGGATGCTAGGCTGCCTAGAAATTTTCTTACCAAATAAACTAGTCCATCACATTCAAGCTCAGCCTCTCACAATATCTGAAGGAATGGACACAAAGTAGTTAAATGCTTTGTTTTGGTACAAGAGTAGGCTCTAGTCCACTTAGCAACAGAGTCTTTATTTCTGTTCAAACCCTTGTCATTAATTTCACTGTCTGTATTCCTATTTGCATCCTATCTTATGAGCTTGCACCAAAATTGCCCATTCATATCCACTTACATCATTCTAGCCCCTTAACTAGTATGTTCCTCCAAACTCTTCTGTATTCCTCCCACAAACCAATTCAACTTCTACATCGAGCCTAGTCCCAGTAACAATCTGGCTACTCAGTACATACCAATTTTCTAGCCATCTCTCAATTCCACTCAAGATGAGAACCAAATGAACTATCACCAGTCATGTATGTTTAGATTGTTCCTTGGAAATGACATAAAAATCAGAAATGTGTTTGGATATCAGAGACACGTTGAGAAGAATTTATGATTCAACTGTTTTGGCCTTAGTCATTCTGAACTCATGATTCTGGGGAACTAGGGGCCCAGAGGGACTTCTGCCTGGAGGAAAGGAAATGGGGTTTGACCTTCTGCTTTTAGGGAAGGTCAAGCTTAGAATTAGTGCTTAACCTAGGCATTTGGTAGATCTTCAATATTGGAATGGCTCAGGAGGAGAAAGATGGTGCCGACAGAATAGGGAGGCACCCCGACTCACTTCAACTGAATAGCGAGCTGGGAACTCCAACACCCAACACCCCATCAAGAACCCAGCAAAACCAGCAGCCAGAAGCAGTGGAGAAACGCAGGAAAACAAAAAGGAGCAAAAAAGAAGAACCGAAAACCTACATGGAGCCGGAGAATCTCCGGGACACCCTCCCCCCACCAGCCAACCCTGGCCCAAACAGGGCCAGGCTGGGAAAGGGGAACCCGGCGATCGGCACACAGGCTGCCAGGAGCGCAGAATTCAGATAGCGGGAGACCCCACAGACACAAGGGAGGGTGCAAACCAAGACACACACCGGCAGCGACGAGAAGTTCGGGTCCACACCGGGTTCGGACAAGGGAACCCAGCGCGGCAGAAAGAGGGAACCGGGGAAGCCACCACAACACTTCGCCAACCCCTGAAGGACCAATGGCTGCGCTGGACACACACACAAAGCAGCAACTGTGAGTCCCCCATTATCCCCTCCCCCAACGGGAGACCAGCTATCAGAGACCCAAGCCCGACAAAGAAGCTAGATCTCCCTCCCTCCCCCTCCCCACCCAGAGGGAACGAAGAATCCCCAAATCAGGCAGGGAGCTCCCATCAGGCGCTGGGAAGTCAGTTTAGCAGGGGAAGGGCGGAGCAGCCCCAAGGCCCCACAGGTTCCTGAACTGGCAGAACCGGCCCCGCCCCTTCCCAACAGGGGCTGGGGGACGGCCGGCAGTGCAAGCCCCACCTGAGGCGCCTGGACCTCGCAGACTCTTACAACTAAAATCACAGGCGCTGGTGGGCAATACCAGCCCAGCAGGGACACCTGGGCCTGATCACGTCCCTCCCTCGCAGCGGAAGTGAGGTCTGAGGGTGCTAACCCACACCCGGACAGTCAATCCCACTGGGCCCCACACATACCGCCCCCCCCCCCAACGGACTTGCGGGAGGGCGCAAACACAACCCAGCAACCCAGGGCTCGCTCTGGGAGACATATCCCGCTAAAGTGCCTGTTGTAGTGGACGCACAGCACACAGGAGGGCGGGGCCCCCGCGACAGCGCCTGCTCTGGTAGGCGTACCCTGCACTGGTGGGCGGGGCCACAGCGACAGCACCTGCTGCCGTAGACATGCCTAACAGGAGGGAGGGAAGACCTACACAGATCTCCAGATGCGCAAATCACAAAGAAACATAACTCAGTTCATTAAAGGGCAAGCCAACTCGCCAGCTCCAAAAAGCAGCATGACTGAAGAGGAGATGGAGACTAAAAAAGCAAATGAGGCCATGTTAACAGGAATGATCGAAAGCGTCAGAAATGAAATCAGAAAACAATTCCAGGAGTTTAGAGCGGAAATCTGGAAGGACACCCAGGAAGCCAAGAAAGAAATGGAAGCAAAAATGGATACAATGCAAGCCTCCTTTAAAGAAATGGAAACAAAAATGCATACAATGCAAGCCTCCTTTAAAGAAAATCTCCACATCCTGAGAATTGAAATGCATGAAAAAATAGATTTAAAATACAACTCTTTAAAGGAAGAAATTTCCACGATCAGAGCTGATATGACAACCATAAATAGCTCTCTGACATCCATAAACTCCGCAATTGAAACCATAACACAAAGAGTGGACCATATAGAATCCAGAATCTCTCGCCTGGACGACAAAGCAGCCGACAACAACCAGAAAATGACCACACTCCAAGAAAAGGTGAAGCTTCAGGGCAGGCTAATCCAGGAACTAATGGACAGAGACAAGAGATATAATCTGCGCATAATTGGAATAGAAGAAGGAGCCGAATACCAGAGCAGAGGGCTTAATCATGTTCTCAATAAAGTTACTGCAGAAAACTTCCCCAATCTCACAGGGGACCCCATCCAGGTAACCGAAGCCTATAGGACACCTGGCAGGCCAGACCCCAGGAAAGCCACCCCAAGGCACATAATATTCAAGACTACAGACCTCAAGATTAAAGAGCAAATTCTGAATTCAGCCAAAGCGAAGAAGGAAACTTTCTTCAATGGGAAGAGGATTCGAATAACATCCGACTTATCCACACAAACTTACCAAGCTTGAAGTGAGTGGAAGAACACCATCCAAGTACTTCAGAATAACAATTTGCAACCTCGGATCAAATATCCAGTGAAATTGGCGTTCACATTCGAAGGGAAAACCAGATCTTTCCACACCAAAGAGCAGCTAAAGGAGTATGTGAATAAAAAACCAGCCCTACAGCGAATTCTAAGAGGGGGACCCCACCCAACAAAGATCGTAAAAGACACACAGACAGAATCAGAAAGAAACTTCAATAGCCAAAGTCCAGCAGAAAGACCAGCTCACTAAAGACAAGAAAAAAAAAAAAGGAAAAAACAGCCCAACAAGAAAATAGAAGGAGAAAAAACACCCTTATCCTTGATCTCTTTAAATATAAATGGTTTAAACTCCCTGATAAAGAGGAGCAGACTGGCAGAATGGATTCGCAAACAAAAAGTTGACATCTGCTGTCTACAAGAGACCCACCTTACAGCAAGGGACAAAAACAGGCTTCGAATGAAAGGATGGAGCAAGATCTACCAAGCAAATGCACCCACCAAGATGGCAGGTGTAGCCATTCTGATCTCAGACAAGCTGGACTTCTCATTAAAGTCAACTCAAAAAGACAAAGAAGGACACTACATATTAATACAAGGAAAAATCCAGAATCAAGACATCACGGTGATAAATGTATACTCACCGAACAAAAGAGGCCCTACCTATGTCAAGCAAATTCTCACAGAATTACGGAACAAGATAGACGCAAACACAATCATAGTGGGTGACTTTAATACTCCTCTCTCTACAAGAGACAGATACAACACCCAGAGGATTAGTAAGGGAGCTGAGGACCTAAATAACACCATTTCCCAAATGGATCTAACAGACCTATATAGAACCTTCCACCCTACAGAGACCCAATACACCTTTTCAGCAGCCCATGGATCATATTCCAAAATAGACCACGTCATAGCCCACACAAAGAACCTCAGCAAATACAAAAGTATTGATGTCATCCCATGTATTATATCTGATCACAGTGGATTAAAGGTAACCCTCAACAACAAAGGATACCACAGAGGCTATACACACTCTTGGAGGCTAAACCCCATGCTGCTATCCAACACTTGGGCCACAGACCAAATTAAAGATGAAATCAACGAATTCATAAGCCACAATGACAATGAAAACACATCACAAAGAAACCTATGGGACACAGCTAAGGCAGTACTGAGGGGCAAGATCATTGCCCTCACACTCACATTAAAAGAATGGAAGCAGAGCAGGTGAATAACCTCACGATGAAACTAAAACAACTGGAGAAACAAGAAATGACAGAATCTAAAATGACTAGGAGGGGAGAGATCACAAAGCTTAACCAAGAGATAAGGTCATAGCCACCAAAATAGAAAGACAGCCAACCATATGGGAAAGGATATTTACCAGCACAGCAACAGACAAAGGCCTGATATCTGTCATCTACAGAGAACTCAAAAAACTAAGCCCCCCCAAGCCCAATAAACCTATTAGGAAATGGGCAAAAGAGCTAAAGAGAGACTTCACAAGAGAAGATATAAAAATAGCAAAGAAACACATGAGGAAATGCTCAACATCCCTGGTAGTAAAGGAAATGCAAATAAAAACAACCCTGAGATACCACCTCACCCCAGTTAGAATGGCCTATACCCTGAACTCAGGAAACAACAAATGCTGGAGGGGCTGTGGGGAAAGAGGAACCCTTCTCCATTGTTGGTGGGAGTGCAAATTAGTACAACCACTTTGGAGAACAGTATGGAGGTTTCTCAAAAAGCTCAATATAGACCTACCCTATGACCCAGCCATACCACTCCTAGGCATCTATCCTAAACAGCAAAACCCAAGATATCAAAAAGACATTGTACTTCCTTGTTTATCGCGGCACAATTCACAATAGCCAAAATATGGAAACAACCCAGATGCCCCTCCACAGATGAATGGATCCAAAAAATATGGTACTTAAACACAATGGAATACTACATAGCGATTAGGAATGGTGAAATAATGTTGTTCGCAGAGAAATGGTCAGAACTCAAACAAATAATGTTGAGAGAGACAAGCCTAGAACACAGAAAACAAAGGGGCATGATCTCCCTGATATATGACTGTTAACAAAGGGAGACGGAGAGACAGTAGAGACCAAGTCTGTGAATACTGTATATGTTCTTGATACATTGTATATTGTATATATGTCTACCTGACCTGGACAAGGGATAGAAAAACAGGACGTAAGATATCACAAGAAATGTACACACTGCCCTACTATGTAACTGTACCCTTTTTGCACAACACCTTGTAAAAAAATTTATGTTCAATTAATAAACAAATAAAAATATTGGGGGGCTGGGGATATAGCCTAGTGGCAAGAGTGCCTGCCTCGGATACACGAGGCCCTAGGTTCGATTCCCCAGTACCACATATACAGAAAACGGCCAGAAGCGGCGCTGTGGCTCAAGTGACAGAGTGCTAGCCTTGAGCGGGAAAAAGCCAGGGACAGTGCTCAGGCCCTGAGTTCAAGGCCCAGGACTGGCCAAAAAAAAAAAAATTGGAATGGCTCAGTGTGTCCTGAGTCAACAGTAGTGCACCAGGAAAAGAAATTTCTTTCTCTCAGGAAGAAACCCTATGGAAGACCTTTTCATGAGCACTCAAGAGTTGAATAGGTACAAACTTGCTTGTTGATATGGGGTGGAGAACTGAAGGGGATGAGTGTATCTCATTTACATTGGAAAAGGCTCCTCTGAATCAAATGAATTATTCCAAAGCTGTATGGTGACTTGACCAGGAGTTCGAAGAAAGAAAGCATTTGATAACTAAGCTGCTAATGAATTCTTATTAAGTTAATGAGTTATTGAGTATGCACTCTTGTGGCAGATGGTATCCCAAGGTGTTGGGTTCAAAGGAGAAGCTAGCTGCTGATTTAAGGCAACTTTGAGCCTGTAAAGGCTTTTCCTTATCACAGGGAATAGGTTACAAGACCTTCATGGATGCCTTAAACTGTATACAATGTCATTTCCTATATACACCATCTTCCTTCCTTCCTTCCTCCCTCCCTCCCTCCCTCCCTCCCTTCCTCCCTCCCTCCCTTCTTTCCTCCCTTCCTCCCTCCCTCCCTTCCTCCCTCCCTTCCCTCCCTTCCCTCCCTTCCCTCCCTCCCTTCCCTCCTTCCCTCCTTCCCTCCCTCCCTTCTTCCTTCCCTCCCTGCTTTTTGGGTGAACAGTGACAAGTGACTACTGGGTTGGTAGATTATACGTAGTGGAAACATTAGACAAAGAATAATTCATACCCAAGGGAAGATGGAGTGAGATGGCACCAGATATCATCGCACCTCTCAGAAAAACCATGCAACTTAAACATTATTGTTTCTGGAAACAACAGATGGGCTACTGTTGTAGTGAGAAGACATAGAAACAATGTGACTAACATACCCACAACAGTATGTAGAGACAAAGCAGTGATAAGGAGAAGGCGATGGGCCTGCTCTGTGGATTCCACAAGATTCATGGAAAGGCGATGTTGAGTTGTGAGGATCAGGCCGATGGGTTGATGAGGAGCCACTGAGCTTGTGGGGAGGTAAAGAAAGGAACAAAATGACAGGCCCTGAGGTGGATGACATCTTTGTACCAAATCTTGTTACTATTTGCCTAGTCTTTACCTCTTTCAGTCCTAAGTTGGACATTTCAAGAGGAAATTTACATATTTTGATCACAACAGGATAAAAAAACACTACTTATTTGTATATGCAAATAAGTCAAAATAAAACAAGTTTCATATATTCCCCTAATTTCAAGAAGATCTTCAAAGGAACAGCTTCTTTCTAATGTGGATGACAATGTCTGATACCTTTAAAGACTAACAGAAACAGAACTCCTATGCTTGCTTTACCCTCATTGCACTTGCAGCTGCCTGGGTTGAACTAACATTTCTTTCATTTCCATTTATCTTTGGGGGTGCGGAGGATGGATGGAAGAGGGGGTCCCCTATTTTGATCACAGCTGGTGTTGCAGGCAAACATTGCTGTGTTTGAAAATGGTTTTCTGTGGGGCTGGGAATATGGCCTAGTGGCAAGAGCGCTTGCCTCCTACACATGAAGCTCTCGGTTTGATTCCCCAGCACCACATATATGGAAAACGGCCAGCAGGGGCGCTGTGGCTTAGGTGGCAGAGTGCTAGCCCTGAGCGGGAAGAAGCCAGGGATGGTGCTCAGGCCCTGAGTCCAAGGCCCAGGACTGGCCAAAAAAAAAAAAAAAACAAAAAAAAAACAAAGAAAAAAGAAAAGAAAATTGTTTTCTGTGACTATTTGACTTCCCTTTCTTCTCCCTTAATGTCTTTGTTCTGATTATCATCTTCTCTCTTGAACATAGCAAAATCAAACTTTTGGACAGTCATACTGCCTTTGCATGGGCAAGTTCTGATGGAGGCTCATTGTTAACCATTCTCATGTTAGATCTGTCTACATATTCTTTCAGAGGTAAAGAGGCCAATATTTCTGTGTGAACTATGGGTATGATTTTTTTTGATGAATGTTCAAGAAGAATGGGGAAATGTTCACCTTCAAAAACAGCAGGGGACTGGAAGATCCTAAAACCATTCATGAAAAGGCATATAATTTGCCTTTTTAAGGAAAACAATTGAGCATCTGAAAGTAGAAAATGATCTCATGACCTTCCTGACGAGAGAAATGAATTGTTAATAGAATCACTAAAATATTATCTGTGAGTCACAGCATTTATTTGGGATCATAGTCTCCCTATCATTTGTGTTGTTCATTCATTTTGGGGGAAAGAATAATGAATAGCTAGGGAATTTTCCCAAATAGAGTTTTATCACTAATAAGCATCTGATAATTAAGATTATGCATATTTTATTACTTTTATAGGACCTTATACAGATGAACTATCGACACAGAATGAGCACAAATTGTGTAATTCTTTTTTATTGAGACAAGGTCTCCCTATGGAGCTCAGTTTGGCCCAAAGTTGCTATGTATCCCAGGTTGCCCTCAGACTCACAGTCCTTCTACTTGAGTCTCTGAAATGCTAGCATTACAAGTATATGCTACTATACCCTGCTGAGCTATGTAATTCTTTTCAGGATTACTTCTAATGTTTAAAAAGATCTTTAGATCATGAAACTACAAATGAAGGTAAATAAATGCCAATCATTTCCTGTTATAAAGTAGTTAATACTCATCTAAGTGCTTATATTGAGTTTTTAAAAGTAAACCGCATTTATAACAAATTGTGGAAACTTGGTTATAGAGATAAATAGCTGAAAGTTAATTTAGAATAAAAGCCTTGTTGTCTCACTGAATTTGAACTCCTAAATGCATTTTTGACCAACATGAAGAGTACATTATCTTTATTATGTTGAGTTCAAAAAATTATACACAAATTCTTTGTGATTAAAAATTATTAGTGGCTTGGTGTTTTCGCCTGCTATGACAACTACTCACAAATTAAGTTTAAAAATAAAAATACTTTTCATGATCAAAATGTGACCCTTAGATGACAGGAAATACCAGGATGTATGCTGGCCTTATCAGTGAGGGTCGATTCCAAGGCCCCTCTTGGATATCAAATTCTGAATGCTCTGTTTAAAGGGTGCAATATTTGCATATAACTTGCACACATCACTCTATATTCTTTAAATCATCTATAGCTTACTTATAGTATCTAAGATAATGAAACCGATATTTAAATACTTACATAAAATTGGGAGAATAATGACAAGCAAAATATCTGCTTATATTCAGAAGAAGCAAATTAAGAAAAACATTCTGCATCTATCAGTATGGAACCCAGTAACGTAAAGGGCTGACTGTGCTGGAAATTATACTCTCCTTGCCTAGTCACTGAAGATAAGGTTGCATATTGATAAAAAAATATAATCAGAATCACAAATACAATGGCATCATTTGAGTTGCACATTATTCTTTTAACTTCTCAAGTTGTCTATTGTGCTTCTTCACTTAATTTCTTTTCATCTTTTGTTTTTTAATTTCAAAACTCTTCTCCCCATTTCTTCTGTTCAGAATGTGGTCAGAAACCCTGTCTCCAACTGTATCTGGTTCAGTGCTGCCTAGTGCCTCCCTGTGGGAGGAGCTGAAGTTGGAGAAGGTGCCTGGTTGTTGAGGAACAGGGGACTAAGTAGAATTGATTGGGTGATTTTTATTTTGCCCTGCAAACTGAGCACCTGCAGGAATATTTTATCCATGTTGAAGTGAAATTGAAACACAACTGAACGTGATGTAAAACTCTTGACCCTTTCAGTTCCAGGCAGTCCACAGACTCTGTGCATCAGCCTTTATGGAGTACTGGTGAAATGTGTATGTCCAGTTCCTGCATTGGATAGTTCAACTTAATGCCTAAGAATCTACAATTTTTTTTTATTATTTATTTTTTTTTGCCAGTCCTGGGGCTTTGACTCAGAGCCTGAGCACTGCCCCTGGCTTCTTTTTGCTCAGGGCTAGCACTCTAACTCTTGAGCCACAGTGCCACTTCTGGCTTTTTCTGTGTATGTGGTGCTGCGGAATCAGTCAATCAGGGCTTTGTCCATGCTAGGCAAGCGCTCTACCACTAAGCCACATTCCCAGCCAAAGAATCTGCATTTTAACAATGCCCCGGTTTACTATCTTCTACCTCCAGTTATTGCCTTTGGCTTCTACTTAGCACTTGGGTTGGGAATCATTTGGAATTTCCACCTGAGTTTTCTCTCGCAGACTAGAACCTTTAGAAGGAAGAGCACTGGAGCAGGAGTACACACAGGTGCAGAAACTCCCCTTGAGGAGTGGGCTGTGGCTCAACACCCAAGGTCAGCCAGTAGCTACTGTCCAAGGTCAACCTGAGTTAGAGTATGCCAAGTAGTAAAAGTCACCGACTTTCTGCTCTGCTTGGGCCTCTTTGCAGCTGAGAACTCTTTGTGTTCAAAGACAAGGTCTCACACTTGATCAGCTGGTGCTCTACCATTTGAGTCATACTTCTAGCCCTGGTTTTGTGGGGTTTTTTTGTGCTAATCCTGGGGCTTGAACTCAGCACCTTGGTGCTACCCCTGAATTTTTGTGCTTAAGGCTAGTGCTCTACCATTTCAGCCACAGTTCTACTTCTGTGTGTGTGTAATTGGAGATAAGAGTCTCACAGACCGTCCTGCCTGCCCAGACTGGCTTTGAACTGAAGTCCTCAGATCTTAGCCGTCTGAGTAGCTAGGGTTGCAGACAGGAGCCACCAGTACCTGGAGTTTGGTTGGTTATTTTTGAGGTTTTGTAAAATTTTCTGCTAAGGTGGCGTGCTACTGCAGTCGTTGATATTTTAGCCTCTGGCATAGCTAGGATTCCTGGTGTGAATCACTGGTGGCCAGCTGCTAAAGAAAATTTCTCAGTTCATCTATTTCCATTCCACAAAAGCCCTGGTATGGAACTCAAGCCTCTCAGTGCCGATGACTCTGGCTTTGGAGTGTCTTTTCCTAGAAAGAGCAGCCTACCAGGGTGAGGTAGCTTTGGTAAGGTCCATCCTCCCTGAACCAGGCAGCTCTATCCTTACTGCTTCCCAACTCAATCACCCTGCTTGCTGACAGGGAACAGTACCTGTCCATGAATATTTGTTAGGCCCTACTCTGTCTGCTCGGTTTTCGGTTCCAACAATTATTTGGAAGTAGAGGACCTGCTGTTCACATCAAATTTGACCACATCATATCCTCTTCTCCCTCAATCCCAGCAGTGTGTCTTCACTTTTGTTTTAAATTACTTTTTCTTCTCTTTACATTGCACCCTGTGACACTGAGTAAAAACTCGTTTCCTTTGCAGGGCTCCAGAAAACACCAAAAGCAATGCTGGCAATGGCTCTGCCCATCTGGGAAGCTTGCTTCCTCCTTTCTTTGGTTCTCAAGGAGGCCAACTTTCTGAATTTGGGATAAGTTATAGAACAATCGGTTTTCTGTTTTGACATCCTTGGTCTATCACTCATAGAGTTTATTTTGCATTGGCTGCTGTTCCTTCCTGGTTCCTAAAAGCAACTTCTGTTCTCTGCCTGAACCCTTCTTGGTAATTTAAAATTAAGTTTAAAACTTCAACCTCATATGGCTTTCTCAAATCCAAGCAAGCCTAGAATTTTATCATGAAGACTTTTTGTTAGCCCCTTCTGTTAGCTGGATAAGATGTATGGATAGAATTTCAGAATTCTCTAGAGAGAAGGGGAGAGAACATGGGGAGAAAGGAGTTTTCTTTAAGGACATTTTTACAAAAAGAGGGTCATTAGTATTTCATTTTATTGTATTGTATGCTTATTTTTGGTGCTGGTCCTGGGGCTTGAACTTAAAGCCTGGGTGCTGTCCCTGAGCTTTTGTGCTCAAGGTTAGTGCTCTACCACTTGGAACCACAGCTTCACTTTGGACTTTTTTTGGTACTTACTTGGAGGTAAGAGTCTCACAGATTTTTCTGCCTAGCCTAGTTTCAAACCACAATCCTTAGATCTCAGCCTCCTGAGTAGCTATGATTACAGCCATGAGCCACTAGCACCTGGTAGGTCATTTGTATTTTCTAAAATGTGGTACTCAGATCAGTGGAAGCAAGCAAGTTATTTTTAGTTGAAATTGCCAGTTTTATGTATCCTAGTACGTTTAACTTGATTAGTCATAGAGAATACCAGTTTTTCCACTTCTTCCATTTAGGCCTCTTTTTTTTTAATAGCAATGTTGTCTAAATAACAGATAAATCTAAACATGATTTATAGGAGGCCTAAAGATATGACAAAAGTCACAATATTGGTACATATGACTGAGGTTTGAGAAACACTATTAGAGTGATAAGCCAAGAGCAGGAGGCTCTAAGTCCTGCAAGATCAAAGACACAAGGATAACCCATAGTATGAGGGAAGCAGGCAGAGTTGAGGTTTCATTTAGAATGCCAATTATCTATCTATGCCAGCCACAGAAACCAGTATTGTGTCATGCTTACGTTTGGGGGTCAAAGGGAAACAAAAAGGTCCAGAACCAAACTGACAGTAAGGGACTTGGCAGAATTTCAATGCCTCAGTCCCAAAGTAGCTCTGCCCCCTGCTGAAAGGGCAGAGGGTGGGTAGGGGCAGGCTGGGTTCTGGTGAGTCTGAGGCTGCCCAGTGTACCACACCCAGAAGTTACTCACTGACTTTATGTTAAAAGACTATTGTTGGGGGATACTGATAAGCCAGTTCCTCAAAGAGCAGGCTCTCCGAGCTGCTAACAGTTTCAAAGTTCTACCATGCATATGTTCTGAGCAATGCATTTAGGCAAGGCTGCCATTGCACAAACAATAGAGTTCACTTACATCAAGCAAGATGTCAGGCTGCCACACAGAGGGGAACTGGCTCAGCCTGTTGCTCCTCTACTCCTTATCTGCACAGCATGGGACTGGCCTGCGTTCTGCAGGCCATTGTAGGACACTGCTGTGTGTGTATCTGAACATAATCATGATAGACAAAAAAAAGTATAATAGAAATACTTGTAGATAAGAAATTTTTCAGCTCCCTTATAAGTTTATGAGATGAGCACTGGACATGGTCCTTTGTTGACTAGAATATCGGTAAGCAGTACAAGACTATACTTAGAGCTAAATGGAGAAGAGCCATTGCCCTTACTTATATTTACAACAAAATCTAGAAACAGGATTATAATTTTATTCCTCTTGCTGCTTTGTAGTTTTGCATGTTAGATCCAGGATGGAAAGCACTTCCAGGCTGCACATTCCCCTGTGACATCTAAGTGAATGTCTTGGGAACCCAACACCAAAAGTTTCTAGTTAAATTCTTCCTTTCCTTTGAATGGACAAGCTGCTCCTGGGGGGCCAAGTTCTGCTTTGCTCTCCATCTGCAGTTGTTTAGGTTGTAGTGGGGCTCACCAGCTTGTTCATTCTGTGGGCTTTACAAAGAGACAAGCAGAGCAGATGCACTACCAACCCTAGGTTTTAACCTATATAGAATCAGGCTATTTTTTTTAAGAGCCAAATTACCCAATCCTCAATTAAAATCCTCCAACAAAAATTACCAGTAAATTTCCGTCTATAAGTCATAGCCCTTAAATTTTACTTTTCCTGAGTCAGTGCATAGTTGCATGCTCATTGTTTCTGGTGAGGAGTTTCTGCTTAGAACAGGTGAAGAAATGCACTTCTGATGCTTAGCTTGTGCTTACCTGGTCCCTGTGGTCCTTGTCGAAGCTGCCAGTATGGAAAGAATGATGTCATCTCCCACTTCTCCTTGCCTGCTCCCATTCAGAACACAGTTCTTCAGGCTGGGAGGAAAATCCTAAGTCCTGGGAAGAGGGCTGTGTCACTATTGCTTTTTGGAGGGATTTTCCCAAGGTAAATCCAGCCCATTGTTTGGAAGTATGGAGATTAATGTAGACAGCTGGACTGAGCCCCAAGTTCAACACCAGCATGCTGAAGGAATAACCTGTTTATTCTTGGATTCTCTGTGCCTTTTATCTGGAAAAAGACACTAACTGGGCTGTGTGGAGGCTTGAATGAGAGACTTCCCCCCTCTTTTTGTTTCTGTATGTATGTATGTATATGTATGTATGTGTGTATGTATGTATGTATTTATGTATGTATGTATGTATCTATGTATTGTCCAGGGTACCCTATCCACTTCACTCATATCTCCAATCTGGCACTTTACCTGTTAATTGGAGTCAGAGTTTCACAGACTTTTCTGCTTGCACTGGCTTAGAACTGAGATCCTTTAGTTCTTAGCAGCCTCCCATGTTGCTAGGATCCCAGGTATGAGCTACCAGTGCCAGCTTTTGCTGTGTTCTTGACCTCAGGCCCTCAGGGTAGGTGTCTCCCTCAATCTCTTCTTTGCCTTTAAGCCTGCCCTGTTTTGCCCCTTGTTAGTTTTCTGTTTGAAAATCTTGAACTTGAAACCAAAGAATATGTATTTTTTCCTCAGGCCCTCGGGGTAGGTGTCTCTCAATCTCTTCTTTGCCTTTAAGCCTTCCCTGTTTTGCCCCACATTGGTTTTCTATTTGAAAAACTTGAACTTGAAACAAAAGGATATATATACATATATATATATATATATACATATACATATATCTATGCATTTCCTATGAAATGAAATGAACCAACAAGTCCTGGCAGAAGCACATATTCATTTTATTTGTTTTAAGTCATAAGGATATGCATTCTGGGGTATGCTCAGCTTGGTATTCTGTGTTAATATTGTTTAAATAACATATGAGGTTTTAATCATCTGGTTCCTTGGCTGAGGATGGTCGGTTCAGGATTGTGTTACTCCTGTGACTAGCATTTTTTTGTTTTCAAATTTAACTTTTTCTTGTTATTACAAAGGTGATATACAAAGGGTTTAGCTACATAAGGCAGGCAAACAGTACATTTCTTTTTTGGACAATGTCACCCCTTCCCTTGCTCTCCCAATTTTTCCCTCCTGTTCTCCCAAAGAATATTTTTTAATATTGGTATTTAGTAAATACATTTGAATCTTTTTTTATTCTCAAAAGCACTCTGAACATTTTCTCTTTTGAAATACTCCAAATCCAATCGCCCTTTAAAAACTATTCCTGTGTTTGATGCGGTGATAGGGTTGGCTTTAGCCTCTTGCAAGTGAATAGCTCTGTCTGCCACAAGGCCCTGGTGTAGAATTTTGGGCTGTGTCCAGAATGATTTTTCTTCTTTCAGAGCCAAAATCAAAGCTTGTCTTGAGGTGGTTACATAATATTGTGTTTGTATCGGCTTTGCTGTATGTAAAATGTTGAAATATTGATGTTGGCTTGCGGGTAACTCAGTAATGGAATAGAATAAGGCATGGTAGTGTCAGCCGGGGTGACAGCAGGGACTCTGGGACGCTGCTGCAGGAGCAGAGAGCAGCTAGACTGACGACTTTGGACACGTTCTGACTGTATAAGGCAGAGGAGAAAAGAGTGCTCTGATACTCCCATTAGCTTTTCTGACTGGGTCTGGGAACCCAACAAATACAGATGTGATTGACAAAAAAAAAAAAATCTAACTTAATTTTGTATGAACGAGGGCATCCCCATGAGAGTGAAGTCTGGAGAAATGACCAAAGCAGAGTGCTTTTATACACTTAGAATGACAGAACATAGAGGCATATGCAGTCTAGCACAGTGGATTCTAAGGCTATTAGCAAGAGATGAATGGGGTTGGGATGAATAGAAAACGATGGAAGAGGGCTGGGGATACGGCCTAGTGGCGAGAGTACTTGTCTTGTGTACATAAAGCCCTGGGTTCATTTCCCCAGCACCACGTATACAGAAAATGGCCAGAAGTGGCGCTGTGGCTCAAGTGGCATAGTGCTAGCCTTGAGCAAAAAGAAGTCAGGGACAGTGCTCAGGCCCGAGTCCAAGGCCCACGACTGGACAAAAATAAAAACAAAAAACGATGGAAGATGAACATTACTTTTGAGTTTGTTTATTTGGGTTCAATGCAGTCCTGATCACCTGTCTCTGGTGATGAAAGCTCTTTTCCAGACTTGATATGAAAAGGGCATCCTTCCAGAAATGATCTTTATGGCTTGCTGCATGAAGAGAAAGTCAAGCCCAAATGGTCTTTTCTGAACATCAATCCTCAAGGGATTTTAGCACAAAGCAATCAGCATATACCAACTGGACACCTTTTTTCATTTATTTTTTCAATAAAGCCTTCCAAGAGATCCTCACATTCTCACACTCATGTGACAGTGTGAGGCAACCAGGAATAATCATTAAAAAATCATCATGACTCATGAGGGAGACCAGTGTCATCACATTGTCTCTGTACATTTCCTAGCTGGTTTTCCTGAGATGGTCCATGGTATAAGACTGATGGAGGAAAACTGATATCTTCATTGGTCCCACCTACTCCTTTGTCTGTATGGCCAGGTGGGGGGCAGGGATATTGGAGCTTTAATTCAGCACTTCCTATTCCTTTTTAGCTTTTTTATTCATGGATGGTGTTTTGTCATCTGAACCACACATCTACTTCCAGTATTTTGCTGGTTAGAGATAAGAGTCTCTCAGATTTGTCTGTCATATACTCTAATCTTAGATTCTTGAGTAGCTAGGATTATAAGCATGAGTCACCAGTGCCTAGCCACTCCCTCATTTAGTGGTTGAGGGCCAGCTCCCAGCTGTTTTTGGTCTCCAAGCTTTGCCTCTTTACTGGATATGTCCATCTGCAAACAAGCAAGTAGGCTTTGTGATGCTAATGGAGTATCCAGAGCGCTTGAGGGCTCAATTGAAAGCCTGGTTACTGAAGGTGGGATGAAGACAAAGGGAGTTCTTTCTAGGAATTGTGGTAGTATGCTGAACGCTGAAAGCCCAAGGCACTGGGTTTTCCCTAACTTTGGAGATAAGCAGACCCCACCTCCCTTTCCTTAAGTTGGAGTGTGATAACAGAGGAGCTGCTTGTGAAGACATTCTCCTGACCATATATTTTCCCTGGGGTTCCCAGCAAGGTGTGAGCCTGCAACATGGCAGTCCAGCAAGGGTTCAGAACTCAGAGTGTGGCTGCTTAAGATCTGACCCCTTAGAGCAGTGTAATGATGTCCTTTCATTCATAAACAAGACTTCATTCTCTAACATTGGAGCCTGCCATTGGAGTCAAGCTGAGTAAATCCCAGTTCTTTTTCTTGCTGTATGAACTTGCAAAGATTAGATAGCCAATTGGAGTTCCAAATTTCCCATCTATAAAATGAAGATAATACATAGAGTAAGTCTGTCTTGTGTGGCTAACATCTAATAACATGCAGTTACAAATGTATACCTTTAAATAAAAAGAAATATTAAAAAAAACCCCTGAAATCCCTGCACATAAATGATACAGCTCAGTTGAGGCTCTGTAGCTTTGAGTCCCAAGTTATTGCCAGTTGTGTTTAAATCACTTTGTGATCTGCAGAGTGTTTCTCTGCCCTTAATTTTGTGAAAATTCGCCTCCCCCAATGCAAATGGTGTCCCCAAAGTGAAGGGAAAGAGGGTGTGTGGAATCAAAGTGGTCCAGCTGAGATCTGTTGAAAGGCTGCCTGTCTTCAGCGGAAGTTGGCAGCATTATGGGGAAAATGAACCAAGCATCCAAACACCTAATGATGAAGAGCAACAGTACAAGAAATGTACCCAAGGCCTAATGTATGAAACTGTAACCTCTCTGTACATCACTTTGACAATAAATATTTTTTTAAAAGAAGATAGCCTTTGGTTAGCCATGTAATGTGTACAATAGTAATTTTTGTGACAGTAATGTAGACTTCAACACACTGAAGCTCCAGGTGATGGATGCTCAGACCTCTCTATGAAATAGGTACTTTTGAGTTCTTTAAACATCCTAACTGTAAGCATCCTAAGCATTCATAGTTCTTCCTCTGTTACCTTGGAGTCTTCACACGCAAGGATCCCAAAGGCCTACTGTACCTCAGAGAATGGCTCTGAGACTTAGAGGAGATCATTTGGATAGATTTCCTGGAACAAAAGTGACTACTTTAATATTTTCCCGTACCAGAACTGAATTAGTCACTTAGTATGGGTCATCAGGAATAGTATAGGGCTTCTTTAAATATATATATATATATATATAATTTTATTATTATTAAGATATTATACAGAGAGGTTACCATTTCATAAGTCAGTTAATGAGTAGAGTAAATTTCTTTTCTTGATAATGTCACCCCTTCTTTCATTTTCCCATAGTTTCCCCCTCCCATCCCTGCCCACAAGTTACATCATTTTCCACATAGTGAGCATAAGGCTTCTTGTATGCCATTTCTGTGTCCTTTTATGTTATGGTTAAAGTCATTTTGACACACACACGGCACAGGGTGCTTGAGAGGGAAGATTGGCATATCTTATTATTTCATGTGGTAGACAGTGCAGACAGTTAAAACTGGGTGAATTGTTTCTATCAACTATTTAAAAAATAGTTCATGTTCTTCAGCCTTAGAAAGGAAGGGGATTCTAACATATGCCGTAGCATAGATGAACTTAGAGAAAGTTATGCTCTGTGAAATAACCCAGGTGTATTTCTGTCACATGAGGTATCAAAAGTAGTCCTGTAGGGCGCTGACGGCCTATACCTGTAATCTTACTCAGGAGGTTTAGATCTGGAGGATCGTGTGTGTGTGTGTGTGTGTGTGTGTGTGTGTGTGTGTGTGTGTGTGTGTTTGCTAGATAGAGAAAGCATATTTATCTAGCCTTGAGCAAAAGGAAGTCAAGAACAGTGCTCAGGCTCTGAGTTCAAGGCCCAGGACTGGCAAAATAAATAAATAAAAATAAAGGTAAGTATGTACCAAGTGTAAGATAGTACACCAGCCACAAAGAGAGCTTATGTGAGTAAAAGCAAACATGGCCTCTGTCTCTTAAGGAATCTACAGACCGGGAGGGGAGCCACATAGTAAATGAAATTATAGTAAGAGGGAGTGCATATTGTACAGAACAACTGAGATATTCCAGACTTGATCTGGTCAGTGAGACCATGCACAGCTCAGAGCACAGGGGAGCCATAGGGAAACAGCCTATCCAGGAAGAGAAGCGTCATGAGGGAAGACCCGTGTGGCTGAAGTGCAGATTGGAGAGAGTGTAGTCAAAACAGGCTGGTAAAGACCTCCAAGCCTTCCTGCTCACATGAAGGTGCTTTGTCTTTCTTCCTGGGCAGAGTGGAAGCCATTGGTGCTAAAGATGGAGAAACAGATGGAAGAACAGGTTTGTGTTTTGACAGAATCAAATATTCAGGAGAATTTCTTTTCTTATAAGAAAGAATACTTCCAAATATTGAAAGTGCCAGTACCAAGCCTTGTATTCTTGCTCATGGTTGCTGTTTAACTACTTGAACCACATCTCCAGTCTAGCATTGTGCTTGATGCTTAGAGATAGTCTCTGGGACTTTTTTTTTTGCTAGGGTTAGCTTGGAACCATGTCTTCTAGGTCTCAGCCTCCTGAGTAGCTAGGATTATAGGCTTGAGCCACCAGTGCCTGGCTTACAGAGTTTTTATCTCAGTTGAGTTTTTGCAACAAGAGCATCATTGGAGAGCTACAGGCCATAGGCTTAATTCTAGATTGTTATTCTACCAAAGTACTATCTACATGCTTCATGCTCCTCCTCTGGAAAAGGTCTTTATAAGAAAAATGTAAAAGAAAATGAGATGCACAACTATGATTTTTATGTAACTATGAGTCACCGTAGCATCAGAACTGACTGCATATTACTATAATTGCATGTTCCCGGGTGTTCTGTTGGGTCAGTGAGAGATAGATGAGAATAAGATATTTATAACTATTGTTTCCTATAGCATAATTTTTTATTGCATTGTAGCAAGGCCCTCATGAAGTCCTAACTAGGATTTTTTTTTTAACATAATTTGTGTTTCTTTGGGTGGGAAATTAGGAAAGTTTCTCTTCATAGCATCTTATTGAAATACAACTTACATACCACAAAATGCATCTATTTAAAGTATACTACTTGAGTCATTTTAGTTCTGAGCTTGCTTCTCCTTCATTCTCACTGGAAGAAACTTCACTGTGTTGAGTATCCATCAGCCTGAACTGCTAATAAAAATCTTCAAGGAATACTTAGATCTGGAAATGAGTCGTGATTAGAACACATGTTCAAATCACAGTTAATTATATTTATCACTGAGACTATGTGAAAATACTTTAATTTCACTGTCTAATTCTATATACCTACACTGCAGATTTTATTACTTTTCTAGGCAGTTTCTCAATCTGAGAGAAATGTGGTCTTGGCATCATATTTCCTCTCATGGAGAAGGGATGGGGAGGCATTTCCTGGAGCTTAGTATGGCACTTCCCTGTAATCCAAAACTGAATAAGCCTGTGCCAAGCTTTTGCCAAGTGATATAGATTAATACCACCCAGAGATCCTTTCTCAAGCATTCCTTTTGAAATTTTGCTGACTTTTTCCCCCCCTTTTTCCCTTATTTGCAGGAACTGGTGAGAGTGGGAAAAGCACCTTTATCAAGCAAATGAGAATTATCCATGGATCTGGTTACAGCGATGAAGACAGAAAGGGGTTCACAAAGCTGGTCTATCAAAACATCTTCACTGCCATGCAAGCCATGATCAGAGCGATGGACACCCTTAGAATACAGTATGTGTGCGAGCAGAATAAGGTAAGATACACGGGGATTGGTCTTGTCTGTGAATGTGTGCCTTCCTACAAGGGCCAGTGACAATAGATACACTAAGGCTTTGTTCAGATGCCAGAAACTCTTGAGCTCAAGTTCTGGAATGAAGAAGATAGCTGAGAGGAGTGTGATGGTTTTAGATAGCCCTGAGGTCATAGTTCTGTAGGAATGCAGTCTGTAGGAGGATGCTATGTTATATGCAGAGAATAAAAAACTTGGGCAGCTAAATGATTATTTTAGGCACTAGAAAAGGCAGATACATCTGTTGCCCCTTTCAGCCAAGAGTTCCCATTGATTTCTTTACTGAAGCAGTGATTGATAGTGGCCAGCTCTTCGAGAATTTCCAGTCACAGGAAACTTTCATATCCACTAATGCACTGTAGATTGCTTGGTGAACTCTGGCAGATTTGTTTGTTTGTGTTGGGAGCTGGCCCTTCTTGGAAACTAAGTGATAGTTTCAGAAAGCATCCTGTTTGATGTTCCTGCTAGCGAAGTGTTCACATGAAGTGAGAGCTGGAGTCAGGCTAACATTTGTTTTTCTATTACTCCTGGTTGTTTAGAATGGGATATCAGAATGCTAATATGTAGGAAAATGGGATTTGTCTCTGACTTTATTAAGAATCTAGATGAGAACTGGACATGGTGGCACATGCCTGTAATCCCAGAATTTGGATGGTGGAGGTAGGAGAATTTGAAAGTTTGGCGCTATCCTGGACTAGGTAGCAAGACAGTCTGACAGAGTTGGTAGGGAGAGAGTTTACTTAAAATGATCAATACCCAGTTACGAGGATAAACAGGAAACCTTTGTATCAAGTGGGTCTATTTAAAAATAATTTTGCTATCAAGAATGTGTTTGCTCAAGCCTGTTATCCTGGGAGGCAGATATTTGGGGATCGCAGTTCAAGACCAGCCCTGACATAAAAGGTTTCAAGGCTTTGTCTCAACCAGTGGCTGGGTTAGCAGTAAATGCCTGTTTTCCCAGCTATAGGATAAACAGGTTGGGCATAGCAGTGTGCCTGTTGTCCCCGATGAGATGGAGAGATATATGTAGGAGGTTCATAGTCCAGACATCCTAGGATATCAAGTGAGACTTTTATCTGGAAAATCATGAATACAAGAAAGGACTATGGATGGCCCAGATGCTTGAGTGCCTGCATAGCAAGCATGAGGACCTGAGTTCAATCCCTTGTCTTCCAAAATAACTAATACTAATAATATCAATAATGGTAATAATTACAGTAATAATAATAGTAGCTATTATTATTTTGCTGCTAGAATACCAGAAATGGGATGGGCTTCAGTATGGACAACCTTACATGAATTGTGGTATTCATGTACATATATATGTGCTTATATACATACAAGCACATACATATATAAACATATATGTTTATATATAAACAAATACATATGTATATATACAGTATGTATACATACATATATACATAGGCATATACATATAAAGAAAGAGTTTCAAAGCATTGAGATAATTAAACCTTCCTATTTCTTGGGGACTAGCTTATATAGGAAAACATAGCAGGTACCCAATTTAAGACATATCTTTACATTCTCTCTCCAATTCCCATCACTTCCTGTTTTCTCAAGGTCCTATATAGGAACATGTCTTGCCTACAGTTTCCACTTTGAGCAGCTTTAAGTTCAGAAGCGTGTGTGGGCAGTAAGTATTTCTGTTGTCAAGGAATGCGAGAGGTTGGTCACTACTGTGCCATGGAGTGATTCTAGAAGCCTTGGTGATGACCTGTTTACCTGATGCTTTTGAGTCCACACCTATCTTTTAAAAAATTGAATATTCGTTATTATTATCAAGGTGATATACAGAAGAGTTAATGTTTCATAAGTCAAGTAAAGAGTATATTTCTTTTTGGACAATGTCACCCTTTCCCTCACTCCTAGTTTTCCCCTCCCATCACCACCTACAAATTGTATAATTCATTTTCAATGTAGTGTCTAGTGGGTACCACTGCTGCATTTGTTCACCCTTTGTCCTTCCATTTTGGTACCCTTCTTGCCCCCCACTTCAAAGACAGACAAAAAGAAAAAAACCTCTTGTTTCCATTTCCTGGTATTCATTTTGATAAGTATTATTTTATATGATCAGATGCACATAGGCACTGTATTTTTGTGTTCCTCTCCTAAGAGTGTCCTCCTTTGGTGTGTGTGTATGTGTGTGTGTGTGTTGTGAATACCTAGAGTCCTATATACAATTTATCATTTCCTGGTGTACATTAGATCTAGAGCCACGTGCATGCTCTTTTTTGAAAGCTACACTTTATTTTTCCTCACTATATTGTGAGATGAGCCTTTCTGGGGAGATACCTTGTAGGAACAGCCTAGAGACTTCAGTTCATCTTCTCCCTTGTTTTAGAATGTACTTTGTTTACCACTCACAGTCGGGTGACTGGGGGAAGCATGGAATCCAGGGATGGATTTGTAAACAGAACTATTAAGAAGGAACCCAAGTGTATAAGCCAGTTCTGCTTACCTTGACAACATGTGTTTGCAGAGCCTAATCAGGTTTACAATGTGTGTTTGCAGAGCCTAATCAACTTTGGTAATCAAGGCCTCTAGGTTTCTGTTTTTGTTTTGTTTTCCTTTATGGTCTTCTGGAGGTTTATTGCACTGAGTTTATTGACCAGGTTTGACACTTCTCCGTTTTCTCCTTCTCTGTCCACTTTAGTGCTTTAAAAATTATTTTATTCTTTAGTGGTCCTACTAAAGGGTTACCACTCAATATGCTAGTTTTATAAGTACAGTGCATCTTGGTGACTATCACTCTTCTTTTTTGTCAGTAGTGGGACTTGAACTCAGAGCCTGGTGCTGTTCCTGAGTTCTTTTGCTCAAGGCTAGTGCTCTACCACTTTGAGCCAATGTCACTTCTATTTTTCTAGTGGTTAATTGGAGATAAGAGTCTAATAGCCTTTCTGACAGGCTGGCTTAGAACCTCAATCCTCAGATCTGCCCAGCCACTATCACTCTTTTTTTAATCATCTTAAAGCTTTTATATAAGGTGTCTCTAGGTTTCTTTTTTTTTGCCAGTCCTAGCCTTGAACTCAGGGCCTGAGCACTGTCCCTAGCTTCTTTTTGCTCAAGGCTAGCACTCTGCCACTTGAGCTACAGCGCCACTTCTGGCCATTTTCTATATATGTGGTGCTGGAGAATCGAACCCAGGGCTTCATGTATATGAGGCAAGCACTCTTGCCACTAGGCCATACTCCCAGCCTCATGTGTGTCTCTAGGTTTCTACATACCTACATTAGTTCCCTAGCACTACTGTAGCAAAGTACCTCAAACTGGAGGGAATTAACACAACAACCATATATTTTTTTGCCACAATTCCTTATTCTAGAAGTCCAAAATCAAAGTTGACAGGTGCCAACGGGAGGCTCTGATAGAAAATCGGTTTCTGGCTTGTCTCTTTGGTTCTGATGTTGCCATAAATCCCTGGTGCCTGCTACTCCAGGGTCCCTCTGTCATGCTCCTCTCATGTGTCTTATGTTCATGTGGCATTTTCCTGGGTTGGTAACCAATTGGCTTCATCAAGTAAGGACACCCGTCATTAGATTGGGACCCATACTAATCTGGCCTGACCCACCTCAGCTTGATTACAGCTGCAAAGACCCTATCTCCAAATAACCCTTCATCCTGAAGTTTTGAGTGCCCATGATTTATTTTATGGGCACTACTGTTCAATCAGTATAGTCTTCCCTGGGGTCTGTGGGGTTCACATGTACCCTGTGTGCAAATATTACTCCATGCCAGTATCTCCAAATGGCTTCACCCCTGTCAGCATCAACTCTAAGGCCAAATCCAATGTAAGCATCTGTCAAGAAGTTTCCAATTATATTGTCAAAGTTATATATGAATGAAACTCTGGATATGTTCCTCTGGGGGGGGGGGTAGGGTTTTTCTCTGTCCACACTTATGAAATGAGGAAACAGATTAGTTATTATAACCTCCTCCCCTTCTCTCTTCTCCCTTCCCTTCCCCCTACCCCCTTTCTCCTCCCCTCCCCATCCCCTCCCCCTCCCTTCCCCCTCCTGTTCCTTCTCCCTTCCTCCTCCCCTGCTCCCTCCCCTTCCCCCTCCCTCTCTCTCCCTCTCCTCCTGCCCCTCTTCCTCCCCCTCCTCCCCCTCCTCTCCCTCCTCCTCCCCCTCCTCCTCCCCGCTCCTCCTCCCCCTCTGCCTCCCTTCTCCTCCTCCCTTCTCCTCCTCCTCCCCTCCTCCTCCCCCTCCTCCTCCCCCTCCTCCTCCCTTCTCCTCCTCCTCCCCCTCCTCCTCCTCCCTTCTCCTCCTCCTCCTCCTCCTCCTCCCCCTCCTCTCCCTCCTCTCCCTCCTCCTCCCCCTCCTCCTCCTCCATTGTAGTCCCTGGCACCATTCCCAAAGCTTTCTTCCTTTTTAAATTTCAACTGTCTAGATTCATGCTCCATAACTTGTTTCTAAGCTCTCAACATATGGCTAGGATGAACCACATGCTAGAGTGGTTTGAGGAGAGGTAGACAATTGAGTAGAAAGAAAATTCATTGACTTTGCAAAATCTGAGCCTTGTTCCTAGTTCCTCTGTGGATCTAGGGTAGAAATTGAAAATGTGTTTTTAAATCCCAGGCCCAAAGGCCAGGAATCCCACGTTAGCCTGGTCATGCATCTCCCATATGCCAAATAGAGACATGGTGAAGGGCAGAGAAAGGAGATTTATTACATGGCAGCCACGAGAAGGCAGCTCTTCAGTGCACCTTCAGCCATCTTCAGGGGTCTGGACATTGGCCTCAGGTTAAATAAGTGAGGCAGGTGGTGAGAAAGGAATGCTGCATAATTAGAACAGTTTCAAGTCACAGGTATGGTCTAGTTGACTGTTAGCTCAGTACTTGTCTCTGAAGGCTTGATGTATGGTCTGGCTTTTGGCTAATTTTCGTCAAGATGAAGAAGGCATTGCTTGTCTGGAGGACTGATTTGCCTTTTGCCCCAAGATGCTTTTTGGTGAAACCTGTTCTTTGTAAAGTGACTACAACAGGGACTGACTCAGATTAAAGAGCACAAAGTATGGTGGGGGGAGTGTCCATTTTTAGTTGATTCATAGGCCCAGCAGAAGCATCTTTACAGTTGCCTCTTACAGAATCAGCAAACTGTTTCTATAGTAGGCCAAGAGATAAAGTATTTCTGGTTCTGTGGTCTATATATACTCTCTTGCATCAATTCAGCCCTGTAGCATGGAAAGCAATCATGAATGATAATGTAATAACTAAACAAATAAGTATGGCTCATTGTAAATTCTACTTACAAAATACAAGAAACTATTTCTACCTCATAGGCCATAGAAAAATCTTGAGCTACAATGGACTTCTGTGGATTGCTGACCCATCTCCTCATCTAGTAAATGCAGACAGTACCTATGCTTGCTTCTTATTGAGCCAATCAAATGGCACCCCCAAAATATAATTGTAGTGTTGGACAAGCTCACAAATAAAAAATAGACGCATTATTTCTTCTGTTCCTAGTTATTTTCATCCATCTCTTCCCTACTGGTTTCCTGTGGGCTGTTCTTCTAATAATGGTCATGTGGGCTGGTTCTAATTCCCAATAGAAAACTGTAATAAAGTACCATGCTTAGTTCATAAAATAATAAAATGATGAATGTTCCAGTACACTCAGAAGTTAGAATTAGCTTAAGAATCATGCTATTTATTATCTTCTTTACAAAGTACTACATTTATTGAAACAGTTGATTAGTTAAGTCAGGGATGAACAAAACTTTAGCCTCACAGTAGTGAAATTTTTCCTTATTGCTGAATATTTCTGTTATTGTGCTGGTTTTGTGTGTGTGTGTGTATGTGTGTGTGTGTGTGTGTGCACGCACGCTAGCTGAGGACACTTAAAAGTATGCAAAAGTTATTTTTCAGTGTTTATTTTAATAGTCAATGAGATCATTGCTCAGCTAGGTTGTTGAAATCTTTGCTTATTTCTTGACAGATTGCTCACTAAAGAAAATTTGTTATAAAATTAAAGAAAATTTATAGTAAAGTTAGTTTAGTAGTTGGTTTTAACCGACATGTGTTTTCAGCTAAAAAGCCTTGATTATTTTCTTATACCGTGCCTGATTTTTTTTTAAAAGATGATTCACATGTACTTGCTCACTCTACTGATATGCACTCTTTAATTTTTATGAATGTCTCTAAGACTGTTTTATGGGCACATGTTAGAATTTATGACTTCTTGAATAAATATCACGAGGGCCCATGTTCAGCAGCAGGGTTGTTAAGCTTGAGTTAGCTTATTTTATGGCTGTCACAAGAGCTTCGGTTTTTTGTGTGCTACTGGTGGCATCTTGAACTCAGGAAGTTCTCGTTAAAGCCTGCCCTGCACTAAAGCAAACATATGGTGGTTGTAGAATCTTCTTGGGTGATTTCAAAGCAGGTTCCCAAGGACAGAGAACATCCCTGCCTGACTTCTCAAAAGCCTTTTAGTTCTGGATCCAGGGATCTCTAGGGAAAAAAACAAACACCAATCTGTTTGTTGGGAAACCAGCCCCACTTCTTTGCCCCCTTGCTTGAAGTGCTTTCCAGGACCCTTCCTTTGTGTCAGATTTGCATGTAACTCTCCTAAATTGAATAACAATCACAACCACAAAAATAATATGAAGGAAAACCAGGGTGTGGGGCAGGGGGAGGGAATTAATCATTGAACAGAGGATTCTTTTGCCTGCCCTCCCCCTTCTGGTAGAGCACAGTGCTTCAGAGGTGTGCGGTCTGAATGTCCCTTCAGGGAGCTCCTTCCTCTTCCATTAGAGGCTTTTGCTGGACTCAAGTCCAAGTGGAGGCTGAAGGTTTAAGTTGTTCCAGCAACTACCGCTCTGCAAAGGATGGATTTTTGGAGCTGTGTAGACTCATAGGTGCCTGCTAGTTCTGTCTGAAGGTTTGCAGGGCTGGTGTGTGGGTAAATAGCACCTCATCATTCAGTTTTCTGGAGGGTCTACTCTGCCGATTGCTGAGCACTAGAATTTCCAAAACAGGGGACTCTCCATCTTAGAATGCACCTTGAATCATCTGTGGGGCATCCATCCCGATGCCAGGTACCACCTCCAGTTTGGAGTCAATGGTCTGGAATGTAGCCCGAGCCTATGGATTGATTTAGATTCTTCCTGTGGGTTCTGATTGGGCCAAGATTGACAACCACAGACATTCGTCTTAACATGAAGTGGAGGTGTTCAGTTTGGAGTCTGTCTATCAACTTTCCTAAAGCAGAGGGAGACTTCTGAGTCTTGTCCCTGAAATGACAAGTTAATCTCCACCAGAAAGTAAATGGAGTGGGCAGCTTTAAGGGTGTTTGTTTTGTTCCACGGGGCTAGGCTGGTTCCATTAGATGACAGTCACCTTGCCAACATCCCCAGGTGACATTCTGGTTAGAGGGCACTTTGTGTGTGTTTCCTTCCCGTGTCCCAGGGACGTGGCCAGTGTAGCACCATGCCAAGAGTACCCAGGGATGGGGTGGGGATGGGAGCAGAGGAGGAACCGGGTCTCACCAGCTCTAGTTATCATCACTGGAATCTTCTCACTCTCCTGTTCCATAGTCGCTAGGTAGAACTTATCATATCTTTTGGATTCATGAAAGAAATAAGATCACAGGCCCAATGTGTAGGCTTTAGTTATGATATAACAGCATGAGATTTTGTTTTGTTAAGTAGAGAAATTAAGTAGATTTTTCTCACCATTCATAGATAGTATTTGTAGATAAATGTATAGATGTTATTTAATTTATCAGAAATATGGAAAGTAAGCAGCAAACATCTAACTTCACATTTGCATAATATAACCTGGTATTTATGGGACTGGATCAAAAGAAGTCTGGCTATACAACCCAGGAGACATTTGGTGATGCCTCATGTCTGTGTGTGTGCATATCTGTATCTGTCTGCTTATCTGTCTGTCTATCTATCTATCTATCTGTCTATCTAATGCATCTTCCAGCTTAACTTCTAGGTCTTTGTGAGAGGCTGAATTACCAGGAAAGTCTTAAAAATATACAAGGAAATCAGAGCAAAGTAAAACCGGTCAAGTTATGTCACTTATGAGTAAAAGAGTTTCTCAGGGATTGGGGTATTTTAAGGATCTCTTTTTTATTCTTTTTTAGTAATGTCTGTTTAGAGATTCCTCCCCCCCCCCCCACCTCATTTCCTCATCTAACGTGAAAACTCAGCTTCTACTTGAACAATTGGGACAGCAGGACCAATGTGATATTGTCCATTGCCCGTGTTTGCTGGTTCTGTGGCAGAGGTTGGCCTCAGGCTCCTGCTCCCCAGGTTCTCTTAGATATTAAAGATCACTGTTGGGGTCTGAACAACCCCTTTCTCCCCCCACGGGGAGAATGGTAACCACAAAATATATGAAAGAGCACTCAGCCTGGCCCTCCGCCAGCGGAAGGCCAAAGGCGTGCTCACATGGGCAAGTGCTAAGTTGAGGAAAGGTTGCTGAAGCCTCCCCTCCCCCCAGTCCCCTCACATGTTACCAAGGGCGGAGGCGAAAAGGAAGGCATCGGGGACACGCTGCGGTGGTGGGAAGTGTCTCAAAGACTTTAATATGGAAAGGCACTTATATAGAAGTAATGGCGGGAAAGAAAGGGGGCTGGCCAAAGGGCCAGTCATAGGCTAAGGACCATGTCCATCAAGTGACATCATGAAACTTCCTTTGTGGGCGGGACAACCCCATCATGGTGGCACGCACGTGTTCACCTCCCAAGGGGCGGAGGCTTTCTCTTCCTGTTGAGACCGGAAGGTGGGAGGGGCTCCATCCCATTGTCCCAGGGCTGGGGGGAAGGACAGCCCCCAACAGATCACATCATATATTTTTTTCTTTTCTCTTTTCTACTGAGAACTTGGAGTTCTCTACTTGGAGTCACCTCATCAAGAACATCATTTTCCACTAGAATCCCAGCCAGGAGCTTTTCTACCAATCCCTAAAGTTCTCTGCTTAATTAGTGTTGGCTTCAGTGTGAAAGGACCCTACTTAGAGCTTGAAATGTCCAAGTTTAGAAAATAAGAAAGACTAGGATGATAAATAACTGTTTGGTTTTCTTCAGTAATTGCTGTCACAACTAAATCTGATCAGTCACTATGCACTTAGCTTGAATTGGAGATGGAGGAGCTTTGGGAGCCAATGATGACTAATAAGATTGGTTTGGCCATTGAAATATTCATGAAATTTGTGGAAATATTAAACTCAGTATGAAGTTACTCCAAAGAAATGCTTTTAAAACTGTTGAGCCAGCAGCCAGTAGCTCACACCTGTAGTTCTAGCTACTTAGGAGGCTGAGGCCTGAGGATTGAGGTTTGAAGTCAGCTGGGGCAGATAAGTTTGTGAGACTTTTATTTCCAATTAATCCCAGAAAAAGCAGGAAGTGGAGCTGTGGCTCAAATGGTAGGGTGCTAGCCTTGAACAGAAAGAAGCTCAGAGTCAGCACCAAGGCCTGGAGTTCAAGGACTAACAGGGGAAAAGAAAAAAATCTCTGGCAAAACAGGAATATCTAAGAGGTTACAAAAATGGAAAAAGTAGTGTAGTTATTGGTATATTTTTAACATGCATTCAAGACAGCTGAAATATTTGGATTAGTTTAAATCGATACATTGATCTAAATTAAACTGGATGGTCTTTTAAACTACATCTAACTTCATTGTGATTCTGAGCTATAAAAGGTAACATGTAAAAAACCCTACCGTTGAAAACACTTAAATATTAGAAGCATCCTGAAGGGAATAAAATGCCTTTCAATTTCCCAAATCCTTCACAGTTGTTGCTCCTCTTACACAGCTTCCTACAGGCTCTCTGCTTGTGGACAGGGCTGGACAGGCTTCGCTGCCCCTCCCCCTCAGTGGTTTCTCCAATGAATGAATGAAAAGCTATAAATATCTACCTGGAGTAGATTACCCCCTTAGGGTTGGTTGGTTGGTTGGTTGGTTGGAGTCCTGCCAGGGATTCAGGTGTTCATCTGGCATTACTGAGTTTAGAGGTAGATATTTTTGTTAACTGGTTAATTAGTTCTGTGGTAGTCTCCTAAACAAAAGACTCCAGAAAGAATCCTTTCTGCATTAAAATATATGTTTTTAAGGTAGTAATGTGGAAGAGACAATATTTTAAGTGGGGTGTGATAACTGAATCTAACAGAAGCAAATGGTTAAAAGGATTTTGGTATGGTTATTTGTTTTTACCAGAAGACTTACTTTTAGAGTAAACAAAAAAAAATCATTCATTAAAAGCCCAGAACAGTTTGCTCTCTGTTTTTAAATTTTATTTTATTGTAAAGGTGATGTACAGAGCAGAGGGCTTACAGTTACATAAGTAAGGTAATGAGTACATTACCCCCTCCCTCATTTTCTCTGGCTTTCCCTCTCCCAGACCCCCCCCCCCACCAAGTTGTAAAGTTCATTTCCAACATAGTGTCTAGTGAGTACTGCTGTCACATTGGTTCATCCTTTGTCCCACCATTTCTGTGATCCCCCTTTCCTTCCCCAAATCAGATAAATTTATATGTAAGACAGAGGGTACAGAAATCAGAAACAGTGACACAGGGAATAAACCAAGGGGCAGGGCTGGGCTGGGGGGAGACTAAAGACAAAAGAAATAACTGCAAATAGTACACTAGAAAAAGCTGTTGTTTCCATATCATGGAGTTCATTTCGATTAGCATGATTTTATATGGCCACATGTACATAGCTGTTGGGCTATGTGTCACTTCCTTTTGTTAAGTTCCAATGCTTTCAGGGAGTCCTATGTGACATTATGTCCTGTGTATATTTTGTTTTCTGACACCTAAGTGCTTTCAGGTTTAATGTAGGTCAATCTAAACTAATGCAAAAAAGCTTTGCACTTAGTAATCGCTCTGCTTTCCTCAAATCAGTTTGAAAAATATGTTGACACCTTCTGTAATCAGAAAGATATGGGTGCCCTTGTTTAACATAGCCATTTATATAATGTCCATTTAAAGCTTTCATTATAAAACTTCCATTTTATATAAATTTGTGTGTGAGTGTACCATGTATTAAGGGCAAGAAAACACTGGTCTTTGAAATTTTTATAAACGCCCTCTTGTCTTCTGATCCTTTGCATTGTTAGCATGGAATTCAGTGGCTAAACGATCAGAGATGATAAGAATAACTGTGCTTGCATTTCAGGTATTTCTAAGTTAGTGTCCTTTCATCCTGAGGGCAGCGAAAGTGGTTGACTGACTACAGGCAGAGGAAACTGAAGAGCAAAGTTCACCAGTGGCCATCAGTTCCCCGAGCTCTGAAATGCTGCCCTCTGCATTGGTAGCTCAGCCTTGTGCTCACATAGAATGGATGTCTTCCCTGTTGAGTTGTGTGGAGTTTGCCCTGTTCTTTGATGTTATATTATCATCCTGACATACAGAGCTCTCTCTAATGTTAATTATTACTCCCCCCACCCCAACAAGACCTCTCTACGGTCAAGTTAGCTCTTGGTATACTAGAATCAAAACAGCTGGCATGACATCCTTATATCCTCAACAATCTTGGGCAGATCACAGAAGCTCCTAGTGTTGTTTATTCCTTCCTCCTCTGATGGCTGGGTTGGCTCCTGGTGATACTGTAAAAATCAAACATACCTGTGTCTTATCTGTAAACGCAAAAAACAAAAAAATCCTATTGGCTTGTGTCCTGGACAGGTTATTGTTTTAAACTAAAGTAGTTAATAAAACATAATGTCAAATACAGTGTATGTATATACATATCCCAATAGGCTGATTTCCTCATAAAACCAAATTGTTCTTTTCAGGTACATTAAATAAGACTCAGAAAATATACACAGCAGATGTGCAGTGAAGAAATTTATGTCTGCGACCTGTGTGGCTGGCAGATGTATGCTTTCCCTTTCCTGATGATGATGGTGCCTTTCAGATTCTTAGTACTTGTGCTAAGGAGGAAATACTAAGTGCTTTGGGTGAATGAGTGAGTAGTCTCTCCCTGTGGATTCTGTTACCTGTAGGAATCCATACACAGAAACAAGTATCAGTGGACAGGAAGTCCTCACAGAAAGCTTAGGTCACGCTGGCAGAAAGATGAAGAGGAATTCATGTGATTATCTCCGGCTGCTTGATATCTTTGTGATTTGGGGACAGCAATATTGAAGAATTGGTGACCCTAACCAACCATGTTATTTCTTGTGATCTCTCTGTTCACCCTCTGAGAGAGAGTGGTCTACCTGGATGCCTCTGTCTGATGGCATGTCTGTATCCTACACAAAGAGTAGGCTGTGCAGTGAGGGAAAATAACTCCTTGTCTTTTTAAATCAAGCCCCGCCACTTTCTCATCTGCAAGAGACATGTCATTCCCATCATCACAGTGTTTCAGTTTTATTTTTTATCATTGGCCCAAGATCTCCTTTGTGACTGTCATTGAAGGTATGACTGTCCCCATCCCAGGCAAGGTCAAGATCTCCTTTAATCTGATTATGGAAACCTGGATGTGACTGCTTCTGTCACCTACTACCTTACAGTGTCTGCCCCAAAGATGTTGGCAAGAATGTCCAATGCCAAATAGTAATTTCCTCCGAGGAAGCTCATAGGTGAAGACCCAACCATAATAGTCCCTTGATAAATACTAGCTTTATGGGTTAAATGATGGGCACAAGCTAAGAATATGTTCAAAAGTTGAACCCAGGAGGAGATAAAATAGGCAACTGGTCAAATAGCCCAGGCCCTCAAAGACTTTATGAAGATTGTTTCCTACAAAGGAGAGAGGCCTGAGAGAGTATTTGCCATGTCCCCTGAGTCTGCAAGATCACTCCACTGTGCTTAGGTTGTATGTGGCATGCCTCTGTTAGCATTCATCTTTCCTCAAGTTGTGTTAGCTCACTCTGAACAACCCCATACTAGTGCTGTTTCAATCCCTGTTTCCTTCAGGTATTATTCACTCATTCATCCATCCATCCATCCATCCATCCAGGCCCACATTTAAATTTGGGGTAGGCAACATCACAAACCTGAAAGTGTTACATAGTCTAGGCACTAAAACTTATGTTTAATTTTTTAAAAATTCTTTTTTAGTTCACTTTTAATGTTTAGTTGGCATGTTTTATCACAGCATAAGAAGTCCAGCTAGATTCCCAGAAGAGTTGACTGTCTTACTTGATTACAATGAACACAGTCTTTAGGGTGGTCTTTCTTGGTGTACAATACATTTAAGAAAATAATACCTGCACACAGCTTAAGAAAAAATGGTAACCTATGGAGTTAACTGATATTATAGATATGTGTCTTAACAGAAAAAGCATTGGCAGGTGTATTCATGATGATACACAACACACCCCTACTCCTTGTACACTATACAGGTTGGAAAAACTTTAAGAGCATAATATAATACAAAGGTTTTTAGGACTGAAGTAATTTGTAGCCTTTTAATTTGATAGTTGCTCGGGCAACTTAGGTCTTGACCTATCTGAATCATTGATATATTTGAATTATGTAAGTATACTTTTTTTTTTTTTTTTTTTTTGGCCAGTCCTGGGCCTTGGACTCAGGGCCTGAGCACTGTCCCCGGCTTCTTCCCGCTCAAGACTAGCACTCTGCCACCTGAGCCACAGCGCCCCTTCTGGCTGTTTTCCATATATGTGGTGCTGGGGAATCGAACCCAGAGCTTCATGTGTAGAAGGCAAGCGCTCTTGCCACTAGGCCATATTCCCAGCCCGTAAGTATACTTTTTTAAAGGCCCAGACTAACTTTATACAGTAATCTAGTAGAATATCATAGTTACCAAATGGAAAACAAGATGGTTATTCTGTATGAAATCAGTAAAGGCATCTTAAGAACAGGGAAACTTGGCAAATAAAGACTTTAGAGTCCATTATTCCAAGTGAAGAGCATTTTAGGTATTAGCAGTGAAGGCACAGCTGAAGGCACAGCTCTTTGAGGAGCTGCTCATAATTTGCTTTGTTGAGACGAGGCAAGGAAGGAGCTGGGTCCCTATTGCACTAGAAGACGGTGCAGTGTTTGTTTTTTTTTAAATCCTTGAAAGAATTTTTGAGGTTGATATGCCTGTCAGCAGAGGGTCACTCCTCGCAGAGGAGGCATGCTCCTCACAGTAGGACATGAGGTCTGGCAAGGTCTGATTTGAGACCTTTATTCTTTCTGTAGAGGCTTCCAATCTTAATCACTGTACTGTTTTCCCAGCTTGGGCTATGTGGTTACTGCTTGCTGTTTTGCTGGAACTCTTCAATGGTTGTTCCTCCCTGAAATAAGTAAGATTTAGTGTGGACTAGTGCTTTCAGGTTTCAAGTCGGAGAGTGAATCTGCCAGTGCGCTGGCCTGTCCGTGCCACCACCACCATTACCACATCACACCACCACCAATCCACACTACCACCACCACCACAATTACCATGCCCACCCCCGCCATCAACACCATCACCACAATCACCACAACCACCACTACCACCACCACTACTATCATACTACACCATACCACCACCACACTACCACCACCACTACCCCCCACCCCTCCTGCCAGTGCCACATCAACACCACTATCACAATCACCACACACCACCATCACTACCGCAATCACGACATACCACCACATCACCACCATACCACCACCATAATCACCACACACCACCACCACACCACCACCACCACACCATCACCACCACCACACCACACCATCACCACCACACCACACCATCACCACCACCACATCACCACACCATCACCACTACCACAACACCACCACCTCATCACCACACCACCACCACCACATCACCACACCACCACCACCAAAATCACCACACACCACCACCACCACACCATAACCACCACCACTACACCATAACTACTACCACACCACCACCATCACACCATAACCACCACCACACCACTACCATCACACCACTACCACCCCCTACACCACCACCACCACCATCACCACCACCATACCACAGCACCACCACACCACCATATCATGTGGGACTCTAAGGTCTCCTGGAGACAGCTCTGACCTCCTTTAAATTCATAATTGAAACATAATTGTACAAATTTGTAGGGAAAGTGCTATTTTTAATTTTTTATTGCTACTATAAGTGTGATGTACAGAGGGGTTACAGTTACACAAGTCAGGTAAAGAGTACTATTGGGGGGGTGGTGGGGACAATATCATCCTTTCCCTTGTTCTCACCTAGTTTTTCCCTTTCATCCCCACCCACAAGTTGTGTAGTTCATTTTCAACATAATGTCCAGTGAGCATCACTACAAAGTTACATCTTAACTCATATGTACAACTAGTACCAAGTTGTCATTGAAATGAATAAGTTTGAATGGTCTATAGTTAACAATAATGTATATTTCAAAATAGAAGAGGTGATTTTGAATATTTTACCACAAAGCATATTTCACAGTTTTGTTAAAATGTACCTCTCAAGAAGTAACTGGTGCCTAAAAAGCAATTTAAAAGTTATAGTTATACTCCCAAGGCCCCCGACACATAACTGAAGGGCACTTAATTGAAGTGACAAAGTGAAAATCTGAGATTAGTTAAAAGGTGGTGTGTGTTAGCAGAAGTTGGTGGTGGTGTGGGAAAATGAGCTAAGCATTCATGGAACAACACAACTCTAGGCATCCTGAGCATGCATGCTTACTCCACAGTGGTGATCTTCTTGGAGCCAGATATGCCTGGATACCAAGGGGCTAAACCCCACCCAGTAGCACAAACTGGGGGGCTCTTTGATTTTTGCAACTAGCATAACTAGGGGCAGCACCCTTGCTACAGATCTGCTGCTTGCTCATTTGGCTCCAACCCTGGTGACTTTGTTTTATTTTGGAGCTATTCACAGTGCTCCCTGAAGCCCTGGACATTCCAGTATTCTCCTCTATCTGGCTAGTCAACTTTTACATCTTCCACAATGGAAGACCCACAGATGGCAAAGACTCACCTATTTTACAGCTCCAGGACCTGACATGGATGTGATCCTGTTCAACAGAAACCTAATTCATTGAAAAGCCAATTTGGGAGGCAAAAGAATCTAATGGTTGCTAGTGGATCTGTGGTGTCATTCGAGGGGCACTTTCTGGCCTTTGCTGCGTATGTCTCCAACGTACTACTCCAACATGCCTCCTCTCTTCACTGGATTTGTGGCTTCTGGCTTGTCCCATGCATCTGTGTGGCTTCAGGTTCTCCATTTGCTGGAACATCCTGAAATGGAGCCTGTTTGTACTCAAAAATAGCTGATTTCACTAGCTCACCTGAAGTAAGGCATTTGATAGCATAGAAGGCTTTCTTTGACCTTCCATTTTCCTTGGGGTTAGGTACTCTTCAGTGTACCTATAAAACTTGTCATTTATGTCATAATTCTTTATGAGTACATCTCTCTCAGCAGACTGAGTTCTTTGAGATAATTGTATCTTGTTCATCTGTTTCCTTTCAGGGTCAATAAATGTTTGAGAAGTGAGAAACTTTAAAAGCCTGTGTGAAGATCACATCATAAACTCAAAGCTGTCTGAGAGCTTTGTCCAGGCCATGATATCCACAATCCTGGGGTGAGGTGGCTGATCTCCCACATGATATAATTCTGCCCCTTGACCTTAGGATCATGGTATTAGGGTAAAAGCAATAGGAAATCCATATGGCCATGGTTTTCTTTTTTCTCTTTTTTTCTTGCATTCTTTTCTCCTTTTTTCTTCCTCCCTCCTTCCCTCTCTCCCTTCCTTTCCCTCCCTTCCCCCTTCCTTCCTTCCTCCCTTCCTCCCTTCCTCTTCCTCCCTTCCTTTTTTGTCCAAAGAATACTTGGTGTTTGGTAATATTGCTTCTGAGGTGCAAGATGACCAAGAAAGCTTGCACCATTGTGGGCTCTCAACACAGCGTGGTAAGCTTGGGATGGATTGTGGTCATAGTTTTTGGACGTGTTTGATGAACTGCTAAATATGTTCTTCCTGTGAAAATAAAAGTCTGCTGCAATAATTCTTCTTAAGCTGAGTCACTAGGCAGCAGTTTGGGATCCCATGGGACCAAAAGATGGTGCTGAAGGGAAGAACCACTTGTTTATGAGCACAAAGAGAAACTCAACACACAAATTGTCTCTTTGCCAGTTAAGTTAGAAAGTAATTGAGCAGCCAGACAGGAAGTAAAGCACGAAGTGACCAACATACATCATGGTAGTCAGCGCTGAGGCTTCTAGCACGCAGCTCATCACTGTTTCAACGTGGCCTTTTTAGGCTCACTCAAGCATGTGACTAATTGAGGTCCTTTATACATTCTGGAAGACTGCAGGCCTCCCTCCCAGTGATAGACTTCCAAAAACACTGTAGAGGAGGGCAAAAGAGTGGGAAGGGGAGGCCCAAGATGGGCCTCCACTAGAAAGTGTGCCGGTCAGGTGCCTAGCTACCTTTTCTACCTTATGGTTTTCCTACAGGTGATGAATGTTGCATGCACTTTTGGCACTAGACCAAGTGCAAACCGATGGCAGGTGCTACATGTTAGGCATTATTGGAAATATATCTTTTTTTTTCCCCACAATGGTCATGTTTGAGTACTTCGTGGTAACATTCTAAAAGATATATAAACCAGAATACAAACACCCAATGGGAACCAGATCTAAAGCCACGTGGTCTCTAAATAGAAAGATATTAAAATTCCAAAGTAATATTCTAACTAAAGAGCTAGGATTAAAAGAAATAAGCACATACAGTAATGGCAGATATGCATATGTGTGCAGTATTTACTGTTGGTCGGTCCTTGGGACATTTTGGGTTCTATGTAAACTCATAAGTTCTAAGAAGATAAGCTATAAAGAAACTTGGGAACCGTAGAAACCACAGGGCCTGAATGGCAGCAAGGGACATTTCAAAATGGCTACTTTACCACCGGTATGCTTCTTAATTTGTGTTTCTAGATTTGATTTTTTTTAATCTTAAAGGTGAATTATGTATCATGTGAAAATATATAATTTGATCCTAAAGAATTCTTTAGTGTGGATCCTATCAATTTCCTCCTTCCCCCATTTCAGCGAGGTGAATCTTGAGGTTTATGGAACTTATGTAACTTGCATAAGATCACATACCTGCCTGAGCTAGACAGCCCAAATAGCCTGCCATTCCAGGCAGAGCTGTTAACCTCTGTGCTCTGGGCCTCACACAGAGTAGTCAAGGCCACCAACTGGCTTAGACATGGTCAGGAAATTCTGCAGCCCAAGGTCCGCTCAGTTGTGGCAGTAGTGCATCCATTGACTGAAGTCTAAGGACCGAGAAGCTTTTGGTGGAATACATCTGCAATGACTGCATGGTTCATATGGTTTATTTTCTCTCATTTTCCTCCAAGAGAGAAATAAAACAAGTTAGAGATTAGTTCAAATTTATTTTGCAAATTAAAACTATTGGAAATTTGGCAGTGACCTTTGAACTAGTGCTGGGGAAGCTCAAGTATAAGCTCAAAAATAGATTCAGACAGAGGTATTGATAGGAATTGTTTTTATCTGGAGTGTGTTCAAATGCTCACTTATTTTTTTTAAGAATGTGGTAGAGCCAGGCACTGGTGGCTTATGCCTATGATTCTAGCTACTCAGGAGGTTGAGATCTGAGTTCAAAGCCAACCCAGGTGGGAAAGTCCATGAAACTCATCTCTAATTAACCACCAGAAAACTAGAAGTAGAACTGTAGAGCACTAATCTTGAACAAAAAATCTCAGGGACAGTGCCATGGCCCTGAGTTCAAGCCCCACAACCACCAAAAAAAAAAAAAAAAAAAAATATATATATATATATATATATATATATATATATATATATATAGTGGAACTGTGTGTATACACACATGCATACGCATGAAGACGATAATTTCATGAGAAAAGTGAGGAAGAGAAGTGTGTGTGTATGTATGTGTAATGTGTGTATGTATATATATATATATGTATGTATATGCAGTGGCATCCCTTTAGAAATAAAAATACAGGTATAAAATGTTTGACTTTGAAAATAGGCCTATCAAGTGAAGAAGGGATAATCTCTTTATTAGTGTTTCTGTTATAATCTATTTGCTTTTTAAAAAAATGTTGAGTTTATCTCAGCAGAATGACGTAACTCAGCTTAGTTCTTTTTTCCTTCTGTAGGGTAGGCATGATGGTTAGTGCCTGTAATATGAGCTACTTGAAAGGTAGCAACTGGAAGAATTGTGGTTTGAAGCTAGCCCAGGCAAAAAGTTATGAAGACCCCATCTTAACAAACAAGTTGGGGGTGGTGGGTTGCATCTATAGTAGCACTCTGGGAGACACATTTAAGAGGATCATGGTATGAGGCTGGCTCTGGGGGAAAAGCATGAAACCCTAATAGAAGAATAGCTGAAGACTGGGACACCAAAGCTCAAGGGGTCACATGCCTTTCTCACAAGTAGAAGGTCCTCAAATTTGAACCTAGTATTATCTCCTCCAATGTAAATATTACCTGTTAATAATTAAGTTTAGCAATATAAAATGACTGAAACTTCATGAATCCCTTTAACAGTAACTTCAAATTTTTACGATTAGTCTTGGAGCTCCCTGCTCACCAGGGAAGCTTCTGAATGAACCCAGGAGGAAAATACTGGTCCACTCTTTCCTTTGACACTCTTGGCGTCTTTGAGTGAGATCCATTCATGGAACACAGCCAGGACTGGAATATTACCTTTAGGAAGAGTGTTACCTGGATAACTGGAGAAAATCGCTGACACTCTCTGATCCTGCTTTCTTGTTTATAAATGAAGGCCCTGGGCCAGATGATCTTAAATTTCCAAACTATTTAGGGAATGAAAGTCCCATCTTAGAACTGGAGAATAATACCATCAGTGTATTCTGGGCCTTCATAAGATTCTTTTAGCTTATATTCCTCCCTGCCTTAAAAGAATACTTTTTTTTTTTTTAAAGGAGGAAGTGTTTGATGCCATGTCATTTCAGGGCCTAAGACTCTACAATGCTGAGCACTACCTCCTGTGGAGAGGATCTGGGTCCTCCCTTACCTGGGATGTTCCCCAGGGTGCTGGGCTGTCTGGACTCTTACCAGATCATCTTCAAGCCATCAAGCATCCCCAGACATCAGACCCCGTCCCTCCTCTCCCTTTCCCCACGGTGGCATTCTGACCCCCATACCCTCACATCTGTTCTGGGAGCTGCCTCCTAATTATATCCTAGGAGACCAATATAGAAAGGGCCAGAGGGAACATTCCATTTCTGCTCCCAGGCTGTCCCAGGGGCATCTTGAGTCCAGGAGGGAGGCTTTGCTCCTTGGTGAGATGCCCAGAAGCCAGTGACTGGGGACCAAACCTAACTATGCCACAGACCCATCTGAGGGCAGTGAACTGTGACCATGAGATGTTCCCACCATGTGCCAGAGCATCTGTTTAAATGTGATGAAAGATTCTTGGTTTTTAAAAAAAGTGGTGCACTGGTGATCACATTTGTAACCTTCTACTCAGAAGGCTGAGATCTGATGAATGTGGTTCAAAGCCAGCCTGGGCAGGAAAGTCCATCTCTGAGAGACTCACCTCCAGTTAACCACCAGAAAACTGGAAGTGGAGCTGTGGCTCAAAGTGGTAGAGCACTGGCCTTGAGCAAAAGAGCTCAGGAACAATGCCCAGGCCTTAGGTTCAAGCCCCATGACCTACCAGAAAAAAAAGGTTCTTGGTAAACATAGACATAGGTTGCTCACTCTCTAAAGTTCTGTGAAGTCACAATAATCTTGCAGACATTCAATCCCTACTATAAAATAAAGAAGCACTCACATGGCTCTTATGAGATTTAAAACCATCTCTCCCTGATTTGTAATGCCTAATACAATGCGGATGCTCAAGGAATAATTGCCATTCCATATTGCTTAGGGGATAAGGACATAAAAGAAGTCTATTGCTCTGTTCAAACATCTTGCTTTCTGTATATTTCAAATAATGGTGTAAGCAGAGGATATGATGGCGGCCATTCACAGGCAGACTTGTCCTGGTGCTCCTGGAGAAGTAGAATGGTGCAGTTCTGGGATTTCAGAGTGCAGGGCTCAGGCATCCTTCAGATCAACAGCGAAATCTGAAGAACTTCAGGATGTGTTGTAGGCAACTGAGGGAGGAAATCTGAACATAAGTGAAGATTATTCCAGAAAAATGCAAAAGGCATCTGAAAACTTCTCTTGGCATGTATTTTTAAAATTTATTTGTTTTGTTTTTGTTGCCAGTCCTGGGGTGTGGATTCATGGCTTGAGCACTGTCCTTGGCTTCTTTTTGCTCAAGGCTAGTACTCTACCTCTTGAGCCATAGCGCCACTTCTGGCTTTTTTCTATATATGTCGTGCTGAGGAATTGAACCCAGGGCTTCATGTATACGAGGCAAGCACTTTACCACTAGGCCATATTCCCAGCCCTGCATGTATTTTTTTTAAGCTAGGAGATTGATCACTTTTTTTTTTTGGCCAGTCCTGGGCCTTGACTCAGGGCCTGAGCACTGTCCCTGGCTTCTTCCCGCTCAAGGCTAGCACTCTGCCACTTGAGCCACAGCGCCGCTTCTGGCCGTTTTCTGTATATGTGGTGCTGGGGAATCGAACCTAGGGCCTCGTGTATCCGAGGCAGGCATATATCCCAGCCCGATCACTTTTTAAAAGTAAAATAACTTTGACCCCCAACTTTTAAAAGAAAAAGTCTTCATGATTAGACAAAATGGAAAGAATAACTCAACGAACACATATACTCTCAGTGAGTCATTAGTATTTTGTAATATTCCTTACACGCACACACACAGATACGACGCATGCACACATAATTTAAGGAAAAGTCATCTGTGAACATCATGATGTCACCTTAAATATTTTACCAGGACCTCCCTAGATGCAGGACCTTCTCCAGCATCCCTACATTGTCATTACTACACCTAAGAAAGTTCTCTTCGAAGCTCTCATGTTATCTAATGTAAAACGTATATTCCAGGGACTCTATGTGACTAGTTCTTATTCTCCTGTATAATAGTTCCAATTGCTTCTTTTTTTTTTTTTGAACATTTTTTCCTTTGTCTCTTAGCAAATGTCCTTTGTACTTCATTCAAAGGATTGAAAAGGAAGTCTACTGAAATATCAAGCAAATGAAAAAACTATGCAAATAAAATAGTCAATTGATAATGCTTCTTATTTTTGTCACTAGTTATAAAGACATTTTGAAGGGTCTATGCCAGTTGTCTTATAAAATGTTCAATGATTGGAACTTGTATTCTTTTTTTTTTTTTTTCTGGCCAGTCCTGGGGCTTGGACTCAGGGCCTGAGCACTGTCCCTGGCTTCTTTTTGCTCTGCCACCTGAGACACAGTGCCACTTTTGGCCGTTTTCTATATACGTGGTGCTGGAAAATTGAACCCAGGGCTTCATGTATATGAGGCAAGTGCTCTTGCCACTAGGCCATATCCCCAGCCCAGAACTTGTATTCTTAACATCTCATAATTAGGAAGACATTTGATGTAGTAGAGACCTCATATATTGTTAGTGGTATGATGATTAATTTTATTTTCTACCTTGATTGAGCTAATAGTTGCCCAGCTAAGGTAAAATGCGATTTCTGATTGTGTCTGACCGTTTGGGTGGCCTTTATCCAGTCTATTGATGGCTTGAATATGACCATAAAGATAGAAGGAGAGCAAATTCACTCTGTTCTGTGACCTGCATTTTCTCCCCTCAAACATTGATGCCTATTGACTTGCAAGCTTTTGGACTCAATCCAGGACTTAGGCCATCCAGCCCCTCATTCTAAGGTTTCTGCATTTGGCTAAAGCATACCACTGCTTTCCTTGGGTTCCGACTTGCAGACAACAAATTGTGGGATTTCTTGGCCTTCATAACAAGATGATTAAATTCCTGTAACAAATCTATGTCTATATATTTGTACGTGCATATGTATGTATGTGTGTGTGTGTGCATGCACACACACACACACATACACATACATAATCTATTGGTTCTGTCTTCTGGAGAAGTTTAGAGAACATGGTAGGAATGGAAGTATAACCATGTTGAAACCCAGCCTGGTAGTTACTCATAAGAAAGAATACAAAGTCCTCTGTGACCTAGTAACTCTGCACTTATGTATGTACCCAAGAGAACTGAAGACACACATTCACACAAAAGTAAATGAATGTTTGCAGAGCATTGCTCTCCATAAAGGAGAAACAACCCCCCAAAATGTCTTTCAACTGACAAATGGATCTATAAGATGTAGCATATCCATATTCTGGAACTTCATTTTGTAGTAGTACAAGGTTCACACACATACATGAACTTTGAAAGCATTGTATTCAATATAAGAAACCAGTCACAAAAGACCAAATATTGTTTCACTTATATGAAATTTCCAGTATAAGCAAACTTAGAAAATCACTTGTAGTTATCACCTGTAGTGAGGGATTGAGAAACAAGCAGACTGCCAATGAGTATTGTTCCTTTCAAGAATGATATAAATGTTCTGAAAAGCATTGTTGCACAGCATTGTAAACATGATAAAAGTGCAGTGTGCACTACACATTATAAGCAGTTTATGAGTGGAACGTGAGTTACAGCTCAATGAAAGTGTGAATCAGGGAAAGTACTATATAGTGGCACGTCCTTCCTGCTGGGTTTAGGATGCATTCAACACACACATTTGTTCCACTGTTGCTGATGCTCTAAGTTTTGATCACTTGGATAAAGCAATTTCCACCAGACTCTGCTACTGTGAAAATTCTTTCCATGCTTTGTGGTTAGTAAGTATTTAGGGTGACATTTGCCACTGTGTGGATATACCCTACCCATGTTCTTCAAGAGATGATCTTTGCCAGCAAAGGTAGTGCATGGATGCTTGCAAAATGTGATGTTTATAATAGTCAGATTTGGATATATCTGGCAAGTTTTTTGCAGGGTACATTCTTCTCCTCCCCTCTAGGCATAAATCCTCCCAAGGGTACACACTGGTGACTTGCTCTGATGGAGGACCTTGGATGGGCAGATGGGCATGCCCCCTCTGGGGATATGGCCCATTGTCCCAAATGTGCAAGGCTTTCTTTGACCTCGGGCACAATTATGAAAGTAGCTCCACAGGGGTAGAATGATTCCTTAGAGCCAAGTACCACAGATCTGTTAGGCTGTTTTGGGCAGTCTCATTGGATCATCTGGTTTCTCTTTTGGGCCCTTCCCCAAAAACTTGCCCAAGGTCCAGACTCATCCAAGGCCCACCCAGCCTTCCTCCATTCCTTGCCTGCTTCCTGACAGACTGTACATAGTCCTTGTGTTTTCTGCAGCTGATGAATCTCTTACAATAAACACTTGACTCTTAAATGCACCTGAAGTATCCATTTATTTTTTTCTAATTCTTTGCTATATTAAATGCTTAATAGACTATAGAAAGATTGCCTTGAAAAAAAAACCCACTAATATTAGCTACTTTTTTTTTTTGCCAGTCCTGGGGCTTGAACCTCAGGGCCTAGGTACTGTCCCTGAGCTTATTTTGCTCAAGGCAGCTCTCTACCACTTGAGCCACAGCTCCTTTTGCAGCTTTTTCTGTGTATATGGTACTGAGGAATTGAACCCAGGGCTTCATGCATTCAAGGAAAGCACTCTACCATTAAGCCAGATTCCCAACCCTCTATTTTCTTATATGACATTTTATTACACACATACCTAAAATATAATCCTATATATTAATGGAATAACAAAACTTAACTATAGGGCTGGGGATATAGCCTAGTGGCAAGAGTGCCTGCCTCGGATACACGAGGCCCTAGGTTCGATTCCCCAGCACCACATATACAGAAAACGGCCAGAAGCGGCGCTGTGGCTCAAGTGGCAGAGTGCTAGCCTTGAGCGGGAAGAAGCCAGGGACAGTGCTCAGGCCCTGAGTCCAAGGCCCAGGACTGGCCAAAAAAAAAAAACAAAAAAACTTAACTATAGTGAGGGGGTTGGTTTTTTTTTTTTGGGGGGGGGGTTCTGTCATGGGACTTGAACTCAGAACCTGGGCACCATCCCTGAGCTCTTTTGCTCAAGGATAGTGCTCTACCACTTTGAGCCTCAGCACCACTTCAGGTTTTCTGGTGGTTAACTGGAGATGAGTCTCACAGACTTTCCTGCCTGGAGTGGCTTTGAATCATGATCCTTAGATTTCAGCCTCCTCAGTAGCTAGGATTTCAGGCGTGAGCCACCAGTGCCCAGCTTCAATGAGGTATTTTTGGTCATCAAGTTTAACAATCATTTTGTAGAAATAACCATTTATATGCTGTTAAAGTTAATAGATGCTGTGTAGAACAATTAACTTCACAATGTCAGAAAAGACCGTGTGGGATGATGGGTGCACAAAGGGGAGAGAAATGGATGAGTATTTGCTGTTTATTAATGGATACACAGCTTCAGTTTGCAAAGATACAAGAGTTCTACAGATGGGTGATGGTGAAGGATACACAGTAATGTGAATTATTTAATGCCATGAACTGTACACGTGAACATGCTTGAAGTAGTAAATTCTAGTAAATTAGGTGTACTTTGTCACAGACCTCTCAAAAGTTTTATTCCTTTAGAAAAACTGTTATTATAAAGGTGATGTACAGTTATATAAGTCAGGTAAAGAGTACATTTGTTTTTGGACAATGTCATACCTTCCCTTGCTCTGTTTTGGGATCCCTCCCATTCTCACCCACAAGTTGTATAGTTCATTTTCAACATAATGTCTAGTGAGTATCACTGCTGCATTTGTTCACCCTTTGTCCTCCATTTCTGTGACCCTCCTTACCTTCCCAAAGATAAATGAACAAACAAGACAAAAGAAAAAAAAAACAGCAACAAAGGGGACAAAAAAACACCTCTCGTTTCCATTTTCTAGAGTTCATTTCAATAAGTATTATTTTGTGTGATCAGATGCACCTCGACATTGTGCCTTTGTTTTTTTCTCTCTTATTCCTTTTCAATTTGGTATATCATGGTAAGTATTTTTTTGGCGGTGGGCACTGGCCAAATGGGAGCTCTTTGAAGCTATTTCTGTGTCGCTTACTACTATTCTTCATGTACTTTCTGGCTTTCTGGAACATGCTGTTTCATGCTGACTTTTAATTCCCCTCTCCCAGGGTGATACAACCATCTTTCTAAAGGGACTTGGTTTCACAGAAAATTTAGAGGCAGCAGCCAAGCTTTGGTAGCTGGGTGGGGGCATCGATACTTTGCTGCCATAGGCTTCTCAGATTTGCTTGGACAGAGCTAAGAAAACATAAACATGCCCTCACATACATAACGTACATACAAACATGTGCAGACATTGTCATCATGAGTCTTTGTTTAAAATCTAGCACCACTATTTTCCCCTTTCTCTCCTGACCCTGTCCACATTTCTCTCTCTATCCTCCTATATTGAAACCTGGTTCACAAGAAAGCCACAGTTTACTCATTTGCTCTTTTGCAGTAAGCAATAGAATTTCAAGTTCATTGTGCCAACATCACAAATTGTTTTAAAACTGATCAAATTCATACCTTCTGATTCCTAGCCATGCTAAATGCATTTTGTGGATGTAGTTCCATCTTTTCTTAGCGGGCAAGGACGATGTGACTGAGTTAATGGTAGTTGATTTAGTGATGACAGTGGAGAATAAAAGTGGGTGCCAAGGGCTCAACTTGTAATCCTAGCTACTCAGGAGGCTGAGATCTGAGAATCAAGGTTCAAAGCCAGCTCAAGCAAAAAAGTCTGTGAGACTCTTACCACCAACTAATTAGTAAAAATCCATACTTGAAGTGATGTTAGAGTACTAATCGAGCAAATATCCAAACAAGAGAGTAAGACCCTGAGTTCAAGCTTTGGTACTGGTACACCAAAAATAAGGTGGACAGAGATGTGAGAGAGGGGTGAAGAGGAGAGAAAAAGGGAAGAGGGAGGGAAAATAAATAGAAGGAGCCAGGTGTCAGTGGCTCATGCCTGTAATCCTAGCTCCTCAGGAGGCTAAGATCTGAGGATCTCAGTTCAAAGCCAGCCCAGGTAGGAAAGCCCATGAGACTTTTATCTTCAGTTAAATAACAAAAAGCCAGAAGTGTAGCTGTAGCTTAAGTGGTGATCATCAGCTTTGAAGACCAAAGCTTAGGGACAATGTCAGGCTCTGAGTTTAAGTTCCAGGACTGGTAAAAATAAAGAGGAGGAAGAGGAGAAAGAAGTGAAGAGGAGGGGAGACATTTCTTAATGCACTAAATAAGATTGATATGGCAAGAACTAGGAAAGCATTGTTTTCTGATTGTTGGAGTAATTAGTGCTTTGTATATTTACTTAGACAAGAAATAGTACTTAAGTTTAGAAAACAGAGGAGAAACAGCTGTTTTTTATGAATGCTGCTCAGATTCTATCTGGGGCTTTGGGGGTGGGGGGGAAGTACTCCATTGTTGTACTTGGCTTTTACGGTGACATTTCCTCAGCTGTGGCCTTTGGTCCAGCATACATGCTCTCTTTATGGGGATGTTTTTGAAAAAAATGAGGAATTGATTTATTTTTATTTTTTTTTGTAAAGTTCTCTTGCCTTTGGAAGAGAACCAACCTGAAAGTTGGGGAAATAGCTTCCTTTTGAGAACTACCCTCTTCCTCATCCCCGCCGGCCATTTGGACTTTGGTGTGGTAGGAGTTGGGTGAGCGTGTTGGAATGAGAGATTCTGTCTCCTCACTACTTAATAAGGCTGCTTCCCTGCTATGAAGTACTGCATGCTGATTTCAAAGAGAGAAGTGAAGTTGACTCCAAGTCTAAAGACCTGGGCTAAAGACCCGAAGACATTGTAGCCATAGCTAACTTCTTCAAATAAGAAACTTGCTGAACTTGCTTTGTTTCTCTTTTATAGAGTGTGCCCTATTCTTTTCAAGATAAGATTTCCTGGGGCTTGAACTTGGGGCCTAGGCACTATCCTGAGCTCTTCTCTTCTACTACTGCTGCTCTACTACTTTGAGCCACAGCACCTTCCTGATTTTCTGGTGGTTAATTGGAGATAAGACTTGCATGGATTTTCCTGCCTGGTTGGCTTCGAACCATGATTCTCAGATATCAACCTCCCGAGTAGCTAGAATTACAGGTTTGAGCTGCCAGTACGTGACTAAAGTGAAAATTTTTAATGGTTGAAAACTAGTGTGCCTTGGGAAGTTGGGCAGTGTTATGGGAAAAATGAAGAATTCATCATGTAGTACTGAACTGAGTGTGGCTGGCTTCCTGGGAACCGTATACCTGTGGATCCCACAGCTCTTCTGACTTAGAAGATAGGTTTATTTGGTTAACATGCATTGCACTCAGGTGGAATTGTGTATTTTAAAGGTTAAAAAATAAAGTAGGAATGAGGTCCTATATTTCTCAGGTGGAGAAGTGTCACTGGGTCTTGGTTCCCTCATCGCATCTGAAAATTTGAGTAGCAAACAACATATGGCTGAGAAAGTGTCTAATGTATTCCTCACTGGTTCATTCATTCACCCCATTCACTTACTCATTTCATTAGTTTGATTCAGATACTATTCTCTATCCTCAGAATGCAAAAGACACATCATGACTCATCCTGTCTTTTAAGATTCCTCATCTGTGGGAAGATGGAGGAGAAGGAAGGAGTTGGCTCCATAGAACGGTGATTTACGATACAGCACACAAGCTCTAGTCTGCAGTGCTGTGCAAATTTAATTAGGGAGGAAGAAAGGCAACTCATACTTGGCATAGCTCTGGGCTAATTCATAACTCGATTATTTATGCTGTTATTCAAAGAAGCTTTGCCAAGTTTATTTAAAGAGATTGCAAGATAGGAAATCCAAACATTAAAATAGTTGATTCAGCCTATATGCTTTCCAAAGAGCTTTATTATAAAGTGAAAATCCTTCCCACATCAGGCCATGTCTATGCTGTCACATTTAGTCTATTCACTAATCTAATGCTTAATTAAAGCAGGCAGTGGCTACTTACTGCTGACTAATGCTATCAGAGAGAGACTGCATTTGAACCCAGTCTCTGATTGTGTAGCATCTCAGGCAATACTGAGTACAGATGATCAGACTTGCAAACTTCATAGCTCAAGAGAGCTCAGGGCCTCCTTTAATGTAGCATGCAGGTAGAATGAACATGGGCTCTGCAGTTTTTCAAAAAGAAGTGTGTGTGCACACACGTGCATGCGGGTTCTGAGGCTTAAACCTGGGGCCTGAGCACTGTCCCTAAGTTTTTTTGGTTCAAGGCTGGTCAATAGCTCCACTTCTGGCTTTTTTGATGTTTAATTGGTGATAAGAGTCTCACAAACTGTCCTGTCTGGCTTTGAGCCGTGGTCCTCAGATCTCAGCCTCCAGAGTAGCTAGGATTATAGGTGTGAGCCTTTAATGCTTAGAAATGGGAGATCATAATTTTGCAGACTGTTTGTTTTGGTTAAGAACCGGCCCAAAACATGATTATGGTAATGAGTATTCTAAGAAGTTTTTTCTCTTTCAACATTTTTGTCTTTTGGCCTTTGGACGAAAATGCTATGTGGTCTCAACAAGGCTGCTCTGCATGTAGAAATCCTGCACAAAGAAGAGTTCCTGTAATGTGTTGGGAAATGAAGACCTGCCTCCTCTAAATCCAAGCAAGTGACCTAATAGTTAAAGCTTTAAAAATGATATTGGTGTCATTTGCCAGTGGCTCACACCTGTAATGCTAGCTACTCAGGAGGCTGAGATCTGAGGATTGTGGTTAAAAGTCCACCCATGCAGGAAAGTCCAAGTAACCACCGAAAAACCAGAAGTGGAGCTGTGGCTCATTGCTCAGAATGCCAGTCTTGAACAAAAAAGCTCAGGGACAGTGCCTAGGCTCTGAGTTCAAGCCCTAGTGCCAGCATTAAAAAAAATTTATAAAGGCCCGTGAAAAGAATTTCTGAGGAAGGTGGTGAAAAAGGGTTATTTCCATTACTCACAGCTCATGTTGGCTATGATGGGAATTGTTTGAATTCTCACTTTGCGGATGGAAACTTAACAAGAGTAGGCGATACAGCCTGTTGCAGTGGGGTCACGTGAGGCCAGGATAAGTGGACAGGAGATAGGATCTTGTTGAAAGTTTATTGTTAAACACTTTCCATCTGCTGCTTTCTTGCATTAGAATCCTGGCATTTGGGCGTATGTGTGACATCAGACAGGTCTTTGTGTACCCAGTCAGGTCAATTATTAGTTGTGTTCCCATAGAACATTTTTAGAAATCAGTGCTCACCACCAGAGGAATGGAGAGGTGAGAAGAGACATCAGAATTGCACATTTTCCAAAGCTACTTTTCTTTTATCTGTTTCCTATTTCTGTGGGAAGCTCAGTTGACGTTTTGAAATAATTTACAGTTTAAAATAGTTTTGAAATGATCCAAGTTTTGAAATAATTTCTACCTTCCTGTTTTGTTCAGGGTAAAAACATTTATTGGGTACCCTCCATATAGGCTTATTTCCTTTCCCATTTTTCTCTCTCCTTAAAACACCGTGAGGATTAGCCTAGAAGGGATGGCATTCAGTAGAGCCCAGTGGGTACCATTCGTCAATACAGGAGGGCAATTCATAGTTATATTAGTCATTAGTTATATAGTTATATTTAGTCATTAAAAAGCAATGGGATGTAGTTGGGTGCTCGTGGCTTATGCCTGCCATCCTACCTACTGAAGAGGCTGAGATCTAAGGATCATGGGTCAAAGCCAGCCCTGGCAGGAAAGTCCATGTAAGACTCTTATTTCCAATTAACCACCAGAAAACCAGAAGTGGTGCTGTGGCTCAAAGTTGTAGAGTACTAGCCTTGAGTGAAAAAGCTCCTAGACAGTGCCCAGGCCCTGATTTCAAGCCCCACAACCAACCACAAAACAAAACAACAAAAACGCAATTACAGCTGAGTGCTGGTGGCTCATGCTTGCAATCCTAACTACTAAAGAGGCTGAGATCTGAGGGCCTCCATTTGAAGCCAGCCTTGGCAGGAAAGCCTATGAGATTCTTACCTCCAATAAACTATCAAGACAGCCTAGAAATGGAACTGTGGCTTACGTGGTAGAGTGCTAGCCTCAGCAGTGGCACCCAGTCCCTGAGTTCAATCCCCAGGATCAGAACCAAGATAAAAAATAAAAAGCAATGGAGAAGCCAGGCACCTATGAATCAGACTTGTAATCCTAGCTACTCAGAGGACTGAGATGCAAGGATCACAGTTCAAAGCCAGCCTGGACAGGAAAGTCCACAAGATTCTTATCTCCAGCAAAAAGACAGAAATGGAGCTGTGGCTCAAGTTGGGGAGCATTAGCCTTGATCAAAGAAAAGCTCAGGGACAGCACTCAGGCTCTGGGTTCAAACCCTAGTAGTCACACACACGCACACACACACATATGCATACCTACCTACCTACATACATATACATACATACTGTGGTTCATGTGATAGAGCACCTGCCAGGCAACCATGAGGCCCTGGTTCAGGGCCACCCCCAAAAGTATAACTTCCTCTCGCAGACCCTAAAATCCATTTACTTTTCTATTATAAGATAAAATATCAACTTTCTCTTAGTATCATAAATATAAAATTAAAAGCAATGGAGAAATCTCACTTCCAGAAAGATAAAAGTACATACACTTTTCTCTTTTCCTCTAGCTTAAATACAACTGAAAAGTTTAGGAATTTTTATAATATGAGACTAAGAAGACTCTGCAAAGTGGAAAAATGAATAAGATCAGCAGGGATATCAGTACCCAAAGACATGCTGCAATTTTTTTTTTAAATTTTGGAGGTACTGGAATTGGACATCAAGACCTTGCTCTTGGCAAAGTAGGTGCTGCTTGAGGCACACCCCCACCCCTTTTAGGATTTAGTTATTTTCCATCGATTTCACATTTATGCCCAGGCTTGCCTGACTGCGATCCTCTGATGTATACCTCCTATGTAGCTTAGACAATAAGGGCTTGCCAGTTTTTTCTTGATTGAAATGGAGGTCTTGTATACTTTTTTACCCAAGCAGCCCTCAAACTGTGATCTTCCTCACCTCCTTTTCCCAAGCACCTCAATTACAGGCATAAGCCACTGTGCCTACTTTGGAAAGTATTTAGAAAAAGAAAAACTTTCCAAACAGTCAGTAGACACCAAAATGATCCTATTGGAAAATGTACAAATGACCTTTCAATGAGAATGTATACTTGTGGCAAACAAGTCCATGAAATGATGTTTCAACATTATTAGACATTAGGGAAATGTGGATTAAAATCACATTGAGAGATTCCTCTATCCCTATTGGAATGGTCAAACTACAAACAAATGCCGGGAAAGTTGGAGGAACTGGGTCACATGTCCACTGCAGGTGCAAATGCACCATGGTGCAGCCCCTGAGGAAGACAGCTTAGCAAATCTCTCAGATCAAGTACAGAACTATCACCCAGGCCAAGTATCACATTTGTGGACATTTATCACAGACATGGGAAGTATATTCACATAAAACCCTGACTGCAGGTTCAGAGCCACTTCTTTTGTAATAGCTCAAAACTAAAATCCACCGAGTGTCTTTCTCCCAGGTAAGTGGCTGCGCAGTGGTTCATCCGTACCATGGTACACAGCAACAGGAAATAACCTATTATACCAACATGCTTAAGTCTTCAGAGGATTGTGAAGGACCATTTCAAAAGTTCTCTACTATATGAATCAATTTGCACAGTGTTTGTGTTATTAAGGAAGTACATAGAATTGGAGAACAGGGCTGTGGTTGCCAGGATTTAGGGGTGTGGTGCTGCTGGAGCTGAGGAAGTGGTGATCTGTGAAAGGCGACCTGAAGGAGCCCTGTGATGATGGAAAAGGAACAGCTTGATGGTATCAATGTCAGCACCTGAGTTGTGATGGAGAATGTAGTTTTGGATTATGCTCTCATTGGAGAACCCTGGGTAAGGGGTATGTGGGAAGTCTGCAATTTCTTTTTTTAGCAATTACATGTGAATCTACAGTTATTTTAAAACAAAAAGCTGAAATGTAAAAATGGTTAAGTAAGTTTATTAATACTTTAGTCAAGTTCGTTCCCAAGATTCATCCTAAATTAGAAACTATCAGGTCAACACAAAGATCCCAGATCCTCCATATTTTACAAGAGAAGGTCATACTTGTCTCATGCTATATAGTCAGCAAGAATTAAATTCTCAAGTATTCCATTTATTTTCCTTTTAATTTTTTTTACTTATTGTTTATATTTTATGTTCTGGTACTGGGGCTTGAACTCAGTACCTGGTTGCTGTCACTTAGCCTTCTCTCTCAATGCTGAGGCTCTACCACTTGAGCTACACCTCCACTTCCAGCTTTTTGATGGTTAAAAATTGGAGATTAATTGGAGTGTCATGGGCTTTCCTGCCCAGGGAAACGTTGATCCCTTAGGTCTTGGCCTCCTGAGTAGTTTAGGTTTACAGGCGTGGGTCATTGGCACCCAGATTCTTGTGTGTGTGTGTGTGTGTGTGTGTGCGTGCACAGTGTGTGTATGTGTGCACGCGCCTGGGGTTGAACTCAGAGACTGAACACTGCTTTACTACTTGAGCCACAGCTCCAGTTCTGAGTTTTTGGTGGCTACTTGAACATAAGTGTCTCATGGGCTTTCCTGCCCAAGCTGATTTCAAAATGTGATTCCTCAGATTTCAACCTCCCAAGTAGCTAGTATTATCAGCTTGAGACACCTGCACCTTGTTGTTGTTTTTTATTTTAAATGCACATATATATATATATATATATATATATATATATAAAATGGAATCCCCTTTATTGGCATGGCTCACTTAACAAATTTAAAAATCTTAACATTTAAAGTCTATTGAATAATAAGCTAAGGTATATATTATATAGGTGGAAAAGATACCATATTCAATTCTTGACACTATGGCCCAAGTTACTTTTTAATTATAAGTTATAAAGGACTGAAGAAGAATTATCTAAATATAAACAGTGGTCATTTCTGGTGAGAGTAACATTTTCAGAGGTCTTCATCATTCCTCTGGGATTTTCTGGAGTTTAATAATGAACCTTTATAGTCATGGAGAATCAAATCATGCTATTTAAAAGAGCAGTGGTTGGAAGGAAGCACTGTTGAATGGTATCAAGGTGAAAGGCTTTGGGTAACCATGTGGCTAAGTTTCTCCAGCTGACCTTGATGCCATCTTTAGTTTTCAGTCCGCTTATGAGATTCCCATATCACATTTTCCCATCTTTCTTCCTCATCTGGAACATGCCTGACATTGGCTCTTCCCACATCATGCCAAAGTGCCCCCCGAAATCCACTCTTGTAATTCCTCACAGCTGCTCGCTTTTCTCAACCAGTCTGTGCATTTTTTTGGGCACTGCATGCCCAGGAACCTTTATGGATGGCAGGGTAAGGTGGAAAGAAAGACAAAGGAAAACCCATGTCTGAGGATTAAGGGTTTTCATTATATTTCCCAAGGAACTGCACCCCAGAAAGCTAGGAAGACCAGAGAAGCCCACATGGGCCCTTACTTTGATCATCGCATTGTGGGAAAAGCCAGGCTCATGTATTCCTGGTTGAAACTGAAATCAAGTCCTGACTAGTATGGTGATATTCTTCTGGATATGAAATATTGAACAAAAAATCATTATGGTAAAAAGAATAGCCAGCGATCGTACTATGTACTTATAGACCTGTGAAATCACACCGCCTTGCCCTAAACACTACAAGGTCTTTTCTAGAACCCAGCTCTCCTTCACTAATGTTTCATATCTACCATGGGCCCAGCCCTGCTCATCTTGTGTTGCTAGACTGGTTGCTAGGTTGTCTTGGTACAGTTTGTTTTCATTGGATTAATTTACAGATGAGAAAGAAGTTAAGTAATTAGTGATGACAAGTATATGACAGTGTTTGGCTCTGACCCAGAAGGACTGGCTTCAGTCTTTAGACTTTGGTTACAAGCATAGGTGCATTTCTAACACAGAAATACCAAGGTGGATGTAGTCATGGATGACAGTCATGGATGCTCATTTGTGTTGACACATGAAAATTCTACCTGTTGGTTGTTCATGTGTTTTCTGTATCAAAATACATGCATATATGTAGATGTAAAGATCATTTATATATTTTTATCTGCTTAATTCTTCCAGTATTTATAGAATGTTGTGTCATAGTTACATGGTCCCCACTCTCAAAAGTGTGACATAATATTTAGTGAGATACTTTAGATACAGAAAGACTATATGTCTTCTTACTCATATTAAAAGTTATTTTTATAAAATCATGAGTATGGGAAGGATGAAGGCTTGAGAGGAAAAAAGGGATGAGGGTGAGATCAGTTAATGGTACCCAAGTACATTTATATAGGAGGAATGGGAATTATTAAAGTCAAGTGACTCTAACCACCTGACTATAACAAAACCTTGTCACATGTTTTTTAAGGAACTAAAGTATTTAAAGGTTCTCACCACAAAAAAGTAAGAAAGGAAGAGAAATGCCAATTTTCTACCGTATCCCTGTGTCACTTTATCACGAAGTATCCCATAAAGATATACATACCAATTTTTAAGTTCAAGGTTCAAGGCTGGGAATGTGGCTTATCCATAGAGTGCTTACTAGCATGCGTGGAGCTCTGGGTTCGATCCCTCAATACCACATAAACAGAAAAGGCCGGAAGTGTTACTGTGGCTCAAGTGGTAGAATGCTAGCCTTGAGCAAAAAGAAGCCAGGGACAGTGCTTAGGCTCTGAGTCCCAAGCCCCAAGACTGGCAAAAAAGAAAAGAAAAAAAAGTTCAAGATTCAGGGGGAAGGCAAGCAAGCTGGTAATTTTTTTTTTTAACATAGTTGGGACATGGACAAGGTGATATATGGCAGGCATACAGACTTGAGAGGCAGTATCTTCATTTTCAGATAGGGAAACAGGCTGAGGTTGAGAGCCCTGCCCACACTCTCATAGAACTGAAGGGACTGGCATTGGAAATCAGGATTCTGACTGTCAGTCTCCTGTGTAATTTCTCAGAGCAGCCATGTCAGGTTCAGATGAGCCTCTATAGCAATGGTGGGCTCCAGAGAGGAGAGGACACACCTTCCCTTCTCTCCACCCCTTGCCCCCTCCAGGGAAGCTGGAGTTAAAGACAAGGCCTATAGGCTTTGTCACTCATACCAACCTTCTTTTTCTTTATCTTTCAGTGGAGTTCTAGGTGGAGAGAAATTCTAGGGCTCCCAGGGAAGGGATGTGATTGTAGCCAATAAGTAACCCCATTCTTGGAGGAAAAAACAAGAACATGCACATTGCGAGTCAGGAAACTCAAATACCACTTTCAGGAGCATGGCTGCCTCTAAAGAGAAATTGAAGTGTAGGGTGAGGTAGGAAACAGAACGACCAAGCAGGATAGTAGGGAGAAAAGCATGTTGCCATCTTCACTCTGTTTCCTGGAAGCATTCCATTAGCAACATCACATGGCCACTGAGTAGGAGATATAATGGAATAATCCCAACCCACTGTAAACTGATTTTTCAATAACCTTGACCTTTCCTGAAAAGGTCCATTGTTCCCCGGAGGTCTAGTTCAAATGTCACTTCCTCTATGGGAATATGTCTGGTTCCTTCTCTGAGATGAAAGAATATGCCCAGGAATTCTTGTCATACAAGTGAGCGCCTCCTTTTTTTGGAGCCATCTGCCTATGTTCTTCATCTCTGTTCTCTCAGCAGCCCACAGCAGTGCGGGGGCTCTGCTAGTGTGGCCTAAGGGGAAGAACCAGTCTGGAAGGTAAAGTCAGGAATTCAGTAGTTCGAGATCTTGAGAGTTTCACATCTTTCTTCTGGGGGGCTGCATGTTGTGTTGATATTAAGTGAGACATGGTGAAAAGAAGATACACTGAGAAGCCCACCCCAGCACCAGCACTGAGCTCAGAGGAACTGATGGGGGCCAAGTAATCTATGCCCTTTCAGATAACAGAGCCTTCCCCCTCCCCAGTAGCCATTCTTGGTCCCTGGCCGCAAAGGCAGTTGGGCATATCCAGGAAGTTTGTACCATCCTTTATATTTTGTAGATGAGGGCTGTGACTGAATAGGGAATCTTAAAGCTAAGCTATTCTAAAAGGGACTTAGTAACAGGAAATTAAAAGCGTCTGTATTTTGTGGCCTGCAAAGATGTGGCACTTGTGCCTGTGCGTTTAGGTAAATCAATCAAGGAGATAATACTCCAGGAGCCATTCATACCTGTTTCCATGTGGATAAATTATCCACAAGTTTCCTGAAAGACAAGTGTTCTAGAAACAAAATGGTACTTTTCCACTATCATGATTTGAAATGTCTTTTTTTTTTTGCCAAAGGAAGGAAAAACAGTAAATTCCTTCCCTATGTATTCATCTTCAGAGAATACAGTAAATGATTCCAAGGACACTATAAGACATGCTACTGCCCTAGAGCATTTCCCAAGGCCAGACTCACTGGGCACATTGCTCCTGCTTGTCTTGGGATCCATTCCTTGCAGAGCAAGCTCAGGACCTCTGTGGGGTCATCCACAGAACATTATCTTTCTCTGGGAAGAAAGCCAACCACTTAATATTATTTCTTTTTGTTTACTAGAGCCAAGTAGCCTTTCTTTTGTGTTTGGCTAAGTCAGTCATCTCAGAACTACTTGTTTTTAAAGAAACAGAGCAGTAAAATGTAGCCAAATTTTTATGTGTACCTTTTCTTCTTCCCATTTGCTTCCTCCTCTTCCTCCTCCTCCTCCTTCTCTTTCTTTGCCAATTCTGGGGCTTGAACTCAGGGCCTGGGCACTGTCCCTGGGATTCTTTTGCTTAAGGCACTTGAGCCACAGTGCTACTTCTGGTTTTTTTCTGAGTGGCTTATCAGATAACAATCTCAGGTACTTTCCTGCCCAGGGTGGCTTTGAATTGTGATCCTCATATCTCAGCCACCTCTACCTGGCTTGCTTCCTTCTTTGTAAGCTGTGTCTAGTAGTGGATTTTTCAGGATACTTTTTTTTTTTTCAAATTTTTATTATCAAACTGATGTACATAGAGGTTACAGTTTCATACGTTAGGCACTGGATACATTCCTTGTACGATTTGTTACCTTGTCCCTCATACCCCCCTCTCTCCTCTCCCTTTCCCTCCCCCCCCCCCAGGTGTTCAGTTCATTTACACCAAACAGTTTTGCAAGTATTGCTTTTGTAGTTGTTTTGTCTTTTTTTTACCCTGTGTCTCTCGATTTTGGTATTCCCTTTCAATTTCCTACTTCTAATACCAGTATACACGGTTTCCAATATACTCAGATAAGATTACAGAGATAGTGTAGGTACAACCACTGGAAGGTGATACAAGAACATCATCAATAATAGAAGCTACAGATCAGGATACTTAAGGCATGGAACATCCTGGTTACTTAGTTATGATATGCTTTAAGTACATGGCAAACTATTGAGAATATAATAAGTACCTTGGTACTCATCACTTTGCTTTTGTCAAAAAAAATCCACCTATATTTACTAGTCAGAGTGACTAATATTAGCTGCTATACCAAACAGCTCCTAAATCTCAGTGCTTTAAACCAAGAGAAGTTTATTTCTTGTTCCTCTAACAGCTGTGTGCCTGGTTAGTGAGCTCTGTGCTAAGCAGTGATTCGGGGATCCTGGCTTTATTTATTAACACATCTTCTGCTCATCTTCAACATGCCATACCCCAAGTTATCAAAACAGAGAGGATTTGTTAGTCTAGAAGCAATTTTCCAGCAATAACTCCATGCAATGGTGTGTGAGAAGGATTTATCTTGATGACTTAGGTGTTAGTTTCAGAGTTTTATTGTAAAGGAGTCTGGGGGTGTTGTTTGTTCAACAACACATATGCACACACACTTCGGGGGGTTGAATTTATTTTCATTTTCTTTAAGTATATATACAAAGGGGTTTCAATCCAACATAGCAGTTTGTGAGTACAATGCATCTTGACCAGTGTCACCCCTTTCATCTTTCTCTTCATCTCCTAGGTTTGAACTCTACCTCTACTTCTAATTGAACATTGGGAAAAACTGCTTAATTTCTCTGAGCCTTCTTTATAGAAATACGGATGATGCTTTATTGTTCACTGGGTTTTTTTTGTGTTTTTTTTTTTTTTTTTTTTTTGGCCAGTCCTGGGCCTTGGACTCAGGGCCTGAGCACTGTCCCTGGCTTCCTTTTTGCTCAAGGCTAGCACTCTGTCACTTGAGCCACAGCGCCACTTCTGGCCGTTTTCTGTATATGTGGTGCTGGGGAATCGAACCCAGGGCCTCATGTATACGAGGCAAGCTCTCTCGCCACTAGGCCATATCCCCAGCCCCTGTTCACCGGTTTTTAACTCTTGCAGTGGAGATGGGTATGAGCTAATAGATGTCAAAATACTTTGAAGGCTACCCATTGATTACATAGGAAGCTAAGAAGCTTTAGTCTAGGCTGAGTCTGAGCCCCAATTCCTTGTGTTCTCTCAATAAGAAATGCAAAAGTTTTCAAAATATTTATAAAATTCTTTGCATAATTTGAAGTCCTCTCTTCTTTATTATTTGCCGTTAAGGTTAAGTATTTCCAGCTGACTATTTCCTTGTGGATATGAATTTCCAGCCCTCTTAAAACAGGTTCTCAAAGTGAACCCATTAAATGGGATTGAATTTAACATTGAAGTGATCAAATATACTCAATAAAGTAAAACTGGGCCATGAGAACATTGTAGTGTACCTCTAATAGGCTCATGTTCATTGTGGCTTTCTGGAAAGAGATTGTGATATTTCCCAAATAGTTGTGACTATGGAATTTTTCCTGTGGAGAGACAGGTTGTAGAGATTCTGGGGAATAGCTATATCTAGATACAGATACAGATTTTTTTTTCTTTTTTGTTGGTCATGGGGTGTGAACTTAGGGCCTGGGCACTGTCTATGAGCTTTTTCTGCTCAAGGCTAGGGCTATCCCACTTTGAACCACAGAGTCACTTCTGGTTTTGGGTGGTTAATTGGAGATAAGAGTTTTACATGGACTTTCCTGCCTGGGCTGGCTTTGAACTATGATCCTCAGATCTCAGCCTCCTGAGCAGCTAGGATGAGAGAGGCATGAGCCACTAGCACCTGGCCTGGGGAATGTATTTTAAGACATGTCATTTTCTGTATTTCTCTTTTCCTCTGAATACTCCAAGCTATTCATGTCTCTTTTGGAAGGGGACTCTGGCATCAAACATGATGCCACTTGGAATTTTCAGCTTTGTGTGAACAGGCCCCTGTGCCTGGCACAGTGAGGTTAGCACCCAGATGCTCACAGTGATGGTTGTGATGGCTGAGCTGGAAGTGCCTGCTGAGGCTTAGAGAGATGAATGGCTTTTGTAGTAGGTGCTCGTGATTCCTTCAAAATGTGTAACTCATAAATAACTGATATTCGCAACTACATATTTGCCAGGGTTTTAAATAAATGAAACAACCTTTTCCCAGCTGTAAATGTGGTTTGTGTATGCATGTGTTCCACATGCATGACTTAGGAGCCAAGAACTCCTTTCTGTGCTTCTAGTTACACCTAGTGTTCCTATTCACACCTTTATCTCTCTTGAATATAGCTTTATGGTTTATAAAATGCCTTTGCAAGCTGCTTATTTCAGACTCATAATTCTTTTTTTTTTTTTAATTTTTTTTTATTATCAATTGAACATAAATTTTTTTTTTTACAAGGTGCTGTGCAAAGAGGGTGCATTTACATAGTAGGGCATTGTGTACATTTCTTGTGATATCTTACAACCTGTTTTCCCATCCCTTGTCTAGGTCAGGTAGACCCATATGCAGTATACAATGTATCAAGCACATATACAGTGTTCACAGACTTGGTCTCTACTGTCTCTCCATCTCCCTTTGTTAACAGTCATATATCAGGGAGATCATGCCCCTTTGTTTTCTGTGTTCTAGGCTTGTCTCACTCAACATTATTTGTTCTAGTTCTGACCATTTCCCTGCGAATAACAATATTTCACCATTCCTAATCGCTATGTAGTATTCCATTGTGTATAAGTACCATATTTTTTGGATCCATTCATCTGTGGAGGGGCATCTGGGTTGTTTCCAAATTTTGGCTATTGTGAATTGTGCTGCGATAAACATGGAAGTACAAATGTCCTTTTGATATCTTGGGTTTTGCTGTTTAGGATAGATGCCTAGGAGTGGTATGGCTGGGTCATAGGGTAGGTCTATATTGAGCTTTTTGAGAAACCTCCATACTGTTCTCCAAAGTGGCTGTACTAATTTGCACTCCCACCAACAATGGAGAAGGGTTCCTCTTTCCCCACAGCCCCTCCAGCATTTGTTGTTTCCTGAGTTCAGAGTATAGGCCATTCTAACTGGGGTGAGGTGGTATCTCAGGGTTGTTTTTATTTGCATTTCCTTTACTAGCAGGGATGTTGAGCATTTCCTCATGTGTTTCTTTGCCATTTTTATATCTTCTCTTGTGAAGTCTCTCTTTAGCTCTTTTGCCCATTTCCTAATAGGTTTATTGGGCTTGGAGGGGCTTAGTTTTTTGAGTTCTCTGTAGATGACAGATATCAGGCCTTTGTCTGTTGCTGTGCTGGTAAATATCCTTTCCCATATCGTTGGCTGTCTTTCTATTTTGGTGGCTATGACCTTAGCTGTGCAGAAACTTTTTAATTTGTAGTAGTCCCATTTGTTGAGTCTTTCCCCTATTTGTTGTGCGCCTGGGACTCTATTCAGGAAGTTCCTTCCTGTGCCTATAAGTTCTAGTGTCTTTCCTACTCTGTCCTTCAGTAGTTTCAAGGATTCAGGTCTGATGTTGAGGTCCTTGATCCATTTTGAGTTGATCTTGGTGCATGGTGATAGGCTTGGGTCTACTTTGAGTTTTCTGCATATGGCTGCCCAGTTCTCCCAGCACCAGTAGTTGAAGAGGCTATGTTTATTCCATTGTATGTCTTTAGCTCCTTTGTCGAATATCAGTTGGCTGTAAGAGTGCGGTTTTATTTCTGGGTCTTCAATTCTAATCCACTGGTCTTCCGATCTGTTTTTATACCAATACCATGCTGTTTTTGTTATGATGGCCTTGTAGTAGAGCTTGAAGTCTGGTATGGTGATACCTCCTGCACTATGTTTTTTGCCTAGAATTGCTTTGGCTATTCTAGGTTTTTTGCTGTTCCATATGAATTTATGGATTGGTTTCTCTATTTCAGTGAAGAATGTGGCTGGGATTTTGATAGGTATTGCATTGAATTTGTATAACAATTTGGGCAGTATGGCCATTTTCACTATATTGATTCTGCCTACCCATGAGCATGGGAGGTCTTTCCATCTCCTTGTGTCTTCTTTGATTTCCCTTATTAGATTTTTGTAGTTTTCATTGAATAGGTCCGTCACGTCCTTGGTTAAGTTGATCCCTAGGTACTTTATTCTTTTTTTGGCTACTGTAAATGGAATCGTTTCCATAATTTCCTTTTCTGTTTGTCTATTGCTGGTGTACAGAAAAGCTGCTGACTTTTGTGGATTGATTTTGTATCCTGCTACTTTGCCAAATTGGTTTATTAGATGTAGGAGTTTGGGTACTGAGTTTTTTGGGTCCTTGAGATATAAGATCATGTCGTCTGCGAATAGGGATAACTTGATTTCTTCCTTGCCGATGTGGATCCCTTTGATGTCCTCCTCTTGCCTTATTGCTATGGCTAGGGATTCCAGCACTATGTTGAACAGAAGTGGGGAGAGTGGGCATCCTTGTCTTGTTCCTGTGTTTAGGGGGAATGATTTAAGTTTCTCTCCATTTAATATGATATTAGCAGTTGGTCTGTTGTATATGGCTTTTATTGTTTTGAGGAATGTTCCATCTATTCCTGTTCTCTCCAAAGCTTTTAATAGGTATGGATGTTGTATTTTGTCAAAGGCTTTTTGGGCATCGACTGAGATAACAATGTGATTCTTTATTTTAGTTCTGTTTATGTGGTGAATTACATTGATTGATTTACGGATGTTGAACCATCCTTGTGACTGAGGGATGAAGCCTACTTGGTCATGATGTATGATATTCTTGATCACTTTCTGGATCCTGTTAGCTAATATTTTATTGAGGAGCTTTGCATCTGTGTTCATTAGTGATATTGGTCTGTAGTTCTCTTTTTTTGTTGGATCTTTGCCTGGTTTGGGGATGAGTATGATATTAGCTTCGTAGAATGAGTTCGGGATTTTTCCCTCCGTTTCTATTTCGCGGAAGAGTTTGAGGAGTATTGGAATTAGCTCCTCACTAAAGGTTTTGTAGAATTCATTGGTGAATCCATCTGGGCCTGGGCTTTTCTTAGTAGGGAGGTTCTTGATTACCTCCTGTATCTCACCGTAAGTTATTGGTTTATTTAGTTGATTTATTTCTTCTTGGTTCAGTTTGGGCAGTTTGTACTTCTCTAAGAATTGATCCATTTCTGTAAAATTATTGTTTTTTGTTGAGTAGAGGTTTTGGAAATAGCTCCTTATGATTGTTTGAATATCGTGTGTATTTGTTGTAATTTTTCCTGTGGAGTCCCTGATTTTACGAATATGAGTCTCTTCTCTTCTTTTTTTTGTGAGTCTTGCAAGGGGTCTGTCAATTTTGTTTATTTTCTCAAAGAACCAGCTTTTAGTCTTATTTATTTGTTGAATGGTCTTTCTATTTTCAATCAGATTTATCTCTTCTTTAATCTTTGTAATCTCTCCCCTCCTAGTCATTTTAGATTCTGTCATTTCTTGTTTCTCCAGTTGTTTTAGTTTCATCGTGAGGGTATTCACCTGCTCTGCTTCCATTCTTTTAATGTGGGTACTGAGTGCAATGATCTTGCCCCTCAGTACTGCCTTAGCTGTGTCCCATAGGTTTCTTTGTGATGTGTTTTCTTTGTCATTGTGGCTTATGAATTCGTTGATTTCATCTTTAATTTGATCTGTGGCCCAAGTGTTGGATAGCAGCGTGGGGTTTAGCCTCCAAGAGTGTGTATAGGCTCTGTGGTATCCTTTGTTGTTGAGGGTTACCTTTAATCCACTGTGATCAGATATAATACATGGGATGATGTCAATTCTTTTGTATTTGCTGAGGTTCTTTGTGTGGGCTATGACGTGGTCTATTTTGGAATATGATCCATGGGCTGCTGAAAAGAAGGTGTATTGGGTCTCTGTAGGGTGGAAGGTTCTATATAGGTCTGTTAGATCCATTTGGGCAATGGTGTTATTTAGGTCCTCAGCTCCCTTACTAATCCTCTGGGTGTTGGATCTGTCTCTTGGAGAGAGAGGAGTATTAAAGTCACCCACTATGATTGTGTTTGCATCTATCTTGCTCTGTAATTCTGTGAGAATTTGCTTGACATATGTCGGGCCTCTTTTGTTCGGTGAGTATACATTTATCACCGTGATGTCTTGATTCTGGATTTTTCCTTGTATCAATATGTAGTGTCCTTCTTTGTCTTTTTGAGTGGACTTTAAAGAGAAATCCAGCTTGTCTGAGATCAGGATGGCTACACCTGCCGTTTTGGTGGGTGCATTTGCTTGGTAGATCTTGCTCCATCCTTTCATTCGAAGCCTGTTTTTGTCCCTTGCTGTAAGGTGGGTCTCTTGTAGACAACAGATGTCAACTTTTTGCTTGCGGATCCATTCTGCCAGTCTGCTCCTCTTGATCGGGGAGTTTAAGCCATTTATATTTAAAGAGATCAAGGATAAGGGTGTTTTTTCTCCTTCCATTTTCTTGTTGGGCTGTTTTTTCCTGTTTTTTTTTTTTTTTTTTTTCTTCTTGTCTTTAGTGAGCTTGTGTTTCTGCTGGACTTTGGCTATTGAAGTTTCTTTCTGAATCTGTCTGTGTGTCTTTTACGATCTCTGTTGGGTGGGCTTCCCCTCTTAATATTCGCTGTAGGGCTGGTTTTTTATTCACATACTCCTTTAGCTCCTCTTTGGTGTGGAAAGATCTGGTTCTCCCTTCGAATGTGAACTCCAGTTTCGCTGGATATTTGATCCGAGGTTGTAAATTGTTATTCTGAAGTACTTGGATGGTGTTCTTCCACTCACTTCGAGCTTGGTAAGTTTGTGTGGATAAGTCGGATGTTATTCGAATCCTCTTCCCATTGAAAAAAGTTTCCTTCTTCGCTTTGGCTGAATTCAGAATTTGCTCTTTAATCTTGAGGTCTGTAGTCTTGAATATTATGTGCCTTGGGGTGGTTTTCCTGGGGTCTGGCCTGCCAGGTGTCCTATAGGCTTCGGTTACCTGGATGGGGTCCCCTGTGAGATTGGGGAAGTTTTCTGCAATAACTTTATTGAGAACATGATTAAGCCCTCTGCTCTGATATTCGGCTCCTTCTTCTATTCCAATTATGCGCAGATTATATCTCTTGTCTTTGTCCATTAGTTCCTGGAGTAATCTTCCCTGAAGCTTCACCTTTTCTTGGAGTGTGGTCATTTTCTGGTTGTTGTCAGCTGCTTCATCGTCCAGGCGAGAGATTCTGGATTCCATATGGTCCACTCTTTGTGTTATGGTTTCAATTGCGGAGTTTATGGATGTCAGAGAGCTATTCATGGTTGTCATATCAGCTCTGATCGTGGAAATTTCTTCCTTTAAAGAGTTGTATTTTAAATCTATTTTTTCATGCATTTCAATTCTCAGGGTGTGGAGATTTTCTTTAAAGGCGGCTTGCATTGTATCCATTTTTGCTTCCATTTCTTTAAACGAGGCTTGCATTGTATCCAGTTTTGCTTCCATTTCTTTCTTGGCTTCCTGGGTGTCCTTCCAGATTTCCACTCTAAACTCCTGGAATTGTTTTCTGATTTCATTTCTGACAGTTTCGATCATTCCTGTTAACATGTCCTCATTTGCTTTTTTATTCTCCATCTCCTCTCCAGTCGTGCTGCTTTTTGGAGCTGGCGAGTTGGCTTGTCCTTTGATGAACTGAGTTATGTTTCTTTGTGATTTGCGCATCTGGAAGTCTGTGTAGATCTTCCCTCCCTTCTGTGTAGGCGTGTCTGCGTCAGCAGGTGCTGTCGCTGTGGCCCCGCCCACCAGTGCAGGGCACGCCTATCAGAGCGGGCGCTTTCGCCGGGGCCCCGCCCTCCTGTGCACTGTGAGTCCCCTACAACAGGCACTTAAGTGGGGTCTGCCTCCCAGAGCGAGCCCTGGGTTGTTGGGTTGTGCTTGTGCCCTCCCGCGAGTCCGTTGGGGGGGGGGAGGCAGTATGTGTGGGGCCCAGTGGGATCGACTGTCCGGGTGTGGCTTGGCACTCTCAGACCTCGCCTCCGCTTCGAGGAGGGGGAACGAGATCAGGCTCAGGTGACCCTGCTGGGCTGGTATTGCCCACCAGCGCCTGTGATTTTAGTTGTAAGAGTCCGCAAGGTCTAGGCGCCTCGGGTGGGGCTTGCCCTGCCGGCCGTCCCCGGCCCCTGTTGGGAAGGGGACGGGGCCGGTTCTGCCAGTTCAGGAACCTTTGGGGGCTTGGGGCTGTTCCGCCCTTCCCCTGCTAGACTGGCTTCCCAGCGCCTGATGGGAGCTTCCCGCCTGATTTGGGGGACCTTTGTTCCCACGGGAGTGGGGAGGGGGAGGGAGGGAGCTATAGCTTCTTTGTCGGGCTTGGGTCTCCCGTTGGGGGAAGGGATTATGGGGGACTCACTTTTGCTGCTTTGTGTGCGTGTCCCGCACCGCCGTTGGCCCTTCAGGGGTTGGCGAAGTGTCGTGGTGGCTCCCCCGTTCCCTCTTTCTGCCGCGCTGGGTTCCCTTGTCCGAATCCGGTGTGGACCCGAACTTCTCGTCGCTGCTGGGTGTGTCTTGGTCCGCACCCTGCTTTGTGTCCGTGGGGTCTCCCGCTATATGGATTCTGCGCTCCTGGCAACCTGTCTGCCGATCGCCGGGTTTCCCTTTCCCAGCCTGACCCTGTTTGGGCCAGGGCCGGCTGGTGGGGGGAGGGTGCCCCGATTAATCTCCGGCTCCGTGTAGGTTTTCGGTTCTTCTTTTTTGCTCCTTTTTGTTTTCCTGCGTTTCTCCACTGCTTCTGGATGCTGGTTTTGCTGGGTTCTTGGTGGAGTGTTGGGTGTTGGAGTTCCCAGCTCGCTATTCAGTTGGTGCGAGTCGGGGTGCCTCCCTATTGTTTCGGCGCCATCTTTCTCCTCCTCATAATTCTTATTTAACAGATAAGGAAGAGGAGATATGGAAATGTTAATTGACTGGTTTAAATAACCTCAATTATTTAACTTTTTAAAAAAATTAAAATAACATAGATACATGATCTTATAAGACAAAGTGCCAGGCCCTGGTGACTTACACCTGTAATGCTAGCTACTCAGGAGGCTGAGATCTGAGGACCATGGTTCGAAGCCAGCCCAGGCAGGAAAGTCTGTGAGACTCTTTATCACTCATGAACCACTAAAACACCTGAAGTGATGCTCTAGCTCAAGTGGTAGAGTACCATCCTTGAGCAAAAGAGCTCAGGGACAGTGCCCAGGCTCCGAATTCAAGACCCATGACCAAACAAACAAAAACCCATAAAATGAAAATGACAAAAGAACAGTTTGACTGGTCTCTGATTTGCAACAGAAATTACCACTTTTAAAGTTTAAGCAATTTCTTATTTTTTCTTTTTACTTTCATGTACTGCTGGCAATCAAACCCAGGGCCTGTGTATTCTAGGCAAGTCCTCTACCACTAAGCCAAATCTGCAGCCCTAGCTATTTCTTTTGTTAGTAATCGCCATCTTTTAAGCTTTAATCTGTATTCTTATTTACTTCCTATTATAGAAACAATTTTATAACCTTTTCACAATGTGGATGAACACACACACTCACAAACACTGTGACTCCTTACATAATTATATAACCATTTGCAATAAAATCATTCAGCAGTGTTATAGTTGTATAAATATTACTGGTAGACCAATGTTTATACTGTGATTGCATTCTCTTTTGAACAGATTTAAATTTTCCTGAAGAACATTGTTTTATCTTCCAATTAGTTAATTCCTAAACTTTCAGACTAAATTATAAAATTTATTTTAGTGTGATAAGGCAAACACTATCTTCTATAAATTCCTTTTTTTCTCTCTTGGATACATTTTTACTTCAAGCCATTCATCCACTTGCTCCAAGATTATTCTTTTAGTCTACTGAAACCTTTAACCATGAGACTTTCTTGTGTTTCTTTCCTTGTGTTCTACTTTTCCTTGTTTCTGGTTCATCTCATGTTTACCTGAAGAACATCCTGCAGTTGTTTCCTAAGATGAGGAACTGGGGAGAAAATGTTTTTAAGTACCATTATTCTATCCATATACTAGATCAATATCTCAATATTGAATTCTGGGTTGAAAGTCATTTCCATCCTTATTTTCAAGGCATTAATTTAGTGGGTTTTTTTAGCCTGGATGTTTTTAGAATCTAATGCCATTCTGATTTTCATTTTTTCCTAAAGGATTTAGTATTTTCTTTTTATTGCTGTTTCATTGAAGTACATATTTGCGTGTGTGCATGTGTACATGCATGTGTGTCTGTGTGCATATGTGTGTATGTGTACTGGGGCTTGAACTGGGGGCCACAAGCTTTCCCTGAGATTTTTCCGTTTTGTTTTTTTTTCCACTCATAGCGAGTGCTTTACCACTGGGGCCACAGCTCTACTTGTAACTTTTTAATTGTAACTAGTTAATTGGAGATAAGTGTCTTGCTTTGGGCCAAACAGTGATCATTAGATACCAGCCTTCTGACTAGCTGGGATTATCCATATGAGCCACTAGTGCTTGGCTTTCTGTTTCTTTTGCTGGGTCCTCCAGAGCTCTTAGTTCTGAATATTCATGACCTTCAGTCCTGGGAACTTAGTTAAAAATCTCTCTAATTTTCCTCTCCTTGCTTTCTGAACTCCCTCAGGCCGATAGACTCGGATTAGACTGCCAGACTAGGCAGGTGCCAGACCACCTGGATGCTTATCCAGTTTGCTGAAGGAACAAACTCCATTTGAGATGCCAAGAAAAAGTGGGAGAATAGAAAGCAGATACAGGGAAGTGAATTCTAAACACTTAGCAGAGACATGTCACTTGTCTGCCTCTGCTTTCCATTTCCCCACATTTCCTACCCAACATCATCAACGCACTTTGTGGGTTGGGCTTTACGGGGCCTGCCTCATCAGGCAAGTGTACATGGCTCTGAGATAATCTTATGGCGATGGAGGTGAATGGGCCAAGGTCACCAGGTTTAAGAGGAAGCATGGCCCAGATTCTTCCCATGCTTCCTTAAAACCAGTGTTCTTCATTTACACCCTACATGTTTCTTCCCCCAACATGGGCTCTGCACACACTTTAGGCTTCTGAGTGTGAATTACTTGTCAGACTTGCACATTCTACATCACAGGTTCACACCAACCAAAGGTTGAAAATAGTGGAGAAAGAATAATTGCATCTGTACCGAGCATGTCCAGATGTTTTTTTGTCATTATCCCCTAAATAATAAAATATAACAGCTGTTTCCCTGGCATTTGCATTGTTAGATATTATAAATAATGTAGAAATTATTTAACTATGTAAGAGGATATAGGTTATAGGCCAATACATAAATATCTTATGTAAGAGATTTCATATAGATTAGATAAAAGTATAAAAGTCTCTTATTTTGTATGAGATTGAGCATCTGTGGATTTTGTTCTCTTGAGACCGCCCCTGGAAGCAATTCCCCACATATACCGGATGCTGGGAGATGACTAGGTTCTACTTTTGTTTATCCAAAAGACAGCAATGAACCAGCTGCTCCACTGTGCTGTGTGGATTAACTGGAGATGAACAAGCCATCACTTCCTGCTCTCTGGCAGCATCTCCTCATGCACTAGAGAGATGGCAAGGCTGTTTTCCAGTGTTCTGATACTCCGTGCAGTTGTGTTGCTGTCATTTTGCCCTGTCAGTGTTATAGGAAGTTTTAAAATGGAGACATTTGTCTAGGCAGTTGAATGTAAGGAACAGGTTCTTTGGTTGCTCAATCGTTCTCCCTTGTTTAAGCCCTTTTAAGCCAAGTTACTGTTACTTGGTTTCTCATTTCCCAGATATATTAGCTTTGAGTTAGCACCTCTCTCTCCCTCCCTCCCTCCCCCCTTATTTCTATATTCTATCCATACCAAGCCAATTTAGTTCTTGAGGGTCTAAGCTGGAGGGCCCCCCTTGGGCTTGAGCCTGCCATGACCCAGTCCTGAGCTGAGGATTTTAAGGGACTAAAAGAACTTGCCCTCCTGGATACCTTCCCATCTCTGATGCCCAGAGCTCCTAAGTCCCCTTCCCAACAGTTCCAGTGGTTCATTTGGTCCTCTAGAGTAAAATATGTACTCCCAGGCCCCAGAGCTTATGCAGGGGCTTGAGAAGGTGTGCCCTGAAATTCTGTGCTCTTGATGCTTGCTTGAGTTTGCTTGAACATGGCCCTGTGAAGAAGCCCAGGAAAGAATGCAGAGGAATGGTGGGAGTTAGAGAAGGGAGGGAGGGAGGGAGGGAGGGAGGGAGGGAGGGAGGGAGGGAGGGAGGGAGGGAGGGAGGGAGGGAGGGAAAAGAGAAAGGAAGAAAGGGCTCAGGGCTCCAATCAACTCCCTGCTCCTACATCCTAATTCCCTCTGCTCTCTCCAGTATTTTACTGAAGAACTAGGGTCTGAGCTGCAAATCTCCAGGAGAAACTTTAGTGGTTATAAGAGAAATACTGAAGGACAAGTGTTGTTCATTTTGCTTCAGTATTGTAAAGACTAACATCCACCCAACCCTTTCCAAATGCTGATCCAGTGACCAGGTTTTCTTAATGAGAGCAGCATATTCTGTTTAACCGTTATCAAAAAGCCAAGTCTGTGAGTATTATCAGGGGAGCACATTCCTTTGCACAGCCATGTTGCAGAACACATTGGAAGCAGTAATGAGTTTCCCAAGGCGGACCCTGTATTCATTGGGCTTCTCAGTATTGGGGTGTAACTTTCCATGGCTGAGGCATGTAGGTGAGTTGTCTCACCCTTGCCTCTAGGCTATATCCAAAATGAACAGCTGTGGGATGAACATCACCTGCCTTTTCAGGATGGCATTCGTGGCCATGATTCTTAAACTTGGGTATGCTCCACTACAGTTTTTTGCCTTCTACCTACTGAACAATGATTTCCCTATTCTGCATTATGATTGTGACATTCTGAGTGGGGTGGGTTTGCTTATTTTGAACATCTCACCTAGATGAGATCTTATTCACATGCAGCTGTTTGTGGTTGCATTCTTTTACCCAGCATAATATGTTTAAGGGTTGTCCATGCTGCAGCTTTATCTTTCTATTTCCAGATCAGATTCCATTGTATGGCTCGGCCACATTGTTTATTCAGCAGATGACAGATTGCTCTCACTTTGGGCTATTATGAATAATGCTGTGATAAAAGTTGATGAGGAGGTTTTTATGTAGACATTTGTCTTCAGTCCCCCTGGGTATATGACTAGGAATGGCTTGAGCATATGGAAACTATGGCTTAACTAGGAAAGGGAATGCCAAATGACTCTACAAAGTGATCACAGTTTCATCAATTCACCTGCATACATGGGTAATAATTTCTCCATAGGTCCTTGTCAGTGCTTATTGGTATCCATATTTTTGGTCATAACTGTCTTAGTGGGTATAAATAGTACCTCTTCCTACCTTTGGGTTGCATTTCCTTCATATCTAATGACATTTTTGCAAATGTTTATCAGTCACTTGTGTAATATCTTTCCAGAGATATTAGTTTCAAGTGTCTTTTGTTCACTTCTAAATTGCATTAGTATCCTTTTATTGTAGAGTTTTGAGGCTTCTTTGCTCTGAAAAGGAACCTTTATCAGATATGTGACTTATAAACACTGGCCTCTTGGCTAGGGTTGTCTGTTTACATTTTTAATAGTATCCATTGTAACATAAGCATTTTTACTGTTTATGCCATCCAACTTACCTATTGTCTTCTTTGTTTCCCACCCCCATCTTATCTCTAGATCTATTGGAAGAGGTCATCGAGATGTGGTCTATGTTTCTCCTATGAATTCTACAGTTTTAGCTATTTCATTTATGCAGCCGATAAGTTTAGAGTCCAGTTTTATATATTATGCCAGATAGGATTGGATTTTATCCATCTGCATGCGAATATCAGATGTTCCAGTCTAATTTGTTGAATACACTGTCTGAAGTTACTTTTCCCATTGAGTTGTCTTGGCAAGAAATAATCAGTGGACTATAATTGCAGTGGCCTATTTGTGGACTGTCTGCTCCATACATGTATATGGCTATCTTGATGGGTTATAGTTTGGTGGCAAGTTTGAGACAAGGAAGTGCATCTTCTCATTTTTCCTCCTTTTTCTAAGATTATTTTGGCCAATCTGGGTTTATTATATTTCTAGGTGAATTTTAGGATGAGCTTGTCAGTTTATGCCAAGAAAACCAGCTGACATTTTGATTGGATTTATTGACTATGTCCATCAGTTTGGGGAATATCACCATCTTAACAATATTACATCTTCCAACTGACACATGTGAGATATTTTTCTGTTCACTTACACCTTCTAATTTCTTCCAACAATCTTTTGTAGTTTTTAGTGAATAAGCCTTTCATTTGTTTTGTTAAATTTACCACAGGCGCACAGCAGGTTAATCAGCACAAAGCCATGAGAAGGAAACGGAGGAATTCTGAATGACTACCCCTCTGAGAGGGTCCTTATTCCCAGGCAGTGTTCCCATGCAATCCTCCCTGAGGTTCCACTCCAGATTGGAGAGTTTTGCTACTTTGTTTCACAGCTTTTCTTTCACTTTCAAATAAGCTTACTCTGTTTACCTTAAAACAACAACAAAGACATAGCATGTGCTATACCAACTGCAAAGATAATTTCTCCTCACTCGTGCCTTACTGGAGCAAATGACTTTGGGGATTGATTTTCCAGCCTCCCTTGTGTAGCCTATTGACCCTCCCACACCTACTTCCCTATCCCTACTGGCCAACTGTCCCTGCTCAGTTTGCTCTGCCTCCAAGATTTCCATTGTCTCATAAGGATGGCATTGGTATTCCTATCAATCTCCCGGTGTAGCTTAATGTTCACATCTTCTCCTCCTTCCTTGCCCCTCAGTCTAGTCTCCCATGGGTGCTGTTTGTTTCTGTGTGAAACAGGCTCTCATTTCTATTCCTTGAAAATGATGTTCCACTCACCCTGGAGCCTAGCTGTTAAGGGTCACTCCTGCGTACTTGATTATTTAATATTGTTGCAAGACAGTCTTCAAGCATAGTTCGGATTCCATCACTTCCTTCCCTGTACAACTCCTCCTCCTCCTCCTCCTCCTCCTCCTCCTCCTCCTCCTCCTCCTCCTCCTCCTCCTCCTCCTCCTCCTCCTCCTCCTCCTCCTCCTCCTCCTCCTCCTCCTCCTCCTCCTCCTCCTCCCCTCCCCCCCTCCCCCTTCTTCTCTTTTTCTTCTTAATTATATCTTTGTATTGCAAAGAAGTCTGGGGTCCTTGGGTAGGCAGGCCAGGCTGCGGGCTCTGGGGATGTCTGGGCAAATGGAGCCCAGCTGTGCTCACCCACCTGCACCACAGGGCAGCAATGGTTCTATCTTACTGGTAGAATTCAGCACAAATACCACTGCATGAAAAGTTTTCCATGAATTGGCACCAGGGTTTCTTTTTCATCTCATCTCTTGCTGAGGAGGCAGGCCTCAATACCTTCCATTATTGTCCCTTTGCTTTCATACTCCCAAGTCTTCGTTTAGCCTGTCCTGAGTCTTTCATGCCTTTCCATTTGAGCATTCATTCATGGTGCTCTCACAAGTCAGCATAAGGCAACTTTGAAACCTTTTCTGCTCTCTACAAGTTGCCATAGTTTCTTATACTTTTGGAAGCCTTGCAGCATTTTAGCCATAGTTTGTGTTTGTGAATGTGTGAGTATTACAGTTTCCAGTTAGCTCTTTGGAAGCAAGTGGATGTTGACTAAGTGCCATTTGAGTAGATTTTATTATCTGTGGCTTCACATTCTTTCCTCTCCATGCTTTCTAGTTGCAGCCATTGAGTCACCTGGCCAGGCACTTCTCTGCCTAGTAGGACTTGGTGTCAGCTTTTTTCTTTTGCATACCTGATATAGCATTCCCTCGAATGAATAATCAGATTCACATTACTAAATCCCATGAGCCTCTGTTCTTCTACCTCATCCCACTCCATAATCGGGCTCATTGACAACCCTGGGCACCCTGTGTTCGTCCTCCACCTCCCAGATGCCCCAGCAATACTTTGTAGTCCTCTGAAATGGAAATGTTTCTTCTTTGAGCTTATTCTGAATTTTTCCTTGTCCTCCCTGTCCAGCTTGCTCTGTGTGGCTCCCAGAGCCCCTGAACACATCATTACACTTGCACTTGCTGACACAATCATGTATGTTGGTGGTCTCTCCTACAGCCTTGAGCTCCCTGGAAAGTGGAGACTTTTTTTAACTTATTTTTTGTTTATATTTTTTATTATTTTTAAAATAATAATTATTTATTGTCAAAGTTATGTACAGAGGGGTTACAGTTTCATACGTTAGGCCATGGGTACATTTCTTGCAGTTTGTTACCTCCTCCCTCATTCCCCCTCCCCCTCCCCTTTTCCCTCTCCCCCCCATGAGTTGTTCAGTTGGTTGTACCAAATGGTTTTGCAAGTATTGTTTTTTGGAGTTGTTTATCTTTCTATCCTTTGTCTCTTGATTTTGATATTCCCTTTCACTTCCCTAGTTCTAATACCAGTATATCCAGGGTACTCAGGTGAGATACAGTGATAGTGTGGGACAACCATAGGAAGGGGATACAAGAGGATCATCAAGAAAAGAAGCTACAGTTTGACATGGCATTTTGCAAGTAATTACAACAGTGCCTTTCCATCTTTCTAACATCTGCATCTAGTCTTCTCATAGGTATTCAGTACATGTTTGAATACATTCGCAGATGCTAGAAACTGATGAGTGAACCACAGCCAGTTGGGCCAACACTGGCTCTTGCCAGCTTCCTGCTCCTAAGGAAAAAAAAAAATGCTGCAGCCTTGTCTGCCACAGAGCTTTTTGCGTGATGTAATGTATAGCCCTCCTTCTGGGACGCCCTCTACCTTCCTGATTACACGCTGGAACAGTTTTCTGACACTCCCTGATGATTCCAAACTTCTGGGAGGTGATGGTTGCCCCTCCAACTGACTAACCTAATCATCTTTAAATGGACTCTACTTTCCTTTGTTGTTTTGTCTTTCCTTGTACAGAGCACAAAATGAAACTTTAACATGTGCTTGTAAACAATTGGTCTTTGAAGTCTTTTCAGACTAATCAGTTCATTTTAAGACCTCCCTATTTGCCAAGGACGGACACACACACACACACACACACACACCACACCCCCCCAATATTCATTCCTTCTGTTTACCTCACCTTGTCATTCCAGTCTGCTAAGAGCAGAAGAATGACTGACAGTTCATGTGAGAGAAGGGAGGGGACACACAGGCTGTATGGGGTGGAGCCTGCATGTGGTTGTCTGTAAGAGAGAAGATGTTGGAGCAAAGCACCAGGGGAGACGATGAAGTGGACCAACTGGCAGAGCACAGATGATGCAGTACCTGATCTGTATATACTTGCTATGTAACATAGATTTGATGCATACTCTAAGAGAAAAAAGTGGCCTTAACCAAAATCCTCTGAAATGCAGATCAGTGTACTGCATGTGGTAAGAACTTTTAAACAAATAGCATTTTAAAATTTATTTAGGAGAGGATATGCTGCAAATGCAAACAGATGTTAAATATCACTGGCTTAGCACCACCATGATTTATATCTTGCTCATATTTCATGCCCACATCAGGGTCATGGGGGCTCTGCTTCACACGGCTGTCAACCGGGATCCAGGATAACAGATGAACAAATAAAAACCAGAACTTAAAGCTAGTATCCCTTCATTAAGGAACACTAGCACCTGTGGCTCATGTCTATAATCCTATCTACTCACCAGGCTGAGAATTGAGGATCACCATTTGGAGCCAGCCAATTAACCAGCAAAATGCTAGGCTGGAAGTATAATGTAAGTGATAGAATGCCATTCATGAGTAAATATAGCTGAGTGAGTGCATGAGTAAATATAGCTGAGTGAGTGCATGAGGCCCTGAGTTTAAGCCCAGTACACACACACATGCACATGCACATGCACACGCACATGTGTGCCTAAAAAGAAATGCCCTTGGCTGGGAGTGTAACTCAGTGGAAGAGCACTTGTCTAGCATATGGAAGGTATTGGCTTTCATCCTTAGCACATGCATATGTACACATACACCCTTGTATCTGTACACATCTACTTGCATACATACTAAAGGAAATTCCTTAGGCTCAAATTTAGGTTTACTAAACAACACTAATGAAAGACTCAGCATTCCAGTAAATGCAGTTATGTAGATAATGGTACAAAGACATTACACTTACATGTTTAGTTTTATTTCCTCACAACTATAAAACTGCTATAGGGCAGAGAATGTGGTTTCGTGCTAGAGTGCTTGCCTAGCATGCATGAGGCCTTGGGTTCAATTCCTCAGTACCACATAATAAATAAAATAGAATAAAAATGTAGGACTTCGGGCTGGGGATATAGCCTAGTGGCAAGAGTGCCTGCCTCGGATACACGAGGCCCTAGGTTCGATTCCCCAGCACCACATATATAGAAAACGGCCAGAAGCGGCGCTGTGGCTCAAGTGGCAGAGTGCTAGCCTTGAGCGGGAAGAAGCCAGGGACAGTGCTCAGGCCCGGAGTCCAAGGCCCAGGACTGGCCAAAAAAAACAAAAAAAACAAAACAAAACAGAAATGTTTGGCTGCTGTTAAAAAATGAAAGGTGAGGGGGCTGGGGATATGGCCTAGTGGCAAGAGAGCTTGCCTTGTATGCATGAGGCCCTGGGTTCAATTCCTCCTCACCACATATATAGAAAATGGCCAGAAGTGGCGCTGTGGCTCAACTGGCAGAGTGCTAGCCTTGAGCAAAAGGAAGCCAGGGACAGTGCTCAGGCCATGAGTCCAAGGCCCAGGACTGGCCAAAAAAAAAAAAAAAAAAAAAAGAAAAGAAAGGTGAAAGATAAAGGCACATTTCTTAGGTTTAATCCCCTAGGCCTTGGTCCTGCCTTGTGCTTCACAGACAGATTTCCTAAAGCAAAGGTTAGCATCGGCCTCAGAACTGACCAGTGTACACAGAAAACAGCCTTTGAATAAAGGTGATGCCTACTGCTTGCAAGCTATTTGCATGAGCAATCCTGGGTCTTGGGTGTGTTGAGTGGAGAGTTCATCATGGCCTTGCCTAATTGGTGCCAGCTGTTGAGAGATGGGCCTTTGTTGTACTGATTACGACAAGGAAGTCCCCCAGGGAGATTGCTTCCATGGAGTACATGGGGTATTTTGATGGGCGTGAGAGTTTGCAGATTCCCACATTCGATGGTCATTTTTCTGTAGAAATGACCAACTGTGCATTTATGGTCTTGGTGATCCAGACTCCCCTGTCCCCATGTGTCCAGCCAGGCTGGGAAATATCCAGGAGAGCCATGGGTGTGCCCGAGGCCCAAGTCACCCCTGAGGATCTTAGGAAAGATTTCAGGTGGGCTCATCTCCACGATCGGCCATCGACTGCTGAGGTCTGGAGCCCAGCATGTGGCCAAGGGCCACGGATCTGGCCAAGGAACTTGGCTTCTATGGGATCTCAGAACCTGGGAGAGGTGTTTTTTGTTTTTTTTCTTGCCAGTCCTGGGCCTTGGACTCAGGGCCTGAGCACTGTCCCTGGCTTCTTTGCTAAAGGCTAGCACTCTGCTACTTGAGCCACAGCGCCACTTCTGGCCGTTTTCTATATATGTGGTGCTGGGGAATCGAACCCAGGGCTTCATGTATATGAGGCAAGCACTCTTGCCACTAGGCCATATTCCCAGCCACCTGGGGGAGTTTTTAAGATGCCAGTTTGTGTTTTTTTTTCATGGATCCTAAAAGTTCAAGGGAACAGGAGGGTCTTTAGAAACTGTCTAATCTAGTTTGGGAGAATAGGAAAAAAAAAAAAAAAAAGCAAAGCCAGAGAGCAGTTTTATCCAGCCATTTCAAGAGGGGGCTGAAAAGTAGCTGCTCTTGCGAGAGCCACCCACTGTCACTGTAGGAGGCTTCCTCCATGAGGCAAACTCCAGCAGCCAGCCCCAAACCCAGTGGGATGCATACACAAAAGGGGACCCCTATCCCAGAGCATAGCACAGCAGTTAAGTCTGAGCCAGGCTCTGGGAACAAGAGCTGCACGGGAAACCAGTGAACACCTGAGAGAAGTATCATGTTTCTGGTGGTTATAGAAGAGGAGCTTAAAGCATAGGACTATACATTCACATTCCGAAGATCTTACCTTAATAGGCCAGGCAAATGGTCACATGATTTAACACCAATCACACATTTCCTTAAACCCCCCCACCCACGCATGGCAGTTTCTTCAAAACAAAAACACCAAAAATCAGAAAGCATCTACCACTTTTCACGTGTCCCCAAGCCCGATTGCGGGTCTCTCCTTGCAGCGCAGTCGTGGGAGCAGAGTCCGAGTAGCGAGACCGCGAGAGTCATGGCTGGACAAGCATTTAGGAAGTTTCTCCCTTTGTTTGACCAAGTGTTGGTCGAAAGGAGTGCAGCTGAAACTGTAACCAAAGGAGGCATTATGCTTCCAGAAAAGTCTCAAGGAAAAGTATTGCAAGCCACAGTAGTGGCCGTGGAATCGGGCTCTAAAGGAAAGGGTGGAGAGATTCAGCCAGTTAGTGTGAAAGTGGGTGATAAAGTTCTTCTTCCAGAATATGGAGGCACCAAAGTAGTTCTAGATGGCAAGGATTATTTCTTATTTAGAGATGGTGACATTCTTGGGAAGTGTGTCGAGTGAATGCATCACTGAAATGGCATCATGTGAAGCTGCCCATTCCATGGAAGTCTGAGATCTTTCATCATGTAAATAATTTCCGTATCACCCTTTTATAATAAACTGCTGATAACTGAAGTAATGATATCCATTCTCTCTAAAATTTAATTTCACTGTTCTGGTATAAACATTTCCAAATAAAACATGTAAATGAAAAAAAAAAATGAAAGCATCTACCAGTCCACTTTGCATTACTGTAACACAATGCTTGAGGCAGGCTAACTTGAGAAAGACATTCCTTTAGTTCATAGGTGGTTGAGGGGTGAGATGCCTGCATTGGTTTAAGCTCTGGTGAGGGTTCTGTTGGTTCCAAAGCTTCTCAAGATTATGCAGATTATGAGGCCACAGGTCTGGACTGGGCCCCAGACATTCTGTGTTTACAGTTGGATACAGACTGAACTCTCACTGTGAACAGCAAAGCTTCTACCACAGTCCCTGCAGATACACAGCCTACCCTGCTGGGACACCCCTCCCCCCACACCCAGACAGCACAGGATATGCCAGAAAAGACTTTCTCCTCATTGACTCCCTGGGGAAGGCTGGGTATTCGCTTACTGCAGTTCATGGAAGTGTGTTTTTTTGATAGTGTGACTTGGAGAAAGCAGCCTCAGACTCACCGAGTACTTTGACTTAGTGGGTTCTTTCTTGAGCACCTTTATTCCCATGATCCCCTCCCCCTACTTTGGATGTGGTACAGTTTTGTTGTGGGACTCGTAAGAGACACATGGTAATAATCCAGTTTATAAAAACTGAAAGCAGCCCTGCCCGGAGCTTTCAGTCGGTTCAGCCACCTACCCATAATGACCATAACCACTCCATCCTTTCCTGCCTGGGCACACATTGCCTTCAACCCACATAGCAGATCTGACTGGCTATACTCTTTGCCCCCCTTGTTTCTTCCTCTTTCCTTCTAGCCACCCTCACCTGGAGGCTCAGGAGGTTAGAAGTCACATACCAAGAGCCCAATATTGGTTTCTTCCAGAGGTTTCGGGGAGGGTGCAACCCGGGCCTCCTGGCATTTCTTGACTTGCCCAATCCTCACCCCAGCTTCCCTCCAACTTTACCTTGCTTTCTTTCCTGGGTGCCCCCACCTTTTTTTTTTTTTTTTTTTTAAATTTAGGGCTACCTTCTTCTTATGTGATCTCATTTCTAGTCTTAACTATGTGGGAAAAAGTTTCTATTTTCCAGTGAGGTCACCTTCTGAAGTTCTAAATGGACATAAATTTGACTCTTATTTGACCCACTGCACGTTGGAAGAGATTTCCAGAAGGAATTGATAGGCTGGGAAAACCAGAGCAAAGAAGAAAGTGAACTTGTCCTGAGGGGTTGGGGGAGCTCCTGGTACAGAAGTGTGAAGAGCACTGAGAATCCCATGGGGCTGGTGGCCACTCATGAGGGCCACTTGGGCCCCGGTGCGGGCCAGGGACGCCTGGCCGAGGGCAAGCTCGATTCCAGGAGTGTAAAAAGCACTGTGTAGGCCTCATAGGTTGTGAGAAAGCTTTGTACCAGTGAGTCCGGAATCAGGGCTGCTGAGTCAGGACACATTATTGTCGTTGGCTCCTGATAAGTTGAGTTGACATGTGGAAAATGACAAAAAGAAAGAAATTGTTGAGGGATCTCACCTTTGTTAGTATTTCTTTAAATAGTTGATGATGAAGGATGATGGCCAAACCTGAAGGTTTTGCCAGTGGGACCTTAGCATGGTGAAGCTGACAAAGGCGAGGGCTTTTGGGGTGAGAGAAGATGGGGCAGAGACATCCTGCAGGCAGAGGTAGGTGGGAGGCCAGGTGTGATCCTTCCAAAACTGGAAGGAGCCCGAGAAAGACTTGGAAATGGCAGCATGACTGTTTTGCCTCAAGCCCTCCATCATCTAACAGTGAGTCAGCCCCTGTGCCCCAGACTGCTTTCTTTGGAAACAGGGTTTTGCTGTATAGTTCAGGGTGGCCTTGAACTCTCAATCTTCCTTCCTCAGCCTCCCAAGTGCTTGGATGAGAGGTGTGCAACTATCACACCTAGCTTCTTTATATTAAAACAAGTTGTGATAAAGTACCTGTAGCATAAACCCTTGCATTTTAGTCATTTTCACCACCACTAAGGACATCCATGTTGAGCGCATGTTGGGCGTGCGAAGAGAGGCCAGACAGGGCAGAGCCTAAGTCCCTGCTGGAAAGTGGTACAGTGTTTGCATATGACCTAACCCCGCTCCTATGTACTTTCTATTTGATTTTTAGTGTCTCTCTCTTTTTTCTCACTCTGTCCTGGATTTTGAACTCAGATCTTTGCACTTGCTGGGCAGGAACTCTACAATTGGAGCCACCCCTCCCTCAACCCTCCCATACAGTTTAAATTATTTATAACTCCTACTGTAGTGTAAATGCTGTGATACCATGGTTAGGGAATAAAGCCAAGGGGAAATCTGCATGTTCAAGTGCAGGTGTGGTATTTTTTCCAAATATTTTCAATATGTGGTTGAATCAGGGGGGTGACAAAGAATCCCAAGGGGCCTGGGAGAATAAAATGACTCTTCTTTGGCTTAGAATAAAGGAATTCAAGTACTGCAGAGAAATGAACTTCTGGAAGTACTGGAAGCAGGCACTGGGATTTCTGCCCCCTTCCCTCAGGATGTCACCTGGCTGATGTCAAATGTGCATTAATGCCAGGGAGAAACCGTTGCTGTAGATAAACAGTTCCTGGCACAGAAGCATCCTGATTCCTTTAAGAAAATGAATTCCTTTAGTAAAATGCTACGGTAAATGGAACCCGTGCTTTAGGACAAGTATTTCTTAAATGCACATGACCTACTTATACTAAAAAAAGTGGTTGATGTGTATCAGGGGCTCAAACTCAAAGGGGTGCCCTGTGTTTTTATTTAGTACTGTGTTCTTTGTTGCTGTTGTTTTGCTTTGTTTTAAATCATTGTTTACTGCAAAATCTTGCATACATTTTAAAAATTGTTTTCATTGCCTTGAAGTAGGAGTGTGAATGTGACTTGCAGCTTATGAACACAGTGCGCCTTGATCACTGCCACCCGTTCTGGCAGCACATTCTGATGAGACGTTGATATCTGGGCTCATCCCATCTGGAAGTTGAGCTAACCTTGCCCAGTTGTGGTGGAGTTTCCACAGCCCTAACCGTGGGAAGCAACCACAGGCTAAGGAACATGAGCCCAGCCCATCTCTTGTCCCACAATCTACCTGCTTCAATCACCCCTAGCTTCCATCCCCCCAGGCTATATTGAGTTCACAGGGTGCCTCTCTCCTCCCTTCAAAGTGTGCATTTGGACCTGCATTCACCTACAGAGAAGAGGGTAATAATGTCTGACAGAGGGAGAGCTGGGCCTTGCATGGTGCCCCCTGGGGGTGGCTGCCGTATCCTGCTGCCCATGTAGAAGGGAGAGTAGGGTCCCATGTTGAAGGATTGCTGGGGTGCTAGAGTGACCTCCCACAGAGCCAATGATTAGTGGGGGGTTGGAAGAGCTTAGGAGAAGCACTCTGCCTCCTGATGTCCCTGCTGCTCCAAGGCCAAAATGCCTGTGGGTTCTTACTGCCAAAGGAAAACAACTAAAAATGCATCCAGGATTAAAACCACCATTTCAAAAGCACATCATTAAAGCAAGCTGTGACCCAAATATTTGTTGTGTGCCAAAAGGTTTTTCTAGCTATTGAAAAGGATGGAAAAAGTGAAACACACGTAAGAATATTGGGTGGTTCTCTGAAATCCCTTGGACTAAAACCTATGTATCTGTGTGGATGTATATATGTATATTTGATATGTGCATGTATTTGTCAGGTATGCACCTATATACATATATACATATTTGATTGTCATGGTATAGAAGGAGAGATGCAGGCCTAGACTGGAACCATCACTGGAGCAGGAGTTTGAATGGGTGGCAGTATCAATAGCTCAGATGAAACTGTGTTTGATTGTCACGGGGAGCTGGAAGTCCTGGGTATGAAACTCATGGCTTCACACACACCAGGCAGGTGCTATGCAGCCTGAGTGATGCTTCCAGCCCCATTGAGAAGCCCCATTGCTTTTGAGAAGAGACAAACCAATGGGAAACATGGTTGTAGAAAGCTTATATTAAATTGGGCACCAGTGCCTCATGCTTGTAATCCTAGATACACAGGAGGCTGAGGACTGACGCTTGCAGGTGGAAGCCAGCCCAGGCAGGAAAGTCCCTGTGTGACTCAACTCCAATTAACCACCAGAAAACCGGAAGTGGCACTGTGGCTCAAAGTGATAGATTGCTAGCCTTAAGTGAAAAAGCTCAGGGACAGATCCCAGGCCCTGAGTTCAGTCCCCACAACTGAACTGAAAAAAAAAAAAAAAAAAAAACACAGAAAAGAAACATAACATTAAATTCTATGCAAAGAGTAGGTAGGATACCCTCCTGCAGGCCCCAATATAAGGTAGTAACCAGCTTTCCTCTTGGGTGGATTTGCCTGTAACCACACAGAACTGGCTTAGAGGACTAAGGACATGGCTTGGAAAGCTTGAGGACAGAGATGGTTGGACTCAGTCCCTTTATATCCGTTTGTTTTTTTTTGACTAGTGCAGTCAATTTAACCTCTTGTCCATTCTCTCATACTTCAGAGGACTAGCTTTAAAAGTAGTAGCAAAAATGTGCTGAATCTCTCCCTCAATTCATATTCTGTCCCCACCCCCTTGTGTCCCAGTACTGGGCCTGGATGCTGTCCTTTTAGCTTTTTCACTCAAGGCTGGTTCTCTACCGCTTAAGCCACAGTTTTACTTCTGGATTTTCAGTGGTTGATTAGAAATAAGAATCTCCTGGAACTTTCCGGTCCAGGCAGCCTTTGAACTGTAATATTCAGATTTCAGCCTCTTGAGTAGCTAGGATTACAGGTGTGAGCTACCAGCATTCTAATCTCATTTTCTTTTGTTTTCCGAAGATGATAATTTCTAGGTCTTTACCTCCATGTCAACTCTTAACATGTCTAGCTCAAACCTAGCAATGCCATTCTGGCTGAAACTTTGCAAGTCAGGGGTATGCTGAAACCATGTCGGTGGAGTTGTGGTTACAGGAGCTGCCACTAGATGGCATGACGTGAGTATAGTGGCCTGAGATGCCATCTAGCTCTCCCCACCAAGGCTATTTAAGGTTCAGTTAGTGATGCTTATTATTCTGTCAACGTCATATTGATATTGACATTCTATATACTAATAACAGCAATCACTGACTGAGTTTAAAAATTGTTTGCTGTGTACATGATATCTTTTGAAGTAAAGGCTAGAGAACGAGTGGAATGGCAGCAGGTATGTGCCTTCACACTATATGTTCCTAACTGGTTTTCTATATTTCATTTTTAAAAAGAACATATTTCACTCTTCAGTTGCATGGCAACTACTTGCAAGCCTTTTCTGTGGAAACAGTTGGTGTTGGAGGCTGTCTTCAACTTATTTGCAAGTAGAAAGCTTATTTTTGAGCCCTTCTCTTTTTCGTTCCCCTACAATCCCCTCTTCATTTTGAGAGAGGCTATGCTCTTGAATTTGGTAGTCCAGAGAGCTTTGTTTTAGGTTGAGAAGTTGTCAGGAAGCAACTCTTCTGGCCCTTACTTTACATTTGATGGTCTCTTTCTGGGATGGAGGGTGGAGGACAACCCTCATCCCCAATGCTCTTTCCCTTTTAAGAGCCTCTGGGTCTAAGCTGAGCACTTGCTATTTTTCTGGATTGATATGATGTGCCAATTTTCTCTAGGCAGAAGTGTTTAGACATGGAAGTGCCCTTTCCCCTCTCCCTCACCTAATTTTGCCGTGGTGTTTTCATTTTGTAAATCAAGGTCCAGGGATTAAAGACAGGAAAGTGGAGCTGAAAACAGATTGACTGCATAGTTCTTTGGAATTTTGCTGGATCAAAATTCTTGCCACCTCTGGTTCTGTTGCCCTACAGACATGAAGGGCCAGCCCCATCTCCAGTCTGCTGCAGCCCTTCATCCTACTGATGTTTTCTGTCCTCTGTTGCTGCAAACATTCACATCTTGGCAGGGAGAAGGGGAAAGGTCTGCATCACAATGAGGCAAACACAGGAAATTTCCAGAATTATGTCTGGGCCAAAGGGCCTGGTACTATCAAAGAAGTGTATTTCATAATGTTTGTTCTTCAGCTCAGCCTTGGTGGTACTGAATGAACAAATCTAGCATTTCCTTCCATTTGCCTTTGCTGGAGTGTGAACCTGTCTTACAGGGAGTTAGAAGAGGTTTAGGCTTTGTCTTCAAGAGGTCTTATTTGGAGAAGGATCACTGGCTTCTACTGAGAGTCAACAGTGTCTTGGGGAGAATTATGCAGGCCGTCCACCTCTGCCAGAAACCAGCCTCTTACTGGGAAATGTCTGGTCATTGGCTCTGGGACGGTTGGCACCATAAGCTTTATTTAAAAAAATAAAAGAGGGGGGTGGGGATGTACCTGTGTACTGTGGCTCATGCCTTTAATCCTAGTTATTCTGGAGTCTGAGATTGTGGTTTGAAGCCAGCCCCAGCTGGAAAGTCCATGAAACTCTCCAGTTACAAAAAAAAGCCAGAAGTGGCACTGTGGCTCCAGTGGTAGAGTACTAGCCTTGTACAGAAGTAGCTCAGGGACAGTGTCCAGGCTGAGTTCAAGCCCCAGGACCAACAAACAAAAACAAAAACAACCAAAAACAAGGCATTATCAAATCTCTAGAAAATTAGTCCACATCAATACACTGTGCTTACAGAAGTTAAAGAGAAAAGGAAATGAAAACAACAACAACAAAAAAAACCGTATGCTCCATTCTGAGCCAGGACAGTTCCAACCTTCTCCACAGGGTGGTGTTTTTCATTTACTTTGCAAGCTTCCACTCAGCAAAGGTCCACAATGTAAGGAATAATTCATAACCCTTTGAAAATTTCTGGAAAATGGAGAGAATTTCATGGGGGTAGGGGGGGATTCTCTTGCTTTATACATGAGTTCAAAACTTTTCTAAGCTTCACTTTTAACACACACCCTCCCCTAACTACATTTCTCTTATCATCATCTCTAACAAAACTAGAAGCTTGAATGTAAAGACAGATGATATATTTTCATAGTTATATACTGTACCTCATGCAGTGTCCGGCAAAAAGGGAAATGCTTCATAAATGCACGACTGAATGAGAGAACAAAGGTTATTGCAGTGTGCTACTTGGACACACTTAGAAATTATCCATCTGTTCCAGGGGTTGGCAAACATTTTCAGTAATGGGCCAGCGTTAAGTGTTGTCCATTTTGTGGGCCATCTGGACTTTGTCACAACAGCTGATATTGTAGATGTGAGAGCAGGCAGGCATTACAACAGGGCATGGCCTGGTTCCAAGAGAACTTAATTTACAAATACAAGCAGGGAGCTGGATATGATGCTTCCCCCACCTCAGCTGTGGTTTACCAGATCTATACATAAAGCACACACTGGAATCACACAGATGTCAGAAATTGCTGTGGTGAAAGAGAGTTGGATAATCTATGAGTCACAGAGACAGTGCTCTGCAATCACTAAATACCATTTCATTTTCCATGTGAGCACAGGAAGGCCACTTTCCTAGCCTCCTCTAGATGCAGGTGCAAGCTTTCAATGAGACCCGACTGATGAACTGTGTCCAGAAGTGAAGCCCATTGTGTCCAACCTGCCTCCTAAAACCTTCTGTGCATGTGTGCTGAGCGCTGGTGACCACCTGGGTCATCCTGCACACTCAGGAGGCTAAGATCTGAGGACTGAGGTTCAAGGCCAGTCCAGGCAGAACGTTTTGTGAAACTCTTATCTCCAATTAGCCACTAAAAAGCAGAAAGCAGAGCTGTGGCTCAAGTGGTAGTATACCAGCCTTTAGTGAAAAAACTCAGCAAGAGCTTGAGGCCCCAAGTTCAAGCCCCAGTACCAGCACCAAAACCAAAACCACCACAAAAATAAACATGGGAAAACCCAGTCCTCCTATGCACTGTTCCATGTTTTTTCTCCTCCCCTGGTTCAATCACCCAATGGAGAAGTCCAACATGCTGTGAGTTGAGGCAGCCACTTATTACAGTGCACCCAGATCCCTGCTTAACTGCCTAGAACAGAGCCTTCCTCACCCCCGACCTAATAGGCAAGATTAAAGTAGCTTGGCCTTTCATTCAAGAATTTTGTGACTAATAAATACTGCAGTGTATTATTTTGTTGGAGAAATGATGAAGGAAGACAAAAGTAGCAGAAATACAGACTTGTATTGAATCTTGAGCTGGGATAAAAAAGATGACGTTCCATTCTGAGTATGTGGCAGGAGAGGAGAGCAATCTGAGTGTCTTTAAGTCGGCAGTTAAATATCCCAAGTGACTAGTGAGTGGCTGGGCTGCTGGCAGCAGTGGCCAATGAGAAGGGATCCCTGCCGCAAGCAGGCGTTTCTGGAGAAGCTGGAAATTGATGGAAAGAAGCTGGGAAACCAAAAGTTTGGATGAACAGTCTCATAATGAGTAGAGAGTCATTGTGTGAGCTTTCTGTCCCTAGAACAAACACCTGAGTTAATCAGCTTCCACAGAGAAAAGTGTTTACTTTGGCCCAGGGTTTTGGGGGGGCTTTAGTTCATGATCAGCTGGTTTCATTTGCTTTGGAGTCTGTGGTGAGGCTGCACATCATTGTGTGAGTGTGAGCAGGAAACGAAGGAAGAAGAGAGTGTCGTCAGCATCCTTCTCAAGACCTGCGCCTACTAGGCCCAGCTGTTAAAGTTTCCAACACTGATGGCCTTCAAGGAGCAAGCAAGATACAAATTACTTCATTCATTAATTAAAAATATGTTGTTATTAAGGTGAGGTACAGAGGAATTACTGTTTCATAAGTCAAGTGATCAGTGCATTTCTTCCTGGGCAATGTCATTCCTTGCAGTCATTTAAAAAATATTCTAGTTGTGCTTTAAAAATGTATTTTACAGTTCTTTTGAAGGCAAGGTCATGTATATGTGTATGAGCTCAGATTTGCTGACCATCACATTCGAACCATGTGTATCTTTCCTAATTTTTTTTTCTTTTTTTGCCAGTCCTGGGGCTTGAACTCAGGGGCTGAGCACTGTCCCTGGCTTTTGCTCACAGCGCCACCTCTAGCTTTTTTCTGTTAATGTGGTGCTGAGGAATCGAACCCAAGGCTTCATGTATGCTAGGTAAGCAGTCTACCACTAAGCCACATTCCTAGCCTTTCCCATTTTTTTAAATCTTACCAATTACTCAGAGAAGCATGCTAAAATCTTCAATAAGATGAAGTCTTGTCCATTTCTCACTTTCATGTGTGAAGTTTGCTCTCTGTGCCTGTTTGTGCTCTGAGCCTGTGCTATCTTCATAAAGCTTAGGAGCTGTATCTTCCTTAAACTTTTGCCATTTGGCCTATTCCTCTCTTGTAGCTCTGTGCTTTTCTCCTAATGCTACTTTTATTCCTATCACAGGAGACACTTGAAATTGTGTCAACTTAAGTTTTCATCATTGACAACAGCTTCTTTGGGATTAGTATTTGCATGGCCCATCTCCATCTATCTGGTTGTGTGTCACCTGTTTGGAGCTGTCTTATCATTCTTGGAGTTGGCTGTGTGGGGTGCATGCTGAACACACATAACTTGAGGATATGGAAGATGTCACCTTCCAGACTCCAAAAGGGGAGATGGGGTGGGGGAATCTCCTTTTTTGCCACCAGGTATCTTGGAGTTCTGAAACTGTGCTGAGCTCCCAGCTCTTAAGTGCTGCCACTGGAACTCTCAACCCTGGCATCAAAGTGCCTGTGGGGATCTTTTGTTATTCAAAACCTTAGCCCTCCCCTCTGTCATCCTGTGATATTGAAATAAAAGCTGTGGAGTTGCCAGTTGCTCCTTACATAAGAGGCAGAAGAGTCAGGCGGTGGCTCACGTCTAGAATCCTAATTACTCAGGAGGCAGAGACCATTGGATCATGGTTTGAGGCCAACCCAAGCAACAAAATCCATGAGACTTTCATCTCCAAATTAACCACCAAATTGCTGGAAGTGAGCTGTAGCTCAAGTGATACAGCATTCGTCTTGAGCACCAATGCTAAGGCACAGTGCCCAGGCCCTGAGTTCAAGCCTTGAGTGCTCATGCACACACATACACACAAATAGGCAGAAGCTGGAGAAAGAAACATCTCAAATGCTGTCCTAGGCTCCTTGGGTTGTGTTCTGGCTCAGTGATTATTTACAATTTTTGTTTTAGCTTTTTAATACAGTTAATCATATTTAAAATACCAAACTGTCTGCTGTTTCTAGCTACCCTTAGTGGAAGGATTGATCCACATTTTCCCATTGTTCTTTATGAAAAGCAGAACTTCTCTGCTTGTCACCCTTGTCATAAATGACTGACATGTTCTTTATAATAGTTGAGAGGTTTTAAATACTGGTGGCAATTGAGAAGTGAAGTCTTCCTCCAAAATTCTACATGTAACACACACATACGTATATGTATCTGTAATTAAATATGTAGTGGAATTGTGGGCCTTGATAGGGTTGCTAAAATAAGGAAAAGAGATGATTTTATGAAAATTGGAAATACTACAACACAAGGGATTTCCATTTTAACCAAATATTTTATTCTAATCATGCTTGTTTTTAAAAAGCTTATTTTATGGCTATTTTCTATCACAGCTGACACTTGAAATATCAGATTTTCTATCCTCTATGACAGACCAGTGGATATTGATTTTAATGAAAGTGCAAGGGGAATTGGTTTGAGAGATCTACTTTACATCTTGGTGACTGAGTAAATGACAATGCATTTTCGACTTGAATATTGCCAAGGGCATAGTTTTTATGCATTCCTGCAGTGAGAAAAATGCTTCTGTAGGTATTAGAATGGCATGAGATATTGGATATTACATTGGAATAAGGATACCAAAAACTCAAAGGGAACTCAGCAAAGTGAAATTTACTTCTTAGAAGGGTGCGCCATCCAGCCCCAAATCTGGCAAGCGAGAACACAGGGCAGGCAGGCTGGTCCCTTCTTATTCCTAGTCCAGCAGGCCCTGTCCCTTTGCTTGGATTGGTTGAGCTCAGGTTCACAATCTACCTCAATTGGCTAGTTTGAAGAGAGTAAGATACATTTGTTATCGGTGACCACTAAAAGGCTTTGAAATAAGATTAACAGTACAAAAGCAATCTCAAAACATATGACCATACCCTCTGCTATTTCTTGAACAATCTATTCACTCCTTCTTCTTGCTGATATTTTACTAGTAGAATAATCAACACGAGCCAAGCCACCACTCCAAAGCAGGAGTGTGTGTGTGTGTGTATGTGTGTGTATGTGTATGTAAGTGTATGTATGTGTCGGTACTGGGGCTTGAACTCAGGGCCTTGGTGCTGTTCTTGAGCTTCTTTGGTTCAAGGCTGGTGCTCTTCCACTTGAGCCACAGCTCTACTTTTGGCCTTTTGGTAGTTTAAGAGTCTCATATTTTCTGCCCCCTCTGGCCTCAAACTGCAATCATCAGATCTTCAGCCTCCTGAGTAGCTAGGATTACAGGCCTGAGCCACCAATACCTGCCCAGAGCAAGAACCCACTCAGATTTTTAAAAATATCAGGTTTGCTCACAATATCTATGCATAGGTTAATTAGCCTAATTTAGTTCTTCCAGAATTTGTGCACATATTAAAACAGCATATTGTACACCTTAAAATGTACAATTTTAATTTGCCATTTAAAAAATGTAAATAAGATTATGAAGTTAATGAAAATGCTTAATTTAACAAAATACCCAGAGCTCTGCATCCCTGATATGGGAGTTAAAATTATCTCTAGCCAGTGGGGAAGAGCAGATCTGACCAAAAGGCTGTGGGCTCTGCCATCGTGGGTGGTGATGGGATAGGAGCCTTTGCGGTGAGGCCTGGTGAAGGCTGGACAGGCTGTTCAGCCCTGGGTCCAAGCCAGAAGGGCTCACTGTGCTCTGCATGGCCATTCCCCAGCAGCCGTGGGGCCCTGTGTGAGCCATCTAGACAGGGCATTATCAGTGGCTCCTTCTCCCATGGGCCTGGGAATTTCCTGAGCAAAGCCCTCCTGGAGGATGTGTTTCCCTGTGTTGTCCCTTCACAGCGGGGCCAAGGCTGCTTTCCTTGGAGGAAGGTGGAAAGGCAAAGCGTACATAGCCCTGTGTCTGGTTCCACTGAAGTTTGTTCTGCCATGTTTACTACTTTGAATGTTTCTTTTTCTTCTCCCCTCCCCCTGTCTTTTCAATGACACAAAGGCATGGGGTGATTTCAACCCAGCAGGCCACACTAGCCTGTACCCACCTGTAATCACCTGCGTCCTAGCCACATAGAGGCCGTGACCTCCAGCCCTCCCCCACTGAGGTCATGACTGGACACGTGTGCTTGTCTCCCAGATCTTGTCCCTTCCTTCTATGTGAGAAAGAAGTCAGTCTCCAATGGCAGAAAACACACTCTCCCCCCCCCCCCGCCCCCATCATGAGCAGTGCCTTGCTGTTTACAGGTGCACTGAAGAGATGGTTAGGGCTGGACCTATCATAACCAAACCTCTCCATGTGAGACCCCCCAGACCCCTTGGCTGTGCCCAGGAGAACCAGTCCCCATACACAGGCATTGGTAAGCTGCAAAAATCATCCATGCCAGGTTCAATCCACTTATGAAAGTAGTAGATTTCTCTCACGGGCTGTGTGCACACTGGCCTGGCAGTGGCTTGGGACCTCTGACTGATGGAGACTCCATGCTTGCTTCCGCCATCGCCAGGGCAGAACAGAGAGATGGCGACTTATTTCCACTGGATCTTTTTGACATTTTCTCCCCCAAAGAGACTGAAGTCACTTGCGCTTCATTCCGCATGTGCAATGCGTGGCTTGGTGAGGAAGGAAGGGGGAAGTATTTGTAAGGTCCCGGATGGTGATCACCATGCCCATGTTCGTTCTGCCGTTTAGCCGGCTTTACCAGGGAGAGAACAGCCTAAGAGGCATGCACACGAGGACGGGGGTGCTGACTGCTGCCAGGGGCCCTGCACCCCAGGGAGTCCTCTGAGATTGCCTGAGTGCCTCCTGTGCGTTCCTTGGCTGTGGTTTTCTGTTCCATGTATTTGGTGTTGGTGGAATGCACACGTGTGTGGATGTAACTTGACAAGTGCTTCTGAAGGTGACATGCTAGGAGAACAAGTGGCATTTCATGACTATGGTGAAGACAGAAAGGGGCAGAGGCATTCTGAATTTGGAGGGTGTCTCAGTGCAGGGCAGAAGAGACCATGGGACACTGCCTGGGAGGGGGGAGGAAGGGAGAGAGGCAGGCAGGTAGGCAGGCAGGTAGGTGACAGGGCTGTTCTAGGTAATGCTAGAACATTCTCTCTGGCCAACAAGGGAGGATGGATTTGGTAGCAAGGCCTAATGACTTTGATATGTCTTATTTCTGCCCACAAGAAATATTCACTAGGCCTCATCCTCTATGACAGTAGGAGCGATGCTGCTTGCCTGTAGGTAATAATTGACAGCACATAGTTCAGAGCCCCTGAAAACTCACTGGTTCCTTTTATAAATGGGGGCACTGAGGCAGGGAATTTGGCAGGGTCTTTACAAGTCCTTACTGCATGACATAGAGCGCTTCTTATTGACTTGCCCTTCTTCCTTCCTCTTCTTTGTTTGACCCCCTCCTCCCCCAGCATCCCACAGTGGCAGGAAGAAACCACTCACCTCTCCATGGGTGGGGGTGGAGGGAATCCTGTTAATATAATCACAGCCCAGGTTTCACTCCAAACCACGTGAACCAAGGAAGGGCTGCTGACGCTCTGGGGGCTAACACATGGAAATGCAGCCATGGCCAATCTTATTTTGGCCAAGGTTTAGAAAGGTATCTGCCCTTGTGCTGACCTTCCACTGTTAAATGAGATAATACACAGAGCCTTGGGCATAACTTAAATGGCCAATAAATGGTAACTGCTCCGATAGCAATAATTGAGCAACAATTATTTAATAATCATGGACATAGTAAACATTATAGCCATCAATGGTGTTTACTGGGGGAGGGGGAGCAATGGGAGTGGTTTCTCCTGTGAGAACTAATTTTGTCAGCAGTGCATGAATTCAGTACTTCCTGCACAAATAAAAATGCTGTAGAAAGTAAAAATCTTTTTTTTAAAGAAAGGAAAAAGGAGAAAAAAGGAGACTGATAGTTGGTATTATGTTTTGCCAGTTCTGGCTTTTTCTGTTTATGTGGTGCTGAGGAATTGAACCCAAGGCTTCATACATGCTAGGCAAGCACTCTACCACTAAGCTACCTTCCCAGCCCTGTATTATGTTTTTTTGAATCCCAAAGAAAATGGTTGCCCCCCTCCCCCCCCCTTGGTCTGTATCTGATAATAGTATTTCTAGAAAGCTGTGGATGCCGGAATGAGCAGCATGCTACTGAAGAGGCCGAGCTTGTGAGTTGGTTGGGCAGTGCAGGAGGGCTGTTCCACCTGGACGCTGGCTGCTGTGGCCATAGCTGGGCCTGGCCAACACCGGGGTAGTCCGGAGCGGAGCAGTCTCTTCCCCTCCATTCATCATGGCAGCAGCTAAGAGGCTTGGCTGGGTGCAAGCCAAGATGGCCTTCTTCACAGCTCTGCATGTGGTGATTCCCCTCACCCACAAACCATCAGGCTGCCGGCTGCCTGCCCCGGCCTGATGGAAGGTTCTCTCTTCTTGGAGTAGGAAAATGCCCAGGTCATCAGGGAAGTGGAAGTTGACAAGGTGTCAGCACTCTCCAGGGACCAGGTAGAGGCCATCAAGCAGCTCTGGCAGGATCCGGGCATCCAGGAGTGCTACGACAGGAGGAGGGAGTACCAGCTCTCCGACTCGGCCAAGTAGTGAGTACCCAGTCCCACTGTGACTCGTGGGGATGCTTTTAGTCAGCCCTGGGTCTCCCTTGCTTTTCTGTCTCATTATTACTTGATCCTCTCTCTCAGTACTTTGTGGACTAAATCTAGCCTCCACCTTTTCTATTTTTTCAGATGAAACTCACTTAAACGGGAGGTTCCCATAGTAAGAATGAACTCATTTGGTGGTGCTGAGATTATAACTTAAGCAGGGAATACATCTGGCTCTGTTTCCACCTCCCTGTGCTTTTCTGGCGATGGGGATTAGAAGACAGCTGGTTCTATTGCTTGCCCTGAAACCCCAGTTTAGCTCAGCAGTCAGCTGGTCTGGTGCTTCCCCCTAGTGGCTGAGAGCAGAACCTGCAGGCCCAGTACACAGCATTCCCTGCTCACATACCGGTATTTTTTATTGTTATTATAAAGGCGATTGATGTACAAAGGCTTCCAGGTACATGACAAAGAGCACAATGTCTCTCTCCGCTCTCTCTCCCCCTACTGTTTCCTTTCCCATTTCCATCCACAATTTGTAGAGTTCATTTTCAACAGTGAGTGCCACAGATTCATTTGTTCACCTTCTGCCTGCTCACTTCTTATTGTTTGGAGGATTTATAAAACTCTAAGGTTTTTACTTATTTTAAATTAAAGCTTTTAATTTCTTTTATTATTAAAGATGATATACAACCAGGTTCTGGTGGCTCACACGTGTAATCCTAGTTACTCAGCAGACTGAGATCCAAGGATCATGGTTCAAAGCCAGCTCAGACAGAAAAGTCTCTGTGAGACTCTTATCTCCAGTTAGCCGCTTGAAAACTAGAAACAGAACTGTGGCTAGAAGTGGTAGAGCACTAGCCTAGAGAAAAAGAGCTCAAGGACAGCATTTAGGCCCTGAGTTCAAGCCCCACCACCGACAAAAAGAAGGTGATGTGCAGAGGGTTTTGTTTTGTTTGTGTGTGTGGTACTGGGGTTTGAACTTAGGACCTAGTACTTGTTAGGCAGTCTACCACTTGAGCAGTGCCCAAGTCATAAAGTTCTAGCTTTAAGTATTTCCAGAAGTAAAAAAAAAAAAAATCGGTATAGATGGCTCTTCTACAGACTATCCCACAGAGATCACAGAGTGTCCCTTCCTCTGGAATTCCAGTGTCAGCACCCGTGGCAGGCCACTGGACAGAGGCTTTGGTTCCTTCTGATTGCTGCTTCTGCAGCTTAGCACCTCCACCTTTGCCCCATATTCATCATCCTGTGAGACCCAGACAACCTTTCCCACCCCATTCCTCTCACGTGCCTCGGCCTGCAGACCTAGCTTGGCTGGTAGTTTACCTCACCCCTGGTCAAGGTGGAAGGCAGCAAAGTAAATAGGACCCCCCTCTCCTGTGGTTTCAGTAGCTTCCATTTAGCATTTGACCCAGGCTGAGGGTTCAGTGCCATTAATCCAGACTGGCACAAAGTACAGGAGAAAAAAGAGCATCAAGGCAGGAAAAGAAAAGAAATCCCAATAAATGTTAGATCAGCCTATAGAAAGACACATGACAGACAGGGGTGCATACTGCCATGGACAGCCTGGGGAGGTAGAGACGGTCAGGCTCCTCCCGGCTTCTCCCGCAGACTGCTTGGTGTTAATGCCTTTGTGAAGGCCCTGGGGAGGAGGATGAGTTTGGACAAGACCCAGGAGAAGGGCTGCAAAATTCAATATAGAAGGCACTGAGAGTGATGTGAGAAATGGCCAAGGTGGGGGACAGTTTGCCACGACACTCATAAACCCAGACAGCTGCCAGATCTTTGCAGTCTGCAGAATGCAAGGCACTTGAGCATATCCTTGGTCTAGGCCAGTAGTGCTCCACCATCTGCTGATAATGTCTGCTTATTTGGATTTTTTTTTTTGCCAGTCTTTGCCAGCCTTTGACTCAGGGCCTGAGCACTGTCCCTGGCTTCTTTTTGCTCAAGACTAGCACTCTGCCACTTGAGCCACAGTCACTTCTGGCCGTTTTCTATATATGTGGTGCTGGGGAATCGAACCCAGGGCTTTATGTATACGAGGCAAGCACTCTTGCCACTAGGCCATATCCCCAGCCCCGTGTCTGCTTATTTGGACATGTGTTCATGTCACCTAAATTTGAATGCGTGTGATGTACCAGGAAGTGTGTGGTAAGAGCTGCAGTGGCACTCATTCTCTTCCAGGAAATGTAGAGTCTGGCAGTGTGAGTCGAAGAAACACATCTGGAAGCAAAAGCTTTCTTATTGCAGAGGCTACATTTGCAAGACTCGACTCTCAGGGGTTGCTTGAAACCAGATAGTGCCAAATTACACAGACATATACCTGCACACACACAGACACACAGACACACACGCATGCACATACGTGCATGTTGTGATGTTTTTCTATAGATACCTATGATAGAGCTTATAAATTAAGCTTACAAAGATTAGTAATGATCACAGTCATTTATACTATATATCATAACTATCAGTCATACAACAGTAATTTGGTTGATCATTAAGTCAAATAAGTTAACTTGGACAGAGCACTGCTATAGCATGGCAGTGTGCACAGTGTGGCTATGCTAGCATAAGGGTGAACCACGCCAGGTGGGGACAACATCAGATTGTTACAATACTCAGAATGACACTCAATTTAGAATGGGTAAGTTGTTATCTAGCTCTGCTCAGCAAAAACAAAATTAACATTATGAATTGTTTATTCTTGGTATTTTTCTACTTAATATTATTGGGCAAGTGAAACTGTGAAAAGCGAAGCCATATAAAGGGGGAGGGGGGAACCATCCCCGGAAAAGAGTGACAAGCCCTGGGCATGGGGAACTGAACCTGCGCTAGGCCTAGGTTCTGGAACTTGATGATGTCTGTAAGTGAGTGGGGTTTGCATGTTATCTTTTGGGTCATCTTCAAGTGAACCAGGGGCTCAGAGCCCCTGTGTCCAAGCTGTGCTGGAGAAAGGTATACAGAGGCTCAGAATCACTAGTTCTATGGGGCCTGAGTTACTCACTTTGCTAAAGCCTGTCTTTTTTTTTTAAACATACTTTTTATGATTAAATAGTCCTACAAAGTGGTTTCCATTCAACATACCAATTTATGAGTTGAATGTATCTTGTTCATTCTGCTTCTCTCTCACCACATCCCCCAGTTCCAATTTCACCTGTGTACACTGAGTATGGTGATTCTATTCATGAGGGGCTTAAACTACTTTTTTAAATGGTCTTTCATTTCAGTACAGGAAAGTAGATGTGTCTTAAGCTTGAACACATGGTCCAAAGTACTCCTTAGCACAAATGTTGAATTATTTTAGAAGGTGCTTGATTTGCTAGTATCTTTAATAGGAATTGTTGTCATTTTGAAAGACTTTCTCCTAGCCTCTTTTACATCTATGTGTTTTCTTAGAAACTGCACAGAGCTCATGGACAGATGCTCCAGAGAACAGCACCTATGCTATCGTAATGGTCTTGGGTGAGAGTGAAGGGGGATGTCCCCTGGGTGGAGACGTGATGGAAAGGCCCAAGAGGTGCCGAATGGTGATCAGAATTCCCAGAAGGCTCATGGGAGAGCTCCAATTACTGCTTTCTTTAGCATGGCTACAGGAAGGTAGAAAGGCTGGCCACTGTTGGCTTTGGCAGTCTTTAATGACCTCCTGGCATCTGAGGGGGCACTGTGGGTTAGGGGTGACTTCCATTGATTCGGATGGACATGCACCCTTCTCTTCTAAGGAGTCTTGGTTCCCCATTTGTTACTGTCACAGCTACCTGACTGATATAGATCGAATTGCCATGCCATCATTTGTACCGACACAGCAGGATGTGCTGCGTGTCCGGGTGCCCACCACCGGCATCATCGAGTATCCGTTTGATTTGGAAAACATCATCTTTCGGTAAGTCTGTCTCACAGCTCTAGTCCTTGAAGAGTTTTGCCAGTCTTGGCAGTGCTCACTTGGAGACTTAAATGTGTTATTTCTACCCAGGGTCCAGAAAGGCTAAGGGCGCCAAAGACTGCTGACCTTCCTGTTCCATTTTATTCTATCTCATGTCCTGGAAAAGGCTCGGGCTGAGCCTTTTTGCTCACATGTGACTCTACCATAGTGTTCGTTAGTTGGGGATAGGAGTCTCTCAGACTGGGCTTCCCAGGCTGGCTTTGGACCTCCATTCTCAGATCTCAGCCTCTTGAGTAGCTAAGATTACAGGCATGAGCCACTGGTGCCTGGTGGATATTTACATTTTCTTTCTGGAGTATTGAAATGACTTCTTGCCCAGTATCTACAAACAGGCCCACTGGAGTCCATCTTGTACCTATCTTCAGAAATTATACTTGAATCTTATACCTGCTGTGATAGGAAATAGCCACAGGTCTCTCAACTGCCAGATCAGCATCAAACGTGTCAAACATAAAACCTTGCTTCACCTCTTTTGTGTATCCGTCAGTGCTGTCCCTGAGCTGCTTTTGCTCAAGGCTAGTGCTACCACTTGAGCCAGAACTCCACTTCTGGCTATTTGGTAGTTGGAGATAAGAGTCTTATAGACTTTCCTGCCAAGCTAGCTTTGAACCTCAGAGCTCACCCTCTTGAGTAGCCAGGGTTACAGGTGTGAGCCACTAGTGTCTGGCTTCACTTCACTCGTAAAATCCACAGTGGACACTGAGACAGCACAGACACTCTGCTATAATGGCCCATGTTCTTTGCTTCATTGTTTTCCAACCTTTTGTGATCCGTCTACAGGATGGTGGATGTTGGTGGCCAGCGATCTGAGCGACGGAAGTGGATTCACTGCTTTGAGAGTGTCACCTCCATCATTTTCTTGGTTGCTCTGAGTGAATATGACCAGGTCCTGGCTGAGTGTGACAATGAGGTAGGCTCTCTTAGGAAATGGGTGACTGGGAGACAGAGGCACATTTATGCAGGTTCTCAGGAGCTAGCTAGGTCAGACTTCCTTCTTTAGCGAAACAATCTTGCTGCTCAAAACATAATCCTTGGCCTAGCAACACAGGTATCAACTATATTAGATAGGTGAACTATTGCATGACTCTGGGCCCATTAAAGCAGAGCCTTCATTTAAACAAGGTCTCAGAAATGTATCATTCAACAAGGACTCATTTTGAGAAAAACTCTGCTAAGTGATTTCATCGTGTGTCTATCAGAGAGTACAGCTCACATAGGCACACACCTGTTGTTCCTAAGCCACAGGCCTAGGCCTATTGTGTATGTTACTGCACTGAGTATAGTAGACAACTGGCAACTCTGAAAGATAATAAACACTGGAAATGTACAGTGAAACAAGTAGGCAATGGCTTTTCATCTGTATTATAAACTTATGGGTCCACTGTTATCCACGTGGTTTGCTGTTCACCCAAGAATTAAGTAGCATAAAATAGGACCATCCTTTGTGACATTGTAGATGTTTTCTCTGTGATGCTCAAATCTTCTACATGCGTTTTCTCCTTTCTACTTGCACGCCTTTTTGACCTTGTAGAAATATGCCTATTTCCAGGAAATGAAAAGAAAATCAATGAAGACCTCTGTTCAGGATTAGGCAGTCACTATGAACAAACCATATCTTACAATTCTTGAAAACAGACTTTTTCCCCCTCTGAGGGGTGCTACATTAGATAACTGATAGAAGTTTAACACAGTTACTGCTATTATCGTGCAAAGAATAGAAATTGTTACTATGCAGGTTTCCCAAGTTGGATGGTTTTTAAAATGCTATCCAGTTATCAATAGAATGAATCAGTTCCAGGACTTACTAGTTTCTCAAGAAAATTAAAAAGATTAGTTAAATCAGTTGTCATGGCTCATGGCTGTAATCCTAGCTAACTCAGGAGGTTGTGGTCTGGTGGACTGATGTTCAAAGTCAGTCGAGTAAAGAAAAGCCCATGGGATTCCATCTCCAGAATAAGCAGCAAAAAGCAAGGCTGGAGACATGGCTTAAGTGGTAGAGCACAAGTTGAGTCTAGTACTCATTAGTCAGATATACAAGGCTTGCTATCTCAGCCCTCTCTGAATAGTGTTTGTAGAGTACTTAAATAGTTGCCATTCCAGACTTTCCCTTCCCTGATAATATGATTATGTCTTGTACCAACTCATTGAACAGGAATTTTTTCAGACATTGAACTACCTTGTAGAATGGAAAAGGAGTGTCGTAGGGAAATGGGGATTTATGGTACCTATCTCTGAAGCACTGTATTAAGCTCTGATTTTTTTTTTTTTTTTTTTTTTGGCCAGTCCTGGGCCTTGGACTCAGGGCCTGAGCACTGTCCCTGGCTTCTTCCCGCTCAAGGCTAGCACTCTGCCACTTGAGCCACAGCGCCGCTTCTGGCCGTTTTCTGTATATGTGGTGCTGGGGAATCGAACCTAGGGCCTCGTGTATCCGAGGCAGGCACTCTTGCCACTAGGCTATATCCCCAGCCCCAGCTCTGATGTTTTTCATGCTGTCCTCTTCCCTCCTCTTAGCATCACTGTTATCTAGTTACCACCACTGGATGTGATTTGTGTGTGCACTGTCTGCTCTCCATCAATTAGGAACAGCTAAGCCTTTCTTCCAAGTGTTTTATGTTCAGAAATTATTACTATCTTTGTGAACCATCTCCACCAGATCCTATTGTTATATGGGTTTGGGCAAGTTATTTACATTTTCTCAACAGTAGTATGGCTCATCCAATCAATGGGGACTCTCCCACTTGTAAAGCGTGCAGAGAACAGACACTCAGCAGCAGCTGCTCCCTTCTTGGCCATTGTGTAGCATTCCAAAGGTCCATAGGGATGGTGGCACTTCTGAGGGAGGGGCCCTTCTCATGACTGCTTCCCAGTCTGGAAACCCACACCCAAATGATGTGGCCAGCTCAACTCTGAAGCTGACACATCCCCTCTTGGAATCTCAATGGTTTCATGACACTTGTCAAATGTGGATATGAACTTTCCTGCTCCAAGCAGTGTAAAAGTTTGTGTCTGTGTGTACGCACATGTGTGCACACCTCATACTTAAGGCTTGAACTCAGGATCCCCGAGCTTTTGTGCTCAAGCCCAGCACTCTACCACATGAGCCTCAGCTCCACTTCCAGGTTTTGGCAGTTAATTTGAGATGAGGCTCATAGACTTTCCTACCTGGGTTAGCTTTGAACAGAGAGCCTCAGATCTCAACCTTCTGAGTATCTAGGATTTCAGCATGAGCCACTTGTACCTGGTTTCTTCTTCTCTCTTTGCATGGTAGGTTGGAGGCTAGGAAAGAGTTGGGGTGCTTAGGAGATGAGATGTAGTTATGAGGTTCTAGTAAGAGGTCAGGAAAGGGGCCAAACAGAAACAGAGGTCCAGTGCCCTGTGGGGCCATGTGCTCAGAAGCTCCAGCAAGAGCAGTGCCCAGTGGGGTGAGAAGGCCCACAGATACAGTAGCTATTTGCTATACTGTTTTCCAAGTATTCTTTTTCTTTCTAGTTTGTCCTAAGTCCCTCTTTTCTCACTTAGAATCGCATGGAAGAAAGCAAAGCTTTGTTTAAAACCATCATTACCTACCCCTGGTTTCTGAACTCATCTGTGATTTTGTTCTTAAACAAGAAGGACCTTTTGGAAGAGAAAATTATGTACTCTCATCTAATTAGCTATTTCCCAGAATACACAGGTAAGTGCTCACTGGGGACATTGATTCTGGTGACTTCATCATCATTGATCCCAGACCTCTCTGACCTGACTCCTTATACTGTGCCCATAATCCACTTGTCAACTCCTCAGCCAGCTCAGGCCTGTGCTCTGCTAGGAGGCCTTTCTCTCTTTTCCATGTCCTTTGGCCTGTACTGCTGTGCTACCTTCTTGTCACCTTGACTCCCCTTATTTGGCTGGCTGTGTACCTTGCTTTCCTGGCCACAGAGCTCTCCCCTTAGAGGGCACAGACGGTGCTCCCAACACTCCAGCACCTGGAGCTCCTTTGAGGTTAAACAGTGGCATCAGGGGGCACACTGAAGTTCTTTACATACAGTCTATTCAAAGTTGGAGAAATTCTCACCCTATTGTTAATTATTCCTAGTATAGCAGGTCTCAGATTTTACTAAGTTTGACATTGATATTTAGAGAATTAATATTTCAGCATTTTCCTTTGTCTAATTAGCCACTGTGGTGATACAGTTTAGAACCTTCAAGCTTTAAAATCCACCAGAGACGATGACATAGCTTCCAAAGTGGCCTGAAACCAGAAAAATGAATTGGGCCATTATTTTGAGGCAAATCACATTACAGTATAAGTTTTAGATACTAACTGGGCATCTTCAAATACAAATTTATGGGTTCCCAAAAGAGACACTTCAGGTAAACTACTCTCTGAAAATAAAATAGAGCAAAGGAAAGACCCTAAATAAGAATGACAGTAAAAATGATTGTTAGGAGGATGGATGTTTATTTCCATAATTGTATTCATGACCAGGACCAAAGCAGGATGTCAAAGCTGCTAGAGACTTCATCCTTAAGCTTTATCAAGACCAGAATCCTGATAAGGAGAAAGTCATTTACTCCCACTTCACATGTGCTACGGATACAGAGAACATTCGCTTTGTGTTCGCTGCCGTCAAAGACACCATTCTCCAGCTGAACCTACGAGAATTCAACTTGGTGTAGCAGCGGCTGCCTATGGCTCCTGCCGCAGGAGACAGAGCTTTCAAGCTGCTCCTGTGTGATTTGCAAGTGCTTCTAGCACCCTGGGACAACAGAGACCACGGGGACAGGCAAGGGTAATGGAACTTAAGAGACATTTGAGTTTACCAGATCTTTTAAGGCTTTTTTCAGATTGTTTCCTTTTCTGAGTTTGTTTCTTACCTTCTGGATGTTAAGATTTGGTATTTCATAAATATTTCAAAGGCACCCATGATTTACTTTTAAGACAAAAAATGATTGTGTTTAATGGTAAGCCATGAGAAATTAACAGAGGGGCCTGTTAACTTATAAGCCAGGCCTTCAGACTTCTGATTTTTTAGAAAAAGAACGTTTAATGGGTTTGATGCTTTTTATTAAATTTTATGATGTAGACATTTTGAATTTTCAGTGTTTCCTCTCTCCTGATGATGGAAGTACGACTTTTTTTTTTTTTTTTTTGGCCAGTCCTGGGCCTTGGACTCAGGGCCTGAGCACTGTCCCTGGCTTCTTCCCGCTCAAGGCTAGCACTCTGCCTCTTGAGCCACAGCGCCGCTTCTGGCCGTTTTCTGTATATGTGGTGCTGGGGAATCGAACCTAGGGCCTCGTGTATCCGAGGCAGGCACTCTTGCCACTAGGCTATATCCCCAGCCCGGAAGTACGACTTTTTAATGCTAAAGATTTCATTTTCTGAGCAAAAAAGTTTTCATGTATCAACATTTTATCCTTTTTTTTTTTTAAATGCTAGTGTGGAGGTTTCAAGTCGGGGCCTCGTGCTCTCACTTGGCTTTATGGCTGGTGCTCTCCCCCTTGAGCAATGCCTCATGTCCAGTGTCTTGCTGGTTAATTAGAGATGGATTCTTGAGGGCTTTTTTTTTCTGGCATGGGCCACTGGTGCCTGGTTGTGTCAATCTTTTAAGCCACATTAGTGAATATATCTATATTTGTAATTTTGCCAGAGTTTGGCTACCATGAAGCCAAAGACAGAGTAACTGGGCTGTGGCTAGCATCTATATAGTTTTGGTGGAAATGTGTATATATATTATTAGTAATTCATATGGTCTGATCTTGTATACCTATGAAGTGGCCCAAAATACAAATTGTTTAGCAAATACATAACTCCTGCTAAAGCTCTGATGGTCACCACAGATCTGCTGTTTGAACTATGTATGCTATGCTTTCTGAGGTTAATACATCATCCTGTCACTAGTACTGATTTTGTTGTGTTTCTTACTCATGGCTGATGTTCTGCTTCTAAAGAGGAATGCTATAATTTCTATAACTCATTCATTTTCTTAGGTTTCCATCCTTTGAAATAAGTCTGTATTCATTGTGTTATGCTGGAGTTCCCTGGGTAGTTGGCTCTGGGAGACAGATGGGAAGTCCTCTCAAAGTATGCTATTCAAATTCAATTTCCAAGATACCTTTGTTTCTGCTGTGTGTGTGTGTGTGTGCACGCACATGCATATGCACGCATGCACTAGTCCAGAGGCTTGAACTCAGGGTTCCATGCTTTTGCTCAATTTATGGTTCACTGCTGTCATCCTACTACTTGAGCCCCACTTCCAGTCATATGATCAGTGTTCAATGGCATCCAGCGTAAAATGAACTTGTAAAATGGTGAGAAAGTGATATGGAACAGAACCTCAGGTTAAACATGCGATCGGATACCTGAAGCACCAATAAACCATTGTTCCCAGCCAGCCAGGTGAGTACACAGCACCACCCACACTACAGCTCGCTGTGCTGCTAGGTTATGATGGGCCATAGGTTAGATGTATTAGGTGCATTTTTGACATATTTTCAACCTACCATGGGACTCTGGGGGAGTTGCGGAGTGTCTGTACAGAATGCAGCAGGTCTGGTTACATGTGTTTTAGATCCATGTGTTAGCATTCCTCTAACTATCCCAAGCCTTCTTTTCCATCCAGTTTCTGTACTGCCAGGCTCTCATTCTGTTGGAACAATCCCACATGTGAGGCATTAAAGAGGAGGATCAATACTGGAAAAGTCTGGAGTTACTCTGACATATCAACAGAAAGCCTTAAAAACCAATCTTTGTTCAAGAGGCAAAGGCTGGACAAATGGATGTAAAAAAAATTTAACAGTAAAGGGCCAGGGGTTGCCAGGACAATTCTCCACAAGAGAACAGAGGATAAGGAGAGTAGCTCTTAAAGGTATTTAGGAACATTGAACAACACCCCCTTTCTCCCTACTCCCCACACTGCAGCCTGAAGGTTATGAGCTGGGTCTTCTTGGCTAATGAGCACCAAAAGGACTCAAATATCTCAGAACCAAGAGGATTTAAACAATATGGAAATTATCTTTTTTTTTTTTTTTTGGCCAGTCCTAGGTCATGAACTCAGGGCCTGAGCACTGTCCCTGGCTTCTTTTTTGCTCAAGGCTAGCACTCTGCCACTCAAGCCACAGCGCCACTTCTGGCCATTTTCTGTATATGTGGTGCTGAGGAATCGAACCCAGGGCCTCATGTATACGAGGCAAGCACGCTTGCCACTAGGCCATATTCCCAGCGGCCGGAAATTATCTTTTTATTCAAGCATTTTCTAGCATTGAGTAATTTATCTTTGGCTAACAGACAAGAAAATGATGGTTTTACCCATTAGCTGCAGATGGCTGGGCTAAGTACAATCCTAAGTCATGGAAAGGCTGAACTCCATATCAGGTAAATGAATAACCTCAGACAGTATTGATTCTGCTCACAGTGAGTCCTCCCACAGCCCTTCTTTCAAAATACACTCACTGAGAAGAATGAGCCACCTGATGTTTTCAGAGGTTGAAAGGTTCAGTGTTGATGGCTAAGGGCTTACTAAGTTCACCAAGTTATTATCACTCAAGCTTGTTGTCAGCAGTGGTTGCACTGGTCTTGAACACTGCCCCACTTTCATTGAAAAACCAGGACTGTGGTCTCTTGCGAGGACCAATATTTAGGCCCTATAGGGTAGAATTTAGGTAAGTAAAGGAATGCTCTTAGTAATGTTTCTAGTTTTATCCAATAACAATCAAAGCAAGTAAAGATCAGAAAACTTTATTAGACTCAAGTGGAAGAAGACATACATGGTTAATCTTGCTAAACACACCAGATCTGCCAAAAAGTATGGTGTAGAGAAAGGCCATCAGGGAGCACAGCCAATCAATTTTTAAGAAAAAAAAAAAAGGACTGTCAATTTCAACAGTAAGAATTTCACTGTAAGTATTTGTACCCAGAAATTATCCTATCAGAATATGCAAAAGTGACATAGCTGTGTAACAGACAACTGGAACATGCTTCCATAGAGAAATGAGAAAATATTGCAGTAATAGACATTTTAAAAGTCCACATAAGCCAGGGCCATGTTTTACCAAATATGCATCATAAAGAAGCAGAGATTATTTTGGTCACTTTAAAAATCAGCAAGAAACTAGTCTGAATATTTTATAAATATGGGATCGTACAATAAAAATTAGCACGAGAAATTATTTTAAGGTGCACCTTCCCTGATAACTTCATTAAATGCAATAGTTATATACAAAGATGATCGTTACCTTACCTTGTAACAACTCCCAAATATCTATCATCTTTCATAGTTTGTGGGTATGGTGTGATTATTGCTATTGAGAATATTACAATGTATAACTCATACAATATATTTTTCAGCTCAGGGACTGTGAACTTTTGGATAACCAGACATTGGAACCACGATGGTATAAAATGAAACAATGTTTTTCACCATGTTCTACTTTAGGTATAATTCTTAGACATTTATTAAATCAGTCTCATAGGGATTTTTTTTATTACAAGGAATTGACTAGCAGGATTCCATTACTGAGTTATCAGCAATATGAAATGGTGTTTGGTGACAGACACTTTCAAGGCAGTTTGATATCATAGTAGGTATTACAGTATGATACAAATTTATACTTGTATAAAGTACTACAAAATTTTAAAATATACTAACTTATTAAGCTATGAAATTTGAAGCTAGTTTCCTGGGTAACTAAAGTGATCATTTTTCAAAAATGCCATAGTACTTTAAAAATAACAAATCCATAATTCTAAAGTTAAAAAAATCATGGGATACTTTTATAGAATAGGAAATGAAGTAGAAGAAAGTTTCAGTTAAATGTCCATGAAGTCTGTGATGGAGTAGAATGCAGTGAAGGGCTGGCCCTGCTTCTGGGGTATCCCTGAAATAAATTCTTTTACACCAGTTGTGGCAGAAAGGGTGTGTGTGCAATAATAGCTGTATTGGTCAAAAGTGAAATTATGGATTATAAAAACCATAGATATTTCAATTAATGCTTCCTTGATTAGGTAAACACTAATAATGTCTAACAGTGTATTTGAAGGATGGAGCTGGAGGATGAATGGGTTTCTTTTTAGAATGAAGGAGTTACACGTGATACCACAAAGCACCAAAGGAGATCAGATTAAGTACTGTGTAGAGTCTGCAGCAGAAGTGCAAGTTACAACACAATATCTGACTTGGAAATCTATTTTTAGTTAAAATGCACTTGTTTTAGTCTACAAGAATGTACCTATTTATCAACTATCCATCTTTAAGGGCCTTTGCTTCCTGGTGAATCAGCATAAAGGTAGGTGGACCAAATTCAACTGTCTCAAAAGGAAAACTTCCTCATTCTATGGTAACATGCTTAATGATCAGGAGATGTAAATACACCTAGCTAAATGACAGCCTAGGGTCTTTTGTAAAATCTGTTTTTTTCTATGCTTTTTCTAGTCTATTGAAATAATATGAAGGTATATCTTGAACCATTAGCTAAGGAAAACATTTTATAAACCAGGATAGAAGCTATTCTATGTTATCACTCTAAAGTAGGCTTGCACTTGATACGAAGGCTTCCTGCACCTTGGAGGTACTGCTGCTTATCTAAGATATCCATATCCCAGTGTTCCCAGTAGGTACTGGCTGGGCCATGCCTTTAAAGAAAATACACTATAACTTAAAAAAAAAAACAACACTTTATGCTGTGTGAACTAAGTTGTTTCTAGAGTAGTTGAAATGATATTTCAGCAAACAGTAGTTAGCCTTCTTACATGTTATTTTCTTTTAAAAATACTCCATTTTTGAAGTCCGCTGGTCTTGTGAGCTGTTAAAACTCATCCCATGGCCAGTCACCAATGAGTACAATCTACAATTTGAAAAAAAAAACACTTCAAGGATCTTAATTTTTGAGAAAAGGTAAAGAAACCCAACAAAACCTAAGGCTGAAGCCCCAGTAAACTTCCTCTGAGTTGTGTTGGCTGAACCATGGAAATAGTATCAGTGACTGCTCTTCAGTTTACATGGCACACATTCAGTACTTTGTGTTTTGGATATAGGAGCCCTAATGATGAGCATTTGGCACAACCTGAAGAATCAACAGTGGCAATTAACGACTGAATACTAAGATACAGAAAATTCAGCACTGAACAGATTTTTTTTTTTTACCAGGCAGGAATATGATTTTACTTTTTGGGCTCTTTTACATTAAAAGGACTATTGAATTGAACACACAACTAAGTTACAAAATAAACTGTAAATTATAAATGAAATGCAATTGAGTCTTACTCTATAGAGGGGAGGTGATAGGCAGAAAAAGGATAAGAGGAGGAAAGATTTTTTAAGTCCTTACTGGTAGGGAACAGCAATGTTTAACACACTGCCTTTGTATGTGTATTAGTAACAGCTGCTGGTTGCCAGAGGAATTCTTTTGTACCATGGGTCACCCAGAGCGTTATAAGCTCTCTGAATGTTGAAATCATGACATGGAGTACTTACTGAGGTATTTCACTAATGGCACTGAATGAGACTCAAGGAAAGCAACATTCTTGATGAGCACAAGCAAGTTTTCTGATTACCTCTGTGCTTAAGTTTAATTCTAATGTAACCAAAATTGGAGGCACTTAGCAACAGAAAATATGTAGCTTAATCATGAGGACACCAAATTATATGACGAATTTGTCATCTTTTGAATCTGTCATCTTTTGAATCAATTTATATACTCAAGAAAGAATGCATTCTGGGAAGAACTACTGTTGGTTCCCCTCTAGTTACAAAAATGTATAGCAGGATTTGGTCAGCAAGGAATACAATTGCAGTCGGGCATGCTGTTTATTTTAGCTTTTACAACAAAGCAAGGGTTTAATGAGCCTGAGAATTTCACAACCATTGACAATATAGAATTTAAGATTCCAAAACAGCTTATAAATTTGTAGTACATTTATCAAGGGCACTAGACATTACACTTTTCTGTTCATATACATTCATCCCCTTTCAATAGTCCATTAATATTAAGGTGCAAAGATCTTGGACAAAAACCAAGAAAATGAAAACCCATAACCTTATTTTTACTAATACGCCTGTACATGTAAATAAGTTATTTCCACTTTAAGAATTCCTTTCTGTGTCATTCTCTATGGCCAATTGGATGGGTTTTATGTGAGGATTTGCTGTTTTGATGCATAACTCAAAAATTTTAGCATCTTTGATATATTTTTCTTGTTACAGTGAACAGAAAGTAGTTATTAAGGCTTTAGGAATTTGTCTTTGCAAAATACTAACTGCCAAAGTTCTGAAAGGGACTTTTCCCTTTTTGGGTACACGATTCATTGTTTCAAACCTTTATTAAAGCTTGAAAGGTTGTTTTTCATAATCATGGTATGCATTTAAAGTACATTACACCCACCTTTTAATTTAAAAAGGAAAATAACACTAAAATATTTACTTGTAAAAAGAACTTCATGATTTTGAAAAAATCACCTCCAAAGTTCTCATGAGAATAATGAGGTAAGCTCTGATTTGATCATCTACCCAACCCTCAGAAGACTGAAGAAAGCATGAGAGAAGTGCAGCTTCACTCTGCATGGACGGACTAGTGGCAGTCTCTTCCCCACTTCAGAGAATACAATTCTTTTAAGAATCATAATCAGATGCATGATTCAATTTAGAAAGCTGAATGGATCTGACATTTTAATCACATAGCTGTTTTGCCTTACTCTGTTTTTTAAGAAGCATTTCAAATACAGGATGCTTGAAAACATTCCTGTAATATGCTTCCTAACAAATGTTGGAAGGCATAGCATGGGAGCTATAATGACTCGTTGCTGGGTCTCTAGACAGTCTTCTTCCTCACAAGTTTGGAGACGGTTCTCTTGCTTCTTCCAGCTTTGTAAGGATCCACTGTTGTAGGGAAATGAAACAAAATACAATGAAGGGAAATCCAGAAGACAGCTTTCCAGTTTAGTTAGGTATATACTGATAGCCAGATAGCCCAGGAACAATATTACTAGGTTTTACTCCAGATTATTTCTCTAAAGCCTTTGGACCTGGAAGTTCATCTTCAGAATAAAAAGAAACACAATGACTTACTGATCATTTATGCAACAGCCCTTCCAACCTGTGCTAAGGTTTTAATCCCATGATTCCAACCACATATAGGATTGTGCTGGAGCAGACATTTAAATATGTCTGCAGTGAGGACTGCAGCAGCAGCCCTGAGCATTACAAAAAAAAAAAAAAAAAAGACTTTGACATACTTTCTATTCTAAAAGGGACTGAAATTTCAAAACTGAAATCTTAACTATAGTGCAAACCTGCCTACCAATACTAATTTCTATTAATGCTGATCACACATACCAAGTTGAGGAGCTATTCAAGTCTCCAAATATTTTCACAGAAACCAAAGTGCCCACTTTTAGTATAAAAGAATAAATAGACATGAGAGTCCCATGCTGTCTTTTAACTACGGAAAGGGAAACCCAGTGCTGGGCAAACCTGTCAGGCCAACACCCTTAGACTGAGCCAGTGGCTGACTGCAATCAACCCTGCTCTGACCTCAGGGAGCAGGACTTACTGGTTGGGTCCAGGGCACAAGCTAGTACAGAGCTGTGGTGAGACTGGATGCTTGGAAAAAACCCAAGTTCTAGAAAGGTTATAAATACGTTATCAGTAGGTATCTTGCATATGAATAAATTCTCCAATTAAAATATAGTGACTGAATAGATTAAAAATACCCAAAAGCCAAGCCAAATTTCTGGGATACAGGAAACTCATTTTACCTCTAAGAGTACACATGGACTGAAAGTAAAAAGGTAGAATAAAATATTGCCTGCAAATAGAATCTAAAAGAAAGCAGGAGTAGGCATACTTAGACAAAACTGAAGAGGAGGATGGTAAAAGATGTCAGCAATAGGAAATAATTCTAAATATATATGCCTCCAATATTGGAACACCCAATACATAAAGAAAATGCATACCTAAAAGGAAAGATAGACTCCAATACAAAAATTGGAGACTTTAATAGCTTATATTTTGCAATGGACAAGTAACCCAGGTACAAAGAAAATATATAAGTTAAACTTTTCCCCAGTCCAAAAGAATTCTCACAAGCAGCTACAGAGAACAGTCCATCCAAAAGTTGTCAAGTATACATTTTTTCTCATTAGCACATGGAACATTCTCTGCCATAGAGCACATCCTGTCCACAAAATAAGTTAATCAAAATTTAAGAATCTGAAATATTTTATATATTTTCAGACCATAGCAGCATAAAATCAGACTATTTGTAAAGAGAAAAAAGCATTGGAAATTAAACAAGCTGTTTTGAAACAATGAATCAAGGAAGAAATCAAAGTAATTAAAAAACTCTTAAGCTATGTGGGAAGAATAGGTCTAAGGAGAGCAAAAAATGTGAGGCCCTACTGGAGAAACTAAAAGCAGAGGAGTGTGGCTAAAATAGCAGAATACCTGCCTACCAACTGGGAGGCCTTGAGTTCAAACCCTAATAACTTACAAGATACAGCAAAGACAGTATAAAGAGGGAAGTTAATACCAATCAATGACCTATCAGAAACGTAACCAGTTTAGGGCACAGCTCAGTAGTAGTATGCATGAGGATCCTGTCACCATATCTCAAGGAATTAGATACAAAAGAATAAAAACCCGAATAATTACGGAAATAACAAAGCAATAGAGTCTAAACATATAAAAGATCTAAACAAAGCCATAAATCAAAGATGAAAAGAGATATTACAGCTGGCACTACAGGCTAACAAGATAGTTCTGTATGACAAAAAATAGAAAAACCTAGAATGGATAAATTGTAGGCAAATGTATCTTAATAAGACTGAACCTCAAAGAATCAGAAAACCTGAATCAGTAATCTCTCATCAAAGAAAAGCCCAGAGCTTGGTGTGTTTGTATGTGTATGAAGTTGCAGAGTGCCAAGTTCAATTAAAAAAAGGAAAAGCCCAGGAACATAAAGATTGTCTATTAAATGCTATCAAACATTTCAAGAAGAAAATTCTCCTTAAATTCCAATAAGTAAGTAGAAGAAAAAGGAATTCTTCCAAACATCCTAAGAGGCTACCTTCACCCTGATAAAAAAAACCTGATGGTACAACAAAAAGGCCTAAATCCTTAATGAACATAGATGCAAAAATCCTCAATAACATACTAGCAAACCAAGTTTAATAATACATTACAAACATATTTCATTGTGATTGAGTGGAATTCATCAAAGTGATGGAAGGATGGTTCAAAGTATGCAAATCAATAAATGTGATATGTCACATTAATAAAGGACAAAAACCCTATGGTCATCTCCATACAGAAAAGGCATTTAATAAAATTCAACAGTGAACAAATAGGGTTTAGAAGTAACATACCTCAACACAAGAAAGGCCAATTATAATAAGCCAACTTTTTTTTTTTGCCAGTCCTGGGACTTGAATTCAGAACCTGAGTATTGTCTCTGAGCTTTTGCTCAAGGCTAGCACTCTACCACTTGAGTCACAGCACCACTTCTGGCTTTTTCTGCTTATATGTACCAAGGAATTGAACCCGGAGCTTCATGTGTGCTAGGCAAGCATTCTACTACTAAGCCACACTCTCAGCCCAACTACTATTATTGTGAAAGTGGAAAATCTGAAAGTTTTTCTCTCAACAGTTCTGCTAGTTCTAGCAAAGGTTGCTGGGCAAGGGAAAGAACAAAGGGCATCTAAATTGTAAAAGTACAATTATCACTGTGATAGATGATATCTTATACCATCAGTATGTGTGTGTGTATATGTGTGTATATATATATATATATATATGTATATGTATACTGACTCAACTGCCCCAAACTGTCAGAACTAATAAATCCAGCAAATTCTCAGAAAATCAATGCATAAAAATTAGTAGCACAGCTATATGCTATATCTAAAACAGAAATCAGGAATGTAATCCTATCTATAATAGCTATAAAAATACCTATGAAATACACTTATCTTAATGAAAATTATAAGATACTGATGAAAGAAACTTGAAAAGGACACAAGAAAGTGGGATGTTCTTGCTCTTGGGTTGGAACAATATTCTTAAAATATCTATACCATCCCAAACACTTCCCAGCTTCACTGCAATGCTTTACCAAAGTTCCAGTGACATTCTTCACAGAATTGACAAAAATCCTAAAACTTATATGCAATTTCAACTCCAAACAGTCAAAGTAATCTTTGGCAAAAAGAACAGAGCAAAAGGCTCCCTGATTTCAAAATGTACATCCACCTATAATAATCAAAACAGTATGGTAGAACAAAACAGATACAATCCACCCATCTACAGCCACCTTGTTTTTGATAATGTGCTATGAAAAGACATGGGAAAAAAGATAGTCTTTTAAAATAAAATAGTGCTAGGAAAATTGGATGTCCATATGTATTGTTAGATTTAACAATCAGAACAGAATGGATTAAATACTTAAATATTAAAAATGCAAGACTATCAAGCTACTAGAGGCAAACAAGGGAAACACTTCAGGCACTGGAATAGGTAAGGATTTTTCAATAAGACTTCCCATACATAGGACATAAAAACAAAAATAAAACGATACAAAACTAAAGAGTTGCAGAGTGAACAGAGCAAAGACATGACCTACAAAAAGGGAGAAAATACCTGCCAACTATACATCAAACAAGCAATTGACAGCTAGAAGATATAAAAGCTCTTAAAGTCTCAACTAAAACAGCAGATTAAAATTAATAATTGCTTGGTACACAGCTCATACCTAGAATCTCAGCTACTCAGGAGGTGGAGAGTAGGAAGATCAAGTTAAGGCCACTCTGGGTAAAAAGTCAGCAAAACTTCATCTCAAACAAAAAGCAGGGCATAATGGTATGCAACGGTCACCCTGGACATGCAGGGAGCTTAAGTTGGAGGATAGCAGTCCAGGCTGGCCTAGGCAAAAAACAAATTAAAACCTTGTGAGACTGAGTTACTTGAAAATGTTAAAAATGCCAGGGTATGGAGCATGGCTCACATGGCATAATACTTGCCTACTAAAAAACTAGTGCTTTCAAAAAAAGGTGTTAGAGATCTAAATAGAAATTCCTCTAAATACATACAAATGACTGAGTGATTCATGAAAAAAAAAGTTCAGCATCACTAATGATCAGAGAAACTACCACTCCCCAGTAAGAATGATTATCAGACTCAAGGTTACAAGTACTGATAAGGATACAGAAAAAAAAAAAGGGATTCCTTGTACACTACTAGTAGATATGTATACAGATTATTGTAGAAAACAGTACTGAGGTTGTTCACAAAATGAAAATGAATTTACCATTTGATCCAGAAACTCTACTACTGGGAATATGTCAAACACAGTGAGTCAGGATCTCTAAGAGAAGATCATCTGTATGCCCATCTACACCAAGCACTATGCACCATGACCAAGAAATGAAAATGACTTAAGTGTCCATGAACTGATGAATGGATCTAGAAAACGTGGTACGTACACACAATGGGAAAACTCCCCAAATTCTATTGTTTCCAACAATGTGGACTAAACGAGATATTTTTAAGTGTAATAAGTCAGGTAGGTACCATATGATCTTGCTCAAATGTAGGACGTAAAAATATTGATAGAAATTGAGAGCTGCGTGGGGAGTACCAGATGCTGGAAACAGTAGGAGAAAGGGGAGTGGGGAATTGATGGGTACTAAGTTAGCAGGGAATAAGAAGTCTTGGGTGTTACTGCACAGTGGTGACTGTAGATACCAAAAATGTACTGCACATTTTAAAAGGCAACATAATTTTGTACATTTCATCATAAAGAAAAATTAAAGAGAAATCTCACAAGATTTAAACATTGTGTAATATACACATGTATCAAAACATTACACAGTACCCCTTGAATATGTAAAAATTTAATCAGTTTAGAAACAAAATATCGCTTCCACAGAGAAGGAAAAAGTTTAGCGAAGATGCTTGTGTTTCTTTAATGTAAGAACTTAATCAGAATAGCCTTAGGTACAGAAGTGAGCTCAGTAACTTTCTCTGAATATATCTAGGCAAAGCAGTGGAATTAAACACTCTAGGATGAGGTCACATTATGACAAGGATAACAGAAAACTTATTACAGACAGACTGAAGAAGGTATTAATGTTCATCAACATGAAAAAAAATTTAAGTATTATAATCAGGTTTCAAAGAAAGAACCTGGCTATACCATCATCATCCAGCAGGCTGATGTTGGGGGATGAGTTCAAAATCTGCCTAAAATAGTAAGACCTTGTCTCAAAAAGCACACACCCACCAAAAAAGCAATTAACTTGAAAAGCACATAGGAATGCCGGATCTAATAAAAATCGGAGGAAATACTATCTAGTTACACACTAAAAACTGTCAACTGTCAAAACTAAAATAACTAACAAAACTTACCTACCTTAAAAAAAATGGTCACTTACATGGCTTTGAAGTAAGTCTCCTACCTGGTTTAAATTAAGAGAGTCATCATATTTACCCTAGCATCCTCTGGGGTCTTGAAGTTAATTATTTTTCCAAATTCTTTGGCATGGAATACAGATTTCACCCGTTCCTATAAACAGAATGAGTCATTTTGTCACAAAGTCCAGTTGTACAAGTAAAGAAATTCCATACAACTAAGTGCATTTTAAAATAGCCAAGTTTCTTTGGGTCTGGCTCACTTCACTTAGTATAATTTTTTCCAAGTCCTTGCATTTCCTTACAAATGGGGCAATGTCATTCTTTCTGATAGGGCATAAAATTCCATTGTATATATGTACCACATTTTCCTGATCCATTCGACTAATGAGGGGCATCTGGGTTGGTTCCAAATTCTAGCTATGACAAATTGTGCTGTGATGAACATTGTTGTGCTGGTGGCTTTAGTGTGTTCTTGTTTGTGGTCTTTTAGGTAGATGCCCAAAAGTGGGGCTGCTGGGTCATAGGGAAGCTCTTTGTTTAGCCTTCTGAGGAATCTCATACCGCTTTCCAGAGTGGCTGAACCAGTTTACATTCCCACCAGCAATGAAGTAGGGTTCCCTTTTGGTCACATCCCCTCCAACATTTGTCATTGTTAGTTTTCTTGATATAGGACATTCTTACTGGGGTGAGATGGAATCTCAATGTTGTTTTGATTTGCATTTTGTCTCCCTCATAGGGAATAACTAGCACAGGTTTAGGCTAGTCACAGCAGAGGATCACAGGAGCCCAATAGCTATACCCTTATGGACACAAAAGATGATGCTAAGTGAAATGAACTCCATGTTATGGAAACGACTGTTATATCACTGTTGTAATTATTGTCAACATGCGATGTGAAACGGTAGCTTCTATTGTTGATGATCCTCTTGTGTCCCCTTTCTGTGGTTGTACCTGCACTATCTCTGTATCTTATCTGAGTACATTGGAAACCGTGTATACAGGTATTAGAACTAGGAAACTGAAAGACCAAAATTGAGAGACACGGGGTAAAAGAGACAAACGATTATAAAAGCAATACTTGTAAAACTGTTTAGGGTAAATCTACTGAACAACTAATGGGAGGAAAGGGGGAGGGGGGAGGGGAGAATGAGGGAGGAGGTTAACAAACAGTACAAGAAATGTATCCAATACCTAACGTATGAAATTAACCGCTCTGTATATCAGTTTGACAATAAAAATTAAAAATAAAAAAATAATAAAATAGCCGAGAGGGTAACCAAGAAAAACTAAAACAGGAAAAGGGGCTACTTTAAAACATATTCAAGCTCACTTTAAAAGGCTTATAGTAAAATTTCAATTGCTATGATTGTAAAACAGCTAAACAGAGAATGGGAAGGAGGTTAAGTCATGGGAGTAGTCATCAAATTTCTCACAGTTCTTGATATACTGCTGTAGAATCTTGATCAAGTCCAACTAGAAAATGATATACACATCCATATATGTATGTGCACATGTTCATGGGCATAAATTTGTGCACATGTGAATGGATGTACTTGCATAGTTTAGAATCAACAAATTGGGCTGGTCCTAGATCCCATGATTTCCCTCTATACTCATTTGGTATTTTGTCTGTTATTTGTAGTGCAGATATTATTTGAGGAACCAAAAGAACTGGGAGGAGCATTGTGTCTACCTAGATAACTATGGGTAAACCACAGATGCAGTTACAGACATGACCATCAATTCTAAGTAATTTAGCTAAGTATGTAAATATAGACTCCAGAGTAAGTTTCTTCTGTAAAAACAAAGATGATTTCTGATATAATGGGTATCAAAAAAAAGATAGACGGGGAAGACACCAAGGAACTAAGAGGAACTGTTATCACACTACAAAGGTAAAAAGTAGAAAAGCCAGGAAGCCATACCAGTTAGAGACCATTAGCCACTAACCATTATCTGCCACATGGGGAATGTAGAGTTGGTTACTGAATATAAACTAAGGACTCAGGAATAGTACTGTGAATATAACATTAGGCAGTAACACTTTCCCCTTTGGCTTAGCAGCTGTTTCTTCATTAAGCCTGAGTAAGATAGCAGGTATAAAGGAAAACTAGCATGACAAAGTCACACTTAAAGAGGCAGAAACCTGACCAAAGTAAAAAAGGACTATTTCAATTATTATTTAATGTACCTTGGCTTCAATGCGCAGTCGTCTTCCATGAACAATGAATGGCTCTTTGGTAAATTCATCAAAACTATACTGCCACTCACAAGTAAGTTGTCCAAATGTTCCCTTTGTCACAAACAATACACCACTGGAGGGAGAAAGAATCCACTTCAGCAACTTAGGAACTTAGATACAATTACAGTCTGTAGGTGTACTAGAACATGCACCTAGGTTTAAACTATTTTCTTTTTTTTTGGCTAGTCATGGGCCTTGAACTCAGAGCCTGAGCACTGTCCCTGGCCGCTGGCTTCTTTTTGCTCAAGGCTAGCACTCTGCCACTTGAGCCACAGCGCCACTTCTGGCCGTTTTCTATATATGTGGTGCTGGGGAATCGAACCTAGGGCTTCATGTATATGCAGCAAGCACTCTTGGCACTAGGCCATATTCCCAGCCCCTAAATTATTTTCTAAAACACTTTAAAAAACCTTAATGGACAGAGGAAGGAGGAGCGTTCCTGAAATCATGATATAATATTAAATGTATATCCTATGGAAAAAGGAAAATTGAGGGGAGGGGTTGGCAGTAATGAGAAAATGATGAAGGGGGGTGACACTGATCAAGAATCATTGTACTTATATAAACGGGTTTGTTGAATGGTAACTCCTTGAAGATAATGAAAATACAATATAAAAGCCCTTAATGAATTTAGGGTTGTTGTGAGGATGTGGCTCAGTGATAGAGCACTTGCCTAGCATGTACAAGACTCTGGGTTCCATTCTCAGTATGCACAAATACATGTGCACATGCACGCATGCGCGCACACACACGGTTTAAAAGAACTGAAACCATCAGGCAGATTCTCAAATAATAATAGAAATAAACTGAAACAATACTTGAAATTAAGACAGTTCTAAAGTAATCTAAAGAATATAAAAATATTTTCAAAATAAGTACAAAATTTGTGGGAGGCAACCAACTGTTTATGGGAAATTTATAGCAATAACATACTTGGAAAATGGAAAAACTTGTAAAAATCAAATAAGAAAGTTCTTGGTGTGTTTGCTTAAAAAAAAAAAAAAGACCTTGAGACAGGGTCTGAATAAAACAAGTAGTTAGCTCCTGGTTGAGATGCAAGCCAAGCAGGCTCTCACTTGTCTTCTGTCCCTCACCCCCTTTCACAAGTCCTGGGTTGTAAGAAATCTAGTAGCGCTCCAGTGTAAGTCTAGCCAGGTCTAGAGGCTGGGCACCACATATTTTTGCTATTATCATTTTAGTGTCTTCAGGTCTATCTGGAGATGTCCTTGTAGCTTTAAGTATGCACATACAGTGTTAATGCTTCCAACTGTATTATACAGTTATGTGAGTAAATCTACATGTACTTTTAGGAGGAATATTGACTTCTGGGGTAACCTATAGTTGAGGACTTTTTCAGAAATGAGAAGTTTGCTTTAGAGAGGATAGCTTTCTGGAATTTCTGGACCCACTGACATGGCTGAAAAATTATTAGAACATCTGATTAGTAATTGTTTGTTCATGGTTATATGTTTATCTGTAAGCATACACAAAGCTAGACATGAATTTACACGAAGGCTTGCAGTACCAGCCTTATAAAAGCCATCAGTGTAACCACCAAAAAGCTGACCATGCCTGAATGGCTGTCACTTATGCCCTTGCCATTAGAGACAGAAAGGAAATTACCGTCTAGTTATCATGAACATGTCTGACTTATTGATCATGACATGAGTAAAATATTTGTATTTTGCAAATCTTCCATTTTCCATCACCTGAAATAAAAAAGAGAGAAATTTGACTTTCCATAATGCCTTTTGATTCTCTAAAATACATTTGCCAGTGGAGAAAATCATCCTATTTACACAGTAAACATACATATATCCAGAAAACAAATATTCATTTAATTGTCACTGCTTCCTTTTAAAAAGTATCTACTGCACAGCTGCTTCAAAATACCTCAGGTGCAGCAATGATAATTTTTACATGTTAGACTTATAAAAGATATTATCTTACAACATTTAAATTTAATCTAATATGGCATTTAACTATTATCTTTAAATCATATAATTTCAAAATCATATAAACATGCAAATTTATATATATGCATTGCACATGTTATTATGAGCTCTTGTTCTACCTCTTCCCTGAAAACATTCTATTTAAAAATATGCTTTTCTTTGCCAACTTCAGAATTCATAAAACAATAAGCAATAAGTGGCTCATGCCTGTAATCCTAGTGGGAGGATTATTGTTCAAGGCCAGCCTGGGCAGAAATGTTTTCAAGGTCCCTTCTCAACCCATAGATAGGCACGGTAACAAACATGTCTTATCCTAAATTATGTGGGAGTCCGAGATTGGGGTTGTAGTTATAGGGCAGTCCTGGCAGAGAAGTCTATAGGAAAAGTCTGTGAGACTCCATCCCAGTTTTGATGAAGCTTAAAATTGGTGGATTGTAGAACAGTCACATACCCAGGCAGGAAGAGAAACCCTAATCTCAAAAATAACCAGAACAAAAAAGGGCTAGAGGCATGTCTCAGCAGTAGAATGCCTTCCAAGCCAGTGAGAGGCTCTGAGTTAAAACCCCAGTACCAACCAAAAATAAGAAACAGAGTTTGGGGGCAAATAAGGGACCCCAAGGTCAGCTGAACCTATGTAACAAAGCTTATTTACAAGACTGCTGAAACATTGTCTATCTACAATTATTGTCTGTCAACAATAATTTGCGTGTAAAGATCTAAGCATAATCTTAAATATAGTGGTTATTTTAAACTGTGTTCATATTATTTGCTCTGAGGATGGAGGCATCCTGGCTATTTAAAATATACAGCAGGCTAGATTATTTTTTAAAGATAAGGATTCTAATTTAACCAAGATGCCACAAAAACGAGCACATTGACAATTTAGGCAAATGTTAGAGGTTTTGGAGGAATTCCAAGACAGGACAGAAAGAGTTTAAGAAACTCATGAAGAACCATGAAGCTAACTATAATATAAAACATTATTTAGCTTAGATGAAAGCTACAATGTGACTTCATAATCATCTTGTGGAGAGGCTAATTGAATGGTCTTCACTTTTATTAGAAACAAAAGTAAAAAGTTAAATCAGCAGGATGACACATGCAGACTAGTAGCATGGAAGAACTTTCTAACTTCAAAGTTAGAGGAAGAAGTATCATTACATTTAAGGATATGTAACAAATAGGAAATAAAACACTAATACAAAAGTAAAAAGGTGACATAACCTCAGCAGGAGAAAAGTCAGAATAAATATGCAGATAAATTTGAAAACTTGGTGGAACAGACCACGTGTTAAGGAGAAAGATGCATTATAGAAAGTTATTTGCAGATAACATCTATCATCGATCACATACAACTCAGTAATCAACTTGGAAATGGATAGAAAAATCTTTTTAAAGGGTAATAAAAAGATATGTGCTAATTACATATGATATATGTGTATATATTATACACAAAAGATTTGCAGAAGTTATATATGAGCCATAACACCACATTTTATTTATTTTCTGAGATAGGGCCTCATTCTGTATATAGTCCAGTCTGGTTCATGATCCTCCTGCCTTGGCCTCTGAAGTGCTGGGTTTGTATTTGGCAAAAGTTGCAACACTCTGAGAGATTAAATAATGGTGATTTTGTTGGCTACAGGATAGAGGACAGGAAAAGAAGTGAATGGAAAAAGTTAGAAAAATATCTGATAACATTCAGAAATTATGAAAGGAAAATAAGAGGAAATACATTAATGGATATTAATACAATTTATAAAGTTGTAATAGTGGAGACAAGTTTGGTGCTGGTGAAAGTTTATACGGATCACTCAGTGGAAAATATCTACATAATGGAAACCGACCAATATGTACACAGAACATTATAAAATTCTATACCTCTGAATATAGGAATTTGTTATACAAAAATAGCATTTCAAGTTAGAGAATAAAAGCATGCATTACTCAACAAATGATTTTACACAACTTATTGACTGAAGCTGGATCCTTCATTATACACTGAATTAATGCTACCAAGTCAGTATTACACAGATAAAATGTCTACTTAAAGGGCTAGCAACAACATTTCAGTAATCTTGGAGTGGAAAAGGCAAAAATAAAAACAAAGTCCATAAGGTGTAATACAAAAAAACTGGTAAGTACAAAACAAACAGAGAATAGTGAGTTACAAAAAAAGTAAAATACCATAAAAATTGAAGTATTTGTTGATATAGATAGGTATTTCATAATCTGGAGAATGTAAAAAATGAAAAAATGCAAGTAAAATAACAGAAGAAATATACAAATTACAGCAAAATCCCCTAAGATGTGACAAATATGAGGAAATATTCAACTGAACTCCAAGAAAATGCAAGTCAATGAAATATACTCTGAGCCAGCAATTCCACTGACACGATTTAATGTAAACAAGATTGTGCCAAGACACTAAGACCAGACTCTTCACAGAAGCTATTTTGTTAAAAGCAAAAGTCTAAATGCTCATTAGTTAGGAAATGGCTAAATATATATGGTGCTGCCATACAATAGGACACAATGAAGCAATAATAAGGCAAAATGATCTCTGTGTATAGATACAGAAAAAGGTACATGACATAGTAAGTGAAACAGTATGGAACAGAATTCATGAGGGAAATAAAAGCACAATGTACATATGTATATGCACAAGTAACTGCCAAAACATTACACACTGATATGTAAATGTTTATTATCTTTGGATTTGTGAAGGGGTAATGGTGTAGACAGGAGTGAATTTTACATCTTATCCTTTTAACTGTTTGTTTTTCTGATATTTGAAAATAAACTACTTTGCAAAGAATTCTCTTTTTTTATGACCAAGGATTGAAATGAAGAATACAAATGTGACTTTCTCAAGAACATTATTACTTCTATCATTTTTTACCTCTATTGAGGAGTCTATATACTATGGATAGATCACCCTTCAAGTAATGTAACAATCATGGTTCAATTCCAAACACCAAACTTCTATTTCAATCAGTGTTTGGGCCTGGAAGCCTACCTTTCATTAGTCTTTATTTTCAGATCCAAATCACATAAAATCTAAGCTGTGTCTAGTAGTAATTAAATCACTTTCAAAAGTCACAATAGTACCTGATATAAACAAAATATAAAAAACACCCTCCCCTTAATAAAAAGAGAATCCATGCAGTACTTTCAAGTATTCATATAAAGCTTGAAAAATGAATGAACATTAATTATGGTTACAGCAGTCAGTGTACTTTGAAATACAACACATTACATCCTTTGTTATTAGAAAGGATATATTTGAATAATCACCAATTCGTGCATAGAAAAGTTTTGCTGATGTCTCCATTAAAAACATGTGAAAATAAAGGACAGAATTACAAGCAAAATCCAAAACTTTGAAACTGAATTCACAGGAATATGAGAATGTAACAGTGTATCAGCAGTTTTCATCTTCCATCACATTGTAAACAGTTTTGGCCACAATTTCTTGCCTAATGATTTGATTTTATAAATATATTAGACATGAAAATTTATACTTTTCAAAGCATCATTATGTATTTTAGAAATCTTACAATTCTAGACATAAAAGCCATGTTGTTCATCCACACCAATTTCTCTCGAAGAACCAGGTACAAAATCAACAAATTCATTTAAATCTTTACAACAATTGTATATAATTAAGAAAGATTTAAGTGATTTTAGGTAAGCTGGGAAACTAGGCTCAGAACACTAAGTTTCTTAGCTTTTAATTCTAGTGCTTTTCAGTATTCCCTGAGGATTTCTTTTATAGTGACAGTCACATTTCCTCCATTGTATCTCAAAGAATGTAGTTTCTGAGGCAGGCTATTATGTCAGCTCAAGTTAGCTGAAATTTTCTAGACTATCAGAGTCCAAACGTATTTCTCCATCTCGAACAGACTTGTGAATGATTTGTAATACCATTTAAAATAAAAGAATTAGAAAAATCAGGGTAGAATTACTAGATCATTACATGAAGATTGTAGTCAGGACATTAAGGATATGGTACTCTTATTTACATGCTTTAGTGTTAAAAGGAAGAACAATTTTTGCCTTATTTGTTAAAAGTAGATGAGAATTATGATTCAGTTTGGGAAATTTCTAAAAGAAATAAACAGACACAATAGAAACTGTATTTATTCTGACATGACTGTGAGAATCTGTAAGTAACATTTAAAATGAGTGGTTACTGGTAAAAGGGTCCTGCTTGAGTTTAGAAAACATGTATAATCTAAGACAAACCAAAGATACAGCTAGAAAGACAAAGTGGAATCTTGACAGTGGTGTTAGGGTTACTTTCTACTAAAATCCGTATTTTCTGTCAGATAAGTCCTAAGTCCTAAAAACCCTGTGAGCTAGAAACTGTAGTAACTCAGGCAACATTTCTAACATTCAAATTATCCAAATGTGACAAAACAGCAAAGTTCTGAAACAGCAAACCAAAATGCAGATTGATACTAGGAATAAATAACTAAAATAGAGCTTCAAATCCCAAACAATGAGATGCTGAGCATTTAAGAAATACATTTAAGAAAACTGGTGTTGGATAAGAACATGTAGTTTAGCAAAGAAAAATTATAACTTGTCAACATTTGACTTGTAATATCTCATATAAGTAGAAATGAGTTTGTCTATATAGCAACATGGGCAGTTAAAATGAAACTGAGCTGGGTGTTGGTGGCTCATGCCTATTATCCTAGGTACTCAGAAAGCTGAGATCTGAGGATTGGAGTCCAAAGTGAGCCTGGGCAGGAAAGTCCATGGGATTCTTATCTCTAATTAACCACCAGTGAATTGGGAATGGAGCTGTGGCTCAAAGTGGCAGAGCACTAGACTTGAGCAAAAGAGCTCAGGGACAGCACTCAGGCCCTGAGGTTCAAGTCCCACAACCAACAACAAAAAAAGGATAAAATGAAAGTGAGCCAGATGTGGTGGTGCATACCTGTAATCCCAACATTCCAGAGGTGGAAGAAGGAGGACTGAGAGTTTGAGGCCCATCTAGGTTACAAAGCAACACCTTGTAGAGGAAAAAAAAGTGTAACTTCCTTGGAGTTATTTGATTTAGCATTTAGGTATTAAAAATGTTTTGCTAATTCACTTGAAACCTGAGACTTGAGTGCCAAGGCGAAAAAGAAAAGGAAGGGATTCAATTAAGCTTGATCAAATCTAGTAGAAATCAATGACCTCAAAACCCAATGATAATCTCCATTAGAATTATCACAATATTTAAAACACTAGAATAAATGTAAACAGGAGTAAATAAGCATATTTAGCATACCCTATAAGCAAGCTGGTTTAAGAAAATCCAAAACCCACTGACTCGGGGTTATTAGATGTGAAGAGGAACTATTCTGTCTTTAATCCCTTATACCACTGTCTCCTTCCTCTCCACTCTCTTGCCGCCAGCCAAAGTGGAGGTATAGATTATGGTGTCAGCTCAGAAAGGAAAACTCAGCATAATCCTTTGACATCAATTTAAGGGGAAGAAATATATATATATATATATATATATATATATATATATATTTTTTTTTTTTTTTTGGCCAGTCCTGGGCCTTGGACTCAGGGCCTGAGCACTGTTCCTGGCTTCTTTTTGCTCAAGGCTAGCACTCTGCCACTTGAGCCACAGCGCCACTTCTGGCCATTTTCTGTATATGTGGTGCTGGGGAATTGAACCCAGGGCCTCATGTATACGAGGCAAGCACTCATGCCACTAGGCCATATCCCTAGCCCCAGAAATTATATCTTAAGGCACGTGAACCATTATCCACTGGTGTAACGAACTGACTGGAGAAAGAACAGACTTATAATCATCCAATACTATGCATATTGACAATGGCAGGCTGTCAGTTAACCTACCCAATACATTCTAGAAAACCTAGACTTAGGGCAGCAGTAGTAATCTTTGTGCAGAGTTCCAAGTGTCTCACTGAGGAGTTCCTTCAGAATCTCAAGCTAATCAATTCATTGGTCCACACCATGTATATTTGGTAAATAATATTTCTTTCAGAATACTTAAGATTAAGAGTAGTCCAAATTAGTGAAATCTTGTGATTTTACTGTTTGCAGATATTATGTATTGAAACTATTCTACTAACCTTGAAAGTAAACAAAAAGGATGAGACTTAATGATGCTTTTATCCTGGCAAAGAGGAAACAAATGAGGAATATACAGTATAGATAATGGTGGCCAAGAACTAGCATAAACTGGTACTCATCTGGAATAATAAAAATACAACAGAGTTCTCATTAGGCATTATATTAGCAATTACACATTATCTCATTTTAGTCTTAGAAACAATACCAAGACAAGTGGCATTAGAATGTTCTCTCCATTTTAGTCTAGAACTGAGGTTAGACAGACATAGACTGTCAAGTTAGTTTTTTAAAAAAGCAAACAAACTAGATAGAACTGAAATGAATTCTAGTTTACTTCGCTCAAAAAGATTCCAAGCCCTGACACAGAGGAACTACATTAGACTCTCCATATATATGGCTTTACCATCGATGGTCAAAAATTTTATAAACGGTATATCTGTATTGAGTAGGTACAGACAAAAGTACAGTATGATAAGTATTTGCCCAGTAAGTACACAACATTAGATTGCATAATCAATTAAGAGGTGATTAAAGTATGCAGGAGAAAATGCTTAAGTTTCATAAAACACTAAGTGAATTTTTTGTAAGGGACTTAATCATATGAGATTTATGTATCCTTGGGGTTCCTGGGAACCAAGTGGGTACTGAGTGACAACTGCATATATATTGTAGTAGATGCAATGCAATCTCTAAAATTGATTGGAATGTGGGTTCAGATATCATACAAGCTTTATCATATCTCATGCAATGTTTCAAATTTTATTAAAAAAAGCATCATTCTTTCTTTAGAGATGAAGCATGTGTCTTTAATTTCTATGATTCCTTAAGTATCTGCATGTACTAGCTAAGCAACAGATAGGAAAATGAGACATGAGTATATGACATTACAGAACTGGTCTTTAACAGAGCATATGTTTGTCCTTGTCATCTGAACAATAAAGCTCACTACATACCAGAAACCTTTACTATCTTCAAGGCTGTGATCCTAATATCTTGAAGTAGGCCTGAGAAATCAGTCCTAGGAATGTAAGAGTGAATTGCACAGTAAATTTCTGGATTTCAAATTTTCTTCTTCTGATGGTTATGAGTTTGAACTTAAGGCCTTTAGTGCTTGCTAGGCAGGCACTCTACCATTTGAGCCATCACTCCAACCCCAAGTTTTTTAGTAGTTGATACAAACTATGCTCTCAAATCATACCAACAAAAATCCAATTATACACATGCAATTAATTGCACAGTCTATTATTTTTGGCAATATTAAAATGCAAAGTGGCCTGGCAATTTATTCCTGAAAAGTTAACTTCCTGAGAGACTTCAGTTGTATTCCAATGCTGCATCATCAGGAGACCTCTAACTAAAACAACCACCTCAGACCTGAAGTCTCATAAAAACAAGTGAATGTATATTTTTCCACGACACTTTGGGGTGTAATTTATAATGGTAAATTTTCACTGAAATCTATTATGGTTCATGAGAATCATCACTAGATATGATTAGGACATTAATACCATTTCAATTCTAGACTCATAAGTGAAAAAAGTCACAAAGACATGGTGCTTTCCTTTCAAGTAAATTGTTTTTTGATGAGACTACAATCTATTTGTATGAAAATAAATTAGTTAAATTGAGTGTATCTTTTCATATGACACTCAATCTACCAAAAAACAACCAACCAACCAAAACAAATAGATGAACAAAAAACGAACAAAAAAGCCTTGTGCCAGAGCTGGGGATGTAGCTCAGCTGGTAAGTGTTTACCTAGCATGTGCTTTAAAGCCCTAGATTCAATCTTCAACCGACAACATAAAAAGCCAACCTCCCCCCTACACAAAAAGCCCTTTCATAACTTATACTAAAGTTTTCTAACAACTAGAACACATGTAGCATGCACACAACACAAACATACAAACATTTATGGATGAATTTTACTATACTCACCTTATCCTGAGAATCTTTGTGTCTGTCTAAAGAAACTAGGGGGAAATTATAAGGCAGAACTCCAATAAATCAGTAGAAAAATCACAAACTAAAAGTCTGGAGTCAGAATTTAATACTCTTAGCTTACTTAAGATAGGGGATCTTCTATGAACTTTTACATACATCCTTAATTTGAAAAAAAAAATAGTAAACCTCAAATGGAGTAATACTGGGCTTAACATCTGAGAACTTTTTAAATGTTAAAATGCATTGAACTTCATTCCTAATACTTCTGCCCTTAACATGCTTTCAAGTTCAAATGTCATCATGACAAATTTTTAAGAGATTTAGAAATCAAATTAGTCTCATTCAAGTTACTCATTTCCTTTAAGAAAGGAAATTTACTTTATACTTCACATAAAAACATAAACTTCCTCCAAGTAGAACCATTATTTCCAATGGAAGACAGGATTCCAAAAATCATCTTCAAAAGTATTTTGACCCAACACTGGAAGGTTGTATGAGAGGTCCATTAGTCCACAATAAATTTCATGGACATACTACTTTTCAAATGTTCAAAAGACAGCCCTTGAAAATGAGCAACACTTTCTAAGAGGTTGTGCTTAGCTACTAAGTGGAAAATGTGATCTGCTTGCAAAGTGGGATAGTAATCTTTGCTATGGGATCTACTTTTTCTGAGATGCCAGCTAATGACTTGTGTAGATAAGAAAATTCAGCTCTCTTCAGTTTTCTCGCCTCACTCAGAAGTACCCTTCTGAAGAGGAAGAGTTACAAAATGAAGAGCTAAATCCAATGAGCCTGCATCTCCTAGTGCTTGTCCACTTACTCAAAATTTCAGATGAGGTCAGGAGGAGAGTGTCCACCACTACTCTGGTGATCTGATTTCTATCTTAAGCCCTCTCTTCCATATTAGCTGTAATTCTCTTCCTGCAGTAAAAGGAAAGACCACGACCCGGCTGAAGGCAATTATCTTCCAATTGCTATTAAGGCAGTGTTTGAAGCTAGTTATAAACATCTGTAATCTCTGAAAGAAATATACAACAAACAAAAGCAGCCTCCCTCTTCCAACAACTTACCTAATGGCCACTGATACCTTTGCAAAAGATTAAAAGACAACATAGATGAACTTCAAAAATACCTGAAATGGCACAGAATGTACTCCTATGGGACACCTCAGTGCTTACTATTCAAACACAATCGACAAGATTAACCACACAGGCACCCATTTTAAGAGAAGATTAATTTTCTAAGGGGAAGAAAGTGTTTTTCAAAAGGAATTAAAAAAGAGAGCTAATCATTGAAAAATAATCAGCTATTAGATCCTCTAGAAAAAAATGAATAATAAATAAATGTGCTTCAGAGATTAAAAACTAGGCTTCTCACAGGATCTTAAGGATTATTCTATGAGTGGGGTGTTTTCTTAGTCTTTAGAAGTTAGTAATTCTATTTATAAAAAATTATAAAAGAAAAATCTAAACTGGCAATTCATGTACTTAGATAATAAAAGTTTTTTAAAACAATTAAAGATAAACAGAATAGAGACAAAAGTAATTTTTTGGTAGTACTGGGATTTGAACTCAAGACCTGTGCATGCCAGGAAGCACTCTACTACTTGAGCCATACCTCCAGCCATTTTTGCTGAAGAAAGTTTTTCAACAGGGTCTCAAAAATTTATGCTCAGAATGGCTTGGACCACAATCCTTGCTTCCTATGTGGCTCCAATGACAGACATGTACCACTGTGTTTAGCATTTGTTGGCTGAGATGGCATCTTGAGAACTTTTTGTCTTTGCTGGCTTCCTGTGCAGCTGGTATGACAGATAAATACCACCCTGACTAGCTTATGTTGGAATCTTGACAACTTTTTGTATTTGCTGGCTTCAAACTAGCCTCCCAAATAGCTAGGATTCTAAGTGTGAACCACTGTGCCTGCCATATAATCTTTTCCTTTTCTGTACTTTTCTTACTTTAATGAGAATAGATTACTTCAATAATGAAGAAATAATGTAATTTTTGAAAAATTTCACATCTGTAAAATACAAGTATAGACTAAGAATGTCAGTGAAGTGGTTCACAAGATGGATTTAGGATTTTCTCTGCATGTGTCTCAAATCGTTAGTTCAGACATGTATGAATATATCAAAAATATCTGTCCACGAAGTACAGTTGCAACATGAGAATTTAAAACGCAAGAAAAACTGTGTATACTCAGCTAGATTGCTGATTATTATCTCTTTTCGTGCCAGTCCTGGGGCTTAAACTCAGGGCCTGGGCACTGTCCTTGAGTTCTTTTGCTCAAGGCTACTCTACCCAGTGGAGCCACAGGTCTATTTTCGGCTTTTTGGGAATGGTTAATTGGGAGATAAAAGTCTCAGACTTTCCTGCTGGGGCTGGTTTTAATCTGTGATATTCAGATCTCAGCCTCCTGAGTAGCTAGGATTACAGGTGTGAGCCACCAACACCCTGCTCCTGACTTTTGTTCTTCTTAAACACAAATAATACTTGTAAAGCTGTGAATGCTTTCATATTTGAGGATTTCTAAGATCCTGAGGATTGATGTAAGTCAATTTATTAAAATCTTTTATCTTTTCATTGCTTAGACAATGAAAGTTTTATGTAATGTTTTAAAAATGATATTTGGGTTAACAAGGACTAATGGCTAAATAAATTTATCTATTAATGCCACCATGACATGAAGTGTCCATACAAAAACAAAACCATAAGTCCTTATCTATTCAAACTATAAATTATTCTAATTACTTCTCTAATACAGAGCTATTTAAAATCATGTATTCCTCTTTTGATTTATGACTTTTTATAACATTTTGTATTTAGATATTCATCCCCTAAAATTAATGGTTGAATATTTTACGTAGTTTTAATTGCTCTTCATTTACTGCTAAGGAGCAAAGACAGAACAATGAACAAGAATGATATACTTTTTACATATCCACCATAATCATTACTTGCTGTAAATTAACAATGTGTGGGCACTTAATATTTTATCTAAATCTCTTGAAGCTTTAATATTTAATATAAAAAATTAAATATCTAATGTATTTAAATCTAACATACTTACATTTAAAATGTTATTTATGTCTTTAAAATACTTAATGTAAGGATATCTATTTTTTTTTAAAGCTGAGACTTGAAGTTGCAGCAGAAAAACACCCTAATATGATAGTGATTGTTCCTCTTCCCAATACTATAGCAAGTTTAATGCAAAATTTCATTGAATAATTAACTCAGATATATCAGTAGATGCTATAGCAGCCATTTTCTTTGGTGAATATAACCTTGAGGCATAAATATAACAGGATTTTCATACTGAATATTCATGTATGAGGGTACAGATCTACAATGGCTCCAACTGTGTATTTTAGTAACAACTTAAAATCAGTACTCAACATTAAATCAATAAGTGTTTGAATGCTTTCAAAGCCAAAATTTTAAATGTCCTGAGTAAACTAAAAGTTATTTTGACTTCTTTCTCCATAAGGAACACTGAAAATTAACATTATTCTGGATTTTCACTTTATTTTTATCCATGTCTAATGTGAGTGCTAATTAATCTCATATACAGGCTTCTGTAAACTTCACTGTAGTTAACTACATAGTGCTACTAATAAATGAAGAATTATTTACTGCTCACTCAGTCTAAGTAAAGTGATTAACATAAGTCAAGGTAAATATTCTTTTGTTGATTGAAAAGCATAGTAGTTATAGGGGTTAAAGAGTATTCTAGTAACCATTCACATTTTAGATTTTTTTTTTTGGCCAGTCCTGGGCCTTGGACTCAGGGCCTGAGCACTGTCCCTGGCTTCTTCCCGCTCAAGGCTAGCACTCTGCCACTTGAGCCACAGCGCCGCTTCTGGCCGTTTTCTGTATATGTGGTGCTGGGGGATCGAACCTAGGGCCTCGTGTATCCGAGGCAGGCACTCTTGCCACTAGGCTGTATCTCCAGCCCCCACATTTTAGATTTTTGTTGCTGTTTGTTCTTAGCACATCTATTTATCTAAGTTGGAAAACTTTTTGTTTTTTTTTTTTCAGACAGGGTTGGCTCACTATGGCACTGGCCCAAACTCTCTACGTGGTCCAAATCCTTGACCTCCATTTCTTCTTGTGCAAGCACATCAAGAGCTGTGACAATGGGTGGGTTGTACAATTGGGGAATGGTGCTTGGGAAGGGAAGGTGGGAAAATGATGAGGGAGGGGGTAACAAATTTGACAAGAAATGTACTCATTACATACATATGTAATTGCAACCCCTCTGTACATCACCTTGACAATAAAATTAAATTTAAAAAAGTAACAAAAACAAAACCCTTCCATACAAAAAACATAAGACAGACTTGATTATGAGTTTCCCACAGACATAGATAACATTTTTTTTTTTTTTTTGGCCAGTCCTGGGGCTTGGACTCAGGGCCTGAGCACTGTCCCTGGCTTCTTTTTGCTCAAGGCTAGCACTCTGCCACTTGAGCCACAGCGCCACTTCTGGCCATTGTCTGTATATGTGGTGCTGGGGAATCGAACCCAGGGCCTCATGTATATGAGGCAGCCACTCTTGCCACCAGGTCATATTCCCAGCCCCATAGATAACATTTTGTTAATTAGAAAATGTACTAAAATGTCCTACTGTCTTGAAATTAATGCATAACATCTTATAATAGGGGTATAATATGAGTACACAAATTTAATGCCTGTTAAAAGCCAACTTTGTTTATTGTTTTAATAAATATACTATAGCCAGGCTCTGGTAGCTCACACTTATAATCCAAACTATTCAGAAGGCTTGAGCTCTGAATATTACAGTTTGAAGCCAGCCCAGTCCAATTAACCACCAAAAAAGCAGAAAATGGAGCTGTGCTCATGTGGTAGACTGGTAGGCTTGAATAGAAAAGTTCAAGGACAGCACTCAGCCATTGAGTTCAAGCCCCAGGTCAGAACATGTATGCACACATACACATACACTATACACTTAGTATATGTTATGTATATACTTTATATATACATACTATACACTATATATGTACACACATGCACACTATACACTATACTTAAACATATATACACACATATGTATATATACTATAAAATGAACCAAATAAGAAAATGCCTTTCTTTAAATTTTTAGACTAAGAACTATTTTACCATCTAATCTGTAATGATAAAACAAATTTTTTTATAATAGTTCAACTTATATTACTAGAATGGAACAATAAATTCACACCACTTTATGTTATGTAAGTTTATTTTTAAAAGAAATTTGACAAAATACCTTTAAAGTGCAAAATAAATATGAAACATTGAATGCCTATTAATATCCCCCACCCCTCCACTTTACACAGTGGTGTTACATTACAGCCCAGAAAATTTACAGGGAACAGTCCTAATAAAAGGCATTTTACTAGCAAATAAGGAGATAATTTAAAATGAAACTAGTAAACACTAATAATTATATTTAGCCTAACTTTAAAGTCAAACTGTAATATGAAACTACAAAATATATAAAGGCAATCTATAATATATAGTATGCCTTACTTTGGATGCAAAATACATTTTTTAATTTGCCTTAATAATGCAACTATTTTGCTTTATCATGACATTTTAAAAGGAAAATTTGTTTGCGTCCTAAAAATGGATATATGGGCAGTATGATAGCAGTAATACAAAGCATTCCAGTAAAATAATAAAGAACATATGATTTTTATGTTTAGAACTGACTAATCATCATCATCATCATCATCATCATCACTACTACTGCTACTGTGAGTCATAATCCATTCCCTGTAGAACTGAATTTTCTGTAAGCATGGTAAAGGAAAAAAGAAGCATAAAGGTTAGTTGAGCATGGAAAACTGCTTGGAAAACATGTAATAAAAGTATGAAATGTTCAAGGAATTAGAATAATTTCAAAGCAATTTCTAGACTAAGACTAATGTCTATTGGTTTATGTATCCCCAATATATAAAATGCTTTTATGATCTCAATACAGTGTTTTATGATAATCCTTTTTGCTCTAGTAGACCACTATAATTGACTACTAGAAGGCACTGTAATAATGTGAAGACTTCTAGATAAAGTTACACCAGAAAGACTATCTTTTACTATTAATTCTTTAGAAAATGAAAAGGGAAACACTGGAAAGCAGTATCTAACTTATTGAACATATAACATTACAAAATGGAAAGAAACATTTATAAGTACAAGATATTTTCTAAGACACCATCATTTAAATCTGATGAAATCATTAATTATTACATGAAGTTAAGGCAGATGAGATTTTAAATGAAGGTTATATGTTGTGTGGTTATTTCCCACAGCACTAGTATTCATGTATTTTAATGTACTTGCTAATGGAGGTAGAAAAGCAACAATACCACCAAAACAACAACCCAGTTCTTCTACTTTAGTAATGCTAATTGCAAACATGCTAAGGCATCTGATGAATTCCTACAAGTATTTAAGCTAATTCTATATCACTTTTAGATGTAAATAATGGCTGACAGAGATTATGAGGTTTTTAGTTATTGACATAGCTCCTTTTAGCTAGGATTGGGTTACTAAAGATAAGATGTACCTTTAAATATACACAATCAGAGAGTCATGTCTTTAGATCTCAGAACTTAGAGCTTCAAAGACTATTTATAAAGATGGAAAAATAACTATAATTGCCATTGAAATCAAATGATAATACATTTTGAAAACTTCTTTATATATGTGTGTTTTCAAGTAATTTTTTATCACTTCTTATAAAAGTTTATTAAAAAATTTTCAAAAAGTATTTGGAAATCTTCAACTTTCAGTGTAGTAAAATGTTATTAACATGTTAATTATGCTCTAACAAGGAAAGGCAGTGGATAGAAATGTTCCCACTGTATTTGCCATACCTGGTTTTTGCAACTTTTCTACTTTCAAAGAAATATACACTATGCTGTCATCCTAGAGACTACACAGCATGTCTTTTAGGCACAACCTCAACTGTCAGTTCTATCCTAATTTAAAAGTATTTTTGATGCTCTAAAAGCATTTTAAAATCATAGTATAAAATCACTTTACTAAACACTGTACTCTCTGGTTACATTTTGACAAATTAGAAGGCTCAGAGAAAGCTATAAAAGTATATTTTATGCAATATTAAGTTCTCTCTATGCAATAAATAAGGTATTTAAAATTTAAATCTTTACCCTGGTTATTTCAAGTAAGAGAAGTTCATTTACTGACACATTTTTTTCTATGAGTGTTTCCATATCTGTACAACATAATGACTCCTTGTTTCAAACAAATGGTTTCAGAATTCCACATTCAAACCCCAGAAAAAAACCTTATATTGGTATAGGCTAGTATATGATTACTCTATTACTTATCCCATAATGAAGATTTTTTTAAAGTCCAATTCATCAAGTGAGAAACTTGTCTGAACAGATAAAATATTCTACTTTCAAACTTCAAACTACCTATTGTTTCAAAGCCTAATCTTTCTCACTTAAAAGGTCATGGTTTGTATGTGAAATATGTATCCAATTTCCCAAGATTTTACGGACTAATTTGAGCATCTTCAAAGACAAGTAAGAACCTATGAATAATCTGTATTGGCTGTGCTCCTGAGTTTTGTTTTGTTTTCTATGTGTCTTTGTGCCTAATTGTAGTAAAGGTTATATCTGACATAAGCCAGTAGTGGTTTGAAGGAAGTATCCAAATAAAATTGTCTAGCTAGTTAAATATGTACCATCAATTATAAGGGTACAGAAGGCACATTGGTTTTCAACAAATCTAGCAAATCCAGTGCAGAACCAAGAAAATCTATAAAAAGATCAGATTGAAATTCCTATGAAAAGGTTACAAACATAAAATCTTTCCTTTATATTCAAAATACTGAAATGGCAGTACATGGTTTGTATATTTTAAAGACTAAAATCTACTGTTGGCTTTTACTTGCAAAGTCATGCATTAACTGTTTTCATATCAAACTTTTTGATGCCTGTAAAAAAGAAAAAAAAAGTCTTATAGTAAAACATAAAATAAACTTATAAATGGAAATACACAGATACATAAAAGCCTAATCTAATATATATTTCAAGCATTATATAGAGCTTAAAAGGAACTAACATAACTGAGCTATAAATTACAGGATCTTTCTTCACTTACCTGTAGCATTTGATTTCCAGTACCATCCCTCAACCTGTAAGGTCTAATAACTCCATCTTCGTTAAAGAACCGAGGAGGTCGTAGACTCTCCACTTCAAAAGTTTCTGTAGCTCTAGAGGAGAAAATACAACTTGATTTTTAAAAGTTATGCAAAAGCTGAAGCACTGAAAATGAAACTACTAAAAAGAACTGTCAGATAAAATGTGAAAACCACATCACGTATCTAGTTGTTTTTTTTAGAACAAATGTAAATTCTCTAGAAAAACATAGAACTATAAATAATCTATTAACAGATATTCTTTGCAACAATAATCAGAGTATTAGCAAATAATGATGTTGCCATGTTATTTCTCAATTTAATATCAAAATTTCTTTTCATAGTCTAGTTCTTCCAGATATGATTCCAGATAAAAAGAACGAAGTGTAGACATTTGCATCTTGCTTCTCACTACACAGGGAAAGTTTGAGTTCTCCATGAAGCAAAGATACCAACTAGAAACTTTGCAAAGTGACATCTTGTTGGGAGTCGGTAGTTCACCCTTGTAGTCCTACTCAAAAAGCTAAGATCTGGAGGTCAAGGTTCGAAGCTAGCTTGGGCAGACAACCTTCTTGGACAGACAAATCTGAGAGATTCATTTTTAATTAGTGAAATCAGAAATGAAGTAGTAGAGAACCAGCCTTGTGTGGAAAAAAAACCAAACCTGAGCCTCAGTACCAGACTATTAAAAAAAAAAAAGAAAAAGGCATTCTTTATCAAATCTAGGAAGTTATTTCTTTTATTAGTCTGTTAATAGTTTATTGGTTATTGTTGTTTTTGAAAATCTTAAGATGACGATGAATTTTAAATAAAGATTTCTTTCCTAGCCATTGTTAGGATCATATAGTTTAGCTCATGCAATCTATTAATGTTAAGAATCACATGTGATAAAAATTGGGACCAATTTATTATAGTTAGTTAATTTTACTATTAGCTAATTATTTTACTTTTTGGGTGTTAAAGTCTGTTTCTTCTAATATTAAGCATATATGCTTCACAAATGATATGACATTAGACTCTTTCATACCAATCATTTCTTTCACTGCATTTATATTCTTACCTAAATTTGGTTCCAGTATTGCTTTCATATAGCTCAGTGAGATTTATCCAATTTATATTTCTATTTTTTGAGGTTAATAACCTCATTCTTTATTTCAATGTCCTTCTAAATAGCTGTTAGTTTTGATTATACTTTCTAAAAATGCCAAAGCACATAGGAAATGTAGCCGGGTACAGACTTACAAGATTTTTAGCTAATTAATTCCAGCATATATGGGTGGAAATCTCTCTGTATATTTAAATTTCCCATGTTCCACAGATGTCTGAGTCTCTCATAAGTATGACCAAACACATCATATTTGTGAAACTAAAGTTACAGATAGAGTAGACATATCCTCTTATCTAAATTCTAAATTATTACAAAAACAGAAACACAATTAAGGAGAGAAGGAATGGAGATGACCTCTTTATAAGAAGATAAAATTGTAAAATGATGAAGATCAGCTGAGTATGAACCAAGGAATATAAAATGACATTCTTTATTTCTCAAAAGAGGATACAGAATGTTATATTTACTAGTTGTATAACTGACAAATAGTATTACAGTAACGCATTCTAAATAAAGGTAATAAAAAGGCTTGCTTTACTGGACAAACAATACCTGGGAATAGCTGCTGGGAAATGAATGACAAATAAGGGAGTACTCTGTAAAGTTGAAATGACAGAATGGCAACAACTTAAAAAGAATCAAAGTGAATTAGGAAATCAAGTGCATCACATGCCATACTACAATGTTCATACTAAGTGCCTAAAGCTAAGCAGTAGGCATATTTCACTGTTCACAGTGTAAACATCCCACATCTCACATCGAAGAGAACACACCTTTTGATTCCCTGAAAGGTACTGCTAGCCATGTCTATGATGCCTCCAGTTGGCCTGGCCACTGCTCCAACTAAACCTTTTCCAACCCCTTTGAAGAAACCAGCTGCTCCTTCTTTCTGAGCTCCTACAAAGAACAAATTATAATAAAATTTCAGATAATTTGATCAAGAGTGAAAACAGAAACAAGTTGTGAAATACAAATCACTCAGAGAAATGATTATAATACTTGCCTTTAATAGGTTTTGTAACAATTCCTGTAATGCCACTTACAAAACCCTGGAGGGAAAGCACAATTAAAAAGTGTATTTTCATAGGAAGCTTAGGAGAACCAAGTTTAGATTAAAAACTGTAGAGTTGTCCCTTTCTACATACTATATATAAAAAAACACATGCCCCAAGTAACATTTTATATGCCACCATCAGTGCTCTTACAGTATCCAAAGACTGGTTTAAGGAATGGTCTATATCTCTTTCCTTATTCACAGAAGATGGATTTAAAATGTTCACAACCTGGTACAAGTGCTTACAGAAACTAAGCCTTTGCCTCCACGAGTGATGCCTTCTCTAAGGCCAGCTGGTTGTTTATTCATAGCTTCTCTTCTCTTCTGCTGGTAGTCTTCATCCATTGTCATAGCTGCTACCCCTTTAGCCATAGCACTGGTGATTTTGGAGGCAGCACCAGCTAATCCACCTAGGAAAAATGACAATATCTTTAGTAAAAGCAAATATGTTCATTTTATTACAATAAAACTTGGCATTCTGGTTCTTACCAACAGCTCCACCAACTAGCGCCTTAAATCCTAGTGCCATTCCCTCCACAAACTCTTCAGGTCCCTGGATGGCCCCCTAAGTCACAAAAAAAAAGTTTTCGTTTATCTTTTCTTTTTCATTTTTTCTTTTTGTCAGTTGTGGGGCTTGAACTCAGGGCATAGGCACTGTCCCTGAGCTCTTTTGCTCAAGGCTAGTACTCTACCACTTTGAGCCACAGCTCCACTTACGTTTATCTTTAAAGATGGGCTTACTGATATATATAAGGAAAGTGGGAATGATGAAAAGAATACAGATGTTCCAGAGGAAGCAATGCCAGTTAAAACTCTCACATTAAAGGAACTCTCTGGGATAATTTCATGACACTGAAAATACCTAAGACATAATGCTGGGAAGAAGTCCCAAACATAGAAAAAAGATACTTCTTGTAAATTATACAATGAAAAGAAAGTAAGGACATTTTTAAGATTTTCTATTATTATTACTGTTACCATTACTACTATTATTGTTTTGGTAGTACTGTAGTTTGAACTCTAGGCCATGAACTTGCTGTACCACTTGAGCCATGCCTTCAGCTCTACTTTTATTTGCTGGCTACTTTGGAGAAGCAGTCTTACAAACGTCTGATGAGGTTGGCTTTTTGAATCACAATCCTCTGGATCTCAGCTTCCAGAGAAGTTAGGAATATAGGCATTTGCATGCAGCTCTGTTTAATTTATTCTTGATAAGTTATAAAAATGAAACAGAATTCTGAATGAGGAAGGAGGTAACAAACAGTAAAAGAAATGTATCCAATGCCTAACGTATGAAACTGTAACTAACCTCTCTGTATACCAGTTTGAAAATAAAAAAATAAAACAATTCTGAAGTTTTGATGAAAAGTTTTAAGAGATGTAGAGTTAGAACACCCATAATTTTTCCATTGGCCATTAAGATTGTTTTGTACAAAGTGAGGTTAAATAGCTATTTTTATAGTTCCACACTTCTATGTGAAAGAAAATTACATAGTGGTCTTCCTTTTATTATAGTCTTAAGTGTAATAACTTATATTCCAAAAGAATACTTAAAATCCAGAACATCTTAACAAAATCAGACCTTTAATTTTAAGAAAAAAAGCAAAAATTTCCTCCTAAGTTTACTCTCTTCTTACTATCATTTGCTACAAATTAGTGTATCATTTTGTGTGTTTCTCAAAATCTATTTATAGCTATGGCTCATGTTAACAACAGAAATGACTTCTCTACTCAAAAGTATTAACATGATATATTACATAATGCAAGTATAAGTACTTTACCTGATAAGGTTCATAAAAAAATGCTTCTACACCTTCTGAAAATTCTCTAATTAAGCCAAAGGGATTTCCCAAAACATCAAGTCCAAGAATGAGTACATACATCTGCTTAATGGCCTAAAAATAAAATATGAACATTAATCCAATTAGATGATTAAACTATTATTCTTATAGATGTATGTGTATGTATATACATATATAAAGTTTTCTAAAGCTAACATCCCACTAATTTAAACATGTAACCCATATTACCCATTCATTTTTCTTACTTTGAAAAAGCAATGGAGGGTTATACATATAGATATAATTTGACACCATACCATACAAAACCCGAGAATATCCTTTTTGTTGTTGTTGGTGGTCGTCGTGGGCTTGAACTCAGGGCCTAGGTGTTGTCCCTGATTTCTTTTTGCTCAGGGCTAGCACTATACCACTTTGAGCCACAGCTCCACTTCCAGTTTTTGAGTGGTTAATTGGAGATGTGAGTCTCACTGGGACTCAACCGCCCAGGTTGGCTTCAAACCATGATCCTGAGATCTCAGCCTCTTGAGTGACTAGGATTATAGGTGTGAGCCATTGGTGCCCAAGTATTATTATACTATTACTTTGTGAGAGCTGTTATTACCACTAGTGGTATTACCAGTAGGTTGGAGGACAAAGATGCCTAGGTTGACAAAGTAGAAATCTTGAGTCTATCTCATAAGATACAGGAAACTTTCTAGAGATAAAAATAAGTCCTCTAAAATAATATATCTGGCTGACTTGACAACTTTATATTAAAAATGTCTTATATCCATCAGTTACTAATAGTTTTCTTTGAACTTATGTTTTAAACTGTTATAAATTACTCAGCTAACATTTTAAGATTTATTTCTAATCTACATTGATCCAGAAAATAAAAAAAACCCTCACTAACCAAAACCAAACAAAAAAACCCCCAAACCCAACAATTGGCTAAAAAACACAAAGGCAAAAAGCAGAAATGTGGTTGAGCTTGTTTGTGTTTTCAATCTGAGAAAACAACAAAAAAAATGTAAAATTTTGGAAACAGTTACTTCCTTGATAAATATAAATTATACATGAACATATATGTAAAGTTTCAATAATTCATATCATCTTGTCTCTTTGTAAGATAATCTTAGACAAACCTGCTTTGAATAGTGCCTTACTACTTCAGATTTTAGTTCAGATGTTGTATGAAACTGATAGTTGAGTTCAAAAAAGGCAAGCCTGGGGGGGGGAAAAAAGGTATGTGTGCATTATACATTTACCTTACATACCAACACATAAACATAAACACACACACAAACACACAAATGGATGTATACATATAGAGGGAAAAAGGGAAAGAGAAAGAATGATTTTAATATTGATGAATGGTTTTATTTTCTTAATTTTTCTCTACATCTAAGTACATTTTCCTATGTAACTACATAGTCTAGTTAAGAATCTAATAAAATAATATGTAACTTTTCTTCTGAAAAGTCACTAATGTACATAAGTTTACACATACTTCAGGGGATTTAGAGATGTATGGACCCCAATCACTGACCACTAGAATTATTTCCCAACTCTGCACTATCATGAACCACACAGAAAATAAGTAATGAGATAAATGGAAGAAGCTACTTAGGAATGGTTAGGGTTCCATTTCTGCAGGTCCTGTCCAAAGTTGAGGAATCAAAGTCATCTAACTTCTAAATCTTTTCACAGGATACACCTGATGTACTAATTGGGAAGGTCAATGCTTCTTGGTGCTGAATATGAGTGAACAAGATTATAAATTTCACTCATCTGGTGTTATCAAATCTTTATTATTCTACTTGAATGTTAATTATTACTGTTATTAATGTTCACTAATGTTCTTAATAATCAGATATGCTAACTAAAGATATCTTTCCTTATTATTTGTCTGTCCAGCTGGCTGGCCTCACAGTTGCTATGTCAGACACTTTACTGCTTAGACTCACACCTAGACATTATTCTCTGGTTATTTTTGATATAGGCAGGTTCATCAGTTTACATATCTGAATATTAAACATACTTAAAAACAACATCCTGAACATCTGTAAGGGTGGCACCAATACTCTTCAGCAAAAGATTTAAGGAATGAACTGGAATTAGTCCTCCACGTTGTTCTGAATCTTTAGTTTCTTCTCTACCAGAACTCAGTGAAACACTTAAATGCAACTAAAGAAACAAAGATAAATACTTTAAGTTTCTTCATATTGACAAATTCAAGTTAGAAATCAGTTTCATTTTAGGCTCACCACACCATAAAGATTTCAAAGTTACCTCAATTATGCCAAAAATTAGTAACTAAAAAGTTAAGATTAATTTAAAATGCATTGTAGTTTAAAACTTAACTTCAACAACTTATATTTAGTTCAGTCCTTTTTTGTTTTTTTTTTTTTTTTTGAAACAGGATGTCACTATGTATACACCAAACCTGGTTTCAATCTTACCTTGTTGGTAAACCTTGTAAAATATTTATTTTATGTATTTGCTAATAACATTAAAAACCTACAAGTTGAGGGCTGGGGATATGGCCTAGTGGCAAGAGAGCTTGCCTCATATACATGAGGCCCTGGGTTCGATTCCCCAGCACCACATATACAGAAAACAGCTAGAAGTGGCACTGTGGCTCAAGTGGCAGAGTGCTAGCCTTGAGCAAAAGGAAACCAGGGACAGTGCTCAGGCCCTGAGTCCAAGGCCCAGGACTGGCCAAAAAACAAAAAACAAAAACAAAAAACCTACAAGTTGAAACTACTGAAAATAAGGATTCCATTCCATTTTGTATGATGAAGCCAGTTAGAAACCATTTTAGTGGTACACTGTCCACCTACCCTGTGTATGTAATTATGTAAAATTTTCTTCAAGCATTCTATAAGTAACATAGAAATTGTGGTAAAGTCTTAAATTTCATTCATTAATTCTTAAATCAAGTCCATTTAATTCAAATCTAATCATGTATAAACATGGTACATGAAATATTGAAAACTGTTATAGCTTAACAGAAAATTAAGGTAAAATGTTAGATCAAAACAAACATAAAAACTGACTTCATGGTTCTCATTGGTAAAAATTATTTCAAGGAAAAAATTTGAGGACTATTCCTTCGTTATTTGTATTTGTAATAGTAAAGTTACAAATGTTTCTACAGTATTGTAGAACATAATATAAGAGATAAAATCGATTTGTTACTATGAGACAAAAAATAACATATTTCCCCTACCTTTATAGGCGATATATGAAAATATTCATAGAGACTGACTTGAGATTGATCTACCATTGAGGCAGTTTCATATTCTTCTTTAAAACCCTCTATATCTTTATGAAAAAGATCAACCTATGAAAGAAACAAAATATTGGTAACTGAAAGAATGTTTACTTGACTACTTAAAACCAGTAGCTCACACACTTCAAAAAAAAACAATCCTCAATGATGTCAAGAGTCAATATTGTTCATCATTCAAAGTTACTGCTTCATAAGAGAAACTAACAATTTTACTGATAGGGAAGCTTTTTCTGCCACTCACAAACTGAGAAGTTATCTTGTTTCTATTAAATGACAACTTTTTCTTCATGTATCTATAAATCTTACTTCAAAAGGCCAATAATCTATTTTATCAAATACTTGTAAAACTGTTAGCATACAGAGTAACACAAGAGGGGTTCATTATGATAATTCCATAAATGCTTACAGTGTACTTTAAACAAGTTTACTCCTTTACTCTTTTTGTCAGTCATGGGACTTGAACCCAAGGCCTAGGTGCTGTCCCTGCACTTTTTCACTCAAGTCTAATGCTCTACCACTTTGAGCCACAGTGCCACTTCCAAGTTTACTCCCCTATTATATTCTTAACCCATGTGTATGTATAAATGTGTGTGTGAGAGAGAGAGACAGAGACAAGAGACAAGAGACAGAGACAAGAGACAGAGACAGAGACAGACATGTAGCTGAACTGTGCACAACTACTTAGCATTTTGAAGTAACTTCCTTAAAAAGAGAAAGTGAAGATAATTTTCCAAGGAGTGGCTAAAAGTTTTGAAAATCATTAGTTTCTCTTCCAAAAATTCACAGATCTAAGTCCCTTCCATGTTTTGAGAAATGGTCCATGAACTTCAATTTATAAATTTATAGAGAACATGCAATCAAAACACAGAGGAAGAATTATGAATACAGAATCCAAGAGAAATGTGGGAGTACACTTTAGTGGAAGCAAGTAACACAAGAATAAAGCAAACGAAGCAAACAACTCAAGATCACTATATAATAATGCCAAACAAAATGTATTCTAGAACAAAACTATAGAAAGGGATATTTAATAGTAATAAAAAGGTTAATTTATCCAGATCGAACAGCTCTGAACACATATGTCCCTAAAAACACAATAATAAAATGTACATGGCAACCACTGACAGAAATGAAGGAATACATGAAAACCTTAAAGATACTTAAATCAACATTGAGAACTAACTGCAGATTACGTATCAACACACAGAAACAAACTGTATATTATATTATATATATATACTAGCAGGGAGCAATAATAATACTGATAATACTGTTAAAATAATAAAATGCCTGGAAATGAATTTAATGAAAGAATTATAAAACCTATACTCTGAAAATTATTAATACTATTTAAAGAAATTAAAGATCCTATATTAGGGTAAACATGTCATGTTCAAAGATCAGAAAAATACTGTTAATAATGTACTGGTCTAAAGATTCAATACTGGGGCTGGGAATATGGCCTAGTGGCAAGAGTGCTTGCCTCCTACACATGAAGCTCTTGGATTGATTCCCCAGCACCACATATATGGAAAATGGCCAGAAGGGGCGCTGTGGCTCAGGTGGCAGAGTGCTAGCCTTGAGAGGGAAGAAGCCAGGGATGGTGCTCAGGCCCTGAGTCCAAGGCCCAGGACTGCCCCCCCCCAAAAAAAAAAAAAAGATTCAATATTATTGCTTATCAAAAACCCACCTGAATTCTTTAAAAAAAATTGACAAGCTGATTTTAAAATTCACATGTAAGTGTAAGGCCAAAAAAATGTTGAAAAAGAGGAAGTAGGAAGATTTATTATTCTGAATTACAAAACTTACTACAAAGCAGATTATTAAGATAGTATGTTTCTAACACAAGGTAGACAGATCATTGGGAAATTCTGTCTAGTCAACCAATTTTCCATAAAAGTGGCAAAACTATTCAATAGAAGAGCAATAACTTTTGTAATAAATGGTGCCAGAACAAGTGGAAATTCACTTGCATAAGAGTAGTTGGGACTCTTATCTCATACCATATACAAAAATAAACTAGGATAAAATGAAGATCAAAGACCAGATTCTAAGGGCTAAAACTTCAGAAGTCTTAGATCAAAAGACTGAATATTCATGACCTTGGAGTTGGCAAAGGATTCCTAGAAATAACAACAAAAGCAAAAGCAACAAATAAAATAAAAAATAATAGCCAGGTCCTAGGAGCTCATGCCTGTATGTCTTTCTACTTGGAACACGGCTGAAGCTGGTAGGATTGGGGCTTAAGGCCAATCTTGGCAGAAAAACTCATGAGATCGCCTTCTCAACAAAGACCTGAAAACAAGTGGCATGTGCCTGTTGTTATACCTTATACATGTACTAAGAAAAGAAGTGAGACCCTATACCAAAAACACCCAGCAAAAATCAGGGATAGAGACCTGATTTTATGGTAGAGCCTCTGCCTAGGTTCAAACTATAGTCCCACCAAAACAATTAATAGTTTGGAACACATTAACATAAAAAACATTTGTGCTTCAAAAGACAAAATCAAGAAAGTGAAACGTGACATAGAAGACAGGAAAATAATTGAAGATCATATATTTGATAAGAAGAGGCTTCTGTCAAAAATACAAAAATAATTTTGTAATTCCATAAGAATAACCTATTAGTAGGCAAGGATCTGAATGGACATGAAAGATATATAAATGGTAAATGAACACATCAAATAATGTTTAGTATCATTAGTCTTCAAAACCAAATGAGAAACCATTCCACATCCACTAGAACCGAAAAACCTACACAGGCAGAAAGTGTATTAGTGGCTATACAGATCTAAGATACTTGCTTTGGGGATGAGGAAAATGCTTTGTAATCAGATGGTCATGATGGGTGCACAATTTTTCAATGTATCAAAAACTAATACATGTTAAATGAATGAAATACAGGCTTTTAGAACTACACTTCAATTAACTGTTAGAAAGCAAAAAATGTTTGTCTTTATAAAGTTTGATAAGACTTTTTTGTAGTGTTTCTTACTCTTCCCATCAAATGCTGTTACTGTAAATCTTACCTCTGTTGTTTCTGTTTCTTCAGCTTCTGTCATAAGGTCAGCTAAAGCATAGACAAAGCCAAGATCTAACCTGAGATCCATTTCTTGAATCAATACTTTGAAATACCTAAATTACAAAGTAGAAAACTATTTAAAAATCACAAACCTTATAAAAGGAAATTAGCTGAGAAAAAATATTAGCTAAACATTAGAAATTTGAATTACATGATTAGCTTTGCTTATAATACCAACCAACTAAAATATGAAAATAGCTATAGAGAGAAAATTGATGAATACAGTAGTACAGATTATAGCTCATTATATATTAATGAGTAAATTATAGAAATATAGCAAAAACCACTTTAGCAAAAATTTTAGACAAGTAAATCCTAAGAGTCTGTTTACAGCTTGAAACAATTTTTACAATATTAGAAAAATAAAACTAAAAAGCTTAATGCCAACTAGCAAAATTGAAGGGAGGCTTGGGTTGGGAGCCATGGGGGAGAATGATGAAAGAAGCGCCATCAATCAAGATACACTGTACTTATAAAATCATTTACTAATGATAACCCCTTTGTACAACTATTTAAAGATATTAAAAATGCAATTATAAAGAGCTTAATGGTTAAGTACATATATACCATAACTCTGTATTAGAAAAATCAAGGGAAAAGAGTTTACTCATCACAGTGATAGGGTCAGGAATGAGACAGGAGCACCATACAGATGGATGTTGCTATAACACTGTAATTCTTAGAATGAGCAATGAAGTAATATGCAATACTTTTTATTGGTTTCTAAAACAACATATGATCATTACAATTAACTCAAAGAAGAAAATTAACACGTGAAAAAGAAATAAAGATATATTCATTCCAGAGCCTTCTAAGAATATAAAATAATTAACAGATGCTTATTTTTATGATTTAACAATTCACAGTTAAATCTTCAACTTAATCTCAAGTTTATTTTAAGAAGTGCAAATAATTCACATAAATATTTTAAATGAACACAGAAGAAATGTCTGAAGACACTTACTTAATTCGTGATATCTGGGAATGTCCTGCAGATCTCATAACAATACTGACATCTGTAAAGGGCTTTGGTGCTGTACAGGTTATAAGTATGAGTACTTTCATGAAGCTTTAAACCAATTTAGACATTTTCTTTCAATTTAAAATACATTAAAATGAAAAATTAAATCATTTACTAAATCATGCATATCAATTAAAACGAACATTTGTAAAGTCCATTACAATCTCAACTTCAGACTCCAGAAATGTCTTTTTAATAATGTACTATCATTTTAATAACTAACTCTAAAACTAAATGATTTTAAACTAAGTATCCATTAGAAACATTCAGCAAACTGAAAATACATTCTGGAGACTTAACAAGGTAGAGGGCCTGCAGCATGTGACTAAAAAGCTTGTAAGCAAATTATAAAAAGCACCAGTATTGACAGAAAATAAAATTATGAAAAGAACTCCCTAGTGTAGAGCTCATGGTGTAGGTTTCTGGATGAAAAACACAGAGGCAAGGAAGTGAAACTCAGTGGTAGAGGCAACCAAAAGAAAACGGAAGGAAGAGGGACAAACGAGAGAAGATCATAGAAAAATTAAGAAAATGGTGGAGAACACAGACATTTTCCTACAAGAATTCTGAATTTGAAGTTCTTCCTTTTTTACTCCAAGGTCCTAATAGTTTTAAGTTAGAGGTTTCTACATAATATGGTTTTAAAACTAGTATTTCTAAAACTTTATATATTTCCAATTAATATTTTCTTTAGTATTCATATGAAGTTTTGCACTTGAGTACTTCTTGACCCCTTTCAAAAAGTAGTTTAATATTCCAATGATCCTATGGAAACTAAATATGAGGATGTCTTAATTTTTTACTTTTTTTTGTAAAATAAGCCAAAAAGCTAAAATAATTGTTTTGATAGTATGTAATCTAGAAATAAAAACAAACCTGAATCCATGGTGACAGACTTTGGAGGCTTAATAGGATAAAACACAAATGGAAAAATAGCACCATGAATCTGATTTTGGATCTAAGGAAATAGAAACAAAAAAAGAAAAAAGAAACTGGTCAGTGTATCACTCATATAGCCTAACTAGAAAAACAGGATTTAATAAGTAGAGGGAATCAAAATGTCTAGTCTAACAATGAAATAGAAGTAGAAAGTAAACAATATTTACTTAAAAATCCTTTCCCAACTTCTCAGTGTATTTTACACATATTGGCTTCCATATTGCCTTTTCCTTTGGACTCTACTACACTACAATGTAAGACATAAGACTACCTCTGTTTCTTATGTTTGCCTGTGTTTTCCAAAAGACTCACCTGTATTCTATAAATCTGAATTCTAAATGATGACTGATGGGCAGATGTGCAATATTCCACTTTTAATGCTGGAAGATAATTCCTTCGTAGAGCTATTAAATTTGGATGCAGAATTTTCATGTTATTACCATTAGGTGTTAAACGAACCTGCAAAATATGTACCCCAACAAAAAATTAACATAGAATTTTCCATAATTGATTATGTTAAAAATTTACACCAAAAATCTTTTAGGAAAATATTATTTAAATAGGTTAAATATCTTACATGGTTTATATTTAGATCTTATGACTAATAGCTGTAGAGTTAATGGCTATTCATATGATCCTAATAGGTTGGCTGTATCCTTTTTTATACGAATTAAAATTTTAGAACTAGGGAAGGGAAAGGGAATACCAAAATCAAGAGACAAAGGACAAAAAGACAAACCATTCCAAAAGCAATACTTGAAAAATCATTTGGTATAAACCAACTGTACAACTAACTCATGGGGTGGAAAGGGGAAGGGGGTGGGGGGCAGGGGAAAAATGAGGGAGGAGGTAACCAGTTGAACAAGAAATGTACTCACTGCCTTACATATGAAACTGTAACCCCTCTGTACTTCACTTTGACAATAAAGGAAAAAAAATACTACAAATAAAAATAAAGCAATAAAAATTTTAAATTAAATAAATATCTTTGGGGTCCTATTAACTGAACAATTAACAACTAGTATCATAACAGGGAGTTTAGTTTATTACATAGTACCACCTCTTTCGCATATTTTACACGACGTATATGCAACAACTACATTCAAATTGTTCCATAAAAAAGCTAAATTTTCTCTTAAAATTCATTAGTAATTCAGATTCCAATATAAAAGTGAAAATTTTATGTAATAGCACTAAAAAATTTACCGAAACATGTGTTTCCAACTCAATAATCTTATCTTCTGCAGGCGAAGTTTCAGTATATTCCTTAAATTCTTTTTCCAACTTCTCATTGTGCTTTACACTCATTGGTTTCCACCTTGATTTTTTCTTGGGTTTTGTCTCCCAAACCACATCAGAACTTTTAGAGAAAAACAAAACCCATAGTACTAATTTATAATAATTTTCAGTTTAGTTTTCTAATGTGTAAAATTTAAAACTCTCAGTAAAATTTTGTAATAGCCTCAGTTATAAGCAAGAACGTTAAAAGTTTAAAAAATACAAATTCAATCAACTAACAGTTATTTAGTTCTTACTCGGGTAGTATTCTAGGTGTTAGAGAAACATTAAGGAATATCTCTGTAGGTCTTCATTTTGGCTAGCGAAAGACAAACAATAATAGTAATCATGAGTTAGTTAATTCTAATATTCAAGAATTGATGGTGCCTTTGGAAGAAGGAAGTGTAGGTATGGAAACTGGGGTGTGAATCTTGAGATATGCGAAGAAGAGCTGCAGTATTAAAATGGAATCATCAATGGGGCCTCATGGAGAAGGCAGCACATCAGCAACACTGAAAGACTTATCTAGAAGACAAGGGGGTAGGAACATTTCAGGGAATGATCCACTTTTGGCAAAGACCCCATAGCAACAGCAAATTTGTAATGTGTGAAGATTAAGGAGATCATCATGGAAATTGCATTAAGATGTTAAATAACGCAAAGCCTTGTAGGACATTATAAAGTCTTTGAGTGTCATTCTGAGGTAAGGAACAACTGAAAGGTTGTAAGGTTGGCAACATGATATGACTTCTACTCTGTTAAGGCTACATTATAAGCTGGGCACTGGTGCCTCACCCTTACAATCCTAGTCAGGAGGCTGAAATATAAGAATCACAGTTTGAAACCATCCTGGGCAGTAAAATCCATGAGATTCCTATCTCAATTAACCAACAAAAAGCTGGAAGTGGAAATATGACTCAAGTGGTAGAATGTTAGCCTTGAGTGAAAAAAGCTAAAGGATAGCAGCATTCAGGATTAAATTCAAGTCTTGGTACTGTTACAATTACATATATATTATATGTAATATATACATGTACACACATACACACTGGGGAGGGGAGAAAATCAGGGGTCAAGGTATTGATAGGTAAATTTGTTAGGCACTTAACCAGCTGAGAAATGGTGATGGCTCTAAGGTAGTAATAGTGAATTGATAAAAAGTGATCAGACCCTATTTTGAAGCACATTTTGAAGTGGCACAGATATCTAGATTTCAGGTGCAAAATGAAAGAATCAAAGATGACTCCAAAGTCTTTGGTCTAAGCACCTAAGAAGGGCTTAGTCAATAATAATTGCGATGAGAAAGCAGACTTTGGTAGGAGGAATTACAAGTTTAGTGTTATATAAGAAGTCTCTTAGATAATGAAGTAAATTAGAGAGTGAAGTAAAACTAGAGTTTAGAAGGTAGAACTAACCAAAGGAGGGGGAGAGGAGAAGGAAGGGAAATAAAGAGGAAAGGAAGGCAAAGACAGATAAAGACACAGATACAAACACATGCAGAGCCAGAGAGAGAGACAGGAGGGAGAAACTAGGGCATACATATAGCATTTGAAATCATGAAAAATCAAATGGACAAAAGGACCAAGGTTGAAGAGTATCAGAGTACCTGATATAAAAAAAAAAAATTGAGAGCAGAGAGCAGACAGGGAACCAATGAATGAGTCTGACAGTGTTGAGAATAGAAAGAAAAGCCAAGACGGTGAGTTATCCTGAAAATGAAGTCAAGTAATGGAAGGATCTGTATTAAATGTAAGGAAGTGTGGACTGATAATTCTACACTGGATCTGGTATTACAGAGGTTATGTTGTTAATCCTGAGAACTACAATTGCATGGTGTGTTGAAGATCCTATTTGGAGTGGTTAAGTAAAAAATTGTGTGAAAAAGTATTGGAGATAATATACTAAACTCTGAAATAGGTAACACTTTTGTGAGTCTAAGAAGGGAAACAAACAATTTGGTATAAATGTATCCAATGCCTAACGTATGAAACTGTAACCTCTCTGTACATCAGTTTGATAATAAAAATTTGAAAAAAAAAAAGAATTTGGTGTAGACAGAGTGAAAGCAGACTCAGGAAAATTTAAGTTGAGAGAGGTAGTACTTAATGTAACAATCCCATTCAGAACCAGAAGTTGCAGAAAAGCCAGGACTAGTTATGTCCCAAAGTAGGTATAAGTGAATGAAATAAATTAAGTAGAAAATTAAGTTTACTCAGGAGCACCTAATTTAGTTAAGCATATTTTTACACTGTCTACTTTCACACTGTCTTTCATTCACCTTTACCTATCAGTGGCAGCTGGTAGAACATTTAGGTTATGCATGCCGGTAGATAGGAAGCTGTGATTTTGGAGGGTGGGAAGTGTTTTTGGAGGTTCATTTTTAAGATGTCAATTTTCTCAGTAAATTTGGGATGCAATTTTCTCAGTAAAGTGGGGATGCAAAGTAGTAAGCTGAGAGAGAACGGGTGTTTGAAGAGAGACAAAGTATAAAACAGGAATACAGAGAGACTATAAATGGAAAATATGCAATTGTGCTGAAATTAAAATGCTAATAGATCTAACTACAGAATGTCTATAATTCTAAAGTTTGCTTATTATTTATATGTTTGATCATTCAATATATCTTCCTGTGGTGTACCTGCACTATCTCTGTATCTTATCTGAGTACAATGGAAACTGTGTATACTGGTATTAGAACTAGGAAACTGAAAGGGAATACCAAAACTGAGAGACACAAGGTAAAAAAGACAAACGACTACAAAAGCAATACTTGTAAAACTGTTTGGTGTAAATGAACTGAACAACTCATGGGGGGAAGGAAAAGGGGGAGGGGGAGGGGGGAATGAGGGAGGAGGTAACAAACAGTACAAGAAATGTATCCAATGCCTAACGTATGAAACTAACCTCTCTGTACATCAGTTTGACAATAAAAATTAAAAAAAACAAAACAAAAAAACCTATATGCTGTAAACCAACTGTACATCTCATGGGGAAGGGGAGAGGGAAATGAGGAGTGGGGAAGGTGGGAGAAAAATGAGGAGGTAACAAATTTGATAAGAAATGTACTCACTGCCTTATGTATGAAACTGTAACCCCTCTGTACATTACTTCACAATAAATAAATCAATTTTTTAAAAAAGAAAAACAAATGTTAAAAAAAATTGTGATGGTACCAGGACTTGAACTCATAGCCTTGGGCTCTCACTTGGTTTTCTTAGTCCTGACTAGCTCTCTACAACTTGATCCATGCTTTTGGTATGACATTGTGCGGATTCATTGGAAAGTCGTTGGCCAGGCTAACTGTGAATTTGGATCTTATAGGTCTCAGCCTTCAGAGCAGCAAGGATTACAGGAGTGAGCCAATGGTACCTGGTTTATTCTTAATAAATTAATATTCACTTAATGTAGAGTTAGATAAATAGGGGCATGGCTCAAATGGTAAAGCACCTGCCTAGGAAGCAGAACTCTCTAATTTCAAATAGAACTAACTGTCTAATCACTCCCACCAAAAAAGAAAAGGTAGAGGCCTTATATTATTCATATTTGCAAAAACATCATTTAACATAGAAGATATCAGACAACAGATTTAAGTCTTAAAATCCATGCAGTGCTAGAGAGTGAGTTCAGGGCCTCAGGAATTCCAGACAAGTACTCTACTTTTTGAGTTATGCCTCTTTTGTTTTTTAAATTTATGTTCTTGTATTTGGGATAAGGTATTTCTACTTTTGCCCAGCTGACCTCAAACTCTGAACCTCCTGCTTTTACCTCTGGAGTATCTGAGATTTTAGGCTTGTGCTACTGTCATCCAGGTGACCCATTTACTAAAACAATAACTGAAATTTGAAGGTTAAAATCAATGCTTTCAAATAAAAATTTAACATTCTTTTTGAAATGGCATTTGTGCCCCTCAGTAAGAGGTCAGTAACATTTAATTTACATAGAAATTTAATTCATATCATATGCCTTTCATATACATTTGGGAGTTTAAGCCAAGTAAGTGATTAAAACTATATTATTTTAACTATATATATTAGAATAAATGCCCTTCACATTAGGCCTAATACATACTATCTCTTCTCTATTGTCAAATAAAATGTATATTATGTATACTATGAATAGGAAAAATAAGAGCATAAGGGAGAAATAAAGAGCCTCACTGATGACATCTCACATGGTTAACAATCTAATTACATTAGAACTTAAGGTAAAAGTTAACAATCATTGTCTTTAACCTACCAACAACTATTTATGGAACATCTACATTATTATATCCTACACCGTAATGGTGAAATACAAACATATTTTATGATATGGTAAATAAAACATTTCTTCTGAGTTAATAAATATAACTTTTGGAGCACTTACATGATTAAAAACACAAAGGACTTATAAATCTGGTATTTTTCATAGTTTTACGGGAAAACGGAAAAAAAAACCCAACTGAACAAACATGCCTAAATAATTTTACATTTGTAACAATAATTTCTTATGGTAAGAACTAATTAAATGTAACTAAAATTATTATGCCTAACCTTGTAATGCCTATATAGGCTACTTCTTGCTTTGTGTAATTGTTGACAAGAGATATTCCAACATCTTGTAATGCCAACACAATTTCTTGTTCTGCTAACTCTGCTTTCTCACTTTCATAGGTTGCTTTAAAGACCTTTGGATCTTCAGTGAATAAAATAATGCGTTGCAAGCCTTCAAAGAATGAAACTAAATAAATGGTCTTTTCTCCCGAAATAATAGGTGTCATCATATCCTAAAAGAAAAGCACAAAAAAATGTTTAGCGTTTGGTTTCAGCAAACAATAGGTTGAGATTATAAAATAAGAAAATTTATAGGATCTAGTTCATAGGCCTGGGTTGGCAAAGTAAATGAATTAATATTCAGTTAATACTGAGATAAAGTAATCATTGTTAGTTGCTTGATAGGGTCAATGATAACCAATGGAGTTAATAATGTACAATACTTGGAAATTTTCCTTACTGAAATCACATGTCAGCTACTGCCACCATTATTCTAAAGTTATCAACCAGGATGACAGGTCAATTGTTTGCTCTTACTTTAGCACCTTAACGAAATCTAACTCGTTTTCCTTTGTAGGCTGATCAAAAAGTATTATTTCCTTGATTTCACCCTATGTCTACAGACATGTAGTAAGTGTTAAAAGTTATTTCATATTCCCTTTGATGTAAATATTTCCTTTGACAGCTGAATAAGAAGGATAAACATATCTTACATCTCAGTTTAAGGCTTTATTAAGAACTGATGTTCATACCACAGGGTTAATTATGTAGGGAACTCTATATAAACATATCATGGTTTTAAGCTCAACGAAAAGGTAATTGTAGTACATTCTAGTAATAGCCAAGAATTTCTAGTGAATACAGTAATAGAAAACTTTATAATACAATCAATATATAACCCACAGAAATTAAACATTGGTGTTTCAATAAATTTACTATCTAGGAATCATAGCATTGCTTTTTGAAATTTTTATTGACAAGTGTTGTGTAAAGGGGGTACAGTTACATAATAAGGCAGTGAATACATTTCTTGTTATAACTTACACTTTCTTTTCTTTCCCTTCCCTAGATCAGGTAGGCATATAAACAATATCCAGTGTACCAAAATTATATACAGTAACCATGTAGGGTACGCCACAGGAAATTCACCTATAATTTTAAAGATAATGTCTGTCAACAGTAGAATCCTCCTGTGTCCTTCTGTTGGAGTTGTTTTTGCTTATCCTCATCTTATATGATCATGTGTACATAGCTGTTTAGCTATTGTGATCCACTGACAGGTTTATTCTAGCCCTTTTAATGTTTAGTAGTTGTTTGGTTTTAGATACATAATGTAAAGTCACTGACCCAAACATGTGGGAATACCATTTGAAAAGAAGTTTGTTGTTTTGCAGACCTGGTCTCTACTGTACTCCTCCCCAACTAACAGTCATGTATCAAGGAAACCATGCCCCTTTGTTCTCTAGGCTTGTCTCAACATTATTTGTTCAAGTTCTGACCATTTCCTTGAGAATACCAATATTTTACCATTTCTAATTGCTATGTTGTATTCCATTGTGTACAGGTAACACATTTTTTGAATCCATTCATCTGTAGTAGGGCATCTGGGTTGTTTCCATATTTTGGCAACAGACAAAGGCTTAATATCCATCATCTACAGACTACTCAAAAAACTATTGCCCCATTCGTAAGGAAATGGAAGGACTTGGAAAAAATTATACTAAGTGAAATGAGCCAGACCCAAAGAAACATGGACTCTATGTTCTCTCTCATAGAGAATAATTAGCACAGGTTTAGGCAAGTCACAGCAGAGGATCACAAGAGCCCAATAGCTATACCCTTATGAACACATAAGATGATGCTAAGTGAAATGACCTCCAGGTTATGGAAACAATGGTTATATCACTGTTGTAACTACTTTCAACGTGATATATGTAACTGTAGCTTCTATTATTGATGATCTTCTTGTATCCCCTTCCTGTGGTTGTACCTGCACTATCTCTGTATCTTATCTAAGTACATTGGAAACCATGTATACTGGTATTAGAACTAGGAAACTGAAAGGGAATACTAAAATCGAGAGACACAGGGTAAAAAAGACAAACGACTACAAAAGCAATACTTGTAAAACTGTTTGGTGTAAATGAACTAAACAACTCTTGGGGGGGAAAGGGAAAGGGGAAGGGAGAGGAAGGAATGAGGGAGGAGGTAACAAACAGTAAAAGAAATGTATCCAATGCCTAACATATGAAACTGTAACCTCTCTGTACATCAGTTTGAAAATTAAAAAAAAAAAACAAAAAAAACTAACCCCCCTCCAAACCCAGTAAACCAGTTATTAAATGGGCAAAGGAGCTCAAGAGAGACTTGACCGGAGAAGAGATAAAAGTGGTAAAGAAACATATGAGGAAATGTTCAACATCCCTGGCAGTAAAGGAAATGCAAATAAAAACAACCCTGAGATACCACCGCACTCCAGTTAGAATGGCCTATACTCTGAACTCAGGCAACAACAAATGCTGGAGGGGATGCGGGGAAAGAGGAACCATTCTCCACTGTTGGTGGGAGTGCAAATTAGTACAACCACTTTGGAGAACAATATGGAGGTTCCTCAAAAAGCTCAGCATAGACATACCCTATGACCCAGCCATACCAATCTTAGGCATCTATCCTGAACAACAGGTCTCAAGATATAAAGACATTTGCACATCCATGTTTATTGCTACGCTGGTGAAGATCCTTTCCCATATGGCTGTCTGTCTTTCTAGTGTAGTGGCTACGTCTTTAGCTGTGCAGAAACCTTTTATTTTGTAATAGTCCCACTTGTTGAGTCTCTCCCCTATCTGTTGTGCCCCTGGGACTACGTTCAGGAAGTTCCTACCTGTGCCTCTAAGTTCTAGTGTCTCTCCTACTCTGTCCTTCAGTAGTTTCAAGGTTTCAGGTCTGACGTTGAGGTCCTTAATCCATTTTGAGTTGATCTTGGTACATGGTGATAGGCAAGTGTCCACTTTGAGTTTTCTACATGTGGCTGCACAGTTTTCCCAGCACCAGTAGTTGAAGAGATTATGTTTTTTCCATTGTATGTCTTTAGCTCCTTTGTCGAAAGTCAGCTGACTGTAAGAATGCGGCTTTATTTCTGGGTCTTCTATCCTATTCCATTGGTCTTCGGGTCTGTTTTTATGGCAGTACCAGGCTGTTTTTGTTATGATGGCTCTATAATAGAGCTTGTAGTCGGGTATTGTGATTCCTCCTGCGCTGCTTCCTTTGCCTAGGTTTGCTTTGGCTATTCTACGTCTTTTGCTGTTCCGTATGAATTTATGGGTTGTTTTCTCTATTTCAGTGAAGATTGTAGCTGGGATCTTAATGGGGATTGCACTGAATTTGTGTGTGTGTGTGTGTGTGTGTGTGTGTTTTCTTTGCCAGTCCTGGGCCTTGGACTCTGGGCCTAAACACTGTTCCTGACTTCTTTTTGCTCAAGGCTAGCACTCTGCCACTTGAGCCACAGTGCCACTTCTGGCCATTTTCTATATATATGGTGCTGGGGAATCGAACCCAGGGCTTCATGTATACGAGGCAAGCACTCTTGCCACTAGGCCATATTCCCAGCCCCTGCACTGAATTTGTATAACATTTTGGGCAATATGGCCATTTTCACTATATTGATTCTGCCTACCCATGAACATGGGAGGTCTTTCCATCTCCTAGTGTTCTCTTTGATTTACCTTTTTAGATTTTTATAGTTCTCATTAAATAGGTCATTAACGTCTTTAATTAGGTTAATCCCTAGTTAATTTATTCTTTTTTTAGCTATTGCAAAAGGTATTATTTCCTTTTCTGTTTGTTCATTGCCAGTGTACAGAAAAGCTACTTATTTATGTGGGTTGATTTTGTATCCTGCTACTTTGCCAAAATGGTTTATTAGTTCTAGGAGTTTGGGGACTGAGTTTTTTGGGTCCTTCAGATATAAGATCATGTCATCTGCGAATAGGGATAGTCTGACTTCTTCTTTACCAATGTGGATCCCTTTGATGTCCTCCTCTTGCCTATTGCTATGGCTAGGGATTCAAGCACTATGTTGAATAGAAGTGGGGAGACTGGGCATCCTTGTCTTGTTGCTGAGATTAGGGGAAATGGTTTTAGTTTCTCCCATTTAATATATTAGCAGTTGGTCTGTGGTATATGGCTTTTATTGTTTTAAAGAATGTTCCCTCTCTTCCTGTTCTCTCCAGGGCTTTTAACATGTATGGGTGTTGTATTTTCTCAAAGGCTTTTTGGGCATTGGCTGAGATGATGTGGTTCTTGGTCTTAGCTCTGTTGATGAGGTGAGTTACTTTTATTTATTTGCAGATGTTGAACCATCCTTGTGTCTACTTGGTCATGATGTATAATTTTCTTGATCAGTTTCTGGATCCTGTTAGCTAATATATTCAGGAGCTTTGCATCTGTGTTCATTAGTGATATTGGTCCATAATTCTCTTTTTTTTGTTGGGTCTTTGGTTTGGGGATGAGTATGATATTAGTGTCATAGAATGAGTTTGGGATTTCTCCCTCTGTTTCTATTTCACGAAAGAGTTTGAGGAGTACTGGTATTTAGCTCCTCACTGAAGGTTTTGTAGAATTCATTGGTGAATCCATTCAGGCCTGAGCTTTTCTTTGTTGGGAGGATCTTGATTACCTCCTGTATCTCGCTGTAGGTTATTGGTTTATTTAGTTGATTTATTTCTTCTTGATTCAGTTTGGGCAGTTTATACTTTTCTAAGAATTGATCCATTTCTGTAAAATTTTTGTTCTTTGTTGAGTAAAGGGTTCTGGAATTAGTTCCTTATAACTGTTTGAATATCCTGTGTATTTGTTGCAATTTTTCCTGTGGAGTCCCTGATCTTACAGATATGAGTCTCTTCTCTTTTTTTTTGTAGCATTACTTATAACACAATACTTTCTAAAATAAAATATATAACTACATAAAGTCTAACATCTAGTAATAAATTTTAGAATCATCTTTATGAACTTTAAACTATCACCATTATCTAAATAAGAAAAGTACTAATCAACAAATCAAATAAATAATAATATATTCTGGTTAAATCAATAATTTAAAAAACTCAGTCTGGCCAGTTATAGGTTTCTTAAATACAAAAACAAACAAACACCTTATACATCAGATTCCTTAACAACAACATTGGAAGACAACGAAAAACATGCAATCAATATTCTAAGAGAAACTGACTCTGAACTCGTACTTCTTTACCTGGCGAAAATATCTTTCATTCAAAGAAAGCACTCAAAATAAAGATGTTTTTACATAAAACTTCTAACGTTCACAACATCAAGAGATTGACAATAAATTCTACACAAGGAATTAACCAGTGGTAAAAACCAAGTGATCTAAGAGAAGTCAACTAAAACAGAAATGATATACATGGAATTCAGAGAATGCTACAAACAAGGGAGCAACTTTTCAGATTTTTTAGCTGAATACCCAAAGGACTACCTTTTAGGCACTAGGGTAATTAGAATTCAAGGTCTAAGGAACAGGTTCAAGTCATCTAAAGCCCCTTGTAGGTTTAGGTAATCTGCCTTTATACTAGCTACCTGCAAAAGGTAAAAACTATTTTCTCAAAAGGAGCCTCAGGGCTGGGGATATGGCCTAGTGGCTAGAGTGCCTGCCTTGTATTCATGAGGCCCTGGGTTCAATTCCCCAGTACCACATATACAGAAAATGGCCAGAAGTGGCGCTGTGGCTCAAGTGGCAGAGTGCTAGCCTTGAGCAAAAAGAAGCCAGGGACAGGGCTCAGGCCCTGAGTCCAAGCCCCAGGACTGGCAAAAAAAAAAAAAGGAGCCTCAAACTAATACTATTCTAGTTTTATATTTATTACATGTATAATATATATTATGCAGTATATGCAATATAAATGCAGTATCTACAAAAAAAATCAAGTTAAAGCCCCAAAAAGATTATAGAATACAATTTAGAACAGAAACTGGTAAAACTAAAAACTTATGAATAAATGATATGAAAAGATTAAAAGTATTTCCTGGGGGAAAAAGCAAATTATAAAATTGATAAATTCTTAGGAAAAGCCAGTAATAAAAAGGAGAGCCAGGTGCTGGTGGCTCATGCCTGTAATCCTAGCTACTGAGGAGGCTAAGATCTGAGGATCACAGTTCAGAGCCAGCCTGGGAGGAAAGTCTGTGAGACTCTTATCTCCAATTAACCACCAGAAAACCAGAAGTGGTACTGTGGCTGGAGTGGTAGAGCACTAGCATTGAGCTGAAGAGCTCAGAGACAACACCTAGGGCCCAGAATTCAAGCCCCAAGATTGATCAAAAAGAAAAAAAAATAATAAGGAAAGAAAGTATAAATAAATAATACCAGGAAGGAAAAAAGGGATCACTGTAAATATTAAAAAGATAATGAAGTTGGTTACAAAACATTATCAATTCCAAAAATGTGAAGTTGGCTTAATAATTTATCCACAAAATAAAACAAAGTTCAAAAATCATTTAATAAGTTTCAATAGATAATAAAATGCAAAAATTTCAACAGTCATCCATTCATAGAGAAAAATATTTTAGCAAACAAAATAGTTCTGACTTAATTTGATTTTTTTTTTTTTTTTTGGCCAGTCCTGGGGCTTGGACTCAGGGCCTGAGCACTGTCCCTGGCTTCTGACTTAATTTGATACAAAGTATTTCTTTTAAAAAAGAAAACAAAATATCTAGAGCAAAGATATACTTAATGATAACACTGTCTTCTAATTAAAATGGGAATGACTGCATCATTTTGCTTACTGGAAAGCACAGTGAAGCAATAACCAAGAGGTAAGTAAAAGACCTTGGAACACTGGTCAAGTTAAAATAAATTTTGCAAGCACAGAAAAATGATTTCAGAAGATTGTTTATGTTACTGGGAAATATTTGTCATTTTATCTTCATAGCTTGCCATTCAGAAATAAATTCTTCTTAGTTTACTTAGAAGACACTCAACTGGTCTCTGCAGAAGTGGGATTAACAGAATGATGAGGTAAATGTGCAAATCTTCTGAGCAGAGCTTTACCTCTCATAAAGATAGTGAGATAACATAATATGTAGATTTAATTAAGACTACTCCCAGTTTTTAGTATTTTTGGCTGAGAAAAGGCCTGATAAAATTTATTTTGCACAATGACCACAGGGAAATATTACTATATAACTTTTATATTTCTTTTAAACATAGAAAAGCCTTATTTATGAGTTATATACAATAAATCAGAATGGTTCTATTCCTGTGGAGTAATAACCAGTGCTTTCAGCTCTGTAATTATATTTAACTTCTGGCTGGAATTTGAAAACATGAAAAACACAATAAGGGAAAGTGCAGAAAAGAAGCTCAAATAATACTCTGGCAGTTTTCTTAAAGTGTAGGCACAAAACTGTCTTTAAAATCAGCAAAGCTGAAAAAGAACACCATTAAAAACAGAGGCTGCAGGAGACACTGGAGTAACCATCCTCCTAATAAACACTCACATCCTTTTGTGTTACTTCTCCATGGCTTTTCCCACAACTCCATTTCAGCTTTCTAGAGCCCACTGGGTCAGCCCAAGTATAAAACACTGCTTTTCCAGGAGGAAGGGCATCTTCTATTTCACCGAGAGAACTGAAAAAAAGAACAAAATATACACTGAGCTAACTCCAAAGAGCTAAAGACTATATACATAGTCCAAAATAATATTTTATTAATTCATAGTCTATTGAGATTGCAGTTCTAAGATAAACTGAAAAAGCAGTATCTAGTTTCTCTTTAAGCTGTATAAATCTTTTGCCTTTTACAAAAAACAACAACATTTTCTTAGAAAAGAAAAATATTTCAAGCTGGGTACCAGTAGGTCAGGCCTATAATCTTAGGGTACTCAGGAGGTTGAGATCTGAGGCTTGCCGTTCGAAGCCAGCTTGGGCAGAAAAGTTCTTGTGAGACTCTCATTTCTAGTTAAGCACTAAAAAACTGGAAATGAAGCTGTGGTTCAAAGTGGTAGAGAGTTAGCCTTGAGCAAAAGAGTTCAGGGATGGAGTTAGGCCCTGAGTTCAAGCTCCACGACTGAAAAAAAAAAAATATATATATATATATATATATTTCAAGAGAAATAGCTGACTCATGTGGAAAGTAAAGATCTTCAAGGTTGTGAAGTAACTTTGTTTTTGTTTTAATTTAAATCATGGAAAAACATTCAAATTATTTCTATCAATCTATACTAACTGGTAACCCTTTAGTAAATATCAGGCTTGCTGTGGAAAAAACGAACAAAAAATGCAGGTCAATTTCCACCTCACCCCAGTTAGAATGGCCATCATGAATACAAATAATAACCAACGTTGGTGTGGATGTGTGTGAAAGGGAACCCTAATATACTGTTGGTCTACTAGGAATGCAAACTTGTTCAACCACTCTGGAAAGCTGTATGGAGGTCCTCAAAAAGCTAAACCATACAAATACCCTGTGATCCAGCAACTCCACTTTTGGGCATTTATCCAAAAGATTACAAACCAGGAAACTGAATGCCATCAGCACAATCATGTTCACTGAAGAGCTATTCGCCATAGCCTAGGTATTTAATCAGCTCAGATTCCTCTCAATGGATGAAAGAACCAAAAAAGAAATGTAGTATATATACACAATGGAATTTTATTCATCCATTAGAAAGAATGTTGCATCATTTGTAAGGAAATGAAAGGACCTGGAAAAAAATGTTAAATGAAGTCAGGCCCAGAGAGACAAAAGCTGCATATAGAAGCTCTCTCTCTCTCTCTCTCTGTGTGTGTGTGTGTGTGTGTGTGTGTGTGTGTGTGTGTGTGTGTGTGTGTGTGTGTGTGTGTGTGTATGTATATGTATATACATATATATATATAATGGAGGTATTACTAGAGATAAGACTAGATAAAGAATCAACAGACTTATCCAATTTACTTGAATAGATATGAATGCTGGGCTCCTGAAGTAGGATGGCAGATTAAACAAAAGACTGTAAAAATGGTTCAGCTAAACTATGATGGCTCATGCTTGTAACCTTACTTACTAAGGAGGCTGAAAATCTTGAGGATCAGAGTTTGAAGACATCCTAGGCAGAAGAGTCTATGAGATTCAGTCTCCAAAATAACTTGCAAAAAGGCTGGAGGTACAGTGCCAGCAAAATAAGCAATCACAAACGAGTGTGAGAACCTGAGTTCACATTCCATACTGCCATTCTCCCCCTATCCCTTAAAACACAGTTCAACTAATGACACAGTGCAATGAGGAAGGAGAAATATAGAATGATACAAATGGGTAACAATAATTGACTGAGAGGATAACAAATGAAGGCATAGATTTTCTGGTGCAAAAGAGAAGGTAAAGTGAGAGTCAATGCGGGCATCTTTTGTGATATTTAGAAGGAGATGGAAGACTGAAACCAAATAAAAAGTCACACTGAGATAATATTTTGTGACACTGCATAAATAACTGAAGCTTCCACTGGTCTGGACGAGATTACCAAAGCCTATACAGAATATGACAGAATGAGATTAGAACTAGGGTTATCTCCCTGTAATATCTGACAGTAGGTAAAAGGAGGAATCTATAAGTAAAGAGTTTGGTCAATAACTATGACCCTGCATATATAGGAGTACAAATCAACATAGAAGAGATCTACCTGAAAATCCACTTTTAACAAAGCACAATTCACAATAGCCAAGGTGTTCAAAAGCCGATAAATGGACAAAGATAATGTAGACTGGTATAGAATGTATTGATATAAAAGAATCAGATTATGTCATATGAAGGCAAGTGGATGGAACTAAAGATTATCAGGGTGAATGAAAATGAAGACTGATGAAATTAATGGAAGAAAGAGGAAAAGGAGAGAACATTTGGGGGTCAAGAAGATCAAAGCTAGTATATATACATATACATGTATATATATGAAGATAGCATAATGAAATGCTCTAATGTTTGGTAAGAGGAGAACGGAGAGAAAAAAAGGTATGAACTTTCAAAGTATAGCGTGCCAATCTATGAAAATATTACAATAAAGCCCTTGGTACAATTAATGTACTCTAATAGAGCAACAACCCATCAAATAGCTCTGACTTCAATATTCTTTTTCTTTTTTCTTTTTTTTCCCTGCTTCATATATGGCACCTCTTGCTGTGTGGCAGAAGGGCTGGACAGCTCTGTTCAACCTCTTTTATTATGCCACTGATCCCCTTCCTCAGTATAATTTATTTTATAAACATATATGCTATTTGTACAGTAAAAATACAATTTATACTGTCTAAGTACACAATATATGTTTTTCTTATAATATGGATAATAAAAAGTCTCCAATACATGAGAAAATAATAAGCCAGGAGGAGTTCTAGGCACTTTTGCTAACTTAAACCTGTGATCTGTACTCACTGTTTGCTTAACTTTTGTCTTTTTTTGTGTATCAGCTTGAACTCAGGGCCTGGGTACTGTTCCTGAACTTCTGTGCTCCAGGCTGCCACTCTACTACTTTAAGCCACAACTCCACTTTTGGCTTTATGATGTTTAATTGGAGATGAGAGTCTCATGGACTTTTCTGCCTGGACTCAGGCTCTGAACTCAGATCTCAGCCTCCTGAGCAGCTAGGATTACAAGGAGTGAATCACTGTTTCACCCGGATACTTGATTGAATTTTAATTAAAAATTAAAATTTTGCAGTGGAAGGAAAATATAAATGCACTAATATGAACTTGCTGAAAAATAACCAGTTAGTAAAATAAACACAGACACAATAAACTCAAGACAACATGGAACCATAATGTAGGAACATACATTAGCATGAACTCGTGGCAGTAGGAAGTTATGGCATCAAAGCAAATTGAAACAAAGGGCATTTTGAGTAGTCATAAAAACGATGTAATTGCAGTATTTAAGAAGTAGTCCCTTTCCCCAGATATTTCAGTAAGAAGAGAGAGGGTACCCTGTCTCTTACTTTTTTTTTCTTATTTATTGTCAAAGTGATATACAGAGAGGTTACAGTTTCATACGTTGGGCATTGGATACATTTCTTGTACTGTTTGTTACCTCCTCCCTCCCCCCACCTCCCTCCCCTTTTCCTTCTCCCCCCATGAGTTGTTCAGTTGGTTTACACCAAACAGTTTTGCAAGTATTGCTTTTGTAGTCGTTTGTCTTTTTATCCTGTGTCTCTTCATTTTGGTATTCTCTCTCACTTTCCTAGTTCTAATACCAGTATATACAGTTTCCAATGTACTCAGATAAGATACAGTGATAGTGCAGGTACAACCACAGGCAGCGGATACAAGAGGATCATCAACAATAGAAGCTACGGTTTCACATGGCATGTTGAAAGTAATTACAACAGTGATATATCACTCGTTTTCATAACATGGAGTTCATTTCACTTAGCATTATCTTATGCATTCATAGGGGCATAGTTATTAGGCTCTTGTGATCCTCTGCTGTGACTAGCCTAAACCTGTGCTAATTATTCCCTATGAGGGAGACCATAGAGTCCATGTTTCTTTGGGTCTGACTCACTTCACTTAGAATAATTTTTTCCAAATCCTTCCACTTCCTTACGAATGGAGCAATGTCATTCTTTCTGATAGAGGCATAAAATTCTATTGTATATATGTACCACATTTTCCTGACCCATTCGTCTACTGAGGGGCATTGGCTTGGTTCCATATTTTAGCTATGACAAATTGTGCTATGATGAACATTGTTGTGCTGGTGGCTTTAGTGTGTGCTTGTTTGTGGTCTTTTGGGTAGATGCCCAAAAGTGAGACCTTGAAATTAAAACAGATACCCTGAAAACACTAAAAGAAGGAATAGGAGAAATACTTGGGCTCCTTGGCACAGGACGGAACTTCCTTAACAAAGACCCAGAAATGCTACAAATCAAAGAAAGGATGGACAAATAGGACTGCATCAAACTGCTGAGCCTTCTGCTGGGCAAAGGACATAGCTCGCAAGATAAAACAGAAAGCCCACAGATAGGGAAAAGATCCTTACCGGCCATACAATGGACAAAGGCCTCATATCTAAAATATATGCAGAACTAAAAAAATTACATTCCTCTAAAACAAAACCACAAAGAACCAACAGTCCCCTCAACAAGTGGGCTAAAGACTAAAAAGAGACTTCTCTGATGAGGAAATAAGAATGGCCAAAAGACATATAAAAAAGTGCTCTACATCACTGGCCATAAAAAAAAATGCAAATCAAAACAACACTGAGATTCCATCTCACCCCAGTAAGAATGTCCTATATATCAAGAATGCTAACAATAATAAATGTTGGAGGGGATGTGGCCAATAGGGAGCCCTACTTCATTGTTGGTGGGAATGCAAACTGGTTCAGCCATTCTGGCAAGCGGTATGGAGATGCCTCAGAAGGTTAAACATAGAGCTCTCTTACTTTTTTTAAAAGTACTTTTTATTTGCTTTACAAAAAACTAAAATTTTGAAATACTTTTAAAACTAAAAAAATTTAAGAAAAATTTAGTCATAAAAAATTCTGAATATTGCTTATCAGATTCAGTAAGTTACACTTGTGCCATATTTGCTTTAGTTTTCCATTTTTAAGCATTTAAAAGACAACTACAGATATCAAGTTAGTTTATCCATATACATTTGTATACTTAAAAATAAAATGAAACTTGTTTTACATAATGACAATGACATTTTCAAAACTGATATTCTTGACAAGTCCTTATGAAGGCACTGTCTTATCTCCTAGATCCCGCTAATATCAAGAGTTACAGTATTTGTGATAACCCTTCTTACCTTTGTTTGTACTGAACCACATCATTCTTGGTGTGATTTATTAATAGGAATGTAGCTGCTCCATCATGATAATCAGAAAATGTAACAACTGTAGAATGCTCAGCCAAATTAACTTCTGCTATAATCCCTCCAAGCTAAAAAAGGAAACATTTTAATCTGTTTACTTCCTCCAGAATATTAACACTTAGCAATAAAACTATTCATAACTTCTAACTTAATTTAGAAGGATGATTTAGAAAATAATTCATATTTTTGTATTGTATTTTCTTAGAAACCATAAATCTCTATTATACATAGATGAGTGAAATTCCAGATGTGCTATGTTCTAGTATTCCAGACATATATATAACACAGTTACATATAATGAATTATTTTTACATGTCCGTTGCGTGGTTCCTTTTATAAAAACAATGTTCATTTTTGGTGAAAGAGGAAAAAATTCACTAGAAATTTATTTGACACAAAAACATCAAAATGTGCTAGTAAGTATATATTAGAATTTTTTTATACAGGCAGAAAAGGACATTTACCTCATTATTCAGACGCAGTAAGATACAATTTTCTTGCTTGTTAAGATATATCCTTTTGGGAGGACCTGTGTTCCTTTCAACTTGAACCAGAAGTTTGCTGGAAACATCTTCAGGCCAAAAGGGAATACACTAAAACATACATAACATATATTGATAAAAAATAAACAGATTTCATCATAAATGCCATGTTAACCAAAACTCATCAGAATACCAATAAACTTCAAAAATATGTCAACGTTGTTTCTATTATTAGGTTGTGCAGCAAAATAGTTGTGCATTTCTATCTGAGAAGTGGCTTATTTCTGAGGGGCACTGTAAGTATAAGCAACAACAGATATTAAGCTATGATACAAGGAGTGAAGAGTTCAAGAGGAAAGGAGGCTTTAAATGAGTCTACATCCTACAGACAGGATTGAAAAAATCAGCACATAAACTGAACTAAGAACGAGGATGCACATGACCAGTATATGCTCAGTTACTGAAAAAAAAATCAGCTTTGGGCCTAATATGAAAAGTAAGTAGGAGTCAAAATGTATATAAACCACGAGTTAGGATATATAAATTGAGGTTCTTGGTCAGTAAATAGGGAAAACAGGTTTTTTGTTTTTTGTTTTTTTTTAAGTTGCAGCTAGAGCTCAGAGAAGAAATGGAACTTAAAAATCTTAAAAGTTGCAGCTAAAATGTACACGTGATTATATAAGACGAGGACAAGCAAAAACAATTCCAAGAGAAGGACACAGGAGGATTCTACTGTTGACGTTATCTTTAAAGTTCTAGGTGAATTTCCTTTGGCGTACCATATGTGATGACTGTATATGATTTTGGTAGACTGGATATTATAGATATGCCTACCTGGACTAGGGAAGGGAAAGAAAAATGAGGGTGTAACAGATTATCACAAGAAATGTACTCACTACCTTATTCTGTAACTGTACCCTCTTTGCACAATACCTTGTCAATAAAATTTAATAAAAAAAAATGTTGCAGCTAAAGCTCAGAGAAGAAATGGAAGTTAAAAATCTTAAAACAACTGGAAGACTAGAATAAAGGAAGAGGAGATAGTAAAGTCCCAGAAAGAACACTGGCAAACAGGAACTGGAAATAAAGAGCTAAAAGAACAAGAATTCGCCTTTGTCATTAAACTGTTTAGTCTACTCTATCTTAGCATCTGACCTTACTTATTTTTCACATTTTTCAATGAGACACTTCATGTGTAATACCCTTAGATCATTTCCATATAAGATCTGGGGACAATTTTGTCATCAGAACTGGTTGCTAAAGTGTCTTAGTTTGTTGAAGGCAGTTTATTTAGTTCAACCATACTAGATAATGTAACTAGATTATGGCACAAGGTCCAATACTTAGGAGACTTAGAAAATATTCTTTCTACACTTCTGCATCCATGCAGGAACTTATCTGAGAGAGTCAAAATAGCAACACTAACCCAAGCATATTTGCTATGAGGAACTGACAAGACCAAAAACAAACATTCTAATCATCATTAACCCTAGTTGTTCCTTGACAGCCCCACTAATATTCTATGTTTTATGCTTAGTAATATACACTGTCCTTTCTAAGTGTTGGTATATATAAAACCTTCAGACTTGAGAAAGTACTACAATTCTTCTACATTGTGGTGGGAAAATAGAGGAATAAATTTAACAAATTTTAACAAATGCAACATAACATCAAGGTTATTATTATAAGCCACAGCTAAAAAGGTAAAAAATTTAAACAAAACAAAAATTTATCTTAACCTGAAATTGAAGATAAATATAAGGTAAAAATTTGAAAAGTTGTACATTTCTATTTGAAACGAATGTAAATATGAACTGTTAAAAAAAGGTATATCTGTATACCTGATTTAAATTTTTAAAAGATTTAAATTTTTAAAAGACCCAACAATATCTGTGAGAGATCAAGATCTAAATGCTATAACTAAAAATACAAATGTATTTGAACAAAATCGAAGGAAAGTGAGCTGAATTTTAGCCAACCAACTTACAACATCACTTAATGAGAGCCTGTGGAACACTTAAACCTACGTTTAGTCACTCTAAGTAATGATTAAATGATAATGGTTTACAGATATCTGCATGATTACCCTTCATTACCTCTATGCTTTTTCTTCCACTACTTTTTAGAACATGGATCTCTTTTGCTATCCCTCAAACATGTCAAATATTTTCTTTTTCAGGTCTCCCAACCTAGCTTATCTTTCGTACCTTATCTTTGTTCCTAGACACCCACAAGCTCTTTAGCCAAAGCCCTGTGCTACTTGGCAGGTAATACCAGAGGAAACACAAAGGATTTACCTTAGAATGAGGGAGAAGCAATATGCACAGACTAGTGCCAACTTTTATGCAAAGTATGAAACACATTAATCCAAAGCTCTAGAAGCATCTCAAGCAATAACCACCCCCCCAACACAAATAGTGACTATAGGATATCAATGACAAAAAGAAATACTTGCAATCAATGAGAAAAAAAAAACTACTTCAAAAACATGAGAAATCAGCATAATTTTCAACAAAAATGGAAACCAGAGCCAGTAGGAGTAGGGAAAATCATGAATCTATAATTGATACCAAGGAAAACTGTCATAACAATAATGATAAAAATTCATGCATAAACATAAATTGATGGTATTTACCTTCAAAAATCAATCCTCAAGAAATTTCTAAATCTTGGGCTGGGGATATGGCCTAGTGGCAAGAGTGCTTGCCTTGTATACATGAAGCCCTGGGTTCAATTCCCCAGCACCACATATATAGAAAATGGCCAGAAGGGGCGCTGTGGCTCAAGTGGCAGAGTGCTAGCCTTGAGCAAAAAGAAGCCAGGGACAGTGCTCAGGCCCTGAGTCCAAGGCCCAGGACTGGCCAAAAAAAAAAAAGGTATTTCTAAATCTTTAAGAACAATGTTAGCACCAAAATGATTTCATTGTAGAAGGAATAATGAAAAAGTATGAATATTTCTCTTGTAATGTTACCACTCAGATATTCTTCAAAACTACATCTTCTAATAACTTTACAGCATCATTTAGAAAACTCTTATCCACAGTAATGACAGCTAATGATCATAAAGAATCATCTCTATGTTTCTCTATCATGTTCCTTCAAATAACTTGGAGGAAAGTTTGGCTTAATCTACTCTGTAAAGGTCTTTCTGACAGCTTTCTGGATAAAATAAATCCTTTCCTCCTGTTTGATGAATTTGTACCTTATTTTTCCCATTGTTTGCAGTATTTTAACTAAAGTGACTGGTAGTTAAGTGTCAGCCTTCATGATCAAGCTATGACTCTCTAGAGGGCAAGATCCAGTTAGAATTATCTAGAGCATAGCACAAAAACTGAATAAAGGTTCATGGAAATGGGACAAAAATGGAACAGGGGATATAAAAGAGAAAAGAAAGACCAATCAAGAACATATTTAAAATTCATTAACTTACTTCTTCTAAATCAAGCGAGAGCCATTTATCACTTCTTTCTTCAGCCACTGATACACGGTATTTGCTTTTGTTTTTAATCATATAAAACGGTGTAAATGTCACAATCCTGGTAATGTTGAAACTGCTGAGGTCTATAGTAACACCAACCTAAGGAAAAACATTAACAGTTAAAAAAACACCATAAACCTGTTCCACAGTATGTTTACATAATTTAAACAAGCATCTAATAATAAGTACTTCTCAAATAAAAAATTCTTTAGCATAGAATGAACTCACTTGATATTCCATTCTTTGGCCTTTACATTTAATGGCTCCATGACTACCAACAGTATCAATTGAAAACTGATCTGACAACTCACTATCAGTTACCATAAGCTGAACCTAAGAAAAAACATTGAAATGTGTTATAATTTAGGAACCTTTAAAATGCTTAAAATTTTAATTTTAGCATAACATATTACATTTTAAAAATACCAATCTTTTCTCACTATTAAATGCTAATCTTTTTTAACCTAAAATATTTAACAAATGTTCTTTCAACCTATATTTCATGATAGTTTATCCTTCAGGACTAAAAATGAAAAAATGACAAGGAGATAAAGGAGAGTGAAAGTTAGAAAATACAAAGGTTACCTTATTGTTATTAAAAAAATGATTTGGCTGAAAAGAAAAAAGAACTGGTTTTTTATAGTTAGGTGGATGTTTTCGATGAATTCCATCAGCTTTGTACTGTAACATTCTACCAGTTTTATTGACCATCCAGTATGGACTATGAAATGCCACAACAGTCTGGCCAGTATTATAAGTCATATGGATGGCAATATCTAAATCAGTCTTTTCCATTTCTGTAATACAGGTAAAATTGATGAAGCTAATATCTTGTTGATTAGGTTTTATATGGTATTCACTTTTCCAATCATGATTAAGATAGTCAAGTAATTTTAAGTGCAGCTTGGCTCTATCCATCTGTACAGTACAAATCTGGGCTGAGTGTCCTTCATTGAGAGTAGAAACTGCATTTTCAATCCCCTGTAAGGAAAAAGAAAAACTTATTGAACTTTAAAGTATCTATGAGTAATATGCCTCAAAATTCTACTTAATCATTCAATTTGCTAATGCAAAATACTATTGAAACATCTTTTGGAAAAAGTAGACTTACAATTAGGTTTCAACTGTGTAAGAATCTATGAAATATTTTATCTAGATCTGGATAACTTCATTTGCAAAATAGTATAAATAATTGACTTCAAATACATTGTGGCTGGGCTAAGTAGCTCATGAATATAATTCTAGATATTCTCGAAGTGGGAATTAGTAGGATTATGGTTCAAAGTCATTCCAGGCAAAAAGTTAGCAAGCTTGTATTTCGATTTATATCACCCGTGTTTCCAACTATAGGGAAGGAAATATATAAGGTCAAGGTCTAAGGCAGTCCCTGAGCAAAAACATGATCCCCTAATGGTAAAATAACTAAAGTTAAAGCAAAAAGGACTGAAGATGTAGCTGAAGAGAGTATGTCTGCCTAAAAAGCATGAAGCCCTGAGCTCAAACTCCAGTGCCATCAAAATAAATAAACAGATGGATTACTGTGGAGATCAATATATGAAACCTCACTGGAAATTAGGAAAATACAACAGTAAAATTCATGAAACAAAAAAAATAACCTAAGTATTAGTAATTATAGTCTTGAAAGCCACAAAATAATGAAACTTGTAGAAAACTATCAACCCTAAAACGAAGTAACTGCTAATGCTAATGACATCCACTCTTTTTTTTTTTCTTTTTCCTTTTTTTGCCAGTACTGGGGCTTGAACTCAGAGCCTGAGGACTGTCCCTGGCTTCTTTTTGCTCAAAGACAGCACTCTACTACTTGAGCCACAGCGCTACTACTTCTGGCTTTTTCTATATATGTGGTGCTGAGGAATCAAACTCAGAGCTTCATGTATGCAAGGCAAGTACTCTACCACCAGGCCATATTCCCAGCCCCCACTCTTGGTTTTTAATACCTTCAACCATTTCCAAACACTTTACATTAGAAATTCTGCATATCTTAAAACTTCTCTGTACCCATACTTCCATTACCTTAGTTCTCATTATTATAGCTTTTCATTTGGAAAGGGCCTACTTGCCGGATAGACTAACTTTTACATACAAGGCTAAATTGTCTTGATTAAAATTAATCACATCTTTTTGAAACAGGAGGACAGATTGTAATCCCAAAAGATTATGAAAAACAGGAGAATGCAAACATTAGTGTATATGACCAGTTTTACATTTCTCCAGTTCCTTCCTATTGTTATCACATAGGAATCTCTTTAATCATGATTTTAAATTAATAAAAGCAAAAATAATGTCATTAGTATCACAGAAAATCAGGATGGCAAATAAATGTCAGCCTTGTGCCCTTCTATAGTGTATTTACATAAATGAATTTGCTTTTCTTCATAGTCTAACCATGCATCTCTTATTATTTACAATTTTGTAAACAAGAATAAAAAGAATACAGCCTACTTAAAGTGACAGATCTGACTGAAGGGTGCACTCTTAACCAAGATGATAGTCTGTCATCTGTAGGAGAAAGTACATCCTTAAACTACAGCTGTAAACTACTTCCACCTAAAAATACAAAAAGCATAGTAATACACTAATTCTCAAAGCAAATCTATAATGCATTGCAGTGATCACATATTCCTTCATTTGATAAGCATGGCAAACAGAATATGTACATAAAATCTTAAGACCGATTGATTCCAATTATAACACTGGAACAGAGTATTTAGTATAAAAAGCATCTTCACAGGGCATACATTCCTTAAGTGAGAGCAGAACATATTGATACAAAGTATCAAGCTTTAAGTCTAGTTTGTGAATATTATTTCAATACTGATTCTCACCAGTGCTTCAAAATATAGTGTTCATCCTTTAAGAATGACATATACAATACAGACACATGGAAAACCCTGAGAAACACTGATCCCTTCAGTTTCAATGATAGGCAGTTTTATAACCTCTACTTCCTAATTTTTAGAATAGGGCTTGTCAAACTTTACCATCTTAAGAGTTTACTCTTAACTTCTATAAGTCCATTTTGTTTTAGTGACTCCATCTTAAAGGACATCACTCCCAACCATGAGACTAATTCCTTATGTTTGACATTTAAAGATATATGGGGTCACTGTTCTATTTCTGTTTCTAGATAACAATTACAGTAATGGGTTATAGAAACAAGGTAATAGGTCATGTTGCCCTCGCATATTGCTCCTGCAGAAAAGAAGCATTAGGGAGCCCCCCCCGCCCCGCCCCACCATTATGGTGGTCTTTCTCACAAGACTAAAAACTACTTTTCTAGGTTTTTAAAAAATGGTATAACACATTTCTACATAATCAGACTACTAAAATACATTAATTTTTTTTTGCAGTACTAGAGTTGAGTTTGCAAGATGAGCACTCTTACTGGTTAGACCTCCAGTTGTTTTTTGCAGATTATTTTTGAGATATGGTTAGGCTTCCCATCTTAGCTAGAATCACAGGTTCATACCATCTCACCCAGCTCTGTTAAATCTCATCAACTTTTCTGGCCTCAAACTGTGATTCTCTTAATCTCATCCTCTAAAGAAGATAGGTTTATAGAAATGAGTCATCAATTCTTAGTTATAAAAGCATTTTTAATTTTCTTATTTGAGGGTGTGTTTTTTCAGCATTAGACTTTGGACTCAGGTTCTCACACTTGGTAATCAGTGCTCTATCACTGTAGACCGACTGTGCCAGCCCTTTCTTACATTTTCAAAATAGGGTCTTATTTATGTCTGGGCCTGCTTGCACTATGTTCTCCTGTTTACATATTCCCAAAAGCTTAGGATGACAAGTACTGCATCACCCACTGTTAAGATGGAGTCTCTAGAACTTTTTTGTTTGTGATTGCTTTGAACCTTGATATTCTGATCTCTGCTTCCCAAGAAGCTGAGATTACATGCTTGATCCACTGCATTTGGTTGAAACATTTTAAAGAATATCTATACTATCTATTCTTTACTACAACAACAACTAGTAGTAGTACTTATAATGTATCCTACCTACCACATGAGTTACATCTCCAGACATTTTGCTTCATTTATATTTCAGACAGTGTCTTATGCTTTACTCCAGGGCAGAGCTCTGATCACGATATTCCTACTTCTGCTCCTTGCATATCTGGTGATATAAGTATGTACTACTCCTTTTCATTTGTTCTTAAGATCTCACTAACTTTTTTGCTCAGGCTGAAATCAAAATACAATCTTCCTATTTTCATGTCCTGCTTAGCATCTGCCACTATGCTCAGCCTCAAAACATTCAATTGTTGTAAATAACCCAAGGTACAAAAGACAAAAAAAAATAAAGAAAAACTTCAAAATTACCTGTACATAATAAGCAATTTTGTAAGGAAGAAGATTTCGGAGTATGATTGGTGGCCATAAATGCATTATGTATGGTAAGTCCCAACCATCTTCTGAATACACTGAGAGAGATGTCAAGTTATCCTTTTCTGGGACAATGTTAATAATGAATGGTGTCTTCGAGGGGTTTGCTGATTGACATTTCTTCTTTATAAGTGTTCCTTCATGTTTTATCATTTCTTCAAAATCAAGTCCTTCACACACTTGATAATCCTCATCCTCTGGCTTCAGAGAAAGAAATGACCTGCATAAAAAAATTATACTTTCAAAACACTTGAAAATGTAAGTTACACGCTTACAACTTTAGAATTATGACATTATTTACTTCCATAATACTACATTTTCATATATTTTTGAAAGCTAAGAGGCAGTTAACTTCCTGGTAACTTAACAAATTATTTAGTCTTTAAAATTAGAGAATTAGAGAAAATTAGTTCTGTTACAAACCATTATAAAAGTACAGTTACAAGACACCTGCAAAGCAAACCAGAACAATTACTTGTGGCTAATTTATTTAACTGAAAGAAGTTGACTTTCCTGCACTTATAGTCCTAACAGCACAGGACTAAGTTCATGAAATAAAAATATGTATTTCTATTGGAAAAACAATTACTGGTTTAGTAGTTAACTAAATAAAGGTTTCAGTTGATAAAAGTCACAGTGACACTAAAGGGGTATAACAGTGAAAAGATGAGCAGCACATAACTTTTCTCTACATTTGAATATCACTCTTAGTTTTCCCTCTACTCCTCTCCCCTCCCCTTTTCTCCTCTTCTTCCCTGCTTCTCTCCCATCCATCTTTTTGGAAATACTGAAGTTTGAACTAAAAGCCTCATGCTTTCTAGGTAGGGACCCTATCACTTGGGCCATCTCCCTAGGCCCTTTGTGCTATAATTTTTTTTGATAGAGTGGGTCTTGAGGGTGTGTCCAAGGCTAGCCTAGAACTGTGATGCCCTTGCCTATGCTAGCTTTTTATTAGTTGAGTCTCTCAAACTTTGCCTAGGCTGGCCTGAATCGGCAATTGTCACAATTTGTGCCTCCCCAGTAGGTAGGATTACAGCTATGAGACACTGTACTCAGCTTTAGATAACATTTTTTGTTTAAAACTAGATATGATCGTGACTTTCTCTTATGAACAATTGTCAAAACTACCTCCATCTTGAGTTATTTTCCTAGACTTTATTTGAAAACAAGAGCAAAGGGGATGGGATAAAGCTGAAGTGGTAGAGTACCTGCCTAGTTAGAATGGGATATCTCAGTTCAAATCCTGATACTGAAGGAGGAAAAAAAGGAGAAAGGAAAGAAGGTAAGCAGAGAGGGAGGGAGGATGGAAAACTTTAAAAAAATGTAAGGAACATGATTTAAAGGTTGAGTGTCTGCTTAAGCAAGTGTAAGGCCCCAAGATCAAACACCAGTATCAAATGGGGGAAAATATGAAGATACTGTTTACTATGGACAGATTCAGGATATAATGAACTTTAAAAGAGAAGATTAATTAAAGTCTTAATTTCCAAGAAAAATGAATGTAGAGTTCTTCACTTTTTTTTTTTTTTTTGTATATGTGGCTGTTCTCAGGTCTTTAACTCAAATGCTCTACCACTCAACCTGTGTCATCAGCAACATTTTTCAGACAGGTTGATATAACTACACTTTTGCTCATTCAAGATCTTAAAGTGTGATTTTCCTATCTCTGCCTCCTACATAACTGGTACAAGCAAACCCACAAGTATGGTATGGGGTAAGCAAAATTGGGAACGGTCTTCAACCATGATCCTCCCAATCTATGTCTCCCAGAAGTAGGGATTAATAGGCCTGGATCACCATGCCCAGGGTTCACAGAAAATTTTTATTTTATTTTATTGTAAAGGTGATATACAGAGGGGTTATAGTTACATAAGTAAGGTAATAAGTTACATTTCTTTTCAAACAGTGTTACCCACTCCATTTGCTCCCACTTCCCCCTCGACTCTCCCCAAGTTGTAAAGTTCATTTCCAAAAGTGTCTAGTATCACTGTTGCACTGGTTCACCTTTTGCCCCACTTTTTCTGTGATTTCCACTTCCCTTCATCAATCAGACTAACTTATATAAAAGACAAAGGGTACAGAAATCAAAAACACTGATAACAGGGAATAAAACAAAGGTGGAAAAAGAAAGAAAAAATAAAACTACAAACCGTACACTAAAGAAAAAACAACTCGGGCTGGGAATATGGCCTAGTGGTAGAGTGCTTGCCTCATATACATGAAGCCCTGTGTTTGATTCCTCAGCACCACATATATACAAAATGGCCAGAGGTGGCGCTGTGGCAAATAAAGAAGCCAGGGACCATACTCAGGCCCTGAGTTTAAGGCCCAGGACTGGCCAAAAAACAACAACAACAAAAAACTCATTTCCATTTCTTGGAGTTTGTTTTGATAAGCATCATTTTATATGGCCACATAAACCTAGATATTGAGCTATTGTGATACTCTACTAAGATTATTCTAGATATATTCTAGTTGTTACAAATGAAGGAAACCATGAAGCCAATGATTCTTTGAATATGGCTTGCTTCACTTAATTTTTCTTCTTGTTTCCTTATGAATGGGGCAATGTCATTGTTTCTAATGGAAGCATTGAATTCCGTTGTGTATACATACCACATTTTCTTGACCATTCATCTCCTGAGGAGCATCAGAGTTGATTCCATTATCTTAGCTATGGCAAATAATGCTGCAATGAATATGGCTGTGCTGGTAGGTTTAGAGTGGCTTTGTTTGTGATCATTTATTTGGGTAAATGCCCAGGAATAGGATTACTGGGTCATAGGGGAGCTCTATGTTTAGTCTTTTGAGGAACCTCCATACTGCTTTCCAGACTGAACAATTTTACATTCCCACCAACAGTATAGTAGTGTTTCCTTTTGGCCACATGCCCACCACCGTCTGTTATTAGTTTTCTTGATAATGATAATGGCCATTCTAATTGGGGTGAGGTGGAATCTCAATGTTGTTTTCATTTGCATTTCTTTTATGACCAGAGATGTTGAACATTTCTTCATATGTTTATTGGCCATTCTCATTTCTCCTTCAGAGAAGTCCCTCTTTAAGTCTTTAGCTTTCTGATTAATGGGGCTGTTGTTTCTTTGAGGATTTGTTTTTGGGAGGTTAATTTTTTTTTTCAGATCTAAGTATATTTTATCTTAAGCCCTTGTCTGATGTATAGCTAGCAAAGATCTTCTCCCAATCTGTTGGTTTTCTATTTTGTTATGGCCTTTGCCATTCAAAAACTCTGCAGTTTAATGCAGTCCCGTTTATCTCACTTTTCTTTGTTTTCTTTCTGGATCTTAACTTAGGAAGTTTTGACATGTGCCAAGGAGCCCTAGTGTTTCCCCTATCTCTTCCTTTAATAATTTCAGGGAATCGGATCTTACACTGAGGTATTTGATCCATTTGGAATTGATTCTGGTGCACAGTAAAATATATAGATCTAACTTCAGTTTCCTACATGCCTATGGGCAATTCTGCCAGCACTATTTGTTGAAGAGGCTGCCTTGCTTCCATCCTGTGTTTTTTGCTCCCTTATCAAAGATTAGGTGTCCATAGATCTGTAGGTTCATTTTTGGGTCTTCAGTTCCAATACATTGATCCTCAGGCCTGTTCATGTGCCAGTACTAAGCTGTTTTTATAACTAGGGCTTTATAATAGAGCTCTTCACATAAAATTTTAAATATACTCTATATGCTATCTTTACAACAAACTCCAAATTCTCTATAGAACAAAGTCAGATATTGTAGATGGTTTTTCTCTCAACAGTACAATTTTTTCCCTCAGTACATTTCACATAAGCAAGAAAATACTCATTAGGACTCTACAACCATGTGAAAGTATGTCCAAAATCAAGATAGTGTTTTAAACATTAGTAATTACATCATAAACTTCTAAGTGTGGGTGAATGAATAGATGTAAGGGACAGCTAAAAATGGCTGCTTGTAATTTTGCCTATACCTTCTGCAGTACTGAAATAAATGTGCTTTTTAGTGTGTGTTTTAAAATGTTAAAGAAACTATGATGCTAAACTCCACAGGACGTTGTATTCAGGAGTAGGCTAAACATTCATGGGATACGTAATTTCAGTTGGATATTAAATCTACAATGGTAAGATTCATTCATTATTTTGTTTGATTTTTTTTTCTGCCAGTCCTGAGAGCTTGAACTCATGACCTGGGCACTGTCCCTGAACTTTTGTGCTCAAGGCTAGTAGTACTCTACCACTTGAGCCACAGCTCCACTTCTGGATTTTTTGATAGTTAATAGGAGATAGGAGTCTCATGGATTTTCCTGCCTGGGCTGGCTCTGAGCCTTAATCCTAAATTCTCAGCTCCTAAGTACTAGCTAGGATTACAGGTGTGAGCCACAGGTACCTGGCTCATTATTTAATCTTTTTTTAAACCTTCATTTTATATTAAGTCTAATACATTTTTTAATATTTAAAATAACAGTTATATTGCAAGTCTCTCCCTGAGCAACTAACAGAAAATATGTACAGATGAAAGATTTTGCTTTTTAAAGAACTAAAAAAACCTACTATGAAAGTTTTGAAAAGATAAAGGTGCCAGGCACCAAGTGGCTCACACCTATAGTCCTTGCTACTCAGCAGACTGAGATCTGAGAAACATGGTTCAAAGCCAGCCTAGACAGAAAAGTGTGTAAGACTCTTGTCTCCAGTTAACCACTTAAAAACTGGAAGTGATACTGTGGCTCAAAGTGGTAGAGCACTAGCTTTGAGCAAAAGAGCTAAGGGACAATGCCCAGGCCCTGAGTTCAAGAGCCTCAAGTGAGACACACACACACGAAAATTTCACGTTCATTATAGACAGATAGATATACATATATATATATATACATACAAAGTTTATGTTCTATTAAGCATTTTTAAAATTCATGTATATGTGACCATGGTTATGATGGCTATAAACATATAATACTTGTATTTATTTATAAAAGCATAGATTTTTATATGGTACATATTAAACACACTCAGTTCTACTTCTTTTGGGAAAGAACTTACTTTGGGCTTTGAAACTGAAATAGGCTAGGTATTTTAAAGGAAGTTTGATAACTTAAAAATAAACATCTGGGGGCTGGGGATATGGCCTAGTGGCAAGAGTGCCTGCCTCATATACATGAGGCTCTGGGTTCGATTCCCCAGCACCACATATACAGAAAATGGCCAGAAATGGCGCTGTGGCTCAAGTGGCAGAGTGCTAGCCTTGAGCAAAAAGAAGCCAGGGACAGTGCTCAGGCCCTGAGTCCAAGCCCCAGGACTGGCCAAAAAATAAATAAATAAATAAAATAAAATAAACATCTGTATAGAACCTAAACTGAAAACTGTATGAAGGAATTTAGCATGAACAAAAAGATTTAAAGAAAAATTACCGGTAGGATGATAATGGTACATTGAATTCATTTTCAGGTGATGCAATTCCTAATAAAGTGTTTCCTTCATAAACAGAGATTGGGGCTGGAAAATGATTTCTAATCTGGGAAAGAAAAAGAAATCATAGTAAGTATCATCAACCTAAGAACTGAGACATTTAAAAAAATATGTCCACCTAATAATACCTCAGAAAGAAATTAAGCTTGTAAATTCCCCATATAATTTAGAAGAAACATACAATTATTTATCACACAGAAAGTTTCTGTAGAAATCTTGAAAATCTTTTCTAAAGCTACAATACATAGGAAAATGCAAACAACAAATGATTTACAGAATAGAAAAATTAAAAGACCAATAAATATGAATAGTCAACATTCAAAGAACTCAAGAAAAGGCAAATGCAAACTATAATTACAGGATATCTTCTCATTCAAATAGGCTATTATAAATCAGTAGTCTTCTAATACTAATAGTAAAGTATGTATATATGCAACTAATGTACAATGAGAACAAATCAATGAATACTTACAAATGGAGAAGAGAGGAAAGTTTTTGAGTAATGTTTGTTACTCTTGACTGTTAAAGGTTTCCTAAATGTATTTTCATGTCAAAACTCAACTTTAATGTATATTGTGTAAAAAAGCTACCAATTTTTCTTTACTTAAAACTTCTCTAATAAAAGGATATAGACATACTATAAGTACTTAATATTAAAAAGGGATAATATATATGATTCAAAATTAAATTGATAGACGTTTTTACATCCTTACTACCCAAAAAGTGTTTAATAAAGCAGTGTAGGGGCTGGGGATATGGCCTAGTGACAAGAGTGCTTGCCTCATATACATGAGGCCCTGGGTTCAATTCCCCAGCACCGCATATACAGAAAATGGCCAGAAGTGGCGCTGTGGCTCAGGTGGCAGAGTGCTAGCCTTGAGCAAAAAGAAGCCAGGCACAGTTCTAAGGCCGAGTCCAGGCCCCAGGACTGGCCAAAAAAAAAAAAAGAAATGTACTCACTTCCTTATATATGAAACTGTAACCCCTTCTGTATATCACTTTGACAATAAATAAATTTTTTTAAAAAGCAGTGTAATTTGAAATTATGAGAAGTATGTTGAAAGAAATCCTCCCATTGATCATGTGATCATGATCATTTATCATGAGAATAAGATTTGCACATTAGCTGTGTTTTCTATGATTTTTTTCAATAGTTGCTTCAATTTTTACAGCAGAACAAAGATGTACATAACAGGACCTCCTCATATTGATCAATTCATACCTGCACTGGTGAGCGAATTGTCACCTTCTTACTTCCTTCTACTGCATCGATTTGACATACAATAGACCTTTCAACTCCAGATTCTCTGTGTCTTACAGTATACAGACGTCGTCCCACTTTTGTTAAAGGTATCTTATCAGCAGTAGAGTGATTATCAGGTGCTAAGTTAAATCCAAATGTTAAACATCAAAGTATCAGATAATTACCTTAAACTTTTAAAAGTCACTGAACTTTTTGGATTTAAACTATATAACGGAATATTTAAAGAAGTTACTACTTATTTCTACAGTATTTATCCAAAACCTTGACAGCATTTTCCAAAAAGAAGTTTTTAATTAAAAAAAATCTCATCAGAGTTCTGACACACCCCCCCAAAAAAATTCTTTAAGTAACTGAGCAATAAGAACAATGATAAAACCCAAAGACAATTATTGTAGCTTGCTGTCATGATAACAAGAACCTAATGTCTTCAGTTAGACATTGGCAAATGCTGAAGTAGCTGCACTTCTTTAGTTTTTAATTCCCAACTATTTGTGTGTGTGTGTGTGTGTGTGTGTGCACGCGTGCGTGCATGTGCACAGGTCCTGAGGCATGAACTCAGGGTCTGGGAGCAGTCTCTGAGGTTCTTTGCTCAAAATTAGTAGCCATAGTTCCACTTCTGGTTTCTTGTGTTGATTAATTAGAGATAAGAGTTCAACAGCTTTCCTGACTCAGCTGGTTTTGAATCATGATCTTCAGAATTCAGTCTCCCAAGTATCTAGGATTAGAGATGTGAGCCACCAGCTCCAAATCTGTCTGATTTCTTAGATACAGTTTGGATTTGATTAAAGAAAATTTTGTAGGTACTTAGTGTATACACTATTTGCATAAAAATTTTATCCCCACTTATAAAAATGTTACCTCAAAAAACAGAAGTAAAACTGGTGAGAATATACCATTGCCAATGCTCTGAAAAAACTGTAATATGCATATTAATTCCTAACTAGGGCAACCAACTGTATTAGTAGCCTGCCACTCCCCATATCTAATCTTTCATATGATATTCTCCTTAATGAACTACTTAAATGTTAGGAGTATCAAAGGGGTATGGGTAATGATTTGAAACTATTTAATGTCAAAGTGACTATTATGATAACTTAAGATTTTCACTTTCTATAAAAATGAAAAATCTACAAGAAGCAGAAAAAGTAAAAACAACTCCTCCTCCTCAGTAGGTAGAAAATTAAATGGCTATAAGTCCCAAAACCAACACAAATACATCAGTTGAATACATTAAATAGAACTCAACTACAAAACTGGTGAAATACCAACTAACTCCTATCACATGTGATTAAAACTTCCACCAGCAACATCAATGATCTGAAAAAATTGAATAAACTTGAACATTTTCATCCAAATAATAATAATAATAATGTCAACAAGTAAGGTCAAGATTTGGAATACACATACTATCCATCTATACCACGCTATCTTCTATATCAGGTAGTCCAACAGAAATATACTTGTTTTGTTCTAAAAAAAAAAAAAAGATTTGGAATATAGAGCACTAAAGGAGCGAACTAAAAAGCCAAAAAAAAAAAAAAAAGAAAATCCTACAAGATTCTATAAATGTTGGTAAAAGGGTATGCAAAAGAGCCTTAGAAATCTTAAAATATATCACTTACTAAGAAGAATGAAGAAGAGTTTGCTGCTTAAGCTGGTCATTGCATTGAAATGATCATTGTCCTTAGTCAGTGCATAATCCATACTTAAATTCTCCTCATTACTCAGTATGTGTGATTTTGCCATGGGGGCATTAAGTACATTAAAAGAATCACTTGGTGAAACGGAAACAGTAAGTCCAAGAGAATTTAAAATCATAAATGGTGCTAGATCTCTTATGAAGACAGGTGAAGATCCAGTAGCAGCCTCTGTAAATGCCTAAAAAAAGAGTTTTCCTAAATAAAATGTATAAAACTCAACTGATAAGCAGACCAGTGAGGGACACAATAACAAAGTTAATATATATATATATATAATAAAAAAGGTCAACTTAAATTAGTAACTCCAACATTTAAATTTTCAAATGGTACTTACCTTGACTAAATTATTTAACATCACAAGGCCACATTTGGATAATGTAATGTTCAACTGGTCTTTTGAATAGAAGCTGATGACAGTTTTATATTCTGGCACTTTGTAATTTTCTTCCTCTGTATCTGATTCAACAATGGCCTTTTTTGCCTTTTTTTTCATCTAAAATGATAAATTGTAGACACATAAGAAAATTATTTGCTTCAAAAAACAAACTTTGGAAAAATGCAAAAATACCATTTAAAGTGAACAAATTTTATGTATACTAAAATTACTTTGACAATCATGTAAAGCCATAGGGGACAGGGTCTAGTGTCAGAAGAAAACATTTTCTCATCTTCAGTAATGTGGCAGGTATAATTTCGAAGGGGAAAGACCCCTAAAATTACTAAGTTTAAGTGGCATCTCAATGTAAATTTAAATAGTTCATATAAAAAGAACCAATAAAAGTAATTGCTCATGCTAATACATAAAGAACAGAAACCTAGGAACTTACTGACAGAACATTATAACTGCAAAACCAAGACTTATAAGAATCAATACTATTTACTATTTATGGTACATAAACAACATTGTGTATTGTGACCTAAAAAACACCAAAGAAATGCCTTTATCCAAATCTTTCATCTTAAATATCTAGAAAATTAAATCATATAATTAAGACAATAAGGTAGAGATGACAGTCACTTTTTTGTTTCTTTAACTAATTGTAAGCCCCTGAAAGTTTGTTTACACATTGACTGAGAAATTATTATACAGAAAATATACTGGTAATACTGTGATCTCTTGCCTCAGAGGCACAACTCTATCCATCCAAAGATGCTAATTCTTATAACTTCATAAATTTGCAAGATACTTCAAGCAAATAATATAGTTTTCTAGCTAGATATTCCCTTCGGAAGAAAAAGAAAAGTGACATTAACTCATAATCTTCAAAAAGAGGCCCTGGAAGAGGGGCAGGGAAGAGGAGGAGGGACATTAAAGCCAAAGTTTAGGGAAGGGACTACACAGCTCAATTTGCACCCCATCTCTTCTATTTTAGAGCTCTTACTACTTTAGAGACGTTCATTAATAACTTCACTGATCTTAGTCATTTCACATATTCAAATGTGAACTAAAATTTATCTCTTTCAGTGTCTTGTTGCAAGGACTGAAGCAAATATACATGTTCAGAACAATGTCCAGTACATAAGAAATGTTAAATAATTACTTGTATTAGGAGAGGTAGCATTGGACTTTGATTTGACAATGACCTTCAGGGGAAACAGGGTAACATGTAGGCAAGGCTTGCATTGAGAGAACTTCAACTGTGTTGTGATTAAGATTAAAATGTCTAATATGGTATAGAGATCCTCAGGTTATGAAAACATTTTTCTACTTCAAATATACTTTGATGGAGGATGTTAAATAACAAAAGCTTGTACAAAGGCTGAAAGTATTATGAGAATATGCTACTGTCTCCTTTTTGCTATGAATTTAAAACTACTCTAAAAAATACTCTCTGTTTCTGTCTGTCTGTCTTTCTGTCACACACACACACACACACACACACACACACACACACGTACCTTTATTCCAAGATTCCATGGTCTAAAATCCTCAGTCTGATCAATTTCTAAAGGTTCAAGCAAAGGCTCCCATACACCAAACATTTCATTATAATAATGAACCTAAAAAAACAAAACAAAATTAACTGCAGTTATTTTCTAAAATGGTCTTCCATGTTCCATCCTGTCACCATGCATTTTCAGCAGGATATTTCTTCTACATTAAAACCATTCTACATGTAACTCTCCTACCCTTTCTTCATAACTCACTCACATTCTCTACATTTATTCCACATAGAATATCCTGCATATTCCCTTTACATTTTGTTCCACATAGAATACTCTTAAGAATCTTCTTTGACTATTATTTGTTTGGACTAATAAACCATGTTCATCTACAACACATCATGGATATTTTTAAACAAGTCTGTCTACCTTCACTGACTGAAAGCCCATGAATCTTATAATTCTATCAGTTCTATAATGCTCTGAACCTGTTAGTATTCATCCAAGATCAAGATATAAAGAATTCCAACCAGAATTTCAAAATCTGTAATTTAATGTAAGTTATACTTCTGTTGTTATGTAATCCATACCAACACATACAAATATAGAACTTTTCATGTTCACTTCATAAGGCAGAATATCAGATTACTTCCTGATATAAAGTAAATTAATTTAAACCAGATTATCTGTAGAAATTATTCTATGTAGATAAATTCGGAAGTTTCTTCCTAATCTTTAGAAATAATTATCCACATATTCATGAATCTAGTCCATTATCTTTTCAAAGGAAAATTATTTAACTTAATAAAATTCTTAAGAATGTTTAATCTAATAGACTATTAGTATATTACCTTTAACTTGATAATATTGGAATACAAAAATGTAGACATTTTAAAAGTAGAAGCAATGTACATAAAAGCAACCGTTAAAATCATAAATGTCATAAATACGTCAATTTTCTTACAAAAGTTTTTAAGCCAACATCATTAACAATTAGCTGAATTGAATTAGCAACATAAGATTCTGTAATATTCTATATGTGGTATTGCTATTTTTAAAAAAGATGAGAAATGCTTACTTCTAGCTCAATTTGACAGTGTAGATTTATAAGAGTACTCCAGTTTTTGCATTCCCCTGAAAAATGCGACTTTGCCAGTAGCATAGGCACTGTCCTATGACCAACTCCCGCCTCAAGAACTATAAAAATGGAGTCAATGTTCACTTTCATTATCTCTCCTCGGGGAATCAATTCAGTTGTGGTAGCAACTTTTTCAGTTTCACTGGATTCTTCAAGAAACCACATTTTTAAAGTCTTTGTATCCTTCTTTTCCCATAAGTGGGCAATAGAAAAAACATTTTCTTCTGGGATTGTTTCCTTAGTTGTATAAAGTGCTGAAGTTATAGTTATCATGGTGTTTATGATAACAGGTGAAACCTAAGTAGAAAGGAAAAATTATTTAAAACTATATTAGATATATCTGCTGATAAATTATGAGGAATAATAAACTAATATTAGTGCCTCAATACTATAGACACAATTTTCTGTCAATGAAAAAATTTTAATGAGAATTTTGATTTGTCAAAATATTTATGTGAATCTTGTACATATTAAATTGATCAAGTATAATTGAAATTATATATATTATAGCAGTACTAGGTAGTAACTACAACAGTATCCAAATGTCAACAATATAAGATTATACTCATAAAGAAGATCTGAGTAATATTTTAACTTACCTTCAGTGTAAGAGATTTAACTGATATGTCAATCACTTGTGGACCTGAACCTATCTGAGTAGCTTGATAAAACAAGTCACAGGGCTGCAAAACCTGTAACAGAACAATCGTTTCTCTAAGTTAATGTTCACATTTTTAATTTTCTGTTCTAGGATTTTCTTAGTAACAACTGAGTTTAAATAAATAACTTATTAACAATAACTATACAAAGGGAAAACACAATTGTTCTCTTATTCTTTATAATAAAGTATGAATGTCAATATTAGCTATAATATTAATATAATGAAGTAGGAACATTTCTCCTACAAACTCCAGTCCTGGCATTTGTGGAGAAACTGGCATTTAGAAACCACATATTCAACAGTTATAAAATGAGGTTAATAGCTTTCTCAAGGAATGATAACCAAAATATTTAATAATTGGTTGAGTATGACAAAGAACTCATAACAAACATTCATTACATCAATAGGCCACTGAAGATCAAGTGAACAGCCTCTATTTGTATCTTACTAGATTGCTGGCAAATTACTGATACTGTTAAGTCTTAGCTGTCTATATTAACCACCCTTCAAGATGTCTTCTAATGAGCCATGCTGGGGAAATATAGTGATGAAACCTGTGCTCTTCTTCCTGAAGCACACTTCCCTTGGCTTCCTTTGTCCAACTTAACTAATATGTCAACATCCTTCAGTTATTAGCATAAAGGTAACACTCACTGTGAAGCCCTCAGGAGACCAGTTTGGTTCCTCTATAAAATTCTAAAATATCCTTAGCAAGCAGAATATTAAAAACAAATTAAAACATCCTCAAATTTGGGATTAACCCATATGTATATGAGTAACTGCAAATTGCTTTAAGAATAGGAAAAACCATGAAGGGCACCTGATGAACAGTGTTTCCAAAGTGTGATTTAAAAACAAAAAAGTCTTTGGCTCTCTAAGGAGAAAGATATTGTAAATAATAGGAATGAAAAGAATGTAAGGTAAATTCAATAGTTTATGATTAAACATATAATTAAATATAAACTCACAGTAGTGATTTTGCCTTTTCTCTTAACTGGGAGAAATGGGCATGCTCTGACTTGGAGGTCTTTAACAGCAGCAGTTATTGTAGTGTTTTCAATGTCACCTTTACAGCATATTTCACACTGTGTTGTAATGACTAAAGCAGGAGCATCATGTCTTGTCATGTCAGCCACAAACACAATTTCAGGATTTTTAATTAGAATATTCACTTCCCACTTCACTAACTGCTGTACAGGTACTAAAATTGAAATAATATTAATATAGGCATATTAGTTATGAAAAATATTACATTATTGTAAAAAAACAAGACAATATGTTGTAAATAAACTGTACAACTGGGGTGGGTGAGAACTGGGGAGGAGGGAAGGTGGAAGAAAAATGAGGGAGGTGGTAACAAGTTTGACAAGAAATGTACTCACTATTTACATAACTATATATCACATGACAATAAAATTAAATTTAAGAAAACAACAACAAACAAACTTGAGGTGTAGTTCAGGCCCAAGGTTAAATCAGAAATATTGCAAAAGAAAAGAGAAAAGAGAGAGACGGAAAGAGGGGAAAAGAGAGGAAGAAAGAGAGTAAAATGAAGAGACAGAAAACACTGGTTGCTACATTATTTCTGTAATTGCTTTCTTTCACCCAATAAATTTACCCATATAACCTCCTGCAGAAAATAAAACGGTTTGTTCTAGTATGACACATAAATATTAGGCCTAGTATAGGCACCTTTACAAACTACAATCTATACTCCCAGAAAACACACTAAGCTTTTCTTCCTACTCTGAAAAATAGGAGAGTGTAATAAATGCAATTACTCAGATGAGTTAAAGAACAGTCTAGAAGTTGTAGCATTTAAATTAGAGATGGCAAATATTTTAGCTATTAACCAACCTTCCTTAGAAGTCCATGTTTGAACACAGGTTTCTACAGCAGAGCCTGTAGTGTAGGCTTCAAAAAAGACATTTGCGACAGTCATCAGAAATTCCACACTTGCACAAATATACATTTCTTGAAACACTGCATCAGTCACAGAACCATCTCTGACTGTTCTATATTTTACATCCATCATGTCCTTTTTGTCAAAGCCAACAGTTAGTCCTATCATTCTGAAAAACACAGAAACAATACCTATGCATGAGCAAGTTACCAGACCAAAGATATCAATAAAACTTAAATATTTCTCTTGCTCTTTTCACCCATAGCAAATAAGCATTCTGAGAGCATATTTCCTTGTAAGATCTGCGAAGTTCTCTAAGACTCAACAAAACATGTAGTTTCATGAACCAGAAACTCCATGTCTAAGAAATAATGAGTTTTGAATGTCACATACAATTTCTTCTCAATTTTTCAACTTATTTCCTATTTAATTATATTTATTTGTGTTTATTCAACAAATCTATCAATTATCCAGTAAGAATAGCATATAGCAAGATATTTTCAATGTTAAGTAAGTAGCATTTCTTGACTGAATTAAAAGCTTAGAGAATCTTTAACATATACCCTGAAAGTGCATTGCAATTCTGGGGAGAAATTCTATGAAGAATATTGATCGTTTCTCAAGTAAAACTCAAAATACTATGCTAATACACACCTAGGAGTTGCTTTCTTGACATGGGGCCTTTTATCATCCAAAATACAGTTTTTTACTGAGAAAGAAGAGGATATTGAGTAATCTGTATACATTTTTAAAGAACTTATAATATTCTCCAATTTAAATTCAGCAAGCATCAGAGATGGATCACGAACATCTGTAAAGGAGACCTATGGAAAAAGAATTACAAACATTATACAAAAGCGTAAGTTTAAAGTAAGCTTTATGTATGAACTACTACAAACTACTATGAACTTGTAAGGCACATCTAAACTGTTTCCTTTTCACTTGTATTTATTTTTTAGTGCTAGGTCTTGCACATGCCAGATACATACTAAACCTTGCACACGCTAAGCACATCACTAAGCAATACTACTTAAGTCCCCAAGTTCTCCATTCTCAAAGGCTAATGAAAGGTCCAAAAAATTTGCATTTTAGTCTTCACATTGCTACCTATTTGGAAAAGTAGATCATAAAATAAAAAATGATTAAAATTGATCCTAAAACAAATCAACTACTTTTTCCCTCAGAGGAACAGGCACTACAAAATGTGCACAAAACATTAATACTTAACATTTAAATATTTACCTATGTAGTGTTTTAGAAGTAACCTCCTATTTGCTTCTTCCTCAACTTACCTGTTGAGGATCTGGACTATACAGCACCATGGTGAGATAATCAGTTCTGAAGCTCACATTTAGTGTTGTCTTAACCTGAGAAGCATGTGAGTGCACCTCTACCACAGCAGCAGTCACCACAGATGTTCCTTACAATCAGATCGAGTTTGATAATAAAAATTTGAGAAAAAAAAAAGAAAAAAAAATCAGATCGAATAAAAGTAGTAATTAAATAGGTGCCTTAAAATGATATGCTGAAGCCAGATGCTGGTGGCTTATGCCTGTAATGTTAGCTACTCAGGAAGCTGAGATTTAAGGATTATAATTCGAATTCAGCTCAGGCAGGAAAGTCCGTAAAACTCTTATTTCCAATTAACCACCAAAAATAACTGAAAGTGGAACTAGTGATAGAGCACTAATCTTAAGCAAAAAAGGTCAGGGATAGCTTTGAGTTCAATCCCCAAGACCAGTACAAATTAAAAAACAAACAAACACATACACATATATTCTGGAAAAATAAAAATAAAATGTATATACAATAAAGTATATTCATCATATCTGAACAATTTAATGAGATTTGATAACTGTATACATCTCTGTAACCAATGCTCCAATTAAGTTGTAGATTGTTTAAATTCCTATAGGAAGTTACTTTGTACCTTTGTTCTAATCCCCCAAATCTTTACCATTCTATTTGGACTACCAAACATTCATATAAATGGAAAATACAGGGGGGCACTTCTTGTTACTTAGCTTCCATCAACACAATTACTCATTTTTCTACTAACAAACATTTATTTTGGCTTCTATGAATCTCCTTCCCTCTCTCCTTCCCTCTCACCCCTCTCCCCCACCTCTCTCTCTGGTTGAGTTAAATAGCTAGGCCCAAAATTGTTCTTATACAGGTATGTACCTTAATATCTAACTCTCGGTTAAAACAGTTATATCATTTCACATTTCTAAATACAAGAGAATATCAGCTATTCCACTTGATCAACAATGTATCATTGAAAATTTAATTGTCTAATAAACTGTTAAATTTTTCTCCTAAAAATTTACATAGCAGCTTTTCAGTTTTTGCTACCATTCTGTATGACATTCTGTCTGTTATCCAGAGCTTTGGTCATTATATTTTTTTTCCTATTGCTATTTAGTCATAGTTAACATACTAGGGATATAAGAATATGTATAATGAATGTGGCTGATTCTGATATCTTAAGACCATCTTTGATGATCAAAATTTAAACTTCTGATAATCTACTTTATGAAGTTTTTCTTATTATGTTATTGCTTTTGTATCTACCCAAGAGCTCTAACTCACAGTAAATAAGTTTTCCATTACAAATTTAAAAGTTTTAGCTTTTAAATCCCTATCTTTTGTCTATTTCAAATTAATTTTTGTGTATGTTATGAAGAGATGATTCCATTTTTTCTACATTTACACAGTTGTCAAAAAGTCTATGTTTTTCCTATTGAGTAGGTTCTTGAGAATCAATGTCTATATTTGTGTAACTCCTACTCTCTATTTGTCTATGCTTTGCCAATAACAGATGACTCAACTATTACAAATTTACAGCAAGTTTTAAAATAAGATAATACAGTCTTGCTATTCTTGACAATATTGTTATTTATTCTGGGATCATAGCATTTCCGTATTAATTTTTAAAGTAAAATTTCACTTTGTTAAAAAACCAAGCCTGATTATGTGAATGGTGAACCTACAGATCAAAGTAGTAAGAGCAAATACCATAATACTGAGGGCTTCTTTTCAATCCACAAACATGACACACCTCTGCATACACATGTTTAGCTTTTCTTAACAGCAACGGTATTTTGTCAATGTGGAGATCATGCATGATTCTCAGTCAACTTATTCCCAAGAATGATTTTGGTTTCGGTAGTACTGGATTAAGAACTGACTTGCTAGGCAGTCCTACTACTTGAGCTATGTATGTCTCCAGCTTTTCTTGTTCATGTTATTTTTGAGATAAGGTTCTCACATTTTTGCCAGGGTAGACCTGGACTATAGTCTTATTTACATTGCTTATCATAACTGGGATGAAGAGTACAAACCACACTACTCCTAGCTTTTCCTGTTGAGATGAAAGTCACATGAACGTTTTGCGCATGCTGGATCAAGCTAACAATCTTATTGCTCCTTGCTAGTGAGTAGCTATGTGTATAGGCATAAGCCACCAGGATGCAACCCTAAGTATGTTGTTTTTTTTCTTTAATGTATTTTTCTTATATCTTTATAAATTTTCCTTATATCCTATTTTGTATACAATATGTTAAGAATTTTTACATCCTTGTTCAAGGGGGATACTGGTATGTGATATTACTATCTTCCATTTATTTATCTGAGTTGAACTTGTCCTTCTTCTGGTTTCCTGAAGAAAACATGTTACTTTTGGCTTTAAACTCATGTGTCAGTGGGTATGTATGTCTTTTATAGCTAAGATTTCTTTCCCAATTGGTAAAGTTGCATTCTACAAATTTTGATGTTACTGTGTTTATATCATCATTCAGTTTAAATGACTTTCTAATTTCCATTTTACTTTTTTTAACCCATGAATTATTTAGAAACTGAGTGTCCAAATATTTCAAGCTTTTTTCACATGCTGTTGTTTAATGTGGTCAAACATTTCATGAATTCCAAAATGATCTATCTTGTGAACATTCCAGAAGTGCTTTAAAAAAAATGAAATCTACAACTACTGATTAATTGCAGGATTTAAAAAAATAGGTCAAGTTTTTTCAAACCTATTTTAATTTTTTGTTATTGTTGTTTATCAATTACTAAAAGTGGCATGGTAAAATAGATCAACTATGATTCTATGTATTTCCTTTAGCTCAGCCACTAATTGTACATGTTTTGAAGCTTTGCTATTAGGGTATACACAAATTCAAAACTGTTAAGGAATCTGTGCATTAGCTACTTTATCATTATTTGAGAATCAAATAACAAAGTTTGTAAATATATATATATATATGAGACAATCAGGAGAAATATGAATGCTACATGGCTATCTTTAGGTTTTTAAGACAGTATGGCTAACTTTTAGGGTTAATGTTATAGCTGCATTTTAAAAGTAAATTCTTAATAGCCTAGCAATTAATGATACAATATCTGAGATTCACTTTAAAAATAACCTAGTGGAGGAGGAAGAAAGAAAAATAACAGAAGTCATACTAATTGCTGAAAGTGGCTAAGAATATGTGGATTCATTATTCTGTTTTTGGTTTATGTGTAAACATTTTCAAAAGAAAATGGTTAAAAATATATTCAATCTTTATTTCTTGTCCCACCAGTTTTGAACATGATCTCTTCACAATTTAAGCCACTTCCTTCACCTGTCCCATCTGTCTAATTCCAGCTTTATAAAGTTAATCAGACGCTTACTTCCATTAAAACTAGTTAGCATTTACTTTCTTATTTATGTAGTCTTTTTTTTGGTCAAACCCTTGTGTCAAGGGCTTTCAATAAATTGCAGCAAGGGAACTGCTCTGCTTCACAGGGCAGTCTGGCTCAAGAGCCGGCCATTGGCACCTACATGGAAGGCTTTCAGGTATTGACTATGGACCATTTTTCAAAGAAGCAATTGACAGTTCTTATTTCATTACTGCCTCTGTGAAGAGACCCCTTTGTCTCACATTCTAATAATGGCTAATGCAAAATTAATTATACTTTAGTTCTGTACCATGATAAAGTAGAAATTTAAGAAAAGAAAGTCTTTTCTGTGTCACTTAATATGATATACTAAGTTCTTCAATACATATATTACATAGAATTTATGTTTTTTTCTCTTTTTCTTCTGTCCTAGAAATAGAGTACTAGGGCACAAACTCAGATCCTGTGCATGCTAGACAATGCTCTACCATTGAACTATATCAATTGCATCTCCAGAATCTTTTTCTTAAGACATTATTCCTTTTGGCTTTTTCCCTTCCTGTTGGGGTTCAGCTTTGGCCTTGGGGGGGAAGGGCAGAGGAGAGTGTTCCAGAGATGCCGCCCTTCCCTCAGCCCTGGGGGAATGCAGAAGCAAGCCACAATTCTCTGGGTCTGGAACCAGAAGATCTAGCTTTGCAACCTGCCCCCCAACTTTCTCGCCAGCCCATGTGCTCCCCATTTTCGCGGGCTTTGCCCATGGGGTGGTGCTATGCAAGTGACGTTAGCTCATGAGGGGGTCTTATGACAGGCTTGCCAGCCTATCGCCAGTTCCTGGTCTATCACCCCTTTTCTCGTCACCACTACTATATCAACTGTTAGCCACTCCCTTATTAAATCAGATTTGTTCGTGGAGCTGTCTCCGAGACTCCGTGTGCCTGGCTTCCTTCGTGGGTAAGGAGGGAGGAAAAGGGATCTCGTATGGCCGCGTGCACCTGAGGTCTTTCCTGAGCCCCCGACTCCACTCTGGCCTTACCTGCAGGTCGGGTGACCAGGGGAGAGGGTGAGAAAGGGAGCGATTAGAGTAGAGCCTGACACCCCTGTGCCAGGGGAGGCGACCGAGCCCGGCTTCCTCCCTTTCTGCTATTTTGTTAATTTGTTCATTTATTTGGGAGAGAGTATGAAGGCACTTAAGCAAACTTCAATTCATTGAACATCTAAGTATATTTCATTTTCACATTTTGGATGATGGTTTGGCCTTGTATATAAAAATACTAGATTCAAACTCATGTTGCTTAGCATTTTGAAATAGTATCACATTGTCTTAAGTCACCTAGGCATTGCATTTCACCAGTCTTGATAAAGTAACAATAACAACAAAATAATCTAGCCTTTTCCTTTAATCCTCTGGTAGGCAGCCTATTTTTCTCTGCAAATATTTTCTTGGAAAATTTTTACAATGTCTCTTTTTTTTTTCTCCCTGGCTTGTTTTTGCTCAAGGGTAGTACTCTACCTCTTGAGCCACAGCACCAGTTCCAGCTTTTTCTGTGTATGTGGTGTTGAGGAAGTGAACGCAGGGCTTCATGTAGGCAAACAGTCTACCACTAAGTCACATTCCAAGCCCTACAAAAGATCTTTGTAAGTCCTGATGTTTCATTGTTCTTTTGTTTTGTTTTGCCAGTCCTGGGGCTTGAACTCAGGGCCTTAGCACTGTCCTTGGCTTCTTTTTGCTCATGGCTAGCACTCTACCACTTGAGCCACAGCACCACTTCTGGCCTTTTCTGTTTATGTAGTGCTGAGGAATCAAACCCAGGGCTTAGTGCATGCAAGGCAAGCACTCTAGCACCAGGCCACATTCCCAGCCCAAGTCCTGATATTTCATGACAATGTGTTTGCATAAGGAACCTAAGTTTACTCAAATTGCTTGAAACACAAGACTATCCATCTAGAAGCTGGCTTCAATATTTACTTAGGTATGCAGTTATAAAAAGCTTTTTCTCCTCCATTTTCTCAGTTGTCTTGTATTATTCTAGAACTGAGTCTAGTGAACAAAAGTGCCACTTAAATATAGCTCTTATTTTTTCAATTCTACAGGTTTTGGGTTTTTTGGTTTTTTTTTGCCAGTCCTGAGCCTTGAACTCAGGGCCTGAGCACTGTCCCTGGCTTCTGTTTGCTCAAGGCTAGCACTCTGCCACTTGAGCCACAGCACCACTTCTGGTCTTTTCTATATATGTGGTGCTGAGGAATTGAACCTAGGGCTTCATGTATGAGAGGCAAGCACTCTTGCCACTAGGCCATATTCCCAGCCCCATTCTACAGGTTTTATTAATTTTGATTTCCCCTGTATGTTATGGCATACTACTTCAACCATATGTTCAAATTTATATTCTAACACTATGAAGTTTTATTTCAAAGTTTCAGCTAATACATTTTTTTGTTTTACAGAATTCTTTCCCAACAGATCTGGGGGAAGACGGTGGAGGAGTAGCAGAGCCCTAGCTGAGCTCCCTCCAACATTGCAGTTTTCCCACCCCAGAGAAACTTTCACCCCTTGATAGACAGCCCAAATAAGTTATAACAGTACAGGGATTCCAGCCAGGAAGGAAAAGTCGACTTTGCTCGTCTGAAAACACAGATTTGAGCTCCGGGCGGCGGTCCGCTGCCACACCAGTGCCAGTGCCGGCACAGAGCTGCACACCCTGCACAGCTCAACGGATACCGGGGAGAAATCCTCCAGATAGCAGCATACAAACACGGATCGCAGGCTGAGTACGGACAGGCTGAAATCACAGAGACAGCGTGAGTACTCCCACAAAAGACATTCTCACTCGCACCCATAGAGCAGCTCCTTCCTCCACTGCCAGAGAAAAGCGCCATCTTTGTCACTGGCAAAGGGTCAGACCAGAATGGAGCTAAAGCCCGCCTAGAGAAAGCGAGGACAAAGCGGCCATCTTTGAGAAGGGCAAGAGGGACCAACCAGTGAGAGCCAGCTCTGCCCAGGAGAACACACCCTGCCCAGGCGGGAGGCGTTTCCTGGGACTCGGCTTGGCTAGAGGTGCCTGCTCGCCGGAATTCCTAAATTAAAAGCGAAAGTGGCAAGCAGATATTGGCGGCACGGAACAGCCACACGGGAGAACAAACTTCCCGAGACAGATAAACGGTTTTGTTTAGAAGCCCAATTCCCAGCCCGAAATGGAGCTGAATTCCATACTCAGCTCTGCCCAGAAGGCTGCCCCACCCAGGAGGGAGGAACCTCCCCTAGGCAAGTGACTCTCAGCCTGGTAAACCAGGCAGAGGCGCACCTCCCGGCTGAGTCCACAGCCTATGCAGAGCCAGGCGTTAAAGGCTGCGGCCCCACAGCAGACAGAGGAGCCATAGTTCCCAAGACTGTTCACATCCCCATCTACAGTGGGCACCCAAGGCCTATCTGCTAGCTGTGGGAACCACAGAGCCCAGGACTTCACTAACAGGGGAAGAGGGACAAAGCACATCCACCCCCTGCGAGCTGAAAGCAAGTCAAACTAGCCAAGAGGGAGAATAGACTGCAGACCATCGCAAAGGAAACCAGAGACTGTAGAAAGCATACTCAAACAAGGAAGCCTTTTTTATTTCTTTTGGTCTCAAAAGTTTTTTAAGCTTTTATTTTTATTTTTATTTTTTTCTTATATTTTCATTTCTGAAACGTCATTGGTTTGTTTTTGTTTTCCATTTTCACCTGTTGGTTCCATCAAGTTTTTGTTGTTCAATCTTTTTCTTCTTTTTTTTTTGTTTTTTTTTCCCTTTTATTTTTTAAAATAATTTTTCTCTGTTATGTGCATCTGTCTTCCTGTATTCTTTCTTTATTTCTCTCTGCATTCTCTTTCTTTAAAAAAATCACTTTCCTATGAATAACACCTCCACTCTTTACTGCTAACTCTCCATTGTCTATCATTTTAACCTTGTTGTTTCTACTGAGTCTACTCTCCTCCACATTTCCACGTCACTGAAACAAAACCAAAATCATAACCCCCCATACATTTTACTCTAGTTTCTTTACTACCTCTAACTTACCTTCCTGACTTACTTCTGGGTCCTCCAGATCCCACTGACTCCTGGTTATTGGATAGAGGGTATCTCTGCTTAATCCGAGTAAAACAAAGGGGTTCATAGAGAAAGCCCATCCAAAAGGAACTTAATATAAGAACAAGAATTGCTCATAGGGTTGTAACAGTAAATAAGTAACTACTGAATACAGGGCTCAGGTTTGAGTGTTATATTGAAATTGTAATCTAATCTAATTTTATACACAACTATAAAAGGTATCTGTATATAATTGTTAACTCCTAAGATTTACACAAGAGTGCTTGGTAAGGTCTGCTTTGGGTCTTAAACGATGCTCACGGCTGCTTGTAGATTGGGATTCCTAATCGAAATGGGCAGAAGAAACACAAGAAAGATGGCAAACAATGGAGTCTTATCTCCCATTCAAAACAAGCAGGAAGCAGAGCAGTCAATCAAAGACATAGAAGAGAACCCTCAAAATGCTCTACAAAGTCTACTGATAAACATGATAAATGAAAAGTTTGAAACTCTTCAGTCAATTATTCTAGAGCGTGAGGAGGCAAAGCAAAAATTAATGGAGAATTTCATGGCCTCCACAAATAGAGAGATAAATGAACTTCAAGAGTCAAATGAAAAGATAGCTACCCAGCTAAAAGATTTGAGAGACAACACTCAAAACCAAATTAATGAAGTTAATGAAGTAAAGAAGTCCATACAGGACCTAAGAGATGACATGGAAATCATCAGGAAAGACCAGTCAGAAGGAAAAGAGATTTAAAATCAAGTAGCTAGCCTACAGTCCCGACTAACTGAAGCAGAGGATCGAATCTCAGGAGCTGAAGATTCCCTAGAATCTATGGAGAAAGATCAAAAAGCAATACAAAACCAATCCAATTGACAAACCAGATCGCTCCAGGAGATTCAAGATACAATCAGAAAGCCCAATTTATAATAGGTATTGAGGAAAACCTGGAGAAGGAAGTTAATGGAATAGGCAACCTATTTAACAGAATAATAGCTGAGGACTTCCCAAATACCCAGAAGGAAAGGCCTATACAGATACAAGAAGCATTTAGAACCCCAAACAGACCAGACCAGAATAGGACATCCCACCGACACAGGATCAGTAGAGTCCAAGGAAAGAATCCTTAAAACAATCACATATAAAGGAAAAGCAATAAGAATTACCCCAGACTTCTCAGCAGAGACCATGAAAGCAAGGAGAGCCTGGAATGAGGTATGCCAAACCCTAAATAAAAATAACTACCAACCAAGAAAAGTGTACCCAGCTAAACTCTCATTCATAGCCTGTCAAATCAAAGTCTTCCACAGTAAGGAAAAACAAACAATATATCTCCACCAAACCAGCTTTACAAAAAATCCTCAAAGATGTACTATACAGAGAAAATAATCAAGATCCCAATGCAGAAAGAGAAATGAACCCTAAATAGTAAACCAGAATAACAGATCAACAAATGGGAAGACTCAGCCGTTAACAAGATAGGGATAATGAAAGGAACAAATGATCAGCTCTCAATCCTAACTCTCAACATTAATGGACTTAATTCGCCAATCAAGTGACATAGGCTCATAAGTTGGATCAAAAATCAAGATCCATCTTTCTGCTGCCTCCAAGAGACTCATCTATCCAGCAAAAGTAAACATCTTCTAAAAGTGAAAGGCTGGAATCAAATCTATCAAGCAAATGGCTCCCATAAACAGTCCGGAGTTGCAATCCTAGTAGCAGACAAAATTGACTTCAAATAAAAAAAGGTGAGACAAAGAAGATTACTACATACTAATAAAAGGATCTCTCCTACAGGAAGATATATCCATCCTAAATATCTACACACCAAATACAGGAGCACCCAACTTCATCAAACAAACACTACTGTCTCTAAAATCACTCATAGACCCAAACACATTGATAGTTGGGGACTTTAACACTCCACTATCACCTCTGGACAGATCAACATGCCAAAAACTGAACAAAGAAACCACAGAACTAAACAATTGCATAGACCAACTAGACTTAATCGACATCTACAGAATATTCCATCCTGCAACAACAGAATACACATTCTTCTCAGCGGCACATGGAACATTCTCCAAAATAGATCATATCTTAGGGCACAAAGAAAATCTGTACAAATTCACAAGTATCAAAACCATTCCCTGTATTCTCTCAGATCACAATGGAATAAAGTTAGAGCTCAACTCAAACAGCCACCACAGAAAATCCTACAGTTCATGGAGACTAAACAACACATTGCTGAATTATGAGTGGGTAATTGAAGAAATTAAATCGGAAATTCAAATGTTTATGGAACTCAACCAAGATGAGGACACAAATTACCAGCTCCTTTGCGACACAGCAAAGGCAGTACTCAGAGGAAAATTTATATCTCTAAATGCATACACCAACAAACTGGAGAAACAGCAACTCAATAATTTAAGAAAGCAACTTAATTTCCTTGAAAGAGAACAACAAGCCAAACCCCAAGTCAATAGATGAAAGAAAATAATTAAAATCAAATCAGAATTAAATCAATTAGAGACTAAAAAAACCATCGAAAGAATCAACAAAACAGAGTTGGTTCTTTGAAAAAATCAACTAGACAGACCCCTAGCAAACCTGACAGCACACTCCAATAAACAAGGTAAGAGATGAAACAGGTAACATCACCACAGAAACAACCAAAATTCAGACCATAATAAAGGACTATTTTGCAAACCTTTATGCCAACAAATTCGAGAACTTGGAAGAAATGGATGATTTCCTAGAAAAAATTCATATCCCCAAACTCAACCATGAAGACTTAAATCTTCTAAACAGACCCATATTCAGTATTGAAATAGAAAAGGCAATAAGTGATCTCCCAGCCAAGAAAAGCCCAGATCCAGATGGATTCACAGAATTCCACAAGGCCTTCAAAACAGAACTCACACCAATATTACTCAAACTCTTCAATGAAATTGAAAGAGAACGTTCACTACCAGACACATTCTATGAAGCCACTATAACCCTCATCCCAAAACCAGGCAGGGACTATAAACCGATTTCCCTGATGAATATAGACTAAAAAATTCTCAACAAAATTCTGCCCAATCGACTTCAACAGGTCATAAAAAAAAATCATACATTACAATCAAAGTGGATTCATCCCAGGGATGCAAAGTTGGTTCAATATACGCAAGTAAATTAATGTAATCCACCACATCAACGGGAGCAAGGTAAAGAACCACATGGTTATATCACTCTATGCGGAGACAGCGTTTGATAAAATCCAGCAGCCATTTATGCTAAAAGCCCTGGAAAAACTGGGATTCCCGGGAACATTCCTGAATATAATCAAGGCAGTTTATGACAAACCAACAGCAAGCATAACTCTAAATGGTGAAAAACTAAAGCCATTCCCTTTAAAAACAGGAACAAGACAAGGATGTCCACTCTCTCCCCTTCTCTTCAACATAGTACTAGAATTCCTAGCCAGAGCAATTAGGCAAGAAGAAAATATAAAGGGGATCCAAATAGGAAAAGATGAAGCTAAACTTTCTCTCTTTGCAGATGACATGATCCTATCTATCCCTAAAGAACCCCATAGACTCTACCCCCAAGCTACTAGAGCTGATCCAAAACTATGGCAAAGTTGCAGGATATAAAATAAACCCTCAAAAATCAACAGCCTTTCTCTATGCTAACGACTTGAAGAACGAGGCTGAAATCAGGAAAGCAACTCCTTTTGCAATAGCCTCAAAAAACATAAAATACCTAGGAATAACCTTAATCAAAGAAGTGAAAAACCTCTACGATGAGAACTTTAAAAGCATGAAAAATGAAATTAAGGCAGAACTAAGGAAATGGAAAAACCTCCCATGCTCCTGGATTGGGAGGATTAATATAATCAAAATGGCAATATTGCCAAAGGCTATCTACAAATTCAATGCAATACCCATTAATATCCCATCACAATTTTTCAATGAAATAGAGGAAGCAATCCTGAAATTCATATGGAACAATAAAAGACCTAGAATAGCAAAAACAATCCTAGGCAGAAAGAACGTTGCTGGAGGAATTACAATACCCAACTTCAAGCTGTATTATAAAGCTATAGTAGTAAAAACAGCTTGGTATTGGCACTGGAACAGGCCTGAAGACCAATGGAACAGAACTGAAGACCTAGAAATGAACCCACAGAACTATGCCTACTTAATCTTTGATAAAGGAGCTAAAACAATAGTCTGGAAGAAAGAGAGCCTCTTTAACAAATGGTGCTGGCAAAAATGGTTCAACACATGCAACAAACTAAAACTAGATCCTTATATATCACCCTGAACCAAAATCAATTCCAAATGGATCAAAGACCTCAAAATCAAAACAGATACCCTTAAAACACTAAAGGAAGGAGTAGGAGAAACACTTGGGCTCCTTGACGCAGGACGGAACTTCCTTAACAAAGACCCAGAAAGGCTACAAATCAAAGAAAGGTTGGACAAATGGGACTGCATGAAACTGCAGAGCTTCTGTAGGGCAAAGGACATAGCTTGCAAGATAAACAGAAAGCCGACAGATTGGGAGAAGATCCTTACCGGCCATTCAACGGACACAGGCCTCATATCTAAAATATATGCAGAACTAAAAAAATTACCTTTGTCCAAAACGAAACTGCAAAGAACCAACAGCTCCCTCATCAAGTGGGCTAGAGACTTGAAAAGAGACTTCTCAGATGAGAAAATAAGGATGGCCAAGAGATATATGAAAAAGTGCTCTACATCACTGGCCATAAAAGAAATGCAAATCAAAACAACATTGAGATTCCATCTCACCCCAGTAAGAATGTCCTATATCAAGAAATCTAACAATAACAACTGTTGGAGGGTATGTGCCCAAAAGGCAGCCCTACTTCATTGTTGGTGGGAATGTAAACTGGTTCAGCCACTCTCGCAAGAGGTATGGAGATTTCTCAGAAGGCTAAACATAGAACTCCCCTATGACCCAGCAGCCCCACTTTTGGTATCTATCCAAAAGACCACAAATATAATCACACTAAAGCCACCAGCACAACAATGTTCATCGCAGCACAATTTGTCATTTTTGCTAGAATCTGGAACCAACCCAGATGCCCCTCAGTAGACGAATGAATCAGGAAAATGTGGTACATATACACAATGGAATTTTATGCATCTCTCAGAAAGAATGACACTGCCCCATTTGTAAGGAAATGGAAGGACTTGGAAAAAATTATACTAAGTGAAGTGAGCCAGACCCAAAGACTCTATGGTCTCCCTTATAGGGAATAATTAGTACAGGTTCAGGCAAGTCATAGCAGAGGAGCCCAATAGCTATACCCTTATGAACACATCAGATAATGCTAAGTGAAATGAACTCCATGTTATGGAAACGATTGTTATATCACAGTTTTAACTACTTTCAACATGCCATATGTAACTGTAGTCTCTATTATTGATGATATTCCTGTATCACCTTCCTGTGGTTGTACCTACACTATCTCTGTATCTTATCTGAGTGTATTGGAAACCGGGTATACTGGTATTAGAACTAGGAAATTGGAAGGGAATACCAAAATTGAGAGACACTGGGTAAAAAAAGACAAACAACTACAAAAGCAATACTCACAAACTGTTTGGTGAAAATGAACTGAACAACTGAACAACTCATGGCTGGGGGGAGGGAACAGGGGAGGGGGGAGGGGGGAATGAGGGACGAGGTTAACAAAGAGTACAAGAAATGTATCCAATGCCTAATGTATGAAACTGTAAACGTCTCTGTAATTCAGTTAGATAATAAAAATATATTTAAAAAAACTCCCCTTTTGTGGGAAAGGTGCTGAGATGATTCATATATCTTTTTCTCCCATTGAAATCCTTTGAAGTATTAAAAGCTTCTTGCGTGTGTTTTTTCAGGTTTTTTAAAATCTTACTAGGTAGCTTTGGTTGGCTTAGGACTCATAACAGTCATGCTTCAACTTCTCAAAGGCTAGGATTTCAGGCATTACCACCTAACCAGGGTTAGCTATTGTCTTCTTTTTTCTGCTCAATTATTTCTATTTAATTCAGAAAACAACGTTCTATTTATCTTTGTTACTTTCTCATGTTCTGATGATTTTCTTATCTGAACATTTATTTTTAACAATAAGGGACAATAGTATAAATGAGGTTTCCTGCAAAGCTTGTTTTGTATGTTTGTGTGGGTATAGGTTTGGGGTGTGTGGGTGTTATAATTTGTTAAAGTTGTATAACATCTCAGGGTTTTAGAAAGTTAGGTATTAGGGATTAAGTTTCTCTTGACGGTTTATAGATTTGGAGATCCACTAAAAATTGAAGGTAACTTTTCTTATGTGTCTCAAAATCATCTTATCAAGACGAATCAAAATCTCCATTGCTGGTACTGAACTCAGAACCCAGCCACAGTCCACAGATGACCATGGTCCAACAGTAGAAAAGCTGCATTCTAAGTTACTTTTCTACTGTTTTCCATCCACCCATCCATTTTCTGAACACTTGTAAAATCCTATCATATACAATGATTATCCTCTCTTTACACCTCTCATATTTTGACATTTCCAAAAACAATACAAAAATGTTCCATTTGGAATATATGTTGCACTAAGAGAGTTGGGAAAGCAAGAATACTGAAAATTTTTGTTACAGCAGAACAAAAAGCTTTGACTTAAAAAATAAGAGAAAAACAGATAAAATGAGATTAGCTAACTAGAAAAAAATTATAAATTCAATTTTGTCAAAAGTACACAAAGAAATAAGTTTAAGGAGAAATGAAGAAAGAAGAAAAGAAGGGGTAGGGGAGAGAAATGAAGGAAGCAGAGAGAGGTGCATCCGATTTAGGATTAAGAAGATACTTCCTAAGGAATTATACCATTTGGATTCTTCCCTGAAAATACCATACCTGAATTAATACATGTGTGTACACTTGCATATAAACCTGTATGTGTTGCTTGCATATTTATAAATTAGATCTAGCTCATAGGCCACCAAAATTAATGCCAGGAAATTGAAACTTGAAAAGTCTACAGGGAAGGTCAAGAGGAGTGAAGTAGATGAATAAAGAAAGGAAGGGAGGAGAAGATGCAGTAGTAATACTTAATGCACATCCTCTGAAACTAGGAAAATTGAGGGGCAGGGTTGTGTGGGAGAATGGGGAGGAATGATGAAAAGATGTGACATCAATCAAGAGGCATTGCACTTATAAACTGATTTGTTAAACTGTAAACTCTTTGTAAAACTAAAGGTAATAAAATAAATAAAAGACATACCTGCTGTATTATATGACTCACTGGTGACTCCACTAGAAACACCACTTGGTTCTTTAGTTACAGTAGGAGCGGCACTGACATCTTTATAGTGTAAATTGCCGTGTAATGTTTTAAAAATAGTTGTCAAATCTTCTTGACTAAGAATGAACTATTAAAAAGTGCAATGTTTTAGAAAAGAAAAAAGATAAGGTATTCATTTTAACAGTCCTACTTATTGCACTTAAAATTTCTTGCATAGGAAAGTACACAATACCTTACTCATATAACTGTAACCCCTCTATATATATCATCTTTACAATAAAATTTTTAAAAAATCTTGTACAGAATATTTTAAGACTGCTTTATTGCAGTCTTAAACAAAATTTTTAAATATTGAAAAATTTTAACTCAACAGTAAGCTTTCTATGTGATCATGTGATCTGTAGTAGCTTATAAAATACAGAACTGAATTAGATGCCAGTACTAGGCAGCTTAAGAAGGTGAGCTACTTGGTACTAATGTATCACACTAGCCATCCTTTTAAACCTTCTGTCTTTGTCATCTAGCCATGAGACTGTTTTGTTTAGTAACTACTTTGTTTTAAAATTTCATAGAAAGGGCAACATTCTCTAACTATATAATGTCTCTGAATTCTTTTTGACATACTATTGCACATTTCAACTTCTTGCCTTAATCATGGTAAGTTCTATGAAGTCTGGGAAGATGGCATAGCTTGTCAACACATCTCTAATTTAGTGCAAGCATTAGCATCCAGAAGGCATGCAAATATTTTTTAAATTGAGACTATTAAATACTTTCTATTTCCTTTCTTTTTCTATCTGCTCCATCTTCCCACTTTTTTTTGTTTGTTTGTTTTGGGTGATACTAAGGACTGGCCAAGACCTTCTACTTTCAGGGAGGCATTTTACCATTTAAGCTGTGTAGCTTAATAGTCACTTTTGTCTATGCTGACCTTGAACTTGAGATCCTCCTATCTCAGCATGCCCCCCAAGTAAACTGGAATTACAGTGTAAGTACCACCACACCTAATTGCTGCTATTTAAACTGATCCAGTTAAATGATACCTAAATTTTACAAAAGAAGTTCTTAATGTCTCCAAAGAATTATTTTTCAACAAACAACATAAAAAAAAAAAAAGCAGTGAGAAAATTACCTCCATCGGTTTCAGCTGAGCATTTACATTAAAACAAGGAACTTCCTGGTACCAACCCCAGGATAAATTACGCTCAACAATCACTTCAAGGTTTAGAGGCAGTAGTAGATCCAGTACTTCCTGATATTCATCATCAATAAATTGAGACCTATGGGTAGAAATAGAATTATTTTGAATTGTTAACATATATATTTAGTTAAGAATAAAAGATAAAAGATTAATGTATCATTTTATACAAAACAGTAGAAATCTAGAAACTTTTGGTATGAAGAGAAAAATAGTCTTTCATATATCCCACAAGAAAACTAAGTGACTGTCACTAAAGCCAAAGTTTTCCACACATTAAAATGTGTGTGTGTGTGTGTGTGTGTGTTTTACGTGTGCCCATTCACACCAGTCCTGGGGCTTGAACTCAGGGCCTAGGTGCACTGTCCCTCAGCTTTTTTTGCAAGGCTAGTGTTACATCATTTGAGCCACAGCCATGGTTCCAGCTTTTTTGGTGGTTAACTGGAAGTAAGAGTCTCAAGGACTTTCCTGTTTGGGGTGACTTCAAAACATGATCCTCAGATCTCAGCCTCCTGAGTAGCTAGGATTATAAGCATCAGCCACTGGCTCATTTTATGTTAAGGCAAAATCCTGTTTTACCATATGATATAATATATCAGAACTTCACAATCGTAACAAAAATCCTTAAAACAAGAATTATATTTACATTATCTATTAGTTAACATAATGTAAGGCCTCACGATAATTTGTTTTTGTTTTCTTTTTGGCAGAACTGAAGCTTGAACTCAGGTGTTCACACTGTCCCTTGTCAGAGCTGCATTCTACTAGGTAAGCTGTACATCGTACTTCAAGCCAGGCTTTTCATGGCTTAACTGGAGATGGAGTCTCACAGACTTTTCTGTCTAGCCTAGCTCTGAACTATTATCTTCCAGGTCTTAACATGAGTATCTAGAATTGCAGGCATGAGCCACCAGCATACAATATAAAAACATTTTAAATCACTGATCTAGATATAATAGAATACCACATTTACCCTTACTTTATAAGAAACAAAGTTCTATCAAATGAAAGCTTTATTTCTGTGGGCCAAGTGATCTCTGAATTTATACAATTTCATACTAATTGGAACCATATTTTCACTTACAAAAAGCAGGAATGATCCTCAGGGGAAAAAACAAGTTTCAGGTCATTCACTGACCTCTTTCAAAGACAATGTGACACAGAAATGTGCTGCTGTTACAATTTCAAATATTAAACATTTGCCTTAATTGTAACTGAACCTTAAACTAAGGTGTGAAAATATGACTGTATAATTTCAGTTATCATTTACTCAATAGGAGAGAAATATAGGAGTCATGGATCTCTCAGAATGTATGGTGAAAAAGTCGTTCATAGATGGACTATCAAATGACACTAAACTTAATCATAATGAATACTTGCCTACTCTCTACTTAATGGTAATAAGTTACAAAATTTTAAATCTCTGTAAGAATACTGAATATACAAGCTCAATGCCTAGGCAATATGATACATGGATATGTTAAGTTACTTCATCAGCCTTCTGTTACTAAAAATGCTTCCTATTTTTCACTTAAAAAATACTTGGATCAGTACCTATATAAATATCTTTCACTAAATCTCTCTAGATAAACTTTAAGAAATATAATTGCTGGGTCAAAAGATTGCTTCCTCTGAAAACCACCCTACCCGCCCCCCCCAACACTCAGAGTTCTTTAAAAAAAATTTTTTTTCTTGCATGTGCAGGGGTTTGAACCAAAGGCCTTACACTTGCCCAGACTGTTCACTCAGCTGGGGCTGTAAACCCAGAGTCATGTCTCCAGCCTGGCTCTTTGATGGTTATTTTTGAAAATGGAATCTCCCAAACTTTTCTGCCTGGGCTTGCTTTAAACTGTAATCCTCTGATCTCAGCCTCCGAAATAGCTAGGATTACAGACATGAACCACTAGCTCAGGGAGGACAAACCCTTCTTAGTCATAATATTCAATATCTAAGAACATGAACTGGTGATATAGCATAGTAAAAGGTGGAACAAGATATCTATGATGAAATGACAAATGAAAGAGAGCTATAAAGAAACTTAAAAGCTGTAACAGTACCGCTTATATTACGAAAGAGATATTTCAAATAAATCATCTCAGCTTCCACCTAGGGAAACTCAGAAAAAGAGCAATACTGAACCTAAAGTAAGAAGAAAGAAATATTATTAAGTAGAAATCATTAAAAGAGTAATCAGAGGAGGGAGGGGAAAGTGAGGGAGGAGGTAACAAATAGTATAAGAAATGTACCCATGGCCTTACATATGAAACTGTAACCCCTCTGTACATCACTTTGACAATAAATAAGTAATTATTTTTTTAATTTAAAAAATGACATCAGGGAAAAAAAAGAGTAACCAGAAAAACACAGAAACAAAATCAAAAGTGGGCTACTTAAAGACCAGTAAAATTGGTATGCCTGTAAGTAGACTGATCAGTACAAAGGCATAAATTAACAATACCAGGAAGATAGAGGAGGTGACATCGTTACATCTTCATGACTAGTAAGAGAATATTCTTAAGTGTTAATAAGAAGAAATACTTTGTAGTCAATTATTTCACAATTAATTTGCTTAATAAATTCAAAGCTGAAAGAATATATTGAAATAACTACAAAAACAAGAGTATATTTCCTCAGTAATGTCATAGTTTTTCTAATTATCTGATCACAGTTTTCCAATATTTTCTAGATTTTTAGAAAATACAATTGTATTTGATGTTGATAGGAAAAAAACCTTGGGAAAAGAGTCACAAAATTAAATAGTTATAATAAAACAAAATCCTACTATAATCAGAATACTCAGGATACCCAAGCCTTTAATGTAAAAAATAAGAAAAATATAGTATTTTGTGCAAATTCAGTCATGAGAAGCTTACCTGTATAGTCTCATTTCACTCAGTTTTATTGTTATTAAATCAATAACAGGTGGAGGATTGCACTGGCTCTCTGTTACCATAGTAAACATATTTGTCATTGTAATCAGTCCAAAATCAGCAACAAAAACATTCTGAGAAACTGGAGACTGTGGGATGACAACAACTGGAGCATTGATGTTAACATCTAATGCCAACCTGGAACTCCTTTGAGTCAGCTCCTTAACACCAGTTGCAGCCATTTCTGCTGCCTGAGCAGTTGCTTCAGCCAAGGCTTTTTTAGCTGCTTGAAAATTATCTATAAAAGCCTGTAAGAGGAGAGAATTATATTTTGTACATTACCATTAGTACACTTATTAAATTATTTGAATGCTATATAATTTTACCTACATAAGCAAAAAACATTCACTTTGTAAAAACCAAGCATTGCTTATTCAGTCTGGTTATCATATATTAAATCTTTTAACTTTCTGCTATTAAAATTTTGAGCAACACACGAAGATTTGATTTAAAAAATCTAGTTCCTGGGGCTGGGGATCTGGCTTAGCGGAAGAGTGCCCACCTGGCAAGCGTGAGGCCCGGGGTTGGGTCCCTGGCTCCGGAAAAAAACAAACACAGAACTACAAAAAATCTAGTTCCTAGACAAAGCAAAGTAAGTATATTTCAACAATGTTCTACTTCCCTACAAAAGCTAAATAGATATATATAAATACTTTTTTTAAAAAAAAAGCCTATAAAGTATTATGCAACTATAACCACCCCTCTATACATCACCTTTAAAAATAAAAAAATCATAAAATATGAACATGAAAATAACTGAAAAATGTTTAAGAACTCTGAAAACAAATATTCTAATTTTAAAATCCTAGACAGAAATCTTGTGACATAAAATGCAACTATCAAGATTTATACCTAAGGGCTGGGAATATGGCCTAGTGCCAAGAGTGCTTGCCTCCTATACATGAAGCCTTGGGTTTGATTCCCCAGCATCACATATATAGAAAACAGCCAGAAGTGGCACTGTGGCTCAAGTGGCAGAGTGCTAGCCTTGAGCGGGAAGAAGCCAGGGATGGTGCTCAGGCCCTGAGTCCAAGGCCCAGGACTGGCAAAAAAAAAGATTTATACTTAAAATGTTCAGAGAAGAAGTAACATTTCATTTTTAGTAATTTTTACATAAAAGACAAGGGAGTTGGGTGATATGTTTATCAGAAATAAGAGTAAACAAGACAAAGAATCCTTATTTTTCTGTACACAAAAAGACTCCAAGGTTTCAGGAAAAAAACTCACAATGACATCAGTTTAAAAGATCACAGGAATTCACAAGTCAAAAATCTCCAAATAATAGAAAAGGACTCCACATCCCCAAATATACATACACAAGTAAATATGTGCATTCCCTCCTTGCTTACAAATATTGTCACATTTGGCCTATTTATTAACTGGATTTGATTAGCCAGTATATACACAAATATTTAAGACAGTATTTTTTTTTTTTTTTGCCAGTCCTGGGCCTTGGACTCAGGGCCTGAGCACTGTCCCTGGCTTCTTCCCGCTCAAGGCTAGCACTCTGCCACTTGAGCCACAGCGCCACTTCTGGCCGTTTTCTGTATATGTGGTGCTGGGGAATCGAACCTAGGGCCTCGTGTATCCAAGGCAGGCACTCTTGCCACTAGGCTATATCCCCAGCCCTAAGACAGTATTTTTAAAAGAACTTTCCTAGTATGTGCTAGGTAGGCCCTAGTTACAATCAATAGCCTTTTCAACAAACAACAAAATAGTGACATCATAAAAATAGGTGTCACACTTAGAGATTAAGAGTAACAGCAGAAAAGGATAAAAGAGAATAATTAACCAGAAGATGGTTGCTCATGCCTGTAATCCTAGCTACTCAGGAGAATTATGGTTCTGCCAGCTTTCTGCCAGCCCTGGCAGAAAGACCCATGGAGACTCAGATCACCAATTAACTACTCAAAAACCAGAAGTGGTGCCGTGGCTCAAAGTGGTAGAGTGCTAGCCTTAAGCACAAAGATGCTCAGCACCCAGGCCCTAAGTTCAAGCTGAGAGAGAGAGAGAGAGAGAGAGAGAGAGAGAGAATGAATATAAAAAGTTAGGCGCTGCTGGCTCACAACTGGAATCCTAACCTGGACACTGAAATCTTTAGGATCAGTTTGAAGCCAGTCAGTCCTGGCATAAAAGTCTGAGACATCCATCTCCAAAAAAGTAGTCCTGAAGACAGCTCATGTGACAGAGTGCTAGTGAAGCAAGCACGCTGAGTGAGATTATTCATCATTGAGCTCAAGCCCCAGTATTAACAAGAAAAAAAAAAAAAACCTATGAAGAAAAATAGAACTTAAAATGCAGAAGACCTAGGGTGGAGTCACAGAGGGATTGAACCTAATTCCTTAAATTCTGAGTATATTCATGTTAATGCATAAATATATTTTAATTACATTTTCCCATGTAAATATATATTAAGGTTACATAAATAATGAACTAAACAGAGTTGCTGTAATACCCAGTAAATTGTTTACGATTTTTAAAAAGTGAGAGATATTTTTCATTTATGCTAAAAACACAGAAAGTAATTTTCAACGAGCATAAAAAGAAAATTTGTCAAAATACTTACCAATACAGAATACAGAAATTTTGTGACAAACACTACTTCAATGCATCCGACAGTTAAAAGAACTTTAAGATCCACAATATTCATATCTGTGTATGCAGAGCCAGCAGTGGCATCCACGTAAGAAACCATTTTGAAGCTGAAAACTTCTTTGCCAGTGATATAAAGAGCCTAATGAGAGAAAATTACTATTGCAATAATTTTTAAGTAATGTATATTCAAGCCAAAGTTAAACAAAGAAAATAAAATAATAAAACATGAACCCCACCTGAAAATTCTCCCAGATATTCAAGACAGTATAAGCAAGGTAACAATCATAAATGCTTTACAAGAAAATAACTGTAAGGTATTTTCAAATTATTGGTGAAAGTTCCATTTGTAGGTCATAAAATTAAGCTAGTAAGTTTAGCCCAGCTACTTTTTTAAAAAATAAGAAAGCAAAAACAATAATATGCATTTTCATTTTGAGTTTATGCTTTTATGCTGTCATCATATAAACATACATCTCCCCTTGTGTTCAAAGGTTGGAAAAACATTATGTGTACAACTTATTAAAAGCACCTTCTCACTTCTTTGGAAGGATGCAGAGTTTTCCAGATTGCTCCAAGGGACCTTCTCCCTATTGCTAAGCTTTTCATTTCCTTTGGAAAGAGTCATCTTAATTGTCAACCAGGAACTGCCTATAGTGGCTTAAAATTTCTAACCCTGTATACTAGTTAAAAGTGAAGGAGAGTATAGAGACTGAAACATACGAGGGACTTCTGAAGACTGAGGTACAAGATGGGACTTAAGTCCACAGTTTCCTCTACCAATGATACACAAAAGCTGAAGAGCTCAATCAAATCCCTAACAAGAAGAAATAGCAATATAAGCTATCCCAGCTTTTTTTTTAAAACTCCATTAGAAATATGAAGTCACAGAACAACAAAGTACCCTAATATCTGAGGAAAAACAAGTACCTTCAAGGAGTAGGAGACAAAGCAGTCAGGCACCACAAAAGTGAGGCAAGAGTAATTCAGCTAAAGGATTTACCAAAGCCATGAGAATCACAAACACAAGAAGAGTACACATTCAGTTTCAGGCATTTTATGAGCTAATGCTGGGAACTCATGAGAAAGACTGGTAGCAGAGTGGAAAACTAGTAAAGAAATTTCCTACGGAAAAGAAAGCCTTCTTTTCAGAAAAGGCCCCAAGCATCATCAGGATTATTAGGCCAGCTGTGAGTTAAAGAGCCAAGTGAGAGTTTGAGGCCATGAGTTCAAGCTGTAGTTTACATTCTCACACACACACACAAACACACACACACACGTGCGTGCGCAGAACCCCCCCCCCCCAAGATTCATATGATCATCTCAGTCAATACAGAAAAGCCTTTGACAAAATCCAAAATTTGGAGGATATATCTAGAGTATTGCTTAACAGAATTATTTATACCAATAAATATTTATAATTGAAAGCAAGAAAGCTCTGAAATCAGTAAGCTAAGGTACCTCTTAAGAAGACTATATTAGGGGCTGGGAATATGGCCTAGCAGTAGAGTACTTGCCTCGCATACATGAAGCCCTGGGTTTGATTCCTCAGCACCACATATATAGAAAAAGCCAGAAGCGGTGCTGTGGCTCAAGTGGTAGAGTGCTAGCCTTGAGCAAAAAAGAAGCCAAGGACAGTGCTTAGGACCAGAGTCCAAGCCCCAGGACTGGCAAAAAAAAAAAAAAAAAAGAAAAAGAAAAAAAAAAGAGTATATTAAATCCAAAGAAAGCTGAAGGAAATAGAAAAGGTAAAAGCAAATATAAACATAATAAAAAACAGAATATTCAACAAAACTAAAAGATTGGTATTTTAAAGGGTCAATGAAAATGTCTAGTGAGAATCATCAAAAGGCAAACATTCTACCATATGCAAAGAAGGAATTAGACCCATATTCCTTCCATTTATGACACTATGGGAATTTAAAAAGTACAGGAACAAAAACAGAATACTGATTTTCAATAATTTGCTAAGGATTCAAAACTAAGAAGCAAAACTAAGATAAGCAGTAGATTAGGCCTGACACTGAAACTGATGATCATAATAAGCCACACTGCCAAAATATGACAGCTGTTTATCTAACAAGTTTGACCACTGAGCAGGCTTAAAAGGCAATCATTTAATGATGTACTAACAGTCAATAAAAAACAAATTATTACCTTTTTGTACAGAGCCATTACATCCGAATCCAATACAATTATATTCCTTAGCTTTGCATTTATTTCAGTTACTAAAGGCCTCATAATCACCTCCGAATCAAGTCCTAGAGGAAAAAAAGATAAATGACTGCTTTTTCCTTTCATTTAAAATTGTGCTTTTTTTAATGAAAATTTATTACCTTCGATCTTAATTTCAGCAATGTTTCGCTTCTGATCTTGAATAAAAATCCGTAAACATGATAATTCTGCTAAAATCTGCAAGGTAATAATATCTTCATTCATGGATAGCTTTAAAGCTACAAAAAAAATCATATAATAGAACGTAAGAGAAAACTTTGAGCAATTACAACACTATACTTATAAATCAACTGAAATACCACAAAAATATTAAAATCTAGTTTGCAGTTTAATTGAAACCAAAGGTAATAAGATATTCTTTATGATTCTAAGAATTATCTAATGAAAACAAAAGCAAATAAGAAGGCAAACAAAACACTGTTAATAGAAGACTACAATCATTTCACACTAAAACCTGGAGGTATACAATTCTCAATCTTTTAAGAGAGGTTTGAACTCAGGGCCTCGTGGTACTTTTTCACTTGAGCCTCACCTCTAGCCATGCTTCTTTTTTCACAGTTATTTTGGAATTGGAATTTAGCAAACTTTTCTGCCCAGACTGCCCTGAAGCATGATCCTCCAGATCACAGCCACCTAACTAGCTAGGTAATACTATAGGCACAAGCCTCCAGCAGCCAGTTAAAATATTGACTGTGTTTAAATATGATTACTGGTAGATACTTGTCATTATAAAAAGGATAAATGTTCTGTGCTTTTTTAAGTAACAAATTGAGCATACACAACCCAAAGAAGTGCTCCAAAATTTAAAGCTTCTGGAGGATTAACTTAGGATTTTGCAGCACCTCAAATTTCAACTTCCTGGATTTTGGAGGGTCAACCTATATTCTGATTAAAAATATACTCTAATGATCAATTTTTAGTCCCATTTTAGTATAAAATAATGCTAACGAATATAGTAATTTTAATGTAAATTAAATATTTCTACTATGTACAACCAATTATATAAACTTTTCTAAAATTAACATGAAATATGATTACTATTTATTGACCTACTTGGTTTAAAAAATTAAAGTTAAATTTTAAAGAAATATACCTAATTTTTTAACGACATCTCCTTTGTCTTCAGTCTCCATAACAGATACTGGGGATCCTTCTACTGATTGTGGAAGAATATTGTTAAGATAATTTATTGTATTCAGAAGTGCTTCTGTGTGTAAATGGATATCCAAAGAGGAAAAATTCACCTAAAATTAACAATATTAATTTTAGTAACAGGTCAATAAAAATTTTGTCCATAGTATCTATAAGGCACTCTTTTCTGCTACAAAGGATGTGATTTATAATAACCAGGTTATATCCTTAAGAATTTTCTAAGTCCAGTAAAAAATAACTGTCATACTATACTTAGACATGGAAACATACTAATTAAAAATGAATATTATCTACTCATACCTTAATCCGTTGTAAAACATTGTTATAGGTACTTTTCAAGTCAGGCGCACTTTTTTCAGCCTATCCAAATGGAAAGTGAATCTGTTAGAACATCTTAGGAAGTCATGAGTATGTATACAAATACATTATAATACTAACATACAGTTATTTGATTTTCCCCAACACACTATAGTGTATATGTAACATGACATACACTATAGTTTATATAACTATATACTAGATAACTGTTTAAGTCTATTTTGTAGGACTAGAACAAAGCAACTACTTTACTACAACAAGAAAAATGCATATGAGGTCCTCTAGCAAATGGTCAATAAATGTTACATATAATTATATTATAAAGAAATACTAAATATCAAATAAAATGAACCATCATTTGGTAATAAAGTACTCTGAATAGTTCTAAATCAAAAAATTTTGTGACAAAATTGTCCAAGAATCCAAATGTCTTCTTTTTCCAAAATTACTATTTATATTATTCATCATTAATACATAGTTGGATACAGTTATAGGGATCATCAGATGTTCTGACACGTGTATATAATGTGCAATAATCAAATTAAACTAACATATGTCCATAACTTTGCTTATTTGTATCATTTTTGTGGAAGATATTAGAAATTTACCTTGTTATTGTACAGTATGCTCTATTATTGGCATAGTCACTATGTTGTGCAGCACAGCTTAACCCTATTTGACCTGCCTGTCTGAGAGTCTGTTCCTTTTTGTCAGAAGCTCCTCTTTGGTTCCTTTCCTACAACTCTTAGTTTCTGCTAGCTGTAGGGAGCCAGCAGTAAAGTTTATCCTGACCTCTGGCTGTGTTGTTATCTCAAGGAATGTGTTAAGATATGGCTTAACTGACAGACAGCACTTACCAAGATGTTTTACTGTGTCCATAGGAGCCTGGTTTATGTTAACCATTCAGCCTTATCTTGTTTTACTGCCTCTTGTTATTTACCGACTTAAAAGCTTTCTTATTTTCTTAAACTTTAGTAACCCTATACCATTCCCTGGTTCCCAAACTGCATATAAGCTGGAAGTTAAGAATAAATGGGGCTGCAGTCTTGAGCTACAAACTTGAGCTACAGATCTCCTGAACCCCATCTTTTGTCTCTTGTCTTTTTCTCTTGTCTTGTATTTTTCTATTTCTTTTATCCTCACCCCCTCAATCAGGATTCCCTTTCATTGCCGGCTGGCTCCGGCAAGTGGCGCCCGAACAGGGACCTGAACACCTGGGACTAAGGCAGAGGACCCCGCTGAGGTAAGAGGATGTCCGATCACTTGGGAAGGAGAGTGGGAGAGAGTAGGGAGAGAGCATCGTCGGGAGTAAGAAATTATGGGAAAAGGTAACAGCTGCATGCTATACGTGCAGACCCTCAAAGGTATGCTTCATACCCGGGGAGTGAAAGTTGGCCAAAGTCAGTTAGAACGTTTCTTTCACTTTATTGAGGAAGCATGCCCCTGGTTCCTGGAGGAAGGAACCATTAACTTAGAAACTTGGCAGAAAATTGGAAAAAGAATTCAGGAACATTATGACGCAAATGGCCCTGAGAAAACCCCAGTGGATGCTATTACTCTTTGGAATCTGGTCCGAGATTGTTTGGATCCTAGACATGAGCAGATTAAATTCAATCAGTCAATCAGAGAAACTGGACAGGGGCCTGATGAGTGTCGCCCAGCTATGGGAGCACATACAGCTGCCCGCGAAGAGCTGAGAGAATAACATCTGAACCCACTGGACTAGATATTAAGAAAGACTCAGATGGCTCAGACTCTGAAGGAAAAAATATACAATGAGCCTACTAAAGATAGATTCATGTTGAGAGTATGTTGAAATCAGTTATAGCCACATTGTCACAGCTTCATCCAGAACAACAAAGTCCTTTAAAGGTAGATATTGGTGAGCCCCCACTGACAGTCCTGGCAGTTACAGCTCTCCTTGGAGCAGGCTGCTCACAGAGGGGAGGGACCTGAGGCTAGGGAAATGCTAACACCACCGAGGTAACTTCTCCTGACCAAGCGCTCTACTATGGGAGTGGCACAATCTAAAAGCTGCTCAAGTTTGAGCCCAATCTTACAAATTTGGAATATTTTATTTAACTTCTATGAGCGCTGGGGCAGACGAAGTTCTCTTTTTCTGCCTCTTTCTAAACTCTGCCTGCCTGTGACATAGGATGGGCTGTGCTAGCTTCCAAAGGTACCAATGTTTGTTTAACATCTGCTTTGAAAGACACAAAGGTTTTCTATTCTTGTTATTGATGTTAAGTTTGGAGATTGAGTTAAATTCTGCTCGTTTGGCTAAATCCTAAGTTTTCTCTAGCATTGAGCACATGGTGGACAAAAGTAGTGGAGGTGGAAGCCCACCCATCCCCCAGTTAATGGGCATGCCAAATTCCTGGAGGCTGGGCAGGGACATGGAGTCTCCAGCTCCCGGTAACCCTGCCCCCCACCCTGAACTCTGGAACTGTGGCCTTGCAATTCAAAGGTACCTTGCAATTCAAATGCTGGAAGGTAAAGGTGTCTTGCTGTAAGCCTGCTAAGGCTCTGACCAGCTCCTCTGCCATTATGCCTTGCCACATGTCTGTGTTCTGTTCATGTCCTGTCTCCCATCTCCTGGACCTTCTCTAGTCCTAGTGTCCCACTTCAGCTCCCCATAGGGGCTGAACTGGTTTCTCAAAATGTGGCTTCTCGGATAATCTCGGAAAATTTTGGTTTGCTGGAAAAGTTTTTTGTTTTTTTTCTAACTAACCACGTGGTTCTACAATATGGGCAAATAATATCATTTTGCCACTGGAATTCCATAAAACGTACATGGCCAATTAAAGAACAATTCTAAGCGTGCCCCAAAGCTTGTGCACGCAACTGTCTGTATGTCTGTCTGTTGGTAAAACTAAAAAACAAACAAACCAGGTTTTAAACCCATGTTTGGGTGCAAGCAAATGTGTCTAAGAAAAACTCTAAAAGGTTCTAGTATACAGCACATGATATAAGTCCAATGATGTAAAACCAGTGTGTTATTCTTTATGTCTATCTATGCTAAAAGTCAAGTGTACATCTAATCCTGACAATTCTTTGGTATAGATTAAGATTTTTCTTCTCCATTTTTTTTCCTGTGCCCTCATAAACACTTTTAAGATCAAGAGACCAGAATCATTTTGGAATGAGTGTGCAAATGTGGCTGCTAACCTAGATTTTTCTGACCCAGGATTAATATTTTGCTTTATAGGATGCAGGTCGACATGTGTGCTAGCTGCATGGACTGTGGCAGTCTGTGGCTACAGGAAGCCGCCTCCACAGTCTGCTCCCAAACTGCCTGGCTTCACTACTAATAATTCCTTATTCTCTCTCTCTCTCTCTTGCATGGGAAACTGCTCAGGAAATCTAGGAGTCCTGTGAAGATTTTGACAGGCCCAGAGTGCTACTGCCCTGGCTCTGCCTGCCCCAAGATTAGAGTTGGGTTTATAACAGGCCCATCATGACAGTTGCAACCGAGGCTTACTCCAAGGTTAAAAGCATCAGAGTTGTGTTTGGTGGCCACAGGGTTGCACTGGGGAAGCATTGGTATCTTCCCTCTCCATGTCTCAGAAACTGTCGTGGCTGCTGCAGAGAGCAGACTTTGTTGGCCTTTGGTCTTTGTGGATTTTGTGACTAAGAAGATGGTTAAAGGCCCAAGCCTTCTAAAATCTTTTAAAGTTGTCACCCTGCTTAAACCAGTAGGGCACCAGCCTACAAAAGCCAGAGTACTCAGAGTAAGCAACCAAGGAATACTGGAAGGTTTCAAAGGTCTTTAACCAGTCTGTGTAGAAATTTGCAGGCAACCCAGCAGGAGGTGTGACAATCTATCCAGGGAACTCTGAGAGATGCCACTACAGCCTTGCCCAGCTCCAACCCATCTCTCCTGCTGGCCTACTGATTCGGGATGTAAGACATAAGCCACTTCGGATCCACTGAAGCTGAGACTTTTACATTGTCCTGACCCTTTGCCCTCTTGATTGTTATTCATTTGTGTTCTCTTCCACCTGCTAGTAAGGTAAGGTTAAATAATATGATTTGATTTAATGGCACATGGATCTCATTCAGTCTGCTGTTCTCTAAGTGTTACAGCAGAACTCTGGCAAGTATTTGTCATATTTTAGGTCCTTATTTTACTAGTCAAAAATTACAGATTAAAACTTGTCATTTGCGTACTTTGCATGATTTTCAAAAATTTCTGGGAGACATAATTGGCTTCGCCCTTATCTTAAATTATCCACAGCTAAATTAAAAACCTTATTTGATTTATTAAAGGGGGCACTGACCCTACATCTCCCAGACAAATGAAAACTGAAGCAGCTAAAGCATGGTAAATTCTGTCTTTTCCCAACATGTAAACTATACTGATTACTCGGCCCCTTGGGAAGCATATATTTTAACTACACCTCATTCTCCAATGGCGGTCCTCTAGCAGAAGGGACCTCTTTTATGGCTTTCCTTGTCTGCTGCTCCCTCAAAGTGTTAACTCCCTATTATGAATTGGTGGCCACTTTAGTCCATGTGTGCCATGTAGAATCTTGTATTTCGGAGGAGATCCACATGTAATTTATATCCCCTATAATTTATAACAGCAAGAATGGCTTTGTATTCATTGTGATTCCTGGGCCATTGCTTGGGCCATTTTATGAGTACAATTTCATATCATTATCCCTCCAACAAATTACTTCACTTTGCCTCTTCTTACACTTTTATATTTCCTTGGGTTGTATCTCTATCGCCTCTCTCTATGGCTGCCTTGGTGCTTACAGATGGATTTTCTAATGGAACAGCTGTTCTTACTATTGATGGTGATACTAAATCTTGGGACACTGGTCTTTTTTAAGCCCAGAAGTTGAACTTCAAGCAGTTTTACAGGCCCTTACACTTTTACCTACTAAAGCTTTTAATTTATATTCTGATAGTCATTACTGAAACTGTCCCCTTTCTTGGAACAGTTAATTCCACTATCCAAACTCTTTTTCACCAGATAAAACTTCTTTGCTCTCGCACCTGTCCATGCTTTTTTGGATTTATACATGCTCATACTAAGCCTCCCGGACCGTTAAGTAAGGGCAATGCTATTACGGATGAGGCTACTCAGGTTTTTCTCACTCAGATTGACTTAGCAAAACAATCACATGCAGCCCACCATCAAAACAGTTGTGCCTTATGTCAGCATTTTCATATCACACATGAGACAGCTTGTCAAATTGTAAAAACTTGCCCCAACTGTACTACCTTCCTACCTGTGCCCTCCAATGGCATTAACCCTCGAGGTTTAGTAGCCAACCATGTTTGGCAGATGGATGTTACCCACATTCCCTCTTTTAGACGGCTTCGCTTTGTCCATGTTACCATAGATACCTACTCTAATTTTATTATGGCTACTCCTCTTGCCGGGGAGGCTAGCAAACATTGTATTTCCCATGCCCTGCGCTGCTTTGCCAATATGGGACTTCCTAAATATATTAAAACTGATAATGGTCCGGGATATGTCGGATGAGCTTTTCAAACTTTTTGTAAATCTTACCAAATTTTTCACACTACAGGAATTCCCTATAATCCTCAAGGTCAAGGAATTGTTGAGCGGGCCAACAGTTTGTTAAAACATCAAATTTCTAAATTAAAAGGGGGAGGGAATTATACCCCTTCTCTCCTGTTAATATTCTTTCTAACGCTTTATTTGTACTAAATTTTCTAAATTTGGGCTGTAATGGCCTTTCTGCAGCACAGTGGTTCTGGGAAAAGAGAGAGCAAAGAGCTTTTGCCCAAGTTAAGTAGAAAGATCCTTTAACAGGTGCTTGGCACGGACCCAATCCAATATTGACATGGGGTAGAGGACATGTCTGTGGGTTTTTTTCCACAGGATGAAAATGATGCCCGCTGGCTACGTGAGCATTGCGTTAGGATTGTGGAAGCTAATCAGGATGGTGCAAGCACTGACTTACTGGGCTTATGTGCCAGATCCACCAACAGTACACCCTGTGACTTGGGAAGGAGCTGAGGTGTTCGTCCATGTCAACAGATCAGCATATGGTACGGCTCCAGATCCTTTTGTTCAACACATTAAAATGGGAGACTTTGCAGCTTCTGGCATTGGAACCCCTTTATGTTTTACAACTGTCTCCAACAGCTATATTCCAGGCTGCACAATAATGCAATCCATAAATCATTGAATTTGGATTTCTGATAATAGTCAAGTATATAATATACGAACAACTTGCCTACTGGGTTCCCTGTACATACTAATTCTACATCGTCCTTCATGATACCTTGCTGCATCAATTCTTCTCAAATTGTAGAATCCACAAGAGAACTGCACCCCATAAAGTGTAGACATGAACATCCTTTTATAACCAATATTTGAGGAACTAATTCTCAATTGATGGACTGGTCCGGAGCCAATCTCATCAACAAGTACAATCCAGGTCTGTGGTGGATGAATGGACACCCTCGATGTCATGTCTGGATGTTAGTGGCTGCCCTAATAATATCTCCTGGCCCTCTTCTTTCTTTTTAAAAAATATTATGAGTTGTGTAGCACCTCCTTATGCAATTATGTATGGACCTTTTAATATGTCTATTGGAGCCATGTATTTCAATGTTACTTGTACTGTTCGTTTACAAATTGCTTGTATAATGGTCTTACTGATTCTGTAATTGTTATTAAGCAGCCTCCATTTATTATGCTTCCTGTGAACATATCTGAAGCTTGGTATGAAGAAACAGGTATTCAAGTGTTAAACATCTAAAAGAGCTCATGCGCCCTTGACGATTTATAGGACTATTGATAGCAGGCATTGTAGCCTTTATTTCCTTGGCTGCCTCTGCTGCAGCAGCTACTGTGGCTTTAACACAAAGTGTGCAGACAGCTAACTATGTTAATCGGTGTGCTCATAATACTATGCAAGCCTTACACTTTCAAGGCAGGATTGATGATAAAGTAGAACAAAAATTGGAAGCATTGCATGAATCTGTGTTGTCTCTGGGAGAACAAATTTGTGCTTTACAAACCTTGCAATGGGTGCGCTGCCATGCTGGGTTTGACTTTATTTGTGTAACCCTCCATAAATATAATGGGTCAAGCTATCCTTGGAAACAAGTTGTAGCACATCTTAATGGTATTTGGCACCATAATAATTTGTCTTTAGATCTTTTTCAACTCCACAGGCAAATAGCCGGACTAGAACAAGCTCCGCCTCTGGACTCTGAAGTGGCAAATACTGCAAAAGAGCTGTTTGAACAACTTCAACAGTATATCCCTTCTTTGACTAATGTTAAGGGGTTACTAATGACATTGCTTGGCCCTAGGATACTTTTGCTGATGGTTTTCCTATGCCTTTCTTGCATTGTACGTATATTGCAAAATTCTTTTATGAGTTTAGCCAGCTAGTTACATAAGATCAAGCTCCAAGTAAATGAATTTCCCCTGAGAGGAACTGCAGCCAGAGACAGGGAAGAGTGGGTGCCGGTCTGACCAACCTAAGACAGGAGAAAATAATTACACTGAAGGTCCTTCCTACATAGGACACAGGCTATTTATTTTGCTTATGATACACCTATAAGTCATATTTAGTACATAATAACAAAAAGAAGTTAGGGAAGTTATTATATTAGTGTAATGATTAAAGAAATTATTACACAACATAGAAAATGTAACTAAAATTTCAGCAGCACACTTACCTAACAAGCAGATAAATGAAACTCCTTACCTTCATATATTCTAGTGTTAACAGATCTTCCATGGTGTTATCCAGTGTCGTGACCAAATAAATGGGCTTCTTGTTTTCATCTAAAAATATTTTTGAGTTATCTTTTGGTAGAAAAACTAATTACAAATGCATGTAGGCAATATTAGTAGTTATAAGACTGAAAAAACTTTCTTGCATCAGTTCTTGGCCTTGGAATCTACTGTATTCAATCAATAAGATCCTTTTATTTTTTAAACTGATAATGTGTAACTCCTCCTCCCAACTGTTTTCTTCACTTGTACCTCAAGACTAAACACTTCTTAACTCTAAACAGGAGGTAAGAAAAACCAGAAATCTGTCAAAGAAAATATCAGAATGGTACTTATCAACAATTAAAGAACATAAAGAGAACTCTGGTCCTGGGTCAAAAATAGAAAAGTCTTTGCTTGACTTATATAACACCTTAACTTTTAGCATTTTCAAATAAAAATAATTTTTTTAAAAAAAGAAAACCTAGTTGTTGAGAAGACAAACCAAAAATGTGTTAGTTTTCTACATATTACCTTAGATTATAATACATTTTATTACTTTTTCAACAGTCTTTATTATAGTACTATTTTTGTTCAAAAACCTGGTTTCTAGCACAACTTCTACAGGAGAGACAGTTGTACAAAAATTTTAAAACTATTATTACCAAATATACCAGGGCAGCTAAACGTATTTAGATGGGGAAAATGAGTATTCTTTTTTGTCAGTGGTGGGGCTTGAACTCTAGGCCTCAGTGCTGTCTCTGAGTTCTTCAGTTCAAGGATAGTAGTGCTCTACCACTTTGAGACACACCACCACTCCCAAAAGGAATATTCTTGAGGAAAAAAAAAACCCTCACATAATTCCAGAAATCCCTCCAAACTTAAACTTTATTTAGCACATTAACTAATTTTCTAATGTAGGTACTAATTGTATTTTCAGCCCTTAAGAACCACCATTTTTATTTATATTCACTGACTTATTCAACTATTTACTAATCATTTACTTTTCAAAAGCAACTAGTTATGCTATTAATTCTTCAGGAAACAAGAGCAAAACTATTAGAGAAATAGGTCCAATAATAACTGAATCTTTTGTATTTTCCTTGTCAAGTATTTCATTATTATCTGTTCTTGGGAAAATAAGTTAAAAAATAAGCACAACTATTAAAACTGAACAACTACATAATTCTTCTGTATTACTAGAGAAAACTGTCAAGTTGGTATACTTTCCTTTCCAATTAGCAAAGCCAACTTTTTCTTGGCATAAAGATCATAATAGAACTAATAAAGCTATCATATAATGATCTTAGCTTAACACAAACTATCATACTTAAGTTTTTAAGGGCTATTAAGGGCAAAATAGAAACACAAAAAGCAAAAGATTTATCTCCCAACCCATGCTATACTACTTAAATTTGCTCTCTGATTTAAAAAATGGGGGCGGGGGGAGAGCATAGAGCTTAAGATATTTCACTAAGTATGGAGACTGTTGATATATGAAGACAGTGTCATCAGAGAAATGCACATTATCACTATATACCTATTAGGATGATCCAAATTCAGCACATCAAAATGCTGTCAAGAATATGGAATAATACACTCTCTTATTTACTGCCAGTTAAAATGTAAAATGAAACTAGTTTGGAAGACTAGAAGTTTTTACAAAACTAAACATACCTTTAACATAATTCATACTTTTACCATGTGATTTATACTTCTTGGTGTTTGCCCAAAGAAACTAAAGCTTGTATTTACACAAAAGCCAGCATGTGAATGTTTATAGTATCTTTGTTCAAAATTGTCAAAACTTAGAACAAAGATGTCCTTCAACAGGTAAATTGAGAAATCAAGCTACATAAACCCAGACCATGGAATTGTCTACAACTAGTTGTTGCTGAAAGAAAAGTCATGGAAAGACAGAGGAAATGTATTATTAAATGAAAGAGGACAATCTGAGAGGATACATAATTTATGATACTAATTATATGACATGCTAGCAAAAATAAAAATATGGGGACAGTAAAACGATCAGTGATTTCCAGGTGTCATAAGTGAGGTAGCAATGAACAATTGAATCACAGAAGATTCCTAGCATAGTAAAATAACTCTGTATGAAAATATAATGGTGGATACTTGACATTATGTATTTATTCAAACACATATAATGTTCACCACAAACACTGAACCTTAATTTCAACTATGGACTCTGGGTGATAATGATATATCAGTATAGTTTCATCAATTTTAACAAATATATGATACTATGTTGGGGATGTTGATAACAGAGGTATACACAAAATGCAGAAACATTAAATTTCCTATTACTCATAACAATTTGCCACCAACTTACTCTCTCAAACTTATAGTCTGATCCAAATCTCACTGGGCAAAAATCAAGGTGCTCTGTTGGTGATGGTGTGGTGGTCCTAGGACTTGAACTTGGGGCCTTGGTGCTGTCCCTGAGCTTTTGCAGTCAACGCCACGACTCTATTACTTTGTGTGGTATAAGTGATATAAAAAAGAATAGGTTTCCCAACATGGTAAAATAAGACTTTGAAATAGACTAAGGTTAAATAGAGATTATCATAAATTACCTAGGTGTGCAATTTTTAACCAACTGAATTTTTAAGAGTAGAAAGAGAAAGTAGGTAGAAAGAGATGGCAGTATGATGACCTCATGATTTGTGCCAGTTTTTTACCTGTAGGAGGTAGTAATGCAAAGAGCACTAGAGAAAACTAAAAATTAAGGACAGCCATTAACTAATAAAGAGCATGAAAACAGATAAATCACATGCGACTGACTTTAACATCTGCATGAAGTATAGAAATCAATATCCCTCTAGAGCCTTTAAAATGACTTCTTGAAACTGGGTGCTGATGGCTCACGCCTATAATCCTAGTTACTCAGGAGACTGAGAACTGAGGACTGGTTTGAAGCCAGCTTGGGCAGGAAAGTGTGAGCCTCTTATCTCCAGTTAACTACCAGAAAACCCAAACTGATGCTGTAGTTCAAAGTAATAGAGTGTTAGCCTTGAGTGCAAAAGCTCAGGGACAGTACCTAGTGTGGGGCACACCTGGAAGTCAACTAGCTGGCCCCACCTGTTTCTCAGTCTTGGGGCCATGTGTAGCTAAGATGGTAGCGCCTAACAACAACGCGCAGCTGCTACAAGTGTCTTTTGTTATAACCCAGAAGCAGTTCTGTGGGGCTGCGACGCCCCGGCTCTTCCACCCTTGATGGACAGCTCATGTCTCCCCTTCCTGCTGATCTTAGACCTGATTGGTTCCTGTGCCTTATATTAGTGGCATGTACTTCCCCAATAAAGGAGATCTTGCACTGACTTGACTCCCAGGCAGTCTGACTGTCCTCTGGTGAGGGAGGGCTGGGTGCGGGCGGTCTGCCGACCCTTTCCTTTCTGGGCTCCTCCGGTCCGGGCATGCCTTCCCCATCTCTCCCGCGGGTCGGGGGAGCATGGGGGGGGGTGGCAGAGACAACCTAGGCCCCAATTTCAAGTCCTATGACCACCACACCACCACCACCAACAGAACACCTTGATTTTTGCCCAGTGAGATTTGGATCAGACTAAGTTTGAGAGAGTAAATTGGTGGCAAATTGTTATAAAAGTAATAGGAAATTTAATGTTTCTGCATTTTGTGTAGATTTTAATTTTAATCTACTTGATTTTCCTTAATGAAAAACAACTGTCTATATTAACTGCAAGACAAGAACTGAAACGTAGCTGTCTGTGGGTTTAAAAACATAACCTATAATATTAGCTATTGGGAGGCTGAGATGTGGAAGACCATCATTCAAGGTCATCTGGGCAGACAAGTTCAACAGACTATCTCAAAAACAACCAACAAAAAGCCAGGTTCACGTAGTACAGAATCAGCCAAATAAGAGTTTAATACAGATACAGATAAAAGATTAAAAACTAGCTCTGCTATAGTTTGGCATGTGTTGCATACTTGATCCTCAGTGTGGCATTACTGAAGTGTTAAAATCTTTAACAGATAAAGTATAGTGGAAAGTTAATAGGTCATTATGGGAATACTATCTTTGGACGAGATTATAGTTTTTATGAAATCTCAGTCCCCATGAGAATGAAAAGTTATGAGTGAACATGGCTCCTGAATCACTCTCTGGCTTTGTCTCATTATATGATCTTATCTATACATGCTCCTGCAATGAACTCATCTACCAAGATTCTCACAGAGCTTAATCAAATGGAGTCACAGGAGCTTGGATTTTTACCTCCCCAAACTGTGAGCTAAATGAATCTCTTTTCTTAATATATTACTTAGTCTAGAAGATTTTCCAATAGCAATGGGAGACAGACTTAGTATAAACTCAAAATGTAACAGTCAGACTGTTTAGCAAATAAATAGATCCAAATGTCTAAAGAATTAGAAACTCTACAGCAGGTAGTCAACAAATTTTTTTTTGTTAATTTCAGTGAACAATGAAATTAATCATTTTTTTTAAAACAGAGATTCTTACCTAAGTATTCTGGACACTTTAAACAGAACTCTTTCAAAAACGCATTTGCTTTCAAATCACACGTTCTAATCATAACTTCTGTGCCCAATCCTAAAACATCAATTTCTACCACAGATATTTCACAATCTTCCACAAGGTGATAAAACTGAATCAAAACCTGTGAACAAATGAAAAAGAAAGCACCACTGTGTAGAACACATCATGTAACATGGCCCTGAATTTAAACTCTAGTATCTTAAAAAGAGAGAAAAATAATGTACCATTACGCTAAAGTAGCAAACTTGTTTAAATATATTGTAGTTACATAGGGATTTAGAAGGTATTCATATGAATAAGTTACATATTAAAATTTAATATTTAAAATTTAGGAAGTTTTATATTCTACCACATACAAGACATACCTACCTGTGTAAATAATCACTTTCAGAAAACATACACTAAATATCCATAATATATCATCTTAACCTTTAACTCTTCATTAAGGAAGTTAAATCTTGAGGGGGAAAAATAAAAGAGGTGGGGGAGATGAGGAAGAACCACACGGCAAGTCTACGTCTAGTTTAATCAAGGTGAAAACAACAGTGCCACTCGCAATGAGACTAAATAAGCTACCCATTATGTAACAACTTAAATAACCTATATTAATTTTACCACAGTACATACCTCTGCTACTTCAAATCGTATTTTAAATTCTGTCAAATTCAGTGAATAGTCTTGTTTTTGTGACTTTCTATGTCGAGTAATTTTAGCTCCAGTAATTATCGGAGGAGATTCATCCACAGGACTAGACAGTGCATCAAAAAATTCCTCCTCCGAATCTAAATTGCACACAATATTAAGTCAACAAAGATCAAGTAAATATTTTTATAACTTCTGAAATTTAAACATTAAAATACTAAGAATTCATTTTAAGAACTAAATAGAAACATTATGACAAAGACAACAGAAAATACAAAATTACTTTTGAACATGTCCTGATGTCAAAAAAGTATAGAAAATTACAAATTATGTTGATTAAAAAGACTAACTTTTAAATCTATTTCGAAACTGTATAAGAAAACTTTACAGTAAACAATAACAGCAATGATCACATGCATAATAAACACTCAAAAATTAGCATGGAAATATGATCACTACATCTGGGTTGCATAATAGTACTAGCTACAAACTACATTACCAGCAGAGATCAGGATTTAAAGTTTGAATAAGGTCTCCCCCTTACATTTCATTTAATGTAATTTTAGCTAGCCAGTTACCAAAAGCCCAAAAATGTTAAATGAAAAATTCCACAATCGACACATTAAACCATTTTTTTTATATCCTTAGTAGTGTGTTGCAACTGTCATACTACCCCACTCCAGATGTGTCCCTTTGCAGGTTTATTGTAGGGGAAAAGAAAACAGCTTCCCTTTGTTCTCCCAAAGTTTACAAGTTTGTTGGAATTAACTCACAAAAGATTACAGGAGAAAAGATACACAAATTTATTAACATGCATAGGGGAAAATAAGTCAAACATTGTTTATCCAAATATCCCAATGAGGCCCAAATATTTATATATCCTTCTCTTAAGGAAAGGAGACGGGTGGGGTCATGCCTCCTGCTTAGAAACTCAAGACCCTGAGTATAAGCTCCAGCAGCAGCAGTCATTACAGTCATAGAGAAATGGGGAATGTGACTATTTGAGACAGAGTAAATGATTTTAGGTAAATGGATGGGCCAATGCTCAGACCTGAATAGGCCTAGGTGACAGAAAATAATTTAAATAAATTCTATTCTTAAATGAAAAATGCTAACCACATATGGTTATATTCTTTAATCTTTCATCCTATGAACATGTTTGGATAGTGAAAACTAAGGAAAAAGGCTAAAGATAAAGGTTTCCTTTTTTGGAAGCATCACAGAAAAAAGCCTCTTCCAACATCTGCTACTTTCCAAGCAGATACCTTGAAATAATCAGCATACCAAGCCAAGGTACCATTTCTGGGGATGAAATTCCCTAGATTCCTTCATTCAGTAGCCACATTGTACATATTACTCATCCATTAGACAGTTAGTAGCCTTCTTGGTTATTAGATCCACTGTTATAGAAGTGTTTTTGTTCAAGTAACTCTTATTTTACTTAATAATGACCTCAAAGTCTGTATGTTGTGGTTCTGGGAATTCACACACATCTGGGAAGTCATCAGTGGTCCCTTTGATTGAAACGTAAAATTTCTCAACTTAATTTAAAAAAAAAGCCTTATATGCTCATTATTTCTAACATCTACTCCTAGAACTAATCTGTGGAACTGTGAAGAGGAAACATAGTAGAACAGTGCTGAAAGTTATAGTCATAGTGTGAAGATCTCAGTTAAGACGGGGAAAAAAAAGCACTGAATTTCAGAAAGGTAAATACATATAGAAAAAAAACAACAGAAGAGTTCAGAACTCTTCAAGGGCTAGAAGTCTTAGAATATATCTACCATATATAAATAGGAGACTCTTCTCTCTTTTGAGAGATTGATCTCTAGAATTTATATTAAAATTTTTAGATCAAAAATTAGAAAAACAACCACTTTATATAAGTACTGAAAGATATTTAAGAAAAATGAAATTGCATCAATTATATCCCTAAAACCTAAATTGAAGTAAAAGAGCATTACGAAAAACATCTCTCTGGTTTCCACACTCAAAATATTCCTTAAAAGCAATATATCAACTGTTAACAATATGTCACTATTAAAAAGCAACTTTAAATGATATTAGAGTATTTTGAAATTTACGTATTAACACTTGATTTTTTTCTTTAATAGAAAAAGTTGATATTTGAAGTTTTACTATCAAAAAACTCTCCAAGTAACTAAATATATTATAAATTAGATATCTCAAAGTTTCATAGAGTTTTCTTTTTAACCCTGAACTCAATAAAGATTATTAACTTATTAAGTGACCTTTGCGATTATAAATTCAACTTTTCATACACCAAAAACAAACAAAAAAACCTATTAGAAAAGTAACTCCAAGGACATCTGAATTGTGGTTATTTTAAGGAACTCTAAGTTAAAATATCTAACAATACACAAATAATTGCTATTATTATTACATTTTTATGACTATAAAAGAACAAGCTATTACAGTCTAAATCATGCCATTTTGGCTTATTGGATTACTGTCAGAAACAGCAAACACAGAAGAGGCACAGAAGATAAAACTTATCCCTACTGAAATTGATACTAAAATTTATAAAAGAAATTTGCCTTTGTAATGGTATCTTATTATGCCAGAAGGATGACTCCTAGTTACAAAACATTCTCACAAAAGGGGAAAGAAGATGCTGACTTCATTCTAACCTTGCCATACTTTTTCTGCTTACCTTCCCAAACTCAGAAGTCCCACTTACTTTTCTTCATCTGAAACTGACATAGAAACCCTAGTTTTTATCACTCTTAAGTTTTCTATCATTCTTTCATATACACAAGATACAAATGTTAATAAATTACATCTGCTCCCTTTCTTTTCTCTTTCATTAAAAGGAAAGAACCAGCTATATTCCTTTATGAGGTCATTTGAAGAATACATGCCTCAAAATGGAAATTTTAATTATACAGTATAATGTATAAAATAGGGAATTTCCCTTAAGCAGTTTCATTTTACCATCTTCAGTCATGGAGGACAGTTCCAAGAAAGGAATTATTTTCTGTGTGATCTGTGATGTTGGCATAGATGACTGAATCTGAGGAGAAAGGAAGCACAGCTAAGTAGCACAAAGACTTTCATTTGAAGTTGTAAAACAATCTTATTTTAAAAAGCTATTCAGTTGAAATCATCTAGGAAGATATCAGAACTCAATTAGAAAAATAAATTATATAGATTTTTAAAAGAGGGTTTACCATTTCAAGATATATATTTTCTCTTAGGCAAAAACCTAAGAGAATTCACAAATCACAAAATAAGCACATATTTATTTAACAAACTACCAAACCATTTCCAAATGTGTTATACCATTCTTCAGTTGTTAAAGTATCAAATCTTTAACATCTCAGTTACCTGGGCCATTGGTATCATATTTATTTTTAGACAATTCTAATCACTGGTCAGTGGTGTATCTATATGGATTCATTTTCCTGATAGGTAATAAAGCTGAACATCTTTCATGTTAATTATTTACCCATTGTTTAATAAGCTATTGGTTTCCTAAAATAGTGTGGACACATGGTTTCCTAACATGCATGTTTGCAGGGACTTTTCCCATGTAAATGGGTGGGTAACTTGCCCATTTTTTTTTCAATAATGTCTACCAAAGAATAAAAATTGAATTTTCACAAGTACAACTTAGTTTTATGCTCCATTTATGACTAATGTTCTAAAATAATTTTACTATTCTAAGAACTCATAAATTTTTTTTCTCTTCAGGATTTTGTTCCAAAACATTACAATTTAGCTTTTACATTTAGATCTATGTTCCAATTCAAATTTAATTTTATGTGAGGTATGATGTTAAAGACTGAAATTCATCCGTTTTCCACATGGAAATCTATTTAACTCAACAATTAGATTTACACCTTTGTAAAATAAAAAAATTTATCACCTACTGTGGATTTATTTCTAAACACCATTCTGCTTTACTGATTTGCTTGTTTATCCTTGAGCTAATTTAAAATTGATAGGATTTAGGAAAACCTACACAAATTATGGTACTTTGCACTTAAAGGATGAATTGGATCAAAGTACATTATATATGTACAAACACATACATGGAAATGTGATGAAAGTCTTTTGTACATCTAATATACAATCAAAAGAGAAAATATTTATCATGTACAAAAGAACTAGAAAAACAGCATAAAATATGTGGCTATCTTCTTTCTGAAATTATCCAGACATAATGAAGACAATTATGAATATGGAAAAAAGTAATATTCATTGCAAAAATGTATATGCAATAAAAATCAAACAATGAGACAGAAAAAAGTACTTTTAATTGATCAATAGATTTTTCTTAATTTGAAAAATATTATCCAACAGAAAAAGAGTACAAAAGACATAGGAGCAGGGGCTGGGGATATGGCCTAGTGGCAAGAGTGCCTGCCTCGTATACATGAGGCCCTGGGTTCGATTCCCCAGCACCACATATACAGAAAATGGCCAGAAGTGGCACTGCGGCTCAAGTGGCAGAGTGCTAGCCTTGAGCAAAAAGAAGCCAGGGACAGTATTCAGGCCCTGAGTCCAAGCCCCAGGACTGGCCAAAAAAAAAAAAAAAAAAAGACATAGGAGCAGGTTCCAAAAGAAGAAATTCAACCATTAAACTTAGAAAAAAAAAATGAATTCAGAAAAAATGCAAATAAAAATTCAAGACATTTTCTCAGAATATTAATAACTGGTAATAGGATTAATTACAGTAAAAACATACTCACAGCTAATGGACTAAAATATTCAATTTAGAAAAAAATTCAAATCTGTCAAAACATAAAATTCAGATACTCTTTTAGTCAACAATACCACTTCTAGAAATTTATCCTACAAAGTACTCCCAAATATATGTAGTATAAGAAAGTTCAAGGCAGCATTTTTCAAAACTATAAACTCATAAGATGTGAATACCCATCAAAAGATATATTAACTGAAAAATAATATATTTACACAATTCAAAGAATAATTATGAAACAGGTAGCTCTGTAAGTGCTAACATGAAAATATCTCAAAGATTCATAACAGATGACTGTAGTAATGAAAGAACAGTTTGAGAACAGTATGATAGCAACATTTAATTTTAAGACTGTAAGATACATTTAATTTTAAGACTGTAAGATGTATGTGTAGAGAAATGATTAACAATGTTGCCAAGAACAAGAAATGAAAGCTGCCAAAGTAAGCATATCTTATACTTTAAAAAAATCTGATTGTACTCTTTCATGCTTTATCCATTTCTTTCTCAAAATGTTCAAGATGATTTACAAATCATTATATCTGAAATTTCTGTGGTTTTTCTAAATACGTGTGTGTGTGTGTGTGTGTGTGTGTGTGTGTCTGTGGCTTGAATTTAGGGCTGAGTGCTATCCCTTAGTTTGTTTGCTCAACACTAGCCCTCTACCAATTGAACCTCAACTCTACTTTGGGATTTTTAATGGATAGATAAGAGTCTCATGGAATTCCAAGACGGCTTTGAATCACCATCCTCGGATCTCAACCTCCTGATTGACTAGGATTACAGGCATGAGCCACTAGTGGCTTCTCAACATTCTTTTGTAATTCAATTTTCTATTAATTCTGAATTAATACTACCTGCAATGACTTGACAGGGGCAGATACATCAGCTACCGGTGTAGGTTTTGGAATGCTTTCAACCAGTTCCATAATTCCTTGTAATTTTTTATCAGAGATTCGTAAAGAAACAAGAGGTAACTTTCCAGAAATCTTGAATCTGTATTTAAAAAGACAGGAATCATGACAGAGAACATTCATTCTGATTTAAGTGAATTAATTTAAAAAAAAAAGACCTAGAGGGCTGGGGATATAGCCTAGTGGCAAGAGTGCCTGCCTCAGATACACGAGGCCCTAGGTTCGATTCCCCAGCACCACATATACGGAAAACGGCCAGAAGCTGCGCTGTGGCTCAAGTGGCGGAGTGCTAGCCTTGAGCGGGAAGAAGCCAGGGACGGTGCTCAGGCCCTGAGTCCAAGGCCCAGGACTGGCCAAAAAAAAAAAAGACCTAGAGGTGGATATTTACTTCTATGATATAGCACCTGCGTAACATATACAATATCCTAGGCTTAATCCCGAGTGACAAGAAACAAGCAACAAAAGGGAGGCAGAGGGGTAAAGGAAACCTGAGACAGAGAAAAATAGACTGTACCCTTCAAATCACACAAATATAGCCAAATGTGATTTTAAGCACTAAAAGTCACTATACCAATTCCTATCTTGCCTCAATATACAGTCTCATTACACATGTACTAGCCTCAATATTTTTAGGATTATCTAATGTTTCATTCATTCTACTATTTGCCAAGTATAGTTGACAATTACTGTTATCAAGTATGTATTACATAACAGACACTGAAGTACTTTATATTCATTATAATAAATATTCCTCACAATCTACAAGTAATCAACTACTTTTACTCACTTTAAGTTTAAGTTCCACATGTGTGTGGTTCCTATAATAAAACTAAGGCTTATCAAGTTCAAATAACTTATCCAGGGAATTACATCTCTAAAGACATGACTCAAAACCAGACCAGTGTTTCACTGTTATTTTAAACTGCCTTGAAGACCTTTTCCTAAAAGAAAATCATAAAGAATTAAGAGACAGACTTCAAAGAGAAAATTTTCTTTCACCATTGTTATCCAGTAAAACTTTATTAAATTGCACATATTGATTACTAAGGTTTTAATTCTATAAAATGTACTTCAATTCCTTAAAAAATTATATGCTTTCTTTTACTTTTTTAAATTTAATTTTAATGTCAAAGTGATGTACAGAGGAGTTACAGTTACATATGTAAGGTAGTGAGTATACTTCCTGTCGAACATTGTTAATCCCTCCCTCGTTTGCTTAAGTATCTGTAGTTAATCCACACACTGGCTTAACTTCATTATACATTACATATCTGACAATTAGTATATCTAAATACTTTCTTAAAATATGCAAGTTGTACAGTCAGAAGCTGTTAGGCAAAGAAATATTACCTACCAAGTAACAAACAAAATTACAAAACCCTTTTTATCTTAAAAGCCTGACATCCTTGCCTCTATTTTGTATTTGCCTTTGCTCTAAGCCATTGTCTTTCCCAATCAGTTTAGGTACCATGAATGACAGGATTCATCAATAACATCTTTATGACAATTGAACAAAACTACCTCTAAGTAAAGCACTGCAGGAAAGACCACATCCATCAATATATTGCCTATAATGATGAGGCTGCAGCTTGAGCATGGGACCCTGACAGTTCCTCCCCACAAGTAATGCCAGCAACAATTTCACTAGAACTACTATAGACCAAGTACTGAGAAAATGCTCAACCAGGTCTCACATGGGACTGTGACTGTTTTACTATGCATACCATTTGTTTCCTTCCCTAATTCTTTGTCTATTTAAGCCTGTATTTAATGTGTGTGCCCAACAGATATAAAGTATAAGAGGTCTTGGAGTGTTCTAAACCATGTGATAAATCTTTCTCTGCTCGTTACCATTACAATCTTTTTACTTGGCACACGGAGGTGAGAAGGTAGACCTGAAATGTAAAACCCCAGGGGTTTGGGTCTGCAGCCTAAACTTTCAGCTTCAATATTTCAAAGGAAGGTTCCAGTTACTTATAGGGTTTCCAAATACATAATATACTTACTTTATACTGCTCATAAATTACAAAATGCAGACTAAAATCTCAAATTTTGTCTTTTTTGGTCTTTGCTTATTTTTAGTATACCTGCCTGGTTCTAACCATTAGCAACACATAGAATTATATCCATTAAAAAGCTATTTTATTATTTTCTTCTGTGTTATGCCTATTCTCTGAAAAAAATAATATATATTCTCCTTAATCATCCTGACCAAAAAAAATGAGTCTAAAGCAAGCTAAGTTGCTTTTTCTTGCCTCAGGATAATCTTTCTTCCTTTTGGTACCCTGAATGTCCTAGATTATAGCATACCAGAAAACGACAACAAATTCTGACTTGCAAATAAAAAAAAGGGGGGGAGGGAGAAAGAAAATCAATGCACCCAGGTACTAAGTGGCTCATGCTTGTAATCCAAGCTACTCAGGAGGGTGAGATCTGAAAATTGAGATTAAAAGCCAGCCCAGGCAGGAAAGTCTATGAGACTCTTACCTCCAACTAAGCAACAAAAACCCTCAAGTAGAGACAAAGTTGAAGTGGTAGAGTGCCAGCCTTTAGCTGAACATTATGGGACTCAGGCCTTATGTTCAAGCCCCAGTTAGAGGAGGGTTGGGTGGATAAGGGAGAGAGAAGCATATTTGTATGTTTGCATAAGGAAGTCAATGCATATTTACTTGTTATTACCAAATGGAAATTTTTATAAGAAATACCAGAGGTTAAATAGGCAGAAGGACATTGGGAAATAAATTACAGAATTTAGGTTTTACCTCTAAAATCAAACAACACATAAAGCTAAATACATACATACACACACACACATCCCAGAATGTACAGAGTGGACTTAATTCAGATTTTCTAGGAAAATGAAGCCTAGAAGAATAAGATTTAGTCCAGCACGTAAAACCTGCTATTAGGTAGCATCACAGTAAATTAAAAGATCACAAAAAGAGGTTTGGACATAATAAGCAGAGAGAAGACTTCTTTGAGAAGGTGTTTTATTCTCGAGAGTAAAAATCAGTCCCTAATCTCACCCTTCAAAAAAATCCCGGGAAAGCCAGACACAGGTGGCTCTTGCCTGTAATCTTAGCTACTCAGGAGGATCTGAAGATTGTGTTCAAAGCCAGCCCAGGCAGGAAAATCCATGAGACTCTTATCTCTAACTAACCACCACCCAACCTTAAGTAGAGCTTTGGCTCAAAGTAGTAGAGTGTTAGCCTTAAAGCAAAAGCTCAAGGACAGTGTTTAGGTCCTGAACTCAAGCCCCAGGACCTGCAAAACAAAACAAAACAGAAATCTCTGAGGATTGTGGTAAGTCTCTCATGAGTTGTTCTTGGGTCTTTCCTTTTCTAAGCCACACTCTGTATGGAAAAGGGTCAGACTATGCCCAATTCCTTCTATTTATAACACTTAACCACTACCATGTGAACATTCTATTCTCCTCCTTGATAACACCAATTCTCCTGAAACTATGTGGAAGGCCATTAAATGAGCTTTTGATGGAAAGTTTAAATAACTCTGATTGAGGTGTGAATACTTTAGAATACAAAAAGTTGGCAGAAAGAAGGTATTATGGCTACCTCTCTATATAAAACTATATAAGAATAAGCCAGCAACGATGTAGTATATAGCTACATTTTCTATTTTATATAGGATTTAAAATACAAATACATAAAAGTAACTTTCTTTAAGTCTCTGTTAATAGGTATAGAGCGAGTAAGGTTTTTAAATTGGGACATCAGTAACTTCAGCTATAATGGGGTGGAGTTGAGAAATAGGGTTTTGTTTTGGGTTTTTTTGCATGCAGTTGTAACTAAGTGGATATTAAGCACATTGTAATAACTTTAGGATATTATATATAATCTCCAGGGAAATCAGGAAGAAAATACCCATTAACTATTAAGAATTTAAATTAGAAAGGAATGAAAACATGTTACAAAAAATATCAACTAAATACAAAAGGCAGGAAGAGGGAATTAAGCACCAGACTTCATACCTCAAAAACATAAATCAAACACTAAGTTACAAGGGACTGTTCAGTACAAACAGGAGGATTTGATCCCTGTGATCAATAAGACAGATCAACCCAACAAGGGATTTATAAAATAACAGAAGTCTACTGAAGAATCTCCATACCGCTTTCCAGAGTGCTTGAACAAGTTTACATTCTCACTAACAATGTAGTAGGGTTCCCTTTTGGCCACATCCCCTCCAGCATTTGTTATTAGTTTTCCTGATAATGGACATTCTTACTGGGGTGAGGTGGAATCTCAGTGTTGTTTTGATTTCCATTTCTTTTATGGCCAGTGATGTAGAGTACTTCCTTCATGTATCTCTTGGCTATTCTCATTTCCTCTTCAGAGAAGTCTCTTTTTAGGTCTTTAGCCCATTTTTTTGAGGGGGCAGTTGGCTCTTTGAGGATTTGTTTTGAAGGAATTTAATTTTTTGAGTTCTATGTATATTTTAGATATGAGGCCTTTGCCCACTGTATGGCCAGTAAAGATCTTCTCCCAATCTGTGGGCCTTCTGTTTATCTTGCAAGCTATGCCCTTTGCCATGCAGAAGCTCTGTAGTTTGATGCAGTCCCATTTGTCCAGCCTTTCTTTAATTTGTTGCGTTTCAGAGCCTTTATTAAGGAAGTTTCAACCTGTGCCAAGGAGCCCTAGTGTTTCTCCTATTCCTTCTTGTAGTGTTTTCAGGGTATCTGATTTTACTTCGAGGTCTTTGATCCATTTGGAATTGATTTTGGTGAAGGATAAACATAGAGCACCCCTACAATCCAACAGCCCCACTTTTGGGCATCTTCCCCAAAGTTTACAAACAAGACCACACTAAAGCCACCAGCACAACAATGTTCATGGCAGCACAATTTGTCATTGCTAAAACATGGAACCAACACCAATACCCCTCAGTAGATGAGTGGATCAGGAAAATGTGGTACATATACACAATGGAATTCTATGCCTCTATCAGAAAGAATGACACTGCCCATTCGTAAGGAAATGGAAGGACTTGGAAAAAATCATACTAAGTGAAGTGAGCCAGACCCAAAGAAGAATGGACTCTATGATTTCCCTCACTGATCACAATTAGTACATGTCTAGGATAGTCCTAACTGAAGATCACAATAGCTCAATAGCTATGTACATATGAACATATAAGATGATGCTAAGTGAAATGAACTCTAAGTTATGGAAATAAATAGTTTATTGTTATTTTTAACATGCTATATGAAATTATGCCTTTTTCTTTTGTCTTTCTTCCCCATTGTTTTACCCCTGACATTACTGTAACTGATTTTGGTATCCAGGGTATTGTATATATGTTTATCATAACTAAGAAGGCAAGGGGAACATCAAAATGGAAAGACCGAGGGGTAAAAGGCAAACCAATGCAACAGCAATACTTAGAAGACAATATTCTATAAACCAACTGTACAACTCAGGGGAGGGGAGGGAATTGCGGAGGGGGAAGGGGAGAAAAATGAGGCAGGAGGTAACAAGTTTGATAAGAAATGCACTCACGGCCTTACATATGAAACTGTACATCGGTACATCACTTAGACAATAAATTAATTTAAAATAAATAAAATAACAAAAGTCTAAAACAACACTATTCACTATATACTTCATGGATAAAACTTGAAAACATTATGCAAAGTACAGTAATCCAGAACGAAAACAGCCACTTATTTTGTGCAGATTCACTCATATGGGGAGCCTACAACCGTTAAATTCATAAAGGTTACAAATAAGCTGATGGTAGTCAATGGCTAGGGGCAGGGTATAATGGGTATCATTGGTTAGTGGGCATGGAGTTTCAGTTTGGAAGTTAGTAAATTTCTAGAGGCAGATGGTGATTCTGATTGTCCCACAATATAAATGTATTTATGTTGATCAACTATATAGTTAATTTAAATGGCAAATAATTTAAATAGCAAATGCTTTGTAACATGTATTCTGCAAGAAAAAAAAGTAAAAAAATATGACATTTTTCTCACTACAGAATTACTTAGAATATCTAAATCATATGAAACAATACATACTTGGGCATCCTGATATCCATGAAAACCATAGCTTTAGAGAGCTCCACGCTGACATGCATGGGTACCAATATATGCTGTGTAGATACATTCAGTTTTCGTGCTTCTTTCCAATTATCACCTAATTACAGAAAACATTTCATATTTAACATTAGCATAATTTGAATAACAAACACTAAAATTACTTATTCATACCTGTCTACATACCACGTGGAATGAAAAAAATTATCTTAGCTATCTAACATTCTGAACATCTTATTCATCTAAAGTAAAAGATAACCAACAGGAAAAATTCATTATTTTCCTTATACTTCATCCAGAGACATTGTATATTATACTGTAATAAAAAATGCTATTTTTACAAGTATATTTTAATAAAATATAATGTGTATCTATTGATATCACTGACCAGCTATATTACCTCTACAACAATGTAACTGTAAAAACAGTACAACAGTAAAATGAAAAAGAAAAGGAAAATGAGTTTCATGTAATAGTAATTGATAAACATACTACAATTTATTCAAGATTTATAAATACCACTGTTCTGGGCAATGGTTAAACTTTAATTCTCATAATGATTTATCATCATTCTACTTTAAAAACAGACTCAAAACTTAAAACTTTCCTAAGTCAATGTAATAGTGATAAAACTGAAATTCACATCCAGGTCTACAAACAGGCAATAATCCGAGCAGTTTTATGAACTTAAAAGTTTAGTTAGAAGGTGGTTAAATAATTTATAGCACAATCTTAGAAGCCTAACCCTGCTAATGAAAGCCATATAAGTGCTTAAAATATTACTGGTAACAATAATAGACAACTATGTAAATTGGGGATAGGTATAATGACATACTACTTTAATACTCAAAGTGGAGGAAGAACTTTGAGTTTGATGCCAACCTAGATTACATAGTGATATTTTAGCTCTAAAAACACCACCATTATCCCTCCAAAAAAGGAAAGAGAAGAACAGAGATAAGGGAAGGAGAGAGGAACAAAATGTTTAAAATAGCATTCACAATTCACATAAAAATTATTACACAAGCAGACTCCATATACTCATAGACATACTGAAAATAACAGTAAAAGGATATGCACTAAAATATTCATAGTGTTCATGTCTGAACAGTAAGATTAAGGCTTGTCTTTATGGTTATTCACAGCTTCTAAGATAGGTATAAAAATAAATTAAAATTATGTTAAGATTAGGTCTTAATCCTTACCACTCAATAGACTGATAGCTGAAAGACAGCAGTTTGAAGCCAGCCCAGGGAGAAAAGTCTATGAGACTCCATTCCAATTAACCAGCAAAAAGTTAGACTAAAGGCATTGCAAAAATGGTAGAGTGCCATCTGTGAGCAAGAAAGTTAAGCAAACATAAGGCCCCTCAGCTTAAGCCCTAGAACTATGTAAAATAATTACATATATAATATATACACATATAACTGTATATATTATATATATAAAGCTCAGTAAACTAGAGCATTTGTCTAACATGCTCAAAGCCCTGGCTTTATACATAAAATACACACAAAATACACGTACCAAAAATATTGTAAAAAAAGAATAGGGTCTATATAATACAGATCATTATTATATAGATTATATCATCTATATAGACTACACTAGATAATTTTAAAATATCTGTAAATATATATCTATATAGAGAATAAGGAGGATAGATTCTATAGAATCTATAATTATATTTCATGCATAGAGAATAGATTCTATATAGAATCTATAATATATATTTATGTATATATTAACATATATACATGTATTACATATATCATACATTACATATAATATATAGTAATATATGATATATATTATATTATATATACTTATATGTTGTATTCTATATATAATTATATATTATATATTATTATATATATAATCTTAATCTTACTGTTCAGACATGAACACTATGAATATTTTAGTGCATATCCTTTTACTGTTATTTTCAGTATGTCTTGAGTATATGGAGTGTGTTTGTGTAATATTTAATTTTTATGTGAATTGTGAATGCTATTTTAAACATTTTGTTCCTCTCTCCTTCCCTTATCTCTGTTCTTCTCTTTCCTTTTTTGGAGGGATAATGGTGGTGTTTTTAGAGCTAAAATATCACTATGTAATCTAGGTTGGCATATACATTATATATAATACATTATATATTATATAATATATAGTAATATATATGTAATGTATATGTGATATATGTACATATACATATATGTGTATGTGGTATATGTATATACACATATATGAATATGTATACATATATGCATTTATTATATTATACATTGATAATTTATTATATATTGTATATATTACATATTATACACTGATATATTAGATTACAACATAATATGCCTATAGTTATATTATATGCTAATATATATTGATGTATTTATTATATGTAATAAATTATATATGTAAGTATAATATATACTATATACATATATTACATATCTAGTATATAAATTACATACTAAGATGCCTGTAACTATATTTATGAATATATAATACAGATTACAGATATCTATATAATTAGTCTATATAATAATGATCTGTGCTCTATCTATGTAATATTTAAACCTAACAAATGATTCAAGACAGAAAAACCTGGAAACAAAGGAACATTAAGCTCATGGAGATAGGAGACTAATTTTAAAAATTCCATCACACACAGGTACTGCTGGTTCACAGGTATAATCCTAGCTTTACAGGAAGTGAAAATGCAGTTTGCAATCAGCCTAGGCAATCTGGTTTTTGGCAGTATGGACCTTTAGAACTCAGGGCTTCACACTTGCTAGGCTAGGCAGGTATTCTACTGCTTGAACCACACCTCTGGTTCATTTTGCACTGGTTATTTTTGAGACAGAGTTTCATGTTCTTCCTGACTTGGTCACTTGTGATGACTTATTTATGCTTCCTCTGTTTCTGGGATGACAGGCACAAACCATCATGCCCAGAAGCTTTTTGTACTCGGGTGTGGTGTGGTGAACTTTTTTTTTTGGCCAGGGCTAGCCTTGCATCATTATCTTCCAGTTTTGGCCTCTCACGTAGCTGATATCATAGGCAAGCATGTAGCTGATATAGGCATGTCCCATCATACCAAGCTATTGGTGGAAATTGGATCTTGCAAACTTTTTGCCCCAGCTGCCCTTGAACTGAGATCCTGTTGATTTCATCTCTCAACAAGCTAGGATTATAGGCAAGAACCTTGGTATTTAGTAGATTAAGGGATTCAAACAGATTTAATGACAGACAACAAGACCTACAATAAAATAAACTGGTACACTAGAAAAAATTGCAAACGTTTACCAAACTGGAATAAGGGAAAATACAAATTGGTAAATAAATATAGAGGAGCTAGGGAGATGTGGATATGCACTACATCTCGGGGAACACAAGAAAATTACTATTTCTTTATATTTCTAAGATGTTTTAAAATGATTGATTGCTTGATACAGGGGTCTCTGTTCTCAATCTTCTTTCTTGTGTTTGAATTCTGAAGGGTATGCTTCAATCATTCTGAAGGTGTTAACATAACCTACATGCTGATCTCAAGCTTCTTGAACTTGAGCTGTGCTCCATTTAAAACAACAGAATACCTCCCTCCATTGTGAACACTCCGTGGGCAGGAATATTTTCCCTCAACTGGGCTCCGAATGGAGCCTTCAAGAACAGTTTTGCATGTGGTACAATACAACGATGAGGCTTTTATCTGCAGTTAACCAACAAATCAGTGGTTCAGTGGCTGAGTGCCAGCCTTGAGCCAAAAAGATGAGTGACAGCACCTAGTTTCAGAGTTCAAGCTCTAGTACTGGCATACAGGAGTGCATGCATACATACATATACCTACACATACATACACACAAAATTACATCAGTATCAGTCTAATTGAAATATTCTTTTACTATCCACACAGATAAAATCATATTTAGAACCATGTATTGCTCAAGAGATTATGCGATAATCATATAAAGCAATCCTATTTTTTAAAAAACTTGTTCAAGGGGCTGGGAATATGGCCTAGCAGCAAAAGTGCTTGCCTCGTATACATGAAGCCCTGGGTTCAATTCCCCAGCACCACATATATGGAAAATGGCCAGAAGTGGCACTGTGGCTCAAGGGGCAGAGTGCTAGCCTTGGGCAAAAAGAAGCCAAGGACAGTGCTCAGGCCCTGAGTCCAAGGCCCAGGACTGGCAGGAAAAAACAAAAAAACAAAAAAACTTGTTCAAGAAAAAAAATTCAGTTATTTAAAATCAGTATTTGTCAACTGAAAGGAACGCCAATAGTCATCAAACAATAATACTTCTTAATTTTTATCTTTTTTGTTTTGTTTTTGCTGACAGTCCTGGGCTTTGCACTCAGGGCCTGGGCTTTATCCCTGGGCCTCTTCTGTGCTCAAAGCTAAAGCTCTTCCACTTGAGCCACAGCATCACTTCTGAATAGTTTATTGGAGATAAAATCTTAAGGACTTTCCTGCCTGTGCTGACTTCAAACTGTGATCCTTGGATCTCAGCCTCCCGAGTAGATAGAGTTACAGGTGTAAGCCACCAGCGTCTAGCTAATTTTAGCATTTTTTAACAAAGGATTTTTGTGTAGTGAATAGTGATCACAAACTTCAAATGTTTGACCAAAATATTTCATTTAAACAAAGAAAATACCACAAATTTATTCCAAGAAAAATTAGTAGACTTTTGAAAATAACTTGCTTTTGCCACTCTAGTACTTCTTGGGCTCCTTCTACAACAACCAAATGATAAAAGAAACACAAACCAAGTCATCATGCTAAAACAAAGAAAGGAAAATGTTCTAGTCCCATGTAAACTACTTTTAATAGTAATTACTTTGGCATCTCATTGCTTTTCCTTCCTTTGGCTCAGATAATTATAGTGTGACCACATACATACACAGAGACCTCTAATTTTCAAACTTTGTTAAATGATCTAAAGATTCATTAAATACTAATGATTCAGAAGCAGTATGGTAGAATGGAGAAAGAGCTAAATACATCTTAAGTATGCTTTACTTTAGTAGTTTATTAAATAAAATTAATTTCTGACTCTAAGTTCACCTAAAAACCAGAAACAGAAGCTATGCTTAGGATAGTGACATCCATAATCTTTAGCTAGTTATAACTGAAGCAGTCAGAGCCCCTAACTCATTACCTCTAGCCTGGTTATCCAAAAGCCTCTTCTAGTTATTCAATTGTATAACAGAAATATCTGTGTAATATGGATCAATCATTTGTTAAAGGTTAGAACTGTGTAGAATGGGTTTTCTCAACCTGAGCACTACTGACATTTGTTGTTGGAGGCTGGCCTATACACTGTAATCTGACCTACACTCAGTAAATGCTCATAGTAGACCTAACCTTTTATCTGTAATAACCAAAAATATCCTCTAGATACTGACATTTGTCTCCTTAGGGCCAAAAACACCATAATACTGTTAGGTAATATTCACTATCAACTCTAACTTTAAAATATAAAAAAGTCTAACACAATTGTGAGAGTGCCTTCAAATTACTTAAAAACCTAATACTACAGAAATATCAATCAGTTGATGTATTTTATACTCACCAACTCTACTATAAAGCAATTGTATGCTTGTAAGCTGAACATCAAAAGAATCATAAGCTCTATGCATTAACTCTTCAAGTTTGGTTCCACTTAGTTTTACATCTGGTAACTCTGAACGACTTTTACTTGTCACCTGAAGTTAATTTCAACAGTTTAGACTATACAAAGCACTTCAAAATTTTAAGCATTAAGTTTTTACCTTTCAAACCTCAAATATAAAACATAAATTTATGAGAAGACATATAAGGTGAAGTTATTATCCATGACAGATACGTTGAGAAAGACAGTTAAAACGGGAATTGTTACATAGTAAGTTACATTTCTCATTATATTAAAAGAATGAAACCAAGATGGTCTTAGTACACAACCCGCCTTTACAGAGACTTAAAATATAATCTAAAGTCTTAAAATCTCAAGGCTTTCTTATTTCACCCAGGATCAAGAGACAAATTTAGCTTACTACAGTTATATATAATATATATACATATATTTATGTGCATATATGCATACTCATACATAAACTTTCTATGCTACAATGGCAAATATCCAGATAAGTAAAAGGAGACAGAATTTAATATTAGAATGGCTGAATTTTTAATCCCAATTCTGCCATATATGTGGCTTCTAACATGTTACATTTCTATCTTTCCTTCCTTCTTGGCATATTACCTTTTAAACTTAAGCATCCCAGAGATTATTCCACAGCAATATGTTAATGGTCACATTTTTTCTATTTTTATAGCTTATATGAACAAGGCTATCAAAATGATTGTGTCTTAAGTGAACTTTAGGTAACATTAAAGCAAATTATTTATGTCAAGAAAATAGGTATCCTTACTCCTTACTGTAAACAAAACAATTCAGAAACCAAGCTCAAATATAATTAAGTAGCTTTGTAAACTTTACTATAAATATAAACCCTACTGGTCTACCTAAGTACCAAGTGCAGAATAACAATTTAGAACTTTAGATTATTTAGAAATAGAGAGATAGGGATAAGGTGGGAGGTGTGGATAAAGAATTGAAGGGAAGGAAGAAAAGAAGGATAGTAATAGTATCAAAAAAGGTACATATTGGTTAACCAGAAAAATCATTCTTCTATTATTTATCTAGTTTGATGTTTAAATTATTATAGATATTCCTCTATATTTAAGAATGTAGAACAGTACAAGCCAATGAATTATATAATGATGACAATGTTCTGAACCTGTGCCATCACAAGTTGCCATTTTGAAAGAAAATAGAAATGATGTAAATATAAGACTACCTTCAATTTAACATTAACATAACTATTAAAATGTCAATATTCATTTACATACACAAAATTATTCAGGAATATTAAAACAAAAGGAAATAAGGTTTTTAAGCATGCATATTAAATTCTATATATTTAATTCATAAGTTTACCCCTGATCTGCACAGTTCAATTAGTCATTTGATTTTAGAAATGTCAGGAGGTGGGGACAGGGAGAGTTACATTTAAGGGAAGGAAGAAACATTTGTTCAACCACGATAAAATGTGAATGAAAGTATTCATTCAGTTAAATGAATATCAACTTTATTCACCAGAATGGAAGACTTCTCAAATCTTCTTATCTACCACAAATCAATACATCAATGAGATCAAATATGAAACTAATCAAATTATTTAACAATCAAGATATATGTTTACATGGAGAATCACTCTAAATGCCATTTAATCAATCAAATATTAGTGTATACCTTTAGATGACCAAGATCCAAAAGAAGTATATTTGACGTAGGACTAAAAATTCCATATTGTGGGACAATAATATATGAAGCCTTCAAATTAATTCTGAGATCAAGAACTTTCTGTGTTTCAATAATATACAGTAGACCTGTAGAAAATTTAAATCTTCACAATGAATGGTTTCCACAAGTAACTTATAAAACAGGTAATCACGAGACAAGCGAATTAACAAAAGTCTTAAAGAACATCAGTATCAATCTTTAAAAAACCTTGACTATTTCCAATATAAACTTAATTGCTTGTAAATATATGTAATACTGTTAAATAAACCTGAGTATAAAATTTGAATGGTTTCTTACAATCTCAAACTGAGTATAATTTGAAAGATACAGAACTAAAAAAAATTAAGTGGTATGAAACTTTTATTCATAGCTACTGTAAGAATCATTCTAACAAATAAAAATTTAATATAGCATATGTGTTTCAACTCAACAACATAAAGTTACCTGTTGCTGTTTTATTTCGAAATTCTTCAAGTTTTGTCAAAGTTGCTGATGTGAGCTGTGCTAGACGTACATCTTTTGGAGGTCTGAAGAACTCTACTATACTATTCACTGTCCTCTGTTAAAACAAATATTAACATGAAATGCACAAAGCAAATTCAATTATATTAAAACTTGGCAATATAGAAAATGCTTACTGCGTCATATATTATTTGTAAAGGTTCAGCTTCTATGATACACCTTTGGGCAACAGTTTCATCTAATGGATTTATTTCAAACATAATTTGGAAGAGTGACATATTATCCAATGATGATAGGAGGTAGGGTTTTTCTGAATTATCTGGTAAGCCAGTAATATAAAATGAATCAATTCTGGTTTCAAATCTGCATGAAAAACAATAGGACAAAAATCAGAAAACAGAATACTTTTCAAACTAAAACAATAAAAAAATTAGTAAAGATAACATCTCTGAATTTTTTGCAACGCTAGCCCATTTATATACAATAATAACATAATTTCACAAAGAACCATATTCACATTTGTTTCCTTTAAATAAGTTGCAATAAGCTAATATTTGATGTGCTCATTGATGAAGTCTTAAAAAAATTAAAATAAACTGTTTCTATGATGCTTAATCAATGTAAAACTGGAGGGTCATAATGTAAGCATTTCCTCTAGTAAAAACAATAACCAACCAGTATTTCTAGAATGGTTGTGTGAAGATTTTAGCAATCCTTTTGTCCACAATCCTTTCCAAACATAAAACAACTAATAAAATTTAAAGTCTCTGGATATCAGCTTAAGGGCACATTGTAAATAAAAATCACTTATTCAGGGGCTGGGGATATGGCCTAGTGGCAAGTGAGCTTGCCTCGTATACATGAGGCCCTGGGTTCGATTCCCCAGCACCACATATACAGAAAACGGCCAGAAGTGGCGCTGTGGCTCAAGTGGCAGAGTGCTAGCCTTGAGCAAAAGGAAGCCAGGGACAGTGCTCAGGCCTAGGCCCTGAGTCCAAGGCCCAGGACTGGCCCCCCCCCCAAAAAAAAATCATTTATTCAAGAAAATCCACTAAAATTCAGTTTTTAAAAAAAGCACCAGAGTTGAAAACATTAAAAGTATGATTATTTACCTCTCTAGTCCCACAATCTGTTACTGAAGATCTATGCTGGGTGTATACAGCTAAGATAGAGTCCTCTCTTCCCTAGGCTCCAATCTAAAGTATATCTGTATCTCAGGAAGAATACATAGCCAGCATTTCTAATCCTTCAACTACCAACTACATGTTATAGAAGCCCACTGGGAATATGGCTTAGTGGTAGAGTGCTTGCCTAGCATGCATGAAGCCCTGGGTTCAATTTCTCAGTACTACAAACAGAAAAAGCTGGAAGTGGTGCTATGGTGCAAATGGTAGAGTGCTATCCTTAAGCAAAATAAGCTCAGAGACTGCCCAGGACCTGAGTTCAAACCCCAGGACGGACGGACGGTCGGACGGAAGGAAGGAAGGAAGGAAGGAAGGAAGGAAGGAAGGAAGGAAGGAAGGAAGGAAGGAAGGAATCTTTCATATGTGTGTCCTATATCCACACAACCATTATTTTTCACTTTTGATACAGTATTTAATAAACTAAATGACATAATTAAATCTACATTATAAAAAGAGACTGTATGTTAGTTTTGGTTCTGCACCAGTACAGCCAGTTGAAGCAAAAAAAGTCCAAGAGACTATAACCAGCAAATTAGCTGGAATAAAGGTGTGGCTCAGGGTATAGAGTACCACCTATAATTAAAAAAAAAAAAAAGCCAAGCAAGAGCATAAGGTCTGGAGTTCAAGCCTTAGTACTGGAACAAAAACAACAATAAAACCTTTTAACTAGTGACAAGTAAATTAGTAATCAGAAACTCCCCCCACAAAAAGAACCATATGGCTTGACTGGTGAATTGTACAGATATTTAAAGAATAAGAATCCTTCTCAAACTCTTTCAGAATGTTTTCTCTTAAAAAAATTGTAATTACTGTGAAGGTGATGTACACAGGGGTTACAGTTACATAAGTAAGACAATGAGTACATTTCTTTTCAAACAATGTTACACCCTCTCTCATTTTCTCCCACATTCCTGCTCTCCCACTCGCCTCCCCCACAAGTTGTAAAGTTCATTTCCAACATAGTGTCTAGTTAGAAAATCACTGTTACATTCATTCACCTTTTGTCCCTCCTTTTCTGTGATTCTCCTTTCCTTCCCCAAATCAGGTAAACTTATATACATGACAAAGTGTACAGAAATCAGAAACAGTAAGCACTGGGAATAAACCAGAGGAGAAAAAAAACAAGACAGAAAAAAGAAATAACTGCAAACTGTACATTAGAAAGAAAAAGAAAGAAAAACAAAAAAAAGAAAAAGCCACATATTATTATTTCACTCATATAAAATATCTAGGATAGACAAAGTCTCAAAAGTAGAAGACAAATTTTTATCTGTTGGCAAAGGCTAGGAAAAAGAGCACTGGGATGTTACAATGTACTGGAATTTGATGGTAGTGATGACTGTCCAATCCTGTACCAATGTGAAATTGGTACATATAATACAGTTGTGAAAAAAAGTGAATTGCATACTCTAAAACAAATTATAGAAATGTGAACCGTATTCCAATAAAACTTTTTTAAAACAAAGATAAAGATGGAGTTGGTAGTACACACTACAATTCTAGTCCTTGGGAAGTTGAGGCAGAAGGATTTAGTCCAAGACCAGCCTGGAGCTACACAGGAAGATACTGTCTCAAAACAACAAAAACTAAAAAGGTAAAATAAAGACATTATATCAGATTAACAGTGTTTCTTTTTTTGTATGGTGCTAATGATCTTTCTCATATTTTGTTTTTAGTGTTCTATGTTTTACCAACGTAGTTTTCTATTGAACTATATAATTAACACAATAATTCAAAAAGTATAGTCTATTATTTTTTAAAAACAAAGCTTCTAAAAACACAAAAGGATATGTTGAGTCACAATATTCTTTTCAAGACTGAAAGACTATGACCTAAACTTCACCCTCAATGTGAATTTTTTCTTTTAAGAGTATCCCTCATCTGAAAGTCTTGGAATCAGAACTTCTGATTCTGGAAATTTTTCTGGACTTTGGAAAATTTTCATATTCATAATATGCTACTTTGGGATTGGGCCCAAGCCTAAATATAAAATTCATTCAAATTTTATATGCATCCTGTAGTGGTCAGCAGGAAAATTTTCCACTACCTATCATCTCAGCAGTCAAAGAATTATGGATTTTGGACCATGTAAGATTTCATATTTTCTGTTTAGGGATGTTTAACTTGTAGAGGAAATAATACTTACTTTATTGCTTGTGCGCCTGGTCTTTGTACAATCAAAGTGCTAAATTCTTCTACAACAATGTCTATCAGCTCAGGTTTGTGGTGGTTTTCTCTTAGAACAATAGACATACTTTTCAAATGAACAAAAAACTTCATGGCTTCAAACTAGAATATATTGGGAAAATGAAAAAAAATATAATAACCCACAATTTCAAAAGCCACACAATACTTAAATAAAACCTTTATTAAACAATCACTGCAGTCATATCAAGAAGGATAACATTTATTCCTACTTTGAAAATTAAAACACACAATATTTAGAGAACCAGAAAACAACCAAAGAAAATACCCATAGAACAGAAAATATTAGTAGCACACATTTCTGAACTAAACAAGTATATCTGACCTTAAACTTGCAACTATTAAGTAAGAAAATAGCTTACTGTTTTGGGCAAAGTTGGGTCAACTGCCGTTTCACTATAGCCAATTGCTTCATAGAGTAAAGCTTTTTCTTCAGGTGATAGCATTTCTTCAAGAACTATAAATCATAAACACATTCTTTATGTTCTTAACAATATAAAACTAGCATACAATTAAGCAGCCTTTCTAAGTAAAATCCATTTGCTTTTTTTATAATCCTTCTAAGAAGTAATAAATACTAGGATGTAAACAGAAACTGTTATTTTATAAAAATTATAAATAATCATATACATTTTAAGCAAGAGTTTAATGACAGAGCAGATAGCGGTAGCCGATGCTACCAATTTTCCCCCAACTTACAAATGATAACACACAAGATCAGCAGGTTTAAGTAACTTGGCAGGATTACAATGCCAACAAGTGACAGATCCAGAGTATGCATATATGACCCTAACCCTCAAAAGCTATGATGCTGAGCATCTGGGTAAGAAACAAATATCTTACACATGTGGGTCTGCAAGGTATACAAGACGCTAAAATAGGATAGGAAAGTCAAACCCAGTTCTGACAATACACTGAGACTCCATCTCACAAACTTAAAAAAATGGAAAAAAGCTTGGCTCAAGTGACAGAACACTAATCTTGAGTACAAAAACCCAAGCAAGAGCAAGAGACCCTGAGTTTTAAGTCTCACTACTGAAACACATAGACATACACAAAGACAGACACACATACCTCTGAAGCCAAGTGCCAGTGGCTTATGCCTATAATCCTAACTACTCAGGATCTTGGTTTAAAACCAGCCCAAGCAGCAAAGTCCCTGAGACTCTTATCCTCAATTAACCACCAAAAAGCCAGCTTTGAGCCAAAAGGCTCAGAAAAGGGACCTAGGCCCTGAGTTCAAGCCCCAGAACAGGCCAAAAAAAAAAAAAAAAAAGACTAAATGACTTGTAGAATAACTATGTGGTACAATGCATACTTTAACATGAATAATCTTTGGGTTTATTCCTCAAGACTCCAAAACAAGCAAAAAAAAAAAAAAAAAACTTGCCAAAAAAGACTATACTAGAATTCACAAGTTCTTAGGATATTTTGCAATTTAATTTACCTATTGCTGTAGCATGCATGCACATTCACTACATGCTAGCTAGAAACATTAGATTTTCTATTTCATTTAATGATTTTAAGAAAGCTTTAGGGGTTAGGCTGTAGCTCAAGCATTCCTAAACTTTCTAAGCAAGTGCAAATTCAAACCCAGTACTAGAAAAAAAATTAATGACAATTTTACAAAATAATTTTTATAAATTTAAACTATATTCCATGTACTAATAACCTGACCTATGTACCCCTCTGTACATCACCTTTACAATAAAATTTTTAAAGAAAAATGAACTATATTTCATTATGCACATATACTACTAAAAGTTTGTTTTAATCAGAAAGAAATTTTATGAAACAGTTGATTTTCATGCTGTTAATCACATTATAAATGAATGGGACATACTTCCAGGTTTAATGTCAGGTTGCTGTTTAGTATTTGACTCTGACCAAGTCCACAGCCAACTAAACCATCCTTTATTATCCTCTGGATCTTTAATTCCTTCTCTGTAAATCTTGTACCCAGCCTTCTTTACCTAAAATGAATATATTTTCAAATTGATGTCAAATACTTTTTTAGCAAATAAGAAATTGGAGTGAATTTCCGAAATATCAACTTCAGTAAATGAACATTATCAATATACAGACTAATAGTACACAAGTAATGCAATAATCACCAAATATGGGTAGATACCAGTAGTAGAGGAAAGGGTAAAGAGGGTGAGTGAGGGTAACAATATGGATATGGTTGAAGCAATTTATTTACATGTATGAAAATAAGTAAATGAAACCTACAGATACTGTTTTAAGGGAACAAAGAAGTAAGTCACAGTGATAGGGTGAATCTGAAAAGGAAACGCATGTATGAAAATACAATGAAATCCACTCCTACACTGTACTCTGGTTCTTCCTATTGTATTACAAGAACAGTAATGGAAATTGAGAAAGCAGGCCTTGCTTTTCATAATCATATAAAGCCTGAAGTTTTGTTAAGCTCAAGTATTTACAAAGAATTTTTCCATAGAAACTTGTATAATTGAAATGAATGTGGCAAGCCGGGCACACTTGTGCGCCAAGAGGCTCGCCTAGCTGCTCAGGAGGTTGGGATCTGAGGGTCGTGGTTTGAAGCCAGCCCAGGCAGAAAAGTCCTCATCAAACTCTTATCTCCAATTAGCCACTCAAAAATAGGAAGTGATGCGGTGGCTCAAATGGTAGAGCCCTAGCCTTCAGCACAACCAACAACAACAACAACAACAAAAGGATGTGGCAAAAAAAAAAAATCAAGTATTTTAAAATAGAAAAAGAATATATGAACTCTTTAAAGGAGACAGGACTTTACAGCACAATATTGACAAGCATTACAACTTCTGTAATGTCTCAGTGAAATTCATATTCTTACTAATTGAGAGATAATCTGAAATTACCTCAACTTCTGCTTGCTGTCTAGCTATGGTTATATTAAAGACATCCAAAGTTTTTTCCAACTCCTGAAATGTAAAAAAAAGAAAATTAATTTGCATAAATAACTTTAGCATATGTCTAACTAAAAAGGATGACAACAAACAAAACAGAATAGCCAGTAAAATGAGATACTTCTTATATCCTGTGGGGGCAATATAGGAACCACAGAAATTAGCAAAATATAGTAAAAGACACACTAAAAGATACCATACACTATTTGGGTTTTAAATTATGGCTAGTGGGCTGGGAATATGGCCTAGTGGTAAAGTGCTCGCCTTGAATACATGAAGCCCTGGATTCGAATCCTCAGCACTACATACATAGAAAAAGCCGGAAGTGGCACTGTGGCTCAAGTGGCAGAGTGCTAGCCTTGAGCAAAAAGAAGCCAGGGACAGTGCTCAGGCATTGAGTTCAAGCCCCAGGACTGGCAACAAAAACAAAACCAAACTGAATTATGGCTAGTGATAATCTTATCACTGACATTTTCAACTAAAAGTATAATCATAAATCCTTCAAAATATATGTAGCTTACATGCCATCATTAGGATATTCCAAGTTGTTAAAATGGTTTGATTTAGCTTTTACACTTTTCAAAGTTATCCATATTGAAACACTATAATTGATAATCTATATAGTTTAGCTTATTATGTGTTATAATTATGTATGTAATTTAGTTAACATATATGTATGTATGTGATCCCATAATTATTTTCAAGTTTCAGCCTTAAATGAGGAAAAGCTGATGGCATGAAAGACCACAAGGCATGTTTGTAATATTGGATCATTACATATATAAAAGACAGGAAACTTTCCTATTCAGTACACAGACAGTAAAAACAGAGATGCAGCTATTCCAGATATTTACAGCTTTGAAATTCATACAAAGTTAACAGATGATGCTACAAATACATTTTAGACTTTTGAGGTAAAAAATGATAAATTAAGATTTGAAGTTTCTATATACATAATATATGTATACTTATTTGTATATCCATGTATATAATACATACACATACTTGTGTATATATAAACCTATACGTATCGATATATACATATATGTTAAATCACTGCATATTAAAAATAATCTCCTAAAATTTTGCAGATCATGGAGACTTTTATAACTACCTAAGTTTTGGTCAATAAAGAAATAAATGTGGGGCTGGGAATATGGCCTAGTGGTAAAGTGCTCGTCTTGTATACAAGAAATAAATTTATCGAAATATCAATATAAGAGAAAACATAGGGCTGGGAATATGGCCTAGTGACAAGAGTGCTTGTCTCGTATACATAAAGCCCTGGGTTCAATTCTCCAGCACCACATATACAGAAAATGGCAGAAGTGGCACTATGGCTCAAGTGGCAGAGTGCTAGCCTTGAGCAAAAAGAAGCAGGGACAGTACTCAGGCCCTGATTCCAAGCCCCAGGACTGGCCAAAAAAAAAGAAAAAAAGAAAAAAAAAGAGAGAGAGAGAGAGAGAGAGAGAAAACATAGTCAGTAAATTACAGTAAAATTATTAAGAATCGTCATTAGAGAGCAAGAAGTTCTGTAGAGGGAAAATATGGAATGATTTCTTTAAGATACTAACCTGCAAAGAGATGAGAATTTCACCAGATGGCCTTTTATTTGTTAACTTTTTTCTATATAGTTCTTTATACTGTTTCACTTTTTGTCTATGTTCTCTAATATGCTTCCAGGACCACATTCGTAAACTGGGGCAAACATTTACTTCAAGAATACCATGTATAGCATAAGCCCACCTAGTTAAAAAAATAAACCCCATACTTAATGATTCTCAAATCAACAATATGAACATAACTAATAATGCTTCTATTCTAACCTCATTAACTATAATACAGAAACTATAAACTAAACTACAAACAAAAACTCTTCTCTACAGGATAGCTGAATTCCTTCTCAAAATACTGACATAATCTTTAAGAGCATAAATTCTTGTTTTCCAAGCCCTATTTCCATTAACAATCTACTATTCTTACCTCTAACTTGAAAATAAGCAAAATTAATTTTGTTTAAAAAATACAGCTCTATACAATTAACTATGAAAGCATCAACAATATTTTAATCACTTCAGTAATTGAAATAATTATAATTTCTAGAAAGCAGAATGTAACTTAGAAATGAAATAAAACTTTTGAATTTTATTAGGATTATACTGCACAGACTACCAAAACCTTTTCATATTTTAAAATGTAAGTTTAGTAAGATAAGTTTGGTCTGATAAGGAAATCTAAAAAAAAACACAGAAGAAATTGATAGAAAACAAACATGATTTTTAAACACCAAAAATATAATATGATCCCTTTCCACTAAATGAAAACTGTTGTGTCTTAGTATCTGCGGTTATAAATTCTGTTACAAAGAATCCCTTGAATCAATTCACCAACAAGCAAAGTCACACATGTTCCCATTCACGTATGATAGACTCAATAAAACCTTAAGAAGTATCCTAATAAATTAACTGTGCAAGTGAAGAAACTGACTTTTCTGATATATTAAGAAAAAACAAAAGCATTTTACCATTCCTTGGCATGGTAGTGAAGAGGCACATCAGGTTTAAATTTCCTATATGGCAAATTTTGGGTCATCATATCAACTGATTCAAGAAGTTCCATAACACTGAAATACTAAAGAATGGAAAATAAAGCTCTTAAATGTTTCACAATTTTTAATTTTTGAAGACAAAAGTTAAATTATTAACTTTTTAAAAGGAAATGCTTGCTACTAAATAACTATGCATTTTAGAAAAACACTTAACTTGTTTTTTTCTAATGCCCGCTCATAATTTAAATTTTCATTCAAGAAAAATTACCTGTAGTTTATTAAATTCAATTGCTATGTTATGTAACTCAACATCCAGGTTTATCTTTGGATCAGAAAAGTCAAAATCTGATCGGCGATTCATCTGAAGTTTGGCATTAGCAGATATGGGGCGAAATACTGGAAAATAATACCAATTTTAAAATTTAAACCATTGTATTTCAAAAGTCTCAAGACATTAGACAGGTAATACCAATTTTCATTTCTTTTACACCCTGAAGGTCCACATAGCCATCATTTGGTTAAAATGCTTTTAGTAAAAGTACAGCTATAATCCTAGCTACTCAGGAGGCTGAGATCTAGATGATGGCTCAAATCAGGCCAAGACAGAAGAGACTCCATAACCAATTAACATGACATGGCTCAAGTAGAAGAGCAGCAGCCATGAGCAACCAAGCCAAGTGAGAGAATACGGGGCCCTAAGTTTGTCAAACCCAAGTCCAAACCCCTATCAGCAGTTACAGTTTTAAATAAATATCAGAAATGTTAAGAAGAAAAATGATTATACTTAACAATGACTATCTTTTCTATTTTGGTCTGAGATGGGTACTTGACACTTTTACTCATTGGCTATGGCTGAGCCATACTGCCAATCCCACAATGACTCTCATTCTATGATTATAGACTTTCTAAATTGTGGGAACTGCATGGTAGGGCCCACCTTTAATCCCAACTACTTGTGAGATGGAAATACAGTTTGTGGATGGTTTGGGGAACAGCAGGATACCTTGTGGGGCATGGCTCAAGTGGAAGAGCATTTGCTCGGTGAAACCTTAAGTTTAATTCCTCCCTCCCTCCATCTCTCCCTTACCCCCTTCTCTCTCTGTCTCTTTCTCTCACACACATATACACACATTAATTTCTCTGTATCTACTTATTCTACCAAAGAAAGTAAAAAGGATTACAGGTTACCTGCTTGGCTCATTCCTACTGCCAAAATGAGGAAGAAATGTTCAGGAGACAAGTAATAGCATCTAGATAGAGATCACCTATTCACTTATTCAATTACAAGCTAATTTATATAAAAATGTAATATTATTTTAGTAACAAAATAGTATACTATCGGTCATCTTACAAATCCTCTCCATTCACCTCTAACTCCTTTGCCTGTTTTATTCCATCAGTATTTGCTCAAACATAAAACCAGTAATTTCAACAATGTTAATGTAAAATTTGTACTGATTTTTTTATGTTGGCGAAAACACTTACCAAAATCAAACCCATCAGGAATAATATTTTCCTTGACAATACCAGTCTTCAAGTTGTCCTATTAAAAGACAAATTGCTTTTATGTTCATTCATGATAACATACCTTATTCTATAAAACTCTATTATCTGCAACAGAAAAGGTTTAAATTCAAACTTGGCAGGGCTTAGAACAAAATATTAACATGGAAAAACAATGTATCATTAAACTGCTATAAAATAATGCTTGAGATTAAGGTGTATGTGTAAACATGTTATGTAATTCATCTATTTCAATAAATTCTAACAGATCTTGCCTAGAAAACAATACCAACTATAGTGTTAATGATATGCCTGATAAAAATCTAACAATACACATATACACTAAAACAATTTACTTACCAATGACTCATCATAATCATTAAGATAATACATTTGAGACTGCACATTCCAATAGGCAAAAAGATTGTCCAATCGTATTAACTGAAAACAAAGCAAATTTATTACATGTCTGGCTTTTTTCTGACACATTTTAAACATATACTAATTTCAGAAGTCGAAATAATTAAGTGAACCCTATCCAGAGTTAAGGAAACAAAAAGCCACTTCACATAAATCAAGTATAAATATGGCATCTGTCTTCTAAAGATTTCTTTTATTAACTTCATGGGCATGTATTCATTCATTTTACCTTCCGAACCAACTTCTCAGACTCATCATGTAAACATGGAATCCAGTTTTGATCAGTTGTCTGAAAAGAAACAACAGCAAAAAGATCACTGCATTAAAAATGACAGAGTGATTAAGTCATCATCTATTGAGCATGCCAAATGCCTTTGAAAATCTATCCCTCAATCAGAGGCTATTAATAATGTGACCACAAGAGGTCTCTGCTTTAAAGGACCACATTTCTGGTCAAAAATTCAAACCAAACTGGGCCTAGTGCAGCATGTCTGCAATCCCAGCAACTCCGGAGGTAGAGAGGGGGAGCATGGATTAAAGGCTAGCCCAGGCGAACACTCTACCTGAAAAACAAAGTAGACACAAAAGACAAGGAGCATATAGCTCAAGTAGTAGAAGACTGCCCAACAAACATGAGGCATGAGCAGAAGGAGGGTGTGAAGAAATTACAAATAAGTGCCAGAATAGAGTTCAAATACACTTAGGAGAACACAGCAGTACCATTAAATTCAGGAGAGTGCCAGATAAAATGAGTAACATAGTAATAAACTTATAGAAATGATCCCTGAAAGTATATGTCTTATCACTAGCCTAATTAATATATGACACGATTAGAAACTATTGATTCTAAAGAAGGACTGTGATTCAAAGCAGAAGAGTTGGTGTAGAGGCCCAATGACAGGCCAATATGATATGTTCAAGTATCTAAAACAGATCAGAATGGCCAGAAAATAAACACAAAGCAAAGAAAAGAGATTAAAAACCAATTAAGTTACCTATGGTCAGATTACAAAGTTTTACAACTTACAGATTTTATTCTAAAGAGCAATCCAAAGTCACTTAGAGCTGGGGACCAGTGGCTCATGTCTGTAATCCTAGCTACTCAGGAGGGCTGAGATCTGAAGACCCCAGTTCAGAGCCAGTGGGAGCAGGAAGGTCCATGAGACTTATCTCCAACTAACCACCAAAAAGCTGGAAGTAGAGCTGCGGCTCTAGTGGTAGAACACTAGCCTTGAGCAAAAAAGCTAAGGAACAGCACCCAGGTCCTGTGTTCAAGCCATAGTCCCAGCATGCATGCACACACAAACACACACATAGTCATTGAGAAGTGCCAGGGATATTCTTAGGGTATAGCATAAACATGGTTCTGGGTTCAAACCTCAACACTGAGGGGGGAAAAAAAGGAGAGGAGAGGAAGAGGGAGAGGAAGAGAGAGAGGGAATGAGGTGGGGAGGGAGAAAAGGGGGACAGAAAGAGAGGGAGAGGCAGAAAGAGAGAGAGGCAGAAAGAGAGAGGAAGAGGGCATAGAGGGGAGACAGAGGGAGAGCGAGAGAGGGAAAGGAGAAAGAGAGAAGGACAGAGAGAGATACACTAATAACCAACCAAATCCTTTTCCTTTTTATTTTGGAGAAAGGGTCTTACTATTTGTCTCAGACTAGCCTTGAACCACAATCCTCCTGCCTAAGACTCATAAGTGGTGGGATTACAGGAATGCACCATTATGCCCATCCAAGATAACTCATATTTTTGTGTGGAGAGCTGAAATGGTGGTTCTTGAGCTTTAGCATTCATTGGGATTGCCAAAAGGGATTTTTAAAACATTACAGGCTGTTTTTTTTTTTTTTAGCTGGTGTTTTAGTAGAAACCTTGTTCCAATATTGCAAAACCAACAACAAAATCCATAGATTCCTGGGTCCCAACACCAGAGTTTCTACTGGATAGGTCTGAGCTTATAAACTAGTTTCCAAGGATTTCCAAAGGTGATACTGTTGTGATAGTCATATTACCAAATCCAAATCACCCTAACAGCAGCACTTAACAGCTTTCCCCTCCATACATCTTTAGTCAGTAACCCTTACTGCTTTTCTCTTTCCCTCTCACTAGCAGTAAAGCCATGCTTGTATATAAGTTTATCTGATTTGGGGAGGGAAAGGGGAAGCACAGAAGCAATGAGACAACCGCTAAATCAATTCATCAGTTATACTCACTAGAAACCATATTAGAACTGAACTATACAACTCAGGAGAGAGGGTCAGGAGGGAAAAACTGGGAGAAAATGAGGGAGGGGGTAACATTGTTCAAGAAGAAATGTACTCAGTACCTGTAACCACTCTGTACATGTACATCACCTTTACAATAAAATTTAAATTAGAAAAAGCAACTGCACACAAAAACCCAACAGTACAAGATATAAAAAAATACTGCACTGAAAATGAATTGAATTTTATTATGTGGCAACACACATAAAGAATTGAAAAACACTTAAATTTTTTAAAAAGCAACTTACAGAAGTCATACAAAATATTTACATGAAGTTTTAAAAAACCTAAATTTTTAAATGGATATACCAAAGTTTAAAATTTTAAGTGTTGGGTGGAGGCTGTAGCTCAGTGAAATAACAGTGGCCCATAGGCATAAGGCTCTGGGTTCAAGCCCCAGCTTTACAAAAACAAAGTAAAATGGAACAGGTAAGTGCTGGTGGCTCAGGTCTGTAATCCTAGCTACTCAGGAGGCTGAGATCTGAGGACAGCAGTTGGAAGCCAGCCTTGATAGGAAAATCTGAGATGCTTATCTCCAATTAATCACCAAAAAAACAAAAATGAAGCTGCGACACAAGTGGTAGAGCAATTGCTCTATCAGTGCCCAGGCCCTGAGGACTGGCAAAGGGGAAAAAAAAAGATTATTTCTGAAAAATAAAAGGAAAATGATGACAACAACAACAAAAAGCATTATCTCTGGAAAAGAAAAGAAAGTCAGAGTAGGGAAAGGGGATTTAAATTTTCATCCATAATATTTCAGTACAATAAAAATATTTAAACCATAGCATCCTGGAGGCAGGCAAATAATTTGTAATTTTCTATGTGCTCCTTAATTTAAAAATTCCTCAATTTCCAATCAGGCACCAATGGCTCATGACTAGAATACTAGCTACTTAGAAGGCTGAGATCAGAAGGATCAAGATTCAAGGTAACGTCAGGGTCTATCATGAAAATAATAGTAAAAGAAACTAGAGCTGAAGATATGGCTTAGTGGTAGAGCACCAACCAGCCCTATAAGCGCACAGCCCTAAGTTCAAACTCTAGTATTGTTCCTCCCTCCCCAAAAAACTTTTGACTTCAAAATTAGACAGGAAGACTTGTAAAGAAATAATTTTATGCTTTTCAAAACTCATCAAAATTTCAGAAATGGATACTGCTTTTATTTTAATTCACTGAAAATTTGGAAATAGATTTTTTTCATTGCTACAGAGGAAGTATTTAACATTATAATCACCCTATACCCCCTCCATGTTTTAGCTGAGCTTGATTTCCAACCTTTTCATTCTTCTTTAATTTTTTGAGAAGGACTCACCAATTACTATAGGGTAGTCTCAAACTTGCCAAATAGCTTAGTCTGATCTCAAGATACTCCTGCCTCAGCTCCTGAGTGCCAGGATACCATACCCAGCATTATTGCCAACCAGGTTTTTTGAGGTATGAATCTACTTACAGATTAATTTCAATCCAGCCTATATGCTTTCTACACCAATTCTATGTAGAGAACCAAAGGCATACATATTTTTGATGCTGGCATACAGGAATCACAATGCACAGTTTGACTACCCTATACTGTACAATATAGTTAAGTTTCTATAATAAACAACATACCTGCATGCTGAGATTTTGAAGGGAAATGCCAAATGATAGTGGTTTGTCTCGATTTGTGATCTAAAAAAATAAAATAAAAAACACTCAACTGATTTTAACATTTGTGCAAAAATTCCTTTTTAAAAAAACTAATTTTCTGGAAAGTATTATATTTCAAATATTCAAAAATATTTTTAGAATTTTCCTTTTCTTTCTTTTCATAAACTGAAGTGCTAGATATTTATTAGTATTGTACTATAATACTATATGTGTAGTTTTTCATTTTTATTTTAAAAGCTTATAAAAAGATTAGCATTATATAGTAAAGCAAATAATGTGTTTAGAGAATAAACTAAGTTTTCTGCAAGATCAGTAAGTCAAGCTCTGACTCCTAGACCAGTGCTCTTTCCAGGAAGTAAAATACACAACTATGAAATTCCTAACTCCCAGAGCATTTTCTCTCATGATCTGAACTGTGAGTAGCTTAAACAAACTGTATCAAAGATATCAAGGATAATCATATTAAAAAAAATCCAAGTAATCTTCAGCTCCTTATCTCTCTACCTCCCATCACTAGGTTGGACACTATGAGTAAGAGCTAAGAAATAGTAAATCCCCGCATATAAATATATTTTTAAAGATCATCTACTGTGGAAGGCGAGGCATTGATCAAGGTATATTTTATTCATAAATTGTTGTGTTGAATTGAAACTCCTCTGTGCAACATAATTTTTTTAATTATTGTAAAAATAAAGACATTCTAGTAAAATACTTACATCATCTTCATAACGAATATGGATGCTGGAAATTTTCACTTGAAGATTTTTTATGATCTGAGTAACTAATTTTTCTGCGAAAGTGTCCTGTTTCTCCTCATGATGTTCTACAATTGCAAATATTCCCTTTTTTAGGACTTGAAAAAGTACATACTTATAAATATCTACATATTAAGGTAACATATTAGCTTGTTAAAGAATTTAAATATGTAAATATGTAACTCGAACACTAACAGCATTTCGAAAAGTCATACTCAAATACATCTGAATGTACAATTTTTATCAAAAGCTTGTTTGTTGTTCAACAGAACTAAAATGTACTGTATTACATTTTACAATCTGTATCTTTTAAGTACTGTCAAGCATATAAAGATTTAAAATCCAATGATGATTAATAAGAATTATAATAGAGTAAAATTAGAAAAACTGGTAGCAGCAGCAAAGAGTCAATCTGCCTTGAAATAGTGATGCCATTATAAGTTGTTTGTACTCTGGTATTATGAACTTTTAAATACAGTATATATGAAATGAGAATGTTTACCATCTGCCCACTCCTTTCTGGTTTTTTGTCCATTCCTTCATGCAGGGTATAGAATTCCTGTTCTTCTCATTCTACAACACTGCTGCTGCACAAAACCTCATCCACATTTTATAGCCTTGCTGGGAATATGGCCTAGTGGTAAAGTGCTCGTCTCATTTTATAGCCTTCACTCTCATCCTAATGCTAATAATTTTAAATGAATACTGAATAAAGAAGTGAAATGCAGAGACACATCAGTAACAAGTAGTTCAGCATGATCAGGGCAAAGAAGCAGATAAGCCTGTTTATAAGGTTCAAGAGTGAGACGGGAGGGCTGGGGATATGGTCTAGTGGCAAGTGAGCTTGCCTCATATACATGAGGCCCTGGGTTCAATTCCCCAGCACCACATATGCAGAAAACAGCCAGAAGTGGCGCTGTGGCTCAAGTGGCAGAGTGCTAGCCTTGAGCAAAAGGAAGCCAGGGACAGTGCTCAGGCCAAAAAAGAGTGAGATGGGATTCAAATCAAGAGTATTTACATATCTTGCGGAACCATTACTAAATAATTCATCTATATAAAAAGTAAAATTATCAGTAATTTTCAAGTAATTTTAAGCATTACTAAAGATTTATATATCTCTATATACACAAGAGGAACTTCTAGCTGATTGCATACATGTTTCTCTATTCCTCAAAAAAAAAAGTCATTAAAGAAAACAACAAAAAAACGGGGCAAGAAAATCCCCAAGGCCAAAAGAAGGTAGGATAAAGAACACATAAAAATAAATAAATAAATAAATATTTAGAAACTGGAAAGCAGATGGGCTTAGCTACCTAAAGAAGCAATTCAATTTTGGAGCTATTATTGGAATACAAGCTAAGATTAAAACAGAATCCTGAAAAGATTCAGAAACTTTGACAGCCCACAAAATAATCAGAGAACAGGCTTGAGGGAGAAGAACATAATACAAGAATTGGTTTAAACTCTGAAAAAAGAGCAGTGAAACCTTTAGGATCCCTTTTTCTCCCACCCAAAGAGCCAAGCACCTATTCATTTTCCAATCTAGTGAAAATTCAAGGGTTTATTGTAGAGAAAACAGGTGTAACCAACTGTAAAAGGAAGGAGGATAAGCCCACACACAAAACACAGAAGTTATATAAAAATCTACATAATAAAGTCTCTCTCTCACACACACACTCACACACACACACCTCACACTTTCTCTAATGAAGTTGTGCTATAAAATATGTATGTAGAGTATACTATTTGGCTCAGTAGTAAACATATCTCTACCAACTGGTCAATCTTCATAATCCACCATGAAAATAAGCATATACATAGTATAAATGCAATAAACCAAGTAATAGTTTTAAACAGATTACTTAGTACTACAGACTTTAGCTTTTTCAATTATGAGTCCTACAATATTTAATTTAAAAAGACATATATATATATAATCTTGATATATAAAAAGTACAAGATAATTTTTTAAAGAAGGCCTATGAGAGGGGATTAGGAATAGACATGAACGACAGCACAAGGTATGAAAGAAATGTGCCTAATAAAATAGAACTATATATGGTATTGCCAGAGACTGTTAAAACTCCATTCTTGTCAATAGGTAAAATATTTATTAAGGTTTATTATTCACTTTAAAAAATCAATACATGGCAGGGATCAACACACATATACTTTTGTGTGTGTGTGCCAGTTCTGGGGCTTGAACTCAGGGCCTTATACTCTTACTTGGCTTTTCTGCTCAACACTGGCACTCTACTACTTGAGCCCCATCTATACTTCCAGCTTTATTGGAGATAAGAGTCTCACGACTTTTCTGCCTAGGCTGGCTTTGAACCACAATCCTCAGATCATAGCTTCCTGAGTAGCTAAGGTGCCCAGCTTACTTTTGCCTATTAGCTATTTAATGAAGAAAAGAAGAACCAAATAAAAACTGGTGAATTATGTCAGGAAGATGACTTTTAAAATAACTGGCTAAGTCAGGCATTAAGACATGATTATAATTTCAATGCTTATAACCTCAGCTAATTGGAAGGTAGAAGCAGGACTGAAAATTTAAAGACAATACAGGAAGTTATTTATCTTAAAAGCAAAATACAAATAGAAGGGATAAGAGTGTTGCTCATGAGATACAGAATATGTCTAGAAAGCACAAGGCCCAAGGTTCAATCTCCTGTATTGAAAAAAGTAAAAATATGGGACTATGATATATAAACCAAGAAGAAAGAACCACTAGGGGGAGAAGTGAATCAGAATATAAAGAGCAGGGCTGGGGATATAGCCTAGTGGCAAGAGTGCCTGCCTCGGATACACGAGGCCCTAGGTTCGATTCCCCAGCACCACATATACAGAAAACCGCCAGAAGCGGTGCTGTGGCTCAAGTGGCAGAGTGCTAGCCTTGAGCGAGAAGAAGCCAGGGACAGTGCTCAGGCCCTGAGTCCAAGGCCCAGGACTGGCAAAAAAAAAAAAAAAAAAAAAAAAAAGAATATAAAGAGCAGTTGGTGACTGTGACTAGAGGACAAATGGCAACAGAAATCAATTTCTGCAAGACACCTCCACTCATAGAAAAGGGTAAGAGGACTGAACATATGGTCTAGATTGAGAAGAAAATAGGTAAATAAACTAAAGTATAACTATCTCAAAGAACTAAATATCTTCAAAGGGGTAAAGAATTGATATTAAGGGGCTGGAAATGTGGCCTAGTGGTAGAGTGCTTGCCTGGGTTCAATTCCTCAGACCACATATACAGAAAAAGCCAGAAGGGGTGCTGTGGTTCAAGTGGTAGAGTGCTAGCCTTGAGCAAAAAGAAGTCAGGGACCTCAGGCCCTGCATTCAAGGCCCAGGACTGGCAAAAAAAAAAAAAAAAGGAATTGTTATTAAGGGAAATGCAAAAAGCAATGGCTAGGCTGGGGATATGGCCTAGTGGCAAGAGTGCTTGCCTTGTATACATGAAGCCCTGTTTCCCAGCACCACATATATAGGAAATGGACAGAAGTGGCACTGTGGCTCAAGTGGCAGAGTGCTAGCCTTGAGCAAAAAGAAGCCAGGGACAATGCTCAGGCCCTGAGTCCAAGGCCCAGGACTGGCAAAAAAAACAACAAAAAAGGAGGCCTTAAAAAAAAACAACAAAAACAAAAACAGAAAAACAATGGTTAAAAAGATAAATTCTATTTGATAAACATAATTGCTATTGCTTAAAACTCCAAAAGTGTGGCTGAACTGAGAGAGAACTGTTCCTTAGAAGTGTTATGCCCTGAGTTCAATCCCCAAGACAAAGATGATAAAATAGATAACATAAACAATACTTCTGACCATTCACTTTAAATTCTATACACAGGACAAAACATACAAGCCATTAGATCCCCATATAATAAGAATCTCTAATGGTTTGAAAAATAACCCCAGAACCTACAGAGAGAGAGGTAATATTCTATAAACTTTTAGGTCTTTTAACCTTTCTTTTATTTACCAATTATTATTTTATTTACCTTGATCTATTACTTTTTGTTTTGCTTCTTCTATTCTTTTTAATTCCTGTTGTTTTGTTTCAATAAGTTGTTTTTCTTCTTTTAAAGGATCATATTTTATTCCTACAGCAAGCACAAATAAGAATATTAGTTACATTACATTTAAACATACTCATTCCACAAAATATCACTCACAATAATCACTAAAGTTTAGAAAATCACTTAGGACACTGGTGGCTAACACCTATAATCCTAGCTACTCAGGAAGCTGAGATCTGAGGATCAGATTCAAAGCCAGCTATAGCAGAAAACTCCATGAGATTCTTGTCTCCAATTAGCCAGAAAAAAGTCAGTAGAGTTGTGCCTCACATGGTAGAATGCTTGCCTTCAGCAAAAAAGCAAGGCCATGATTTCAAGCCCCAGTACTGGCACAAAATACAATAAAGAAAAATAAGTAACAAGTACCAAATTTAAATATTAATATATTTCACAGTATTCCCAAAAATCATGCTGATAAAAAAATAATTACCAAATATTAAGAGTTTTCATTTACAAAAGAGTAATTTAAATAATTTACTTACTAGAAGAAGGCACTATGAGTAAATAAATGTCTTCTAAAACGGCTTCAACTGGTTGAGTATAAAGGTTTTTCCATGGAATTATAAGTTTCAGAATCCCTGTATTAAAAATAAAGATACAAACTCTATTAATCCAGCCTACATTTACCATCAATCTTTTTTCTATGAAGCATTGAAGAGTTTTAGGATGCTCACTGGACAAAAACGTACCTAAATAATGGCAATGGTACATAGTCTAACAAAATGGACTGTATTACCATACTGCTCATTTGGAAATGTGTCACTTTTTAATTTCCAAACCAGATAATATGCTAAGTAGTAAAAATATAATATAAATTAAAACCACTACTTTCAAATAACTTAGTATCTAGTAGGAGAAAAAATCCATAAACACTATACTATAATTAAATTATACAATACTATAACATTAAAGATTAATAGGTTCTATGAGAAATGTGGGCAAATGTCATCTTTAAATAATTCTGAAAATTATCTTGTATTTAGTCTACTGTAATTTCAGTACTTTAGATTACCACTTCAAATTGCCTTAGCATTTTTAGAAACCATCAAAGAAAAGAAGGCAGGCAGGCTCTAAAAGAAATTGTACATGCAAACCAACATAGCCTCAGAAACACTGTATAAATCCTACTATACAAAGTTCTAAATTAACAAAAATACTTCCAAATCCCAACGAAAGACATTGTCATCTTCTATGCAACATAGTTTAAGAATCATACAAACAAGTTTTTATTAAACATGTTTAAACAATACATAGATTTCTATTCAATTAGTAAACTATAAAAGCAGTTAATATAAGCTGTGTGCTGGTGGCTTGTGCCTATAATCCTAGTTACTCAAAAGGCTGTGACCTGGATGATAGTTCAAAGTCAGCCTGAACAGAAAAGTCTGTGAGACACCATCTCCAAAATAACCAGCAAAAGGCCAGACTGGCGGTAAGAATCAAGTAGGCAAGCAAGCTGAAGAGCAAATGACTCTGAGTTTAAACAGTGGTACCACCAAAAAAGGGAGGGATAAAAGGAGAAAATAAAGGAAGGGGGGAAGGAAAGGAAAAAAAACTGGAAAAAAGTGTGTGTGTGTGTCTGTGTGTGTGTCTGTGTGTGTGTGAGAGAGAGAGAGAGGGGATGGGTCTCTGGGCACAGTGCCTGGTTGATCCCAACCCTCCACTTTATACCACATATCCTATACTAGTCAGTATATAGAAGAGTAGTCAGAAACCTAGAAACTTCTGTTACATGCAAAGACTTCATTCTCAACTCAATTTTAAGACTTAATAACAAGTCCTCTCTCCCTCACCCCCTCATTTCTTAATTACACAAATACCAAGCACTAAACCAAGGAGTATATGAACCTCACAATATTTTAAGTTACCCAACACAAAGATATACCTCAACAATAGCACACAACTACAAAATTATCCATTAATTCTTAGAAATATTAAAGAGACACTGGCCAGATTATTTTTGCATGTCAATATTCTAGTAATAAATATAGTTTACCTATATGACCAACTTTAACTTTGAATGGGACATCCAGTTGACTCTACAAAGAAAAACAGAAATCAGTAAAGATGTAAAAAAAATACATAGCAAGTTCACAATATAGCTACTTTTTTCTTCCTCAAATCAATTGCAGGGTTTTAAAATTACATGGCAATTTATTTTACCTCCAATACTTAAACTTACTAAAATGTAAGCTGGAAACTGTAGTGTAATCTTAGTTACTTGGGAGGCTGTGACAGAGGTCAACTGTCATTGGGCCCAGTGATGAGGGAATTCACAAGACTCCATTCTCAACCAATGACTGGGCATGCTGGCACATATCTGTCATTTCAGTGACTCAGGAAAGAACAACCCAAGCCAGACTAGGCATGAGAACCTATCTAAAAATTAACCAAAGCAAAAAGGGGCTAGTGGGTTGGCTCAATTAAGTGGTAGAGTGCTGGACTAGCAAGTACAAGGCCCCAGGTTCAACCTTACAGCTACCAAAAAAATTGTTTTATATGAGAATATACACACATATACATATGTATGTATAATCACAATTATTTTCAACTTAAAGTTCATAAAGGCGTTTTTAAGTAAATATGGGTAACCGTCAACATTAGTAATGAAAATAAAAGCCATATATATCAGAATCATAACACTATTAGTCAATACAGGGCTTTAAATTCAGGATGTGCACTACTTGCTAGGCAGGCACTCTATAACCTGAAACACAGGCCCAGACCTTTTTACTTTTGTTATCTTTTTAATAGGGCCTCACATTTTCCCTTGTCTGGCTTGAACCACAATTCTCCTAGTTATACTTCATGCATGGCTGGAATGACAAGTGTGAACTACCACACTAAGCTTTCTATTGGTTGAGATAGGGCCTCACAAACTTTTTGCCCAGGCTAGTCTTGAACTGCAATCTTCCTGGTATCAGTCACTCAAGTGGCAGAAGCCACTGTGTCCAGCTTATATTATTTTCCTTTAAAGGTGAGAAATTCCACTGTCTGTTTCTACAGTTAGAAATTAAAATTTTGTTGAATAAAATTCATGATTTACAAAGCAGTAACTTCAAAACTATTCCAGGCAGCCTTTACAGTAAAGTGGTGGTAAGAAAAGTAGATTTCCAATTTCAAAATATGAAGTTGGTCTAATGCCATGTATATGAATTAATCCAACATGGATCAAAAACCTAAACACTAGAGCTAAAACTATAAAAACACAAGCAAATATAAGAAAAAATAAATCATGACATTAAGTTTAGTACTGATTTCATAGAAATGCAATGAAAGCATAGGCAATTTTTAAAAAAACAGACTAACTGAACTATATAAAAAGGTTTTGTACATAAGGACACTATCAAGAGATGGTTATTAAGGCAACTTTTTGAATGTCTGCAAGTCATTTATCTGGTAAAGAATACACAAAACATAATTCATCCATAAAAACTAATCCAATTTAAAAATGACAAAAAAATATGCAAATGGTAACAAGCAGTGAAAAGACACTGAACATCACTAGTCACTAGGGAAATGCTAACAAAAATACTAAGATGCCATTTCACATCCATTAGGATGGCTGAAGCAAAGGGGGAAAAATAACAAACATTGAATGACCTAGAAAATGAAAAATCAGAAATCTTGTGCATTGTTGGAGGGAATGTAAAATGATGTGATGGCTGTGAAAAAAAGCCTTTTTGAAAAGCTAATTGTAAAATTATATGATCCAACAATATTCCTCAGTACATAACCAAAGAGACAGAAACAGAGGTGTAAAATCAACACATGTACATACACCATTGCAGTATTGTTCAAAGAGAGGCAGAAAAAACATACATTTACCAGTAGCTAAACACACAAATAAAATGGGATATAAACACAAGAGTATTATTCAGTGATTAATAAAGAGTGATGTTCTGATACGTCACTCAGTGTGCATGGCTCCTACAAAGCATTATATGCTACACAAAACAATATAGACATACATGGACAAATAGGATATGATACAATGTATTTGAAGTGTGTACAGAATAGGAAAATTATGTGGCTAGAGAAAGATTTTCAATGTGCAATGGAGAACAATTTCCATGATCAATGGGAAAAGGAGAGAAAGCTATTATTTAATGAGACTATTCTTTACAAACTCTCTTGAGGAGTAAAAAAGTTTTGAAAATAGATACTATAGTTATACAAGATTGGTGAATATATTTCATACCACTGAAGTAAAATATAAGAACAAAAATATAAACATTTTAAATTGGAAAAATATTCTCCAATTTTACTTTTATAAAATAATTAAAGCTCTATTTTTGAAAACTCATATTTTATAAAAATAACTTCCAAATTTTTCTCCAAGTTAAATAATACATAGTGACAAGGTGAATCAAGAAGAATAATTATAAGCACTAATATCACAAAACCTACCAAGGCATTTTCTTTAATTTCAAGATTCTTGAGGGCTACAGCTCCTAGAAAAGATTGTTAAAAAAAATAAATAAACTTTAAGCATCCAATAATTTTCCAACTAAGAAAGCACTTATCATTCCTAAATAATCACAAAAATGTACATAAGAGAAAATACAGTAAACCTGTGTGTGTGTGCGCGCGCACGCGCTAATCCTGGGCTTGAACTCAAGGCCTGGACACTGTTCCTGAGATTTTTTTGCCACTTGAGCCACAGCTTCACTTCTGGCTTTTTTGGTGGTTAATAGACATGAAGATTCTCACAGACTTTCCTGCCTAAACTGCTTTGAACTGTGATCTCCAGATCTCAGCCTCCTGAGTAACAAGGATTATAGGTGTGAGCCACCAATTCCAGGCTTAATACACCTATTTTTACAGTTTCACCTTCATTCTTCTTCATAGTCTAAGATCGTATGCATGTTCAAAACAACACCTTTTGAGAGTTTTGTTACTTCTGTACTATATGAATGAATATATGTTAAATCAGAACTTAATAAAAGATTAATCTGTGGCTGGGAATGTGGTCTAGTGGTAGAGTGTTTGCCTAGCACGCATGAAGCCCTGGGTTCAATTCTTCAGCACCACACACAGAAAAAGCCAGAAGTGACTCAAGTAGTAGAGTGCTAGCCTTGAGCAAAAAGAACCCAGAACAGTGCTCAGACCGAGTTAACGACTAAAAAAAAAAAAGATTAATCTAGCAAAGTGTCATGATCAACGAACAGTGAATTACACTTAAATACCTATATAATGAACATAAAGAAATTATAAAATGTAAAATCAGTAAGCAATGATAAGCACAAAAATTGCATTCAAATGGAAAAAGAAAACAATAAAAAAAACCTAACAGGACATAAGTGCAGGACAATTATAATAGCTATACCATACAACGAAGATGAACATATAAAGAAAAAAAGGAAACAGGCAAAAAACACAAGCAGTATAAAAACAGACCTGAAGACCAATGGAATAGAAGATCTAGAAATAAAGCCGCACTCTTACAGTCAGCTGATATTCGACAAAGGAGCTACTTCTTCCCAATTTGTAATTGCTTTAGATGTAAGTGATTTAGCCAGTGCTGCTAGCTCATGCTTATAATCCTATCTGTGATGTTGAGATCCAGAACTCAATTTGAAACAAGCCAGGAAGAAACTCTATTTCCAAGAAAACCCAGTAAAAAGTGAGGCTGGAAGTGGCAAAAAAGCCAAACAAATGCCAGTCCCTGAGTTCAAACCTCACTATCCATAAATGCATATATTTAAATATTTTAAATATATAGTTATATATATGTTCATAAATACATATTTAAATAATTTATAATTTTATATTTACAGACACATATAAATAGCAGTCATAGTGACATATGCCTCTATAAATCCTGTCATTCAGGAGTTGAGAGGTAAGACAGCAAATTAGGGGCCAACTTGAAATATATTGTGAAAGGATAGTGGATATTACATAGCAAGACCTTGTCTCAAAACCCAATGATTGAGCACAGGACATGCTTTCCTAGCATGCACTCAACCCTAGGTTCAATCCCAGGACTGGGGAGCTAGGAGGAAGGTTTAACATCTCTACAAACCAACAGGCACAGATTGACACAATTTATGAAAACCAACAGTATCCAGCCAGACATGGTGGCACACACCTACAATTCCAGCGCCTCCAGAGGCAGAAAGTATAGGATTACACTTAGATGACACTGCTGAAGCAAAAGCTGTGAGACACTATTTACTCTGAGGCTTGGAGGAGTGGAGATTAGAGATAAACTCAGAGGAAAAAATGTTTATGACTACATCTCAATCAATGACTGGGAATGGTGGTATACGGGTCGTTCCAAAAACACAGGGAAGAATAAGAGGAATGTAGTCTAGGTCATCCTGACATAAAGCAAGAGCTTATTTTAAAACAACCAACAGAAAAAAGGCTGGCAATGTAGCTCAAGTGGTCCAGTGCCAGTATAAGGCCATGAGTCCAAATCCCAGTACCACCAAAAGAAAAAAAAAAAAAAAGCTAGGCACAGTGACACATGTCTACTATATAATAAAGGAAGGTAGGAGGACCATGGTCCAAAGCCATTAAGCTAAAAAAAAACCATAATAGCCATATGAAAAAAAGAACAAAAAAATCCCTAAAAAGCAAAAAGGACTGGAGGCATGGCTCAAATAGAAAAGAATGTGTCGTGCTAGCATGAGGCCTGACTTCAAGCCCCAATAATATCCTTAATCAAAGCGGTTCACTGGAGGTGAAGGAGAAGGGAAAGAGAAATAAGACTCTGTCGGGGAGTAGTTGGGCTAACAAGGAGGATGAAGGAAGTCAAATATGATATAGATCATTTGTATTTATTAAAATTGGACATCCGGGCACTAGTAGCTCACGCCTATAATCCTAGCTCCTCAGGAGCCTGAGATCTGAGAATTGTAGTTTAAAGGCAGCCCAGGCAGATAAGTCCCCATGAGATTCTTATCTCCAATTAACCTCTCAAAAACCAGAAGTGGAGGAACTGTGGCTCAAAGTGGTAGAGCACTACTAGCTTTGAGCTAAAGAGCTCAAGGTCAGCACCCAGGCCCTGAGTGCAAGCCTCCTAACTGACAAATAAAACCTGTACAAGGTGTTTGGAAAAAAGGGGAAAGGAAGAGATGGCAGATGAGGTCGACTGGAATATATTAAAAACATGTAGAAATTTAACAATGAAATCTCTCTCACATCACTAACACAGGCTAATAAAAAATTAAGGGAAGAAATCTAATGGAAGACTATAAATATATGAGACAAATTAATAAAGAAATGGGAAGCCTTACACCACTATTGACTAATATCAAATAGATTAGAAATTCCACTCAAACACATTCAAACAAGTATATATGGAACAGTATCCAGGACAGACCATACAAAAGGTCATAAAGCAAGTGCCAACAATTTTCAGAAAACTTAAATCACAGAAGTCCTTTTATGATACAATGTAGTGACTAGAAAAAAAAACTGCAGAAGTTAAATAGAAAAATCTACATACATAGGAAAATTAAACATGTAACCAACGGGTCAAAGAAAAAGTCTCAAGAGAAATTAGAATACATTGAGAAAAACAAAATGAAAACAAAACATACTATAATTAATGGCAAACAGTACAAGTAGAAATGAAGGAAATTTTATACCTGCAAATGCTTGTATTTAAAAAAGATAAAATATCCCCAATGGCAACCTAAGTTTACAGCTTAAGGAAACACCTAGAAGGGGAAAAAAAATAAAGACCAAAACAGAAATAGAAAAATGAGATAATAAAAGCTAGAAGTTGTTCACTGAGGTCAACAAAATTGACAAGACCTCAACCAGACTAAAAACAAAATAAAAAGAGCCAAAGAACTATAATCACTACCACATTTACAGATGTCTAAAAATTCTGAAGGTTGTATGAACAGGGCTTTCAATACAACTCAGTGATACTTGCCTGGCATGTGTGAGGCCCTGGGTCTGGTATACAGCACCACAGGGAGGGGGAGAAAAACCACAATTGTGGTCCATTGTACAGCAACAAATCTAATTACGTAGATGAAACAGATAAAATGCCTAGAAACACATGGCATATCAAGATTAAGGAATAATGAAATAGTTCAAGGAGACTAAATCTGTAATTTAAAATTTCCAAAGAAAGCCCCAGGACTGGATGATTTCACTAAAGAGTTAACTAAACATTTAAAAATAGAATATCAATTCTCCACAAATTCTTCCAAAAAAGTGAAGAAAATATTTTCAAGTTGAAGCCAACATTACTCTAATATCAAAGCCAAATACACCACAAGAAATGCAAAGTACAGAACATTACTCTAATATCAAAGCCAAATACACCACAAGAAATGCAAAGTACAGAATAATACCTTTGACAAATACTGATGTAAACTCAAAAAGTAATAAACAAAACTCAGTGGCATACTTAATACACATATATACACATGCATATATATACACATACATATACTGTAATTCGATAGGATTTATTTCCAGAGTTCAAAAATGAGTCAGTATATACAAATCAATGTAATATACCACTTTAAAGGTAACAGATACAGTGTCAAGGTTAAAAGTAAGTTTCATCTCTAACACACTGAACACAGAAACCTTCTATGACTAAGTGAAGAGTGTTTTCCATACACACACACCAAGCAATTTTCCAGCAAGCTGGGTATCTGGATTCAACTGTTGAACTGTATCTAGACAGAGAATCCTATCAGACTATTATTTCAATGCCTATCACAAACCAACTGGCTTTTATTTAATCAGGCTTCCCTCAACCTTCCCCTCCTTTGGTTAATAATTTGCTGCTACGGCTACAAAACTTAGGGAGGCATAGGACAAGATATGGAGGCAGTTACGTGGAGCTCCTATGCCCTCTGTAGGTAAGCCACACTTCACCAATTGGTGTGTAGCATGTAAATTTTACGTTTCACATGTGATCCTCGTCATAGCTCCTTAAAGAGCTTTTATAGAATTTGATCTCTTAGCCTACCTTTTCCTTGGAGGCTGGTGAGACTAAAAGTTCCAATCTAGTAAATCTTCTAATCACTTTGTCTTTCTGTAGAATGCCCCATACTGAGGCTATCTAAGGACTCTAAGTCACCTTGTGAGTATAAAGTTATATTATGAAAGGGCTCATTATGAAAAACAAAAACCACTCCTATCACAGGTAATTTCAAGGATTTTAGGAGCTCTGTCACAGAAACTGGAACAGACATCAAACACCCCCCTTACCCTCCCACCCCCGCCGCCACACACTCACTTATACAATTATACCAAGGATATAAACCCATCAATCCAGTTACACTAATAATCACTTTAATGTGATTGGTGAGAATATATCAACTAAACAAATAGCAGAGTGAAATAAAATACCAGTGACAAAAACCCAAGTCTTAAATACAGTTTATGTATAATAAACACTTTATATAAAAATATTTTTAAAGGGAAAATGAATGACATACCATGTTAACACAAACCAAAACAAACAAGAGAAGCTAATATTAATTGTGGCGATAGTACATATGATGGCAAAAAAGTCATTTCTCTAGGATAACTCATTATTCCTTAATATGTATGTGCATAAGTCAAAATAAATAAGCAATACTAATAGAACCTCAAGCAGAGATAAATACAATATTCCAGTTTAAAACTTCAACAACCATTATCTACTACCAGATGTCACAGGTAGAAATTCAGTTAAGGACACAAATGAACTGAAGAATACCACCAACCCACTGGATCTGATACAGAATGTTTCATCAAACATCAGAATATACATTCTTCTGAAGCACACATGAAACATTCATAAGTTAAGCCCATGCTCAGCTCTGTAACACATACCTTAACAAATTTAGAAGTTAGGCTCATACCACAATGGAATTAAACTAGAAATCCATACAATGAGGACAAAGCTAGAGGAGAGGGGAATCACAAACATTTCAGAAACATAGCTCTGAATAATATTAGGTCAAAGCAAGTCAGAAAATGTAAAATATTTTTTATCAAATGAAAATAACTATGAAAACTGTAACTTTCATCAACACCCCCCACACCAAAAAATTCTCTGCATAACACTTGTGAAGTAAAGGCAGAGCTTACAGGAAACTTATAGTACTGAAGACATATATTATTAGACACATGGTCCAAAATCAGTAATATAAAAGCTTTCAACTTAGAAATCTAAAAAAAGTATAAGATAAATTCAAGGAAGAAAAAGATACATAATAAAAATTGAAGTAGAAATTGATGAAATTACATATTAGGAAGTCAATGAAACCAAAACCTGGCTCTTGGAAAAACTTCAATAAAACTGGTAACTTTCTAAGCAAGTCTACAAAGAACATATAAAAAAGACAAATTACTACAATTAGAAATGAAAAAAAAATCACTACTGATCACATGCACTATATAAAAGTATGACAAACATTCCCAAACCTTTTATAATGTAGGTGATATAACAATCCCTTAAGAGGAATACTGTATCAAAGTTCACAGAGAAAAATAATTTGAATGTATGTCTATTCAATAAAATAACCAAATAATTAAACAACTGAAAAAAAAATCTTCCAGAGCTAAAAGCACCATGCCCAAATGATTTCATGGATATTCTAACAAACATAAAAGGAAAAATGATGCCAATTCTCTATACTTCTTCCAGAAACAAAAGCAAAGGGAACACTTCCTAACTTATTCTGAGGCCAGCATTATCCTACTACCAAAACTCAACCAATCAATTGATCAATAAATGACAAGAGAAACTGGAAACCGATATCTCTGATGAACAGTGCAGATATTTTTAACAACTTACTAGTAAATTAAGTCTTAAAAGGTATAAAAAGAACTATCATGAGGAAGTGGAATTTATTCCACATTTAGATCTGGTCGGAAACCAGTTATATAATCTATTATATCAATAGGCTAAAAAACAAAATTCTATGGCCATACCAATAAAAAGACACAACTGACTGGATTTTTACAAGAAACTCACCTTACTAGCAAAGACATAAACAGAATGGAAGTGAATGACAGAAAATGAGATTCCTAATAAATGGAATTAGGAAGAAAGCAGGAGTAGCTATACTTCTATCAAAAAAAAAAAAAAAGGCGACAGCCAAAAATGAGCAAGAAGAGACAAAGAAATGTTATTACATATTGATGAAGAAAACAATTCATCAAAAGTATACAATTATTATATATATACATATATATGCCACGAATGTTAGAGTATCCAATTTAATATAATAAAAAGAAATAGTACTGAGACTAAAAGGAGAAATAGACTTCAATACAACAGCAGTGGGTAGCTTCAATAACATACTCTCACAAATCATTCAAACAAGAAAAAATTAAAGAAATATCAAAGCTAAACTACAAAATCAGTTGGGAATTTTGAAACTACTAGAAGAAAGCATGTAGGAATGAGTCTAGGAATAGGCAATCACTTCTGAGTAGGATTCCAAAAGCTTAGGAAAAATTTTTAAGAACTGACAAATGAGCTCACACATTGTGTGTGTATGTGTGTGTAATTCAAGGCTTGGGCGCTATCCCTGAGCTTTTGTGCTCACAGCTAGCGCTCTACCACTGAAGCCTCAACTCTACTTCCGGCTTTTTTTTGGTGGTGAATTGAAGGTCAGGGTCTCACTTGTTTTTTCCCTTCTAAGGTGGAACACAACTGTAATCCCAGCTACTCTGGAAGCTGAGATTGGGAGGATCATCATTTGAGGCCAGATTGGAAAGACAATTAATGGAACCCCATCTCAGCCAAAAAGCTAGGCTTAGGAAAATACATCTGTGATCTCAGGTACGTGGGAGGCTTAGGTAGGAAGACAGGAGTCTGAACGTGTTCAGGAAAAAAACCACAAGAATCTATCTGAAAAATAACTAAAGCAAAAAGGATATGGCTTACATGGTAGAGCACCTCTGCAAGACTCTGAATTCAAACCCAGAACTGAAAAAAGAAAAAGTGTCTTACTTAAATTTAAAAAGTAAAATAAACTAATTAAAATCTTTATGAGAAATTTTAAAATGTATATTCATTACAAGCATTTATAGTAATTCTAACACAGCCTAACTCTTGAAGAAAATATGTGAAAGGTTAGATTATTTCCTCCTGAGACTTTAAAGTAAATCTAGGAAATATTACCATCTCCTAATGAGAATTATATAGGAAGGATGGAGACATGTAAATAGAAATGTGCAAAAAGTAAACGTTACTAATATCAAAATTTGCCAAGAAACAGTACTAGGATGAGCTCAATTCTTTTTTTGCCTGCAACAAAACAGATTATTTCCAACATGTAATCCTTCACTGTATTTGGCACAGTAGATAGAACTCATTTGTTACATTATAACTAAACAGATCTGTTGTAACTATTTATATACAACCATGTTTCTAAGAGAAAGTAAATTCTGGTTTGCAATGAACCATTCTGGAAAGCTTGAGTATAATACCCAATAAGTGTTGCCTAAACATTAACTGATGCTATTAATATGTTAATGGTAAAGTTAGCTGGATTATTACACAGAAGCATGTATTTATAACTAGTAATGGGTACTCCTGACATGAGACCACAAGAAGTAAATAATTATCTTACAGTAGTTTCTACAGTTATCTGGTTGCTATTATCAAATGTGCTGAATGAGGGAATGCACCCTCATGCAAAAAAAATGAACCTCAACCTTTAACTTCCATCACATACCTTATGCATAATGAATTGGAAGGCTAAAAGCAAAACTATAAAACTTGTAGAAAACACAGAACATCTTTTTTTAAAGAAAAATTTTGGGTTAGGCAAACATTTTGCAAACACCAAAAGAGAAGTATTTTGATAAACTGACTTTATTTTTTTAAACAATGTTTGCTGTACAAAAGACAGGCCTGGCAAACTGGAAGACAATATTTTTGACAAAAGACTTCCATAACATAAAGAATTGTCACCAGTGATGGAAAAATACTTTAGGAGTTTGGCAGTTCTTCAAAGTCAAGCAGTGTTAGCATATGACCAAACAATTCCATTCCTAGTACATACAAACAGAAATTAAAATTCTCCATAAAGGAACATGCAAATATTCATAATAGTGTTATCTATAATATCTGAAAGGTGGATGAATCTCCACCAACTGTTGAGTAGATAAACATATATGACACAGCCATATAATAGAATACCATTCAATCCATCTTTCAACATGGAAAACCCTGAAAAATATAATCTTAAGGAAACAGAAACTAAAAGCTGTATATTGAATCGTTTCATTTAAACTTGAAAAATCCTGAAAATATAATCTTAAGGAAGCCAAAACAAAAGGCTGTATGTTGCATGACTCCATTTAAACCAAGTATTCAGAATTAGTAAATCCATAGATACAAAGTAGACCAAAGGCTGCCAGAAGCAGAGTGGGCCAGGAGTCAGAAAGAATAGGAAGTAACTACTAACAAGAATGAGGTTTAATTTGGGAGTACCTAGATGATTGGAATTAGTGATCATTGTTACATGGTCTTGTTACTATACTAAAAGGCACTAAATTGTACATTTTTAAAGTACATGTATTTTACAAGTTTTATATGTGAACTGAGTCTTAAGAGAAAAAAACAAAACCAATACAATTTAAAATAAGCAAAAGACCTGAGGTGTCACTGGCAGAAATATACAAAGACTATGAAAAGATTATATCAGCCAAGCACTGGTGGCTTGTGCCTGTAATCCTGGCTCCTCAGCAGAGTTTTATCAGAGGACTGCAGTTGGAAGCCAACCCAGGAAAAAAATCCTCTAGATACTATCTCCACTTATCAGCAAAATGCCAAGCTGGAGGCATGACTCAGGTGTAAGAAGCTCCAACAGCACCAACCCTGAGCAAATAATCCAAGCAAGAGTGTAAGGTTCTAAGTTCACACCCTAGAACAGGCACAAAGTGGAGGGGGGGTGGAAATACTCAATACCTTTAATCACTAAGGAAATGCAAATAAAGACAAATGCTTTTACCATTACACATTTGATGACTATACCAAGTGCTCATGAAGGTTCAGCATAAACTAAATCCTGATACAACACTGATCAAAGTAAAAAATTGCCCCTTAAAAAGCAGTTTCAGTTTCAAAGTGCATTAGTATGTTTATAACTATAATGAAATACCTGAGGCTGGGTATCTTCTTTACAAGAAGAAAATATATTCAGCTCAGTTTTGGAGCTGAAACTCCAAACAACATAAGGTGGCTTTGAGAAACACCCATACCCACACCTCCTAGTGGATGGCACCCCAAAGGCAGAAGCATATGTAAGAGGGAGAGATCACACTGGGAGACAGAAAGTCAGAGTGAGAGGCCAGTAACAACCACCCTTGAGCACCTACTTCTGTTAAGACCCAACACCTTTTCACATCATTGCACTAGAGACCATGATTCCCATAGAATCTTTGAAGAACACATTCACACCATATCCAAACCACAGCCTGATCTTTCTCATAAAGCACTCACCATATAACCTATTTACTCAAGAGAAACAATTATGTTCACACTAAAACCTGTAAACAAATACCACAGCAACTTTATTCATAGCTGCCAAAAAACAAACAACAACAAAAAACCTCAATTGGCAAACAGACACATTTATAGTACATCCAGAAAATGAAGCACTGCCGTACAGAAATGAAATACTGATGCTCACAACATGATGGCTCTCAAATGCACTTTAAGAAGTCATGACCAAAGGCTACAAACAATATTGGTGTGTGTGCATGGTTGAGTACTGGGGCTTGAGCTCAGAGCCTGGGTGCTGTCCTTTAGCTTTTTCACTCAAGGCTGGCTCTCTACCACATGAACCACAGCTCTACATCTGAGTTTGCGCTAGTTAACTGGAGATAAAAATCTCACTTTTCTGCCTGGGCTGGCTTCAAACCAAAACCCTTAGATTTCAACCTCCTGAATAATTAATATTACAGGTGTGAGTCACTGACACTTGGCAACATAACTTCATTTATATGACACTCTGAAAAAGCAAAAATGTCAGTGATGAAAATGAAAACATCAGTGGTTGCCAGGTGAGGTGGGTCAACTACAAAGTAGCAAGTGGGACTCTTGATAGAATTTTCTTTATCATTATTATGTTGATGGATGCTTCTCTCACAATTTCTCAAGCCAGCTATTTGTGAACCACAAGAGTGAATTTTTAAGTTTTGGATACATGTGTTGTTAAATCACAGTCCATACAAACTTTAGCTTAACTGCGGGAGTAACATTTTACTACAGAACAAACCCACAGCTCAAGTGTTTGTTAGGCTTCTTTTTGAAATATATATATATATGTATAGATATGCAAGTATGTGTATACATATATATACTTGTATGCATACAGACACACATACACACATATATGTAAACATTATTCTCACTTTGCAACTAAAACAGGACATACACTGAACAATTTGCAAGCTTCTAGTACTAGTCAAAGGCTACATTAGTATTATGGTCCTGTTTTGTCTACGATACCATGGTAAGCTAAAAATTTTTTATTTATCTTGATAAACAAAAGTACTTTTGAAGGCTGTAGAAGTATTCAAAGGAAGAGGTGATAAGGGGGGAGAAAAAGCACAGAGGGGAAGAGAGCCCAATATAATTAACACACATCATTAGTTTGCCTGGGACACTCACTTTTAAAAGGACTCTAATTTCTAGTGGATGCGGTCAATTTTTGAAAAAGTATAATACAGAACAGATGGAAGCACTAAAAATAAGGTTCTAAATTAGGGACAGCGCCACAGGGAAGGAACACGAAGAAAAACTTCCGCCCTTCACTCAGCAAATCCACTGCTGTCAGGTGTGACATGCTGTACTCCTAATTTTTGCTGCTTCTTCTTCTTAATTTGGATAATTGACCTCAGGCTCAGAAAATCCCAAAGCCTTACAAAAACTCCTGAGTCAGGCAGTGACCTTCAAACACACAAACAACCCTTTAAAAAAAGAAAAAGACTTATTCTGCACAGATCTTTCCCTTTTCGTGTGTAAGCAGCCGGGACCCGGGCACGCCCGCAATGCCAAGTCCACGTGCTGTGGCCGTGAGGGGGAGCCCGGAAAGCTCCCAAGACTTCAGCCACAGTCGTGAGGCTGGGGAGAGGGAGAAGGGGCGAAGTCTCCGGTCACAACCACGGGCTTCGCGTGCGACCCTCCGTGGGCACCGGGGGGCATCCGTCACAAACCGAGGAGCAAAAAAAAAAGAGAAGGGAGACCCACGCCGGGGAGGCATGACAGAGCGCGGGGTCAGCTGGCCCGGCGCGCACACGCCGCCCGGCGCGGGAACGCGCATCGCCCAGCCGGGACGCCCACCTCGGGTCCGACGTTCATCCACCACTCACGAACTCTACTCCCGCTGCCCCCCAAAAATATAACAAACTCGCTGGCGGAGGAGGCCCGGGCACCGCCGCCCCGGCTTTACGTAACTTGAGCGGCAGGCAAGGCGGCAGGTGGCAGCCGCTGCGTCTGGCCGGGGACCCGAAAACCCCTCACCAGACTGGGCCCGGCGGAGGCGACTACCCGGGTCTCGTTACCTCTCCAGATGCCCAGAGAGAGCTGGGACGTGTCCAGGTTCACCACGTAGTCTCCCAAGAACCGGTTCAACACGTCCACGACCACCGACTCGAATACCATTTTCCTCGGCCGCAGGGAAGACAGTGGCCGCCTCCAGCGCTCCTTTTTCTCCAGGCGCCTCTCCCTCGAGGACCCTCGGTTCACCGGCTCCCAGGCGGCTCCCGCCGGGGTGCCAGTGCTGGCCGGACGCGCCGCTTTAGCGCGAGCCCAGGGAGGGCGGAGGCGGCTGCGCACACTACGCATGCGCACCTCGTTTGCGCCGTGGGGAGGCGGGACCAGGGCCGGACCTGGTCTCGCCTCCCGGAAAAGGAGAAAAGAGCGGCTGCGAGGCCGCCAATCAGGCGCGTGGTCCTCCCCGAGGATTTCCCACCCAACTCTCCCCTCCCTGCTCCCAGAACCTCTCCCGTCGGCCCCGCCTCCTCTCCGTCGCCTAGCAACGAAACATGTGTCTTGAGCAGCCATAAGTTTCTGGCCCCGCCCCCAAATGCATTACGGACGGTCGACAGCCACACTCGGGCTCCTGGCCAGCGGTGGGCGTGGCGCTAACCGACCGCAGGAAACGCCCCTCCCCGCGGGAGCCTGTGACAGCCCCCTGGTTCCAAGCGGTTGGCGGATGGGCGACTAAGTAAGGAGTAGGCAGATTCCAGCTTCTTGGCTGGTATACCTGAGGCTTCATGAAGGGGTATCCTAGGGAGTATCCCCCCATTATTACAAATTAGGAGAGGTAGAGCCGGCCAGGGTGTGTCTGGACTCTGACCGCCTGCCAAAGACCTGCCGATGAGTGTATAGCCTGCAAATTGAGTCTGACGGGCACTGACCACGAATACACTCAAACTTGGAGTGGAATTTTAGGGCGCCTTCCCTGAAACTTCAAAGGGCACTCGATTTGGGTTACGTCATTTACGAGGAGACACCTGTCCTTCCCCAAACGTGATGCGTTTTCCAAGTGAAGAGAGCCAATCTGGAAATGGCTGAGCTCCCTCCAAGGAATGCTGGGAGTCTAGACTTTCACCTCAGCCTGTGAAGAGTCACTGTTCTAAAATAAAAACTAGAGTACTTCCAGCTCCACCCTTTGGGGTTTGTGTAGAACTTAGCACCCAAAAGCCCGAGATCAAGGAGACAGTAAGTGTGAGACTTAGAAAATTGTGATTAATCATCCTAAGGTCTTTAGATGCAGGAGTGCACTTCAATTTTTATTTTTCTCTTTGCATGAAATAAACAGTGATGGCTTCTGTTTTCCCATATACATAATCAGACTTTTCATAATTAAAGGTTTAAGGTTTGTAAGTAAAATGCCCAACAATGATAATGTAAAAAATAATTTTTTATGAAATTATGAATTTTGGATTCAGAGGACCTTCAGGAAGTTTCCAAGACAACTTTTTGGTCTTAAAGATAATGAGGCTGAGATGTTAAGTAGTTGATCCTGCTTGACTTGGTCTACCACTCCATCTGCTTCTCTTGCATTTGATTAACAACATTAGAAATTCGCCTTAAAGCATAGAAGCTCGTGGCAGAGCACTTGCTTAGGAATCAAGCAAAAAATAATTATTTCAGATATAAAACTCAGAATACCTGTATGGAAAAACTTACCTCTAGTGTTCAGGGTGATGGTAGCTCATGCCTGTTTTCCTAGCTACTCGGGAGACTTAAGATCTGAGGATCATAGTACAAAGCCATCCTGGGAAGACAAATTCAATAGACTCATTTAGTTCACCAGCAAAAATCTGTAACTGGCGGCATGGCTCAAGTGGCAGAGAGCCAGATGTGAGGGTGGGGGGAAGCCAAGAGCTGAGCTCCTGAATTCAAGCTTCCAGTACTGGCACAAACACACACACACACACACACACACACACACATTTATTTCCCAAAGTTTTGCAGATAGCTAAAAAGCACATGAAAATCTGCTCAATGACATCAACAGGGTTTAAAAAAAAATAGTGCTAACACCAATGCTGCTGAGGATATGGATAATCTGGATCAGGCAGATAGTGGACATACTGATGTGAAAAGATACAACCACTTCGGAAATGGGCAATTTCTACAAAAATTAAACGTGTTTTCCATACAGACAAGAAATTATATTTGAAGACATTTTTCCAAAAGGAAGGTGTTCTCACATGAATGTTCAGAACAGCTTTATTCATAGTAGCCCAAACTGAAAGCAGCCCCCATTTTTTTTCCCACTGAAGAATGTTTAAACTGTGGTACATTTGTATTCTCTGGAATATTACTTGGTAATAAAAAATGAACTACCAATGCAAAACACAACTTGGATAGATCTCATGGGAATTATGTTACATGGAAACGGTATGATTTGGTATATAAAACATCCTCTTTGGGGCTGGGGATATGGCTTAGAGGCAAGAGTGCTTGCCTCTTATACATGAAGCCCTGGGTTTGATTCCCCAGCACCACATATATAGGAAACGGCCAGAAGGGGTGCTGTGGCTCAAGTGGCAGAGTGCTACCCTCAAGCAAAAAGAAGCTAGGGACAGTGCTCAGGCCCTGAGTCCAAGGCCTAGGACTATCAAAAAATAAAAAAATAAAAATAAAATCCTCCTCTTGTTGTTTAGGTTCTTGCTTTTTTTCTTCATTATGTAATCCACAGGCTGGTCTCAAATTTGAAATCCTCAGCCTACCAAGTGCTGGGATTATATGCATTTGCCACCATATCCAGCTTCAATGTATAAGATTTTCTTGAATTAGAGTATGTTTGAGGCTCAGTGGTAAGATGTTTCTCTAGCAAGCATAAGCAAGTTCCAGGGTTTTATCCTTAACACCACAAACAAATTATTACCATTATTTTGGCAGTACTGGGATTTGAACTTCAAGGTCTTTTGCTTGCTAGACAAGCACTCTACCACTTGAACCATGACTCTTTTTTGGCCTTTTAGTTATTTTTCAGAAAGGGTCTTGAATTTTTGCCAGGTCAGTCCCAGACTATCATCCTCCTCTCTATATTTCCTGAGTAGCCGAGACTATAGGCATGAGCCATCACATCCAGCTAAAACACTTTTCTTAAATTACAGAAATGGGGAAGTGGTTAGTGGTTGTCAAAGGTTAGGCTTGAACGCAGTAGGTGGATGTGGCAATAAATGAGTAGCAGGGCCAAATCTTTTCTTTATGGTACACTAGAGAATCTTGATTGCAATAATAGATATATAGAATTGCATAAAACAACACACATATTCCAACATGTAAGACATTGAAATCTACATAAGTTCCAAGCATAATACTGATGTCTTTTTCTCCTGGTTTTGATATTTGCTTTACAATTCTTTAAGTCGCTAGCCTTGGGGACTTCTATTTTTAAACAAAAGTTCACAACTTCCTATGAATTTATAATATAAGGAATTTAAAAATTCTTTTAAAGTAATTATTTCCAGTGTGCTAATTTGAGGTGTTTTAGGAAGAACCTATAAGAATGATGGAAGGTATATGATTCTACATTAGACTTTAATACCTTATATATGCACAGGTATTTGGTAAAAGTATTTAAAAAGTAAAACTATATGAATATGTTGCCTTAACAGAATTAATAAAATATCAAAAGAAAGACTTGTAATAAGAAATTTTTGAGCACATTCTCTGGCTCTAATATCTAAAGGTAGTTCCACTTGAGTGCTGATGGCTCATGCCTGTAATCCTAACTACTCAGGAGGCTGTGTCTGGAAGATCATGGTCCAGAACTATTCATGGTAGAAAAATCCACAGGACTTCATTCCTATAATAGCCAGCAATAAAGCAGGCTTGTAAGTGTGACTTCAGTAGAATGACAGTCATGCGCAGGTAAGACAAGCAAGGAAGCAAAGCAAGCATGAGAACAAACCCAGTACCAGAAAGAAAAAAGAGAGCGAGAGCGCGAGAGAGAAACAAAAAGAAAGTGGTTACCATTCCCAAATGCTGATGCCCATCAGTGTGTGTTGATCTTTGACTTCCTCGTGGTTAGTTTTACAGAGATGGTTCTTGTCATTCAGTTTGTTACTAAAAATGTCATCTCTTCAGAGCATCTTCTCTGACCTTTCCCCCTCAAGTGGCCAGCAGTCATTCATGCTTCATCACATCAATTTAGCAGCACTTGAATCCACCTTGCATTTTGCCCAACATTTGCAGAATCAACATCATCTTGAGACCTCAGAATTAACTTTGTCATTCTCCACACTCAGAACTCAGATACAATAACAACAACAAAAACAGCCAAGAGTCCTTCTCCTTAAAAATTTAACTCTGAGTTGAGAACTCTTCTTCTAAGTGTTCAACTCTTTCTCCTTGCATACTCAATACTTGAGGTTACTTGATTCCCTGGAGCATGCTTTTCTCCCTTTCACTACTTAGTTTTTGTATTCAGTGAATGATTATGTAGACACTCACTGTTCTGTGGAAGGAAGTCTGTGTCAAGGATACATGACTGAGAGACAGAAGTAGTATCATCAAAGAGCAAGTGCAAATTATAGGTGAAGAGAGAAGCCAGGATCAGGGCCAGAAAGAACATTAAGTGTCAGGATAGGCAGCAACTTCCAGTCTATAAATAGGTAATGAGTCTAAGGGCCAAGGACTCAGATGATCAAGTACAGGTCAGTCAGTAAAGTGTGAGGTGGGTCAAAGTGAAGGATATAGCAATAGGCTACATATGAAATGTCGACTCGATTCCTGTCTTGCAGTTGAGGAGCATGAAATTAGGCAGTGGGAGCTAAATGCATATTTAGCTGACTGACTTTGTTTGATCAGTTTAGGCAGCCTCCTCATTTTTTAGCTAGTCTTGATTTAGACAGGATATGAGAGGTCACCCATAAATGAATTCTCCACTAACTCTGGCTTTTAAGTAATGTATTAACAGATAGTTTGCATCAGATAGGAAAGGCAGTGTTTCATGGGCTGGTGTTGGATCTGCATGCTAGTAGTAATACATACCTATTACCTCACCACTGGAGAGGCTAAAGCTGGAGGGTCATGAGTTTGAGAGCAGCTTTGCCTTTTAACCTGAGATACATAGAATGGCTATGCCTAAAATAATAAACAAACAAACAATAAATAATTCACATTGTAGGTGATGGCTCAGGTTACAACATATATTGTGGTTACACAAGTTCCAGTTCAATCAGTAGTTCACAGAAAAGGGAAAGGAAATTGAGCTCATTGTTAGTCAGGTGCTGGTAGTTACTTAGCAGGCTGAGATCTGAGAACCGCCAGCTTGGGCAGAAAAGTCCCATTAACCACCAAAAAGTTGGAGCTGGGTGCTGGTGGCCCACACCTGTAATCATAGCTACTCAGGAGGCTGAGATCTAAAGAACACATTTCCAAGTCAGCCTGAGCTGGAAAGTCTATGAGACTCTTATCTCAATTAACCACCAGAAAACGGGAAGTGGTGCTGTGGCTCAAGGTGTAGAGCACTAAGATTGAGCAAAAGAGCTCAGAGACAGTGCCCAGACAAGTTGGAGCCCCACAACTGACAAAAAATAAAAGATACTTAAAAAAAACTATATATAAAACCATGTTCTAAGTTCATGTACTTCTATACATCTTGGTAAGGCATACTACTGCAGCCATCATAAACATGTAGGCCAGGAGAGGAGAAAACAATAAATCCTTTGCTCCCAGTATGTATATACATGTACACACACAGATTTGTTGCAGAAGTTATAATCTGATCCAATACTTCAGTAAATAATATATTCTATGTCGTGCAATAATAACTTTTGTCTTTTATATAGAGAATTAATGTGCAAGGACACAGATAAAAGATTTATAATTATGAAATAGGCTATGAAAAGAGGATGAATGGGAATGAATATGGTTGTGTAGTTTGTTTACATGTATGAAACTAGAACAATGAAACCTGTTGAAATTGTTTTAAGAAGGAGGAGTAGAATGGGAAAGAGTGATAAAGGGCTGAGATTGATTAGGATTCATTGTCCACATGTGTTACAATGTCAATAAAACCTCCCTTGTACAACTAATGCATACTAATAAAAAGACAATGTAGAATAATTGGTTCAATGTAAAATAAGGGGGGATATGGATGTATTGGTGTCTCATGTGTACCACCAGTTTGCTTTTATTTGAATTATTTAGTTCAACAATCACTTGTTAAGACTCCTTAATACCTAAAATTTTCCATTTGTTGTATTTTACAAAACATTATTTCTAAAAGAGCATATAACATTCCAGAATTTCTTCCTTGCAACTAATCATTGTATTTTTTGCTGCTAAGCAAAATAGTTTCTATCAATTATCATTTCTAATACTGTTTTTAGATTATACATCCTGCTTTTGATATCTGAGGAGTTTCTGTCTTGGATTCACTAATTTAGTTTCATGTGCATTAAACGCTGAATTGGGCATCGGCTACTGACTCAAAAGGTTTTCTCCTGTGCCCTCCAGGGAGCTATTGAGCACCATCTAGTGGAATGTCTCTTAATATGAAGCCCTCCCAAACTGGGTCTACAAATTTAAGGACAGATTTCTTTTTTTTTTTTTTTTTAATTAAATTTGTTGACAAGGTGTTGTGCAAAAGGGGTACAGTTACATAATAGGGCAGTGAGTATTCTTGTGATATCTTACACCCTTGTTTTTCTTTCCTTTCCCTAGATCAGGTAGGCATATACACAATACCCAGTCTACCAAAAACATATACAGTAGCCACATGGCATATGTCAAAGGAAATTCACATAGAACTTTAAATATAATGACAACAATAGAGTTTGCTTATCCTTTACTTATATGATCATACATATATAGCTTTTGAGCTATTGTGATCCACTGAGAGGTCTATTTTAGACCTTCTTATGTTTAGTAGTTGTTTGGTTTTAGTTACATAATGTAAGATCGCTGACCCAAACTTGTGGGAAATACCATTTGACAAGAAGTTTTTTGTTTTGCAGTCCTGGTCTCTACTGTCCTACCCCCACACCCAACCTTAACAGTCATATATCAAGGAGATATGCCCCTTTGTTTTCTGTGTTCTAGGCTTGTCTCGCTCAACATTCTTTGTTCAAGTTCTGACCATTTCCCTGTAAATACCAATATTTCATCATTTCTAATTGCTGTGTAGTATTCCATTGTGTATAGGTACCATATTTTTTGGATCCATTCATCTGTGGAGGGGCATCTGGGTTGTTTCCATATTTTGTCTATTGTGAATTGTGCCGCGATAAACATGGAAGTACAAATGTCTTTGATATCTTGGGACTTGCTGTTTAGGATAGATGCCTAGGAGTGGTATGGCTGGTCATAGGGTAGGTCTATGTTGAGCTTTTTGAGGAACCTCCATACTGTTCTCCAAAGTGGTTGTACTAATTTGCACTCCCACCAACAGTGGAGAAGGGTTCCTCTTTCCCGGAATCCCCTCCAGCATTTGTTGTTGCCTGAGCTCAGAGTATAGGCCATTCTAACTGGAGTGAGGTGGTATCTCAGGGTTGTTTTTATTTGCATTTCCTTTACTGCCAGGGATGTTGAACATTTCCTCATATGTTTCTTTGCCATTTTTTATCTCTTCTCTTGTGAAGTCTCTCTTGAGCTCCTTTGCCCATTTCATAATTGGTTTACTGGGCTTGGAGGGGATTCGTTTTTTTAGTTCTCTGTAGATGACAGATATTAGGCCTTTGTCTGTTGCTGTGCTGGTAAAGATCCTTTCCCATATGGTTGGCTGTCTTTCTAGTCTGGTGGCTATGTCTTTAGCTGTGCAGAAACTTTTTATTTTGTAGTAGTCCCATTTGTGGAGACTCTCCTCTATCTGTTGTGCCCCTGGGACTCTATTCAGGAAGTTCCTTCCTGTGCCTATAAGTTCTAGCGTCTTTCCTACTCTGTCCTTCAGTAGTTTCAAAGATTCAGGTCTGATGTTGAGGTCCTTGATCCATTTTGAGTTCATCTTGGTGCATGGTGATAGGCTAGGGTCTACTTTGAGTTTTCTGTATATGGCTGCCCAGTTTTCCCAGCACCAGTAGTTGAAGAGACTATGTTTTTTCCATTGTATGTCTTTAGCTCCTTTGTCGAATATCAGCTGACTGTAAGAGTGTGGTTTTATTTCTGGGTCTTCTATTCTATTCCATTGGTCTTTAGGTCTGTTTTTATACCAATACTAGGCTGTTTTTGTTATGATGGCTCTATAATAGAGCTTGAAATCTGGTATTGTGATACCTCCTGCACTGCTTTTTTGCCTAGAATTGCTTTGGCTATTCTAGGTCTTTTGCTGTTCCATATTAATTTATGGGTTGCTTTCTCTATTTCAGTGAAGAATGTAGCTGGGATCTTGATGGGGATTGCATTGAATTTGTATAACAATTTGGGCAATATGGCCATTTTCACTATATTGATTCTACCTACCCATGAGCATGGGAGGTCTTTCCATCTCCTTGTGTCCTCTTTGATTTTCCTTTTTAGATTTTTATAGTTCTCATTAAATAGGTCATTCACGTCTTTAGTTAGGTTGATCCCTAGGTAATTTATTTTAAGGACAGATTTCTAAGACAAACAGATGTATCTTTAAATTGCTGTACAAACGGGTTGCCATTCAACCAAGTAGTAGATGAGTACAATGAATCTTGATCAATGTCATCCTTTTCACCATTCCCTCATTCTTCTCAACCTCCTCTCAAGTGTCCTAATTTTGTAAAATATACACTAAATTTTATAAGTGCATTCCCCCTTCCTCTTTGTCAACCTTTCACTTTAATGATAGAAAATATAAATACTTTATAAAAAACAACTCCTAAACATAATTTTAACTGAACTTCACATCAATTCAAAGTTAGTAATGTTTTATAGCATTTTAAAGCAATATTTTTGCTACTGAATTGATTTATCTCCCAATGGAGTGCTAATTATGGAATACTAAAGGTTTATTGATTTTCATATAGATTCTTAAAAAATATCAAAACAGTTTACACAACTTTCTGGTATTGAACACAAATTTGATTTTGTTTTCTTCTTCAAAGTCATATTAAACAACTATTTTTTAAAATGTTTAACTCTAATCACTGGGTATGTCCAGAATTTTCTTTGGTGTCTGAAAACATTCAAAATCTATTCTACCTAGGAATAATTCAATAAAATTCTACAAATTCATCCATACTTTTGGTATAAAAACACAGTAACTGACTCAGCATGAAATATTTATTTCAGCACCTGCCTAGCATGAAGTCCTGAGCTAAACCCCACAGTACCACTAACAAAAAAAAGGTGTGATTTTGATGCATTTAATAAATAGATGAAAGTGATCATGGAATACTTGAGTTGATGCATGGGAATGCTAGTTTACAATTTCCAGCTGCGTCTCTTCACTTTCATTTGTTTAGTATTTTTAAAAAATATTTTGTCTTTTTAATTTCTGTCCTTCATGTGCCCCTAAATAATCCCTCATTTTATTAAAATCTTACCTCTATATCTCCTAATCAAACAGGCTTTCTTCAAACATCTAATCAAAATTAGCATCATTCCTCCATCTCTACCTCTACTTCGTTAGTATTTTCATAATATGCTTTATTTTTTTCTTATAATAGGTATCATTACCTCTCACAATATATGTTGGTTTGTTTCTGATCCAACCTGTAATAACTTTGTCACTGGCTCCATAATTTTGCCTATCTATGAATCTTGTTATTTCACTCAGGAGTGCTCCCCTGCCAGAAGTGGGGCATTCAGCCGCACCCTTTAATTCTACATTTTGTCATGTGACTTGCTTAAGCCAATCAAGACAATAATTTTTGTCAAGCCTATCCTGGACAAGCATATCTTGAAAAACACCTGCACAATTGGGCTTGTCCTGTGCCTATTAGCCATTGAAATGCAAACATGCCTGCACTAGGCCACTGGAGGATAAACTAGCCCACACCCAAAAGGCCTTCCATTAAGTCATTTAGTGCTCCCATGAGAATGAATCCTTCATGGCCTAATTACTTCTTAGTACTGTTATATAGCAATTAAATTTTAAAATGTGATTTCAAGGCAGCAAATACTCAAACGATAGCAGGTACAAGAGCTACCATAAACATTTTTATTTTTAATTCTGTTAATCTTTTTGTTTTGAGATACTAATAGACCACAGCAATTACAAGATGTAACACAGAAAGATCCTATGGACTCTATTTCCCAGTTTCTCTCACTCTTGCAAACTACAGTGTACCAAATAGCACAAGGATATTAGTGTTGATAACGTTAAGCCTCAGAGCATTTTCACCAGTGTTTCAATCACATTGTCTTCACACTGCCCACTCTCCCACCCCTAATACTTTCCTTATACACTAGAAACCACTAATCTGACCTCCATTTCTATAATATCATTCTAGGAATGTCATAAAAATGGAAAAACACAGCCTGGGTTACTTTGGAGTTGGTATTTTCCACTCAGCATAATTTTCTGGTGATTCATCTGCATTGTTGCTCGTATCAGCAACTTCTTCCTCTTTTTTTATGGAGTAGAATTCCATTGTGTGGATACACCATGATTTATTTAACCATTCACACATTCAAGGTTATCTAGGTTGCTTCTGGAGAATGGCCGTTATGAATGAAGTTTTGATAGAAATTTCTGTAAACATAAGTTGGCATTTCACTGAGAAATGTAGAGCTAGTGAGTATTATGGGAGTTCCATGTTTAGTTTTTAAAGGAACTGAGAACTGTTTTCAAAGTAACTGAATCACTTCACATTTCCATTAGCAATGCAGGAGTGACCCAATTTTTCCATTTCTTCACCAGAATTTGATATAGTTATGATCTTTCACTTCAGTCATCTGTTAGGTATGCGTGTCCCTAATGACTAATGATATCGAACATCTTTTTGTTTGTTTATTTTGATCACTATTTGAATTTTCCTTCGTTTACTGTGTCAAGAGTTACTCTTATTGGGGATAGAGCTTCATATTAGGGATACTGGAAATGTAGTTGGGAGGTAGAGAACTTGCCTAACAAGTGCAAGGCCCTAGGTTCAACCTCTAGCCCCACAAAAAATAAGATAAAAATCAGTTGTTAGGAGTTCTTTATGGATTCTAGAAATTAGTCCTTTGCTAGATATCTCATTTGCTGATATCTTATTCTAGTTGTAGTTTTCTTTCTGATAAATTTTCAACAAAGCCTTTCGCTGAGAAAAGGTTTTTAAAATTTTGATGAAGTACTTTTATCAAGTTTTCCTTTTATGAATTATGCTTTGGATGCCAATTTAAGAAGTCATTGATTAACTTTAGGTACTGAAGATCTTCTATGTTTATAACTAAAATTTTTATTGTTTTACATTTTATATTAAGGTCCACGATTTATTCTAATTTATAGCACATAGACATTGGTTGAGATCTTTTCCCCCCATATATGTTCAATTGCTCCAGTGTGATCTATGGAAAATCTCACTCTTCTCTACTGAGTTGCCTTTTCACTTTATCAAAAATATTTTGTGTGTTGGGTGCTAGGAGTTCCTGCTTGTAATACTAGCTACCCAGTTCAGCCAATAATCAGCTAAAAGCAAGGCTAGGGGCATGGCTCAAGTGGTAGAACACCAGCATAGCAAGTATGATGTCCTGACTTAAAACTCCGTTACCACCACATATTAAAAATATTGTGTCTAGGTACTTTCAGCTTGTGACTGTTATCCTAAACTATTCAGGATGCTGAGATCTGAGGATTATGGTTTGAAGTCAGGCTAGGCAGGAAAGTCCAAGAGACTCAAATAAACTACCAAATAGCTGGAAGTGGAGGTATGACTTGAGTGGTCTGAGTCTCTTTCCCTCAACCAAAAGAATAAAACTATACTATAATGTATAAAATGTGTACAATAATACTATAAAAGTACACTAACCTGAAACATAAAACAAGATTAAAGCTCAACTACCAATAATTATACATGTGACTTAATCCTTTTCTTTGATCATACTAGATCATAAAACAAAATAACTATACAGTGTTACCATATACCTTTAAAAGGATAAAGGAAACACACAAACATTGCAATCAAAGGACAAGTAAATGCAAGATCCTGAGTTCAAGCCTCCGGACTGCCAAAAAGAAAGAAAAGTTTAAAACTGATTCACATGGACAACTTATAAAAGGATAGACAAAAATGTGCTAAATGTATGAGAATATGTCATTTCCAGTGAACAAAATATACACAAAAATTAGAAAATAAATACCATGTATAAAAGTAACAGATTAAAGAAAAAACCTTAACAACAATCTTACTAAAGAATGCACAATGGGATCCCAGTTTCTACACATTTCCCAGTAACTTGAGCTTCACAATAAGAAGCAATTTCAAGAGATCTTTCAAAAAGGAGAGTCTGGAAAGTGGAAATTTCATGCTGATAGTTGGGCTGGAGCTCTTGCTTGGCCTTTTCGCTCAAGGTTGTTGCTTTACTACTTACTTAAGTCACATCTCCACTTCAAGGAGAAAATTTAGTCAGTATAGATTTTAGTAAAATAGGATAGAGTTGGAAGAAACAAGAAAAAGGAAGAGAGCCATCTCTTATTTCACACACTGGAGATGAGAGTAAGACACAAAATGGTGGCTCTTGTCCGGGTTTTCTGAGCTGATCATGGGTGATCACATTGTCTAGCAAACTCTAGTCATTTTTCAGTTACCAAGCAGAGATGGGTCTATTACTCGAAACACGTCATTATTCAAAAACATGAAGACTAAGTTTAAGCTTACCCCAAATAGATGCAATTGATAACATTAAAGCACACATTTGTCAGGCTTGTCCTTGTCAATTTGATGTTCACTGTCTGTTCAAAGAGCTTGTAACTTCTTCATGATTAAAAAGAAGGCTCATGGCTGAGAGGAAAGCTTACTCTTTTAATTTTTCTCAGCTTTATTTTACTTGCTGATTCTGTTTTAATTCCTCATTCTAGTCCTTTTAATTTTTTTTTGTTTTAAATCATTCTAAATCTCCATATCAGCTCATCTATTTATGGTATTTCAGTACTCAGAGTTCTGAAGAAGATGGTACACAGGTAATCTCAGCCATAACCTCAGAAATTGGTATCATCTTTCTGGATGGCCATTTGACAGAAAGTATCAAAACCCTGTAAACCAGGCAAGAATGATGACGGAGTGACATTGATCAAGATGCATTGTGCTCATAAACTGATGTATAATCGAAACCCCTTTATACAACTACTTAAATAACAACAACAACAATATTCCCTGTAAACCTTGAGCCAATATGTTCTACTTCCAGCAAATTATTCTGAGGCTAATATACCACTTATTAAGTGCTATCTCTGATCCAAAATTATAGCAAGCACTTCACATACAGAATTCCTTAATACAACTTTGTAAAACAGAAATTGTTACTTATTTATAATTGAGGAAACTAATGTCTACAAAGTTTTAACAAGGAGAGACTGATCGGGGCTGGGGATATGGCCTAGTGGCAAGAGTGCTTGCCCCTTATACATGAGGCCCTGGGTTCAATTCCCCAGCACCACATATATAGAAAATGGCCAGAGGTGGCGCTGTGACTCAAGTGGCAGAGTGCTAGCCTTGAGCAAAAAGAAGCCAGGGACAGAGCTCAGGCCCTGAGTCCAAGCCCCAGGACTGGCCAAAAAAAAAAAAAAAAAAAAAAAGAGACAGCTCAAACAGCTATAGTGAGAATTTTTGTAGATCTTAGACAAAAAAATGGGCATATGTGTGTACCTGTATGAATAAGGATGTTTACTTCAAAGTTTATAACAGGGAGGAGTAAGAATTAGCATTCATTATCCTCATATAGGGGAAGTGTTAAGCAACTTGTGCTACTGAAATGATCGTATTAAACAATGCATATTTAGAATATTGTCAACAGATTGGTAGAAAAATATCAATGGCTGTCAGTTTTGAACTCCTGCTGTATGTTCTGGTGCTTTAGGCACATGTTCATCTTGGTGAGCATTTGCATAGAAAAAAAATCTGAGAGGATTTATACTAGAGAATGTGACAGTGGCTGGATCCAGGTGGTAGTAGTAGAGAAAAGTTTTGAGCCTCTTTTTGATATTTACAATCATAGCATTTCTTCTGAAAAAGAAAACTCTCTGAAACAAAAAGACAGGAGGAAGGGAAGGAGGGAAAGAAAAACAAAGAAAAAGATTAAGAGAAAGAGTAGGGTAGGGAATGAAGGAGATCACATGTATAAATTGTACATTAGGAAACAAGAGAGAAGAGCTTAATCCCATTGTTTTGATACACATGAGCCAGGAGAGTGTGCTATGCTTCCATCTTTCAAACTCTGACTTAGAAATGAACTATAGCTCAGACATGATCACATGTTTATTGTAGACATATAAATAAAGTCTTTATAGTTGTGGTTTCCTTTTTAAAACATTTGAGAGAGTTCATACAAACAAAAAAGGGGAGAAAGTGGTGAAAAGAGAAGTTACTGATTTCCCTTATAAGCTTATACATGTAATGAGGCTGCTTTATTTTCTCCTGGCTGGAATATGGTTGTAGGCCACATGATGTGGGTTAGAATGATTAGTCTTCTTAGAGCCATGTATTGCTAAATCTGCATATCCTTAGCCTCTCCATCCCTGGAGAGATCCTGAGTAGCTCAAACTCCCTCCTGAAGAAGGCCAAAGCACTTGGCATTGAGCCTCTGAGGGTCTCTTGCCCCTTGCTTTTTCTGCTGCTATCTTCAGAATGTAGTTTCTTCCTTGAGTCTGTTAGATGGGGTCATTTGATATTGCTGAATATATTAGGTTAAAATAGTTTTTTTTAAACCACCAGTTCCAGCTAAAGTAGTAAAATGTGAGTTGTTGTGCTGAGTGAGGAGGGTGTTCTGAAAGAGCAGCTGAGCTGCTGCAGTAGAAAATAGTTTTTATTACTCCTTCAAGTGGTAACATCTAAACCCTTAACTTGGCCACATCTAATTTTCCCTCAAAATATCAATGGGTAGACTGAGCTACAAATGGGTAGACTGAGTTTCATAAATGCCCTCAGCAGCCAGTAGACAAGACCAGCCTCAATTTTCAATATTTAAAGCACCTATTGATTGAGTTATAAATGTAGAAACACATACTTCCTTGAAGGAACATTTATCAATAGGAAGGAAGGCGCATAGCCAATTGTGTTCTATGTCAGTTGTCATTATGATTTGTGTTCAATGTGCAACATATCTCAGAAGAAGGATGTAAGATATATATGGGGAAAAAGAGAAGACTGAAAAATAGCAATCAAAGTTGACATATGTCACAGAAAAGCAGAAAGAAGTATCTCTTGCATATAATCTTTTTCATAACATACTTGGCCAAAATTGGGCATCCTATGTGATCACATGATCAGATGTAGCTGATATTGCTGAGAACTGAGTAGACAACAAGGTAAGAAGTGACATAATCTCTATCAAAGGAATACTAACATAGTTGGGAGTCTAGGCTTGAGATTCAGCTTTCTGAGCTTCTGCTGCATGTTGAACACAAATCATGATGACGAACACACATAGCTCTTCCCACTGTTCACTTTAGTCCCTTATTTTTGGCTTTTTAATCAGCCATCTCATTAGATTCCTTGCTTCAAGCTTTCAAGGCTAATCTTCCTACCAAAGTACTATGAGAGATTTCAAAACAATTTGGTGCTAATGTTGCTCATTTTACTGTCCACCCATCTATTTACTCAATAAATTATTATTGTTTCTGCTCAAATGTGCCAGGAAATATTTTGAGTGTGGGACTACAAATCAAAGTCTCTGTTCTCAGGAAGTATAGTTGCTCCATTCTGTGAACCAGGCTCTCCTGACTTTAATCAAAAGAGATATACAATTGATTTACTATAAATCAGTAATGCTTCTATGCTTAGTGCACATATATTTATCTGTGTACTCAATGGTGCATAAAAGAAGCAAAGAGATAAAATATGCTATGACAATTCTGATTTTTTTAATACCTCTTAACCAGTCTGGATGTTTTCTTCTCAGACCTCTTATTCTGCAATCTGGGAAAAAGTTTAGGCACAACTGCTACATGGACATTCTATTTAGCTGAGCTTATCTTTCAGTCTCACTAGTCACTAATATTTTTAAAGAATTAATTTGTCCATAGTATAGATATACATTTCTTGATACATAATTCTGAAATTTGAAAAAAGAAGCTCAACTACCACCAGCAACTCTACTATCATTTTCCTCATAATCTTTATACTTTTATTTTTTGAAATTACATACATTTAAAATTTTATTTTCTGAAATATAGAATCCATTAAATAGGACTAAATAATCAACTGAAAGGCATTGCACAGGACCAATAGAAATCAAAGATATAAACCACCAGTTGCTGGTGGCTGATGCCTGTAATCCTAGTTGTCAGGAGGCTGAGATCTAAGGACTATAATTGAAAGCCAGCCCAGGCAGGAAAGGCTATGAGACTCATCTCTAATTATCCACCAGAAAACTGGAAGTGGAGCTGTGGCTCAAAATGGTAGAGTGCTAGCCTTGAGCAAAAAAGCTCAGTGACAGTGCCTAGACCCTGAGTTTGAGCCCCATGCCCAACAACAAGAAGAAGAAAATCAGGGATATATTCAACTATCCTCATTTTAACTCAATGAACTAAAATGAATCTGTAATTAACATCCATATGGTGGGGAAACATACCTTGGTGAAGAAAAACAAGCTACTTCTGTTAACTCTGGTCTCAAAATGAATGAAAGTCAATCACATTTTTATTTTCATTCCAGAATCATTAGGACAGCAGGAAGGTGTAATAGCTGAGAGCTTTTTAAAGAAAGCTAGAGGCCATAAGCCTGTCATCATGGCACGCAGTGAGGGACACATTGGGGATTAAGAATGCCCTATGGAAACTGCAAGGAGGCATCAGAGAAGCACCTGCCTTAAGGAGAAAACCTGCTCAATTGTCTCTGGTTATTTCATCTTACTAGTTTCTGTCTGCCCTGAACACCTGGCCCCCCAAATACAGTATTTAGAATAATCTTTGTTTATTTACCTTGTAGTCACCATTCTTTTTATCTAAAAGGGTAGAACATATTGAACTTATTACTTATTCTGTTGGGCTGTTCACAGTTTCTAATCCCAATAATGATATAAATCTTTCCTGTCTTTGACCCAAGACCACGTGGCAAAGCGCCAAGAATACTTAGTTCTGACTCACAGTGGAAATAAAAATATCTTTCCAAGAGTAACATGGGGGCTGAAAGTGTGGCCAAGTGGGAAAGTGCTTGCCTAGCACACACAAAGCCCTGGGTTCAATTCCTCAATACCACATACACAAAAAAGTCCAGAAATGGTGCTGTGGCTCAAGTGGTAGAGTGCTTGCCTTGAGCAAAAGAGGCTCAGGGACAGTGCCCAGGCTCTGAGTTCAAGCCCTATGACTGGCAAAAAATAAAAACTAAAAAAAAAAAAAAAAAAAAAAAAAAGAGTAACATGGAAAACTTAAAACACACTAATTGTTTCTTGTTATAGACATAGGAAGATGGTATTTTTAGGGTACCACCTAGCTTCCCTCAGGACCAAGGTATGGCCCCATCCCCCAGTTTCTGATAGCAGACAACAATTCACAGTTGAGACCCTGAGTAGGACAGAACCATCTTCCCTACAGCTTATACCTTCTCTCCATGAGGAACAGGGTTAATGTGGGATATTTTCACAGTGCTGCAATCAAAATATCCGAGAGAACAACTTACCAGGGGAAATTATTTACTTTCTTCCTGGATTCAGAGATTCAGTGCAGGGTTATTTGGCTCTGTGTTTCCAGGACAAGGGTGAGGAGTAAACTAATGGGGGCAGGAGCAAGTGGAGTAGGAGCTGCTCACCTGATGGCAGACAGGAAACAGATGAAAGAAGGAGATCCAGAATCCAGTATAACCTTCAAAGGCATACTCTCAGTAATTCATGTCTTCTAGCTAGGCCACAACTTCCAAAGTTTCCACTACTTCCCCAAATAGCATCACCAGGGACCAGTCTCTGTCCAACATATCCATACATTTTTCATAATCAAGCTATAATATTCTGCTCCTGGCCCCCAGAAGTTCATGGCCATCTCTTAATGTAAAGTGAATTTAATCCATCTTCAAGACTCCTCAAAATCTTAACATCTCAGATGTTGTTCAAGAGTTGATGTCCAGATCTCTCCTGAGACTCCAAGACGATCTCTTAGCTGTGAGCCCCTGTAAAATCAAAAGGGTTATATACTTCCCAGACACAGATAATGTACCGAGTAAACATTTCTATTCCAATAGGGAAGAATGAGGTCATAGGTAGGATAGCAGTAGGCATAAAGCAAGATTGGAACCCAGCAAGGCAAACATTAAATTCTGTAGCTCCAGGTTTGACATCTGGGGCATACACAATCACATTCTAACGTGAACTACAATAGACTTGGGCAGCTCTGCCCCATGGCCTTGCCATTTTCAGTCCACAGGGCCTCTCTTTTGCCTGGATCCACCCATGGCCGACAGCTTTCCTCAGCAGAAAGTCTGTATAACTGATATCTCTAACTTCCTGTACTCTCTGTTGTAGCTTAGACTTCTGCCTGATAGATTCATGCATCATCCTCTCAGAGGCTTCCTGCAGAGATGCTGTCCCTGCTACACATTGCTGGATCTCCAGGCCTTCATTTGAATTCTGTGTAGAAGCATCCATTGGCCCTTCAGTCTTGCATTCTGAACGCCTGCAACACATCACATGGAGGCAACCAAGGCTGCCAGTGGCTCAGTGTTAAAGCTCCCTTTAGGCCTTCACTGCAGCTATCTCTGAGTGGTTGAGTGACTGAGCCCAGGGCAATACTTCTCAAGGCAGCCTTGGACATATAGAAGAATCTGGGGCTCTTCTCAAAGAAGTGCCTTTCAAATGAGTTCAAACATTTATGTCCTACCTCCTAAGATGGGTAGGATCTAGTTAATTCCTGTGATGCCTTCAAGGCATCTTTCCTACTGCACTGGTACAAAGTACTGGATTTTTCACTATTTTTTTAATCAACCACACCCTCCTTGTCCACAACTTTAAATGTATTCTTTGTCTGGCCAAACTACACAGTCTTCAAATCCTTCTAATGGATTTATGCTCCCATTTCTCACTGTGAACTTGGCTAAAAACCACTGGAAATAACCCAAATGCTACAGCCTGAATGCAATGCTATTCTGAATTTTCCTTCATCAAATGAACTAGTCTATTTTTTTTAATGCAGCCTAACTCAAAGTCTTAGGATATGGATAAAATATAGACAAATTCTTTGCCAGAATAGAACATGAATGGCTTCTAGCCCAATTCCCAAGAGTTCTCATTCCACATGGAACCTTATGAGCAGTGTTCACTGTCTGCAATTCTACTGGCATTCTGGTCTCAGTTTCTACCAGAACTCCCATTAAGCTCTGCATACAGTATCCTAGGCTTTTTCTAACCTGCTTATCCAAATCCTCTCTAATTCCTCCCATAAGCCAGTTCCAAAGGCTCAGAAATTGCATTGGTAGTCACAGCAACAACCCATTCTTGCCTTTAATTTCTGCGTGAGTTATGGTAAGCTAATTTTGTTCATGGAAAGAGAGTCTGTAATATGTAAGTGGCTATATGGGCAAAATTCCCTTTCTGAACTACATTGCAAAATCTCCATCTGATAGGAGTTAATAGAAAACCAAGCAGTCAGGGAATTGAAGCCTGTATAGCTTGCAGACCACAGAATAAGCTGATACACCAAAACCTGCCTGACAACAGAATGGAGGCAAGGTGCTACAAAAGAATGAGGAAGTAAATAGGACAAAAGACAAGGAAAGAAGGATGAGGCACCAAATCTCTGGCACACCAAACTTAGGGAACAGAAAGGAGACTCACCAATTGGAAAGCAAGGACTCCAATTTTCCCTAGTTAACCAAGCCAATCTCTGTAACCCTAAAGATGATGCAAGATGTCTGAGATAGGCTGAAGTGCTGTCTTCCCATTGCATGCCTATGCTAAGCCCTCTTTTTCTCTGCCTGATGTCTTTTCTAATAGATCGAGGCCAGCCTAGGCAGAAAAAAACAAGTCAACTATATCCTACTCCAAACAAACAAACAAAACCAGGAAAACAGGATGATGGTAGCTCATGACTATAATCCTAGCTATTAAAGAGGCTAAGACCTAGAGGATCACAGTTTGAAGCCAGCCCAAAGAGAAAACTCCACAAGGTTCCATCTTCAAAATAATCATCTCCAAAATGCAAGAGTGGGAGATGTGTTTCAGGTGGTAGAAAGCTAAGCAAACAAACCAAGTTAGCATGAGGGCCTGAGTTCAAATCCCAGTACTAGTCAAACAACACAAAATAAAACACAAAGCAAACCCAAAACAAGCTAGGTGTGGTGGCAAATGCCTGTACTCTGAGATAAGTAGGAGGTAGAAGTAAAACAATTATAGACTGAAGTTGGCTCCCCGCCAGAACACAAACACAAAGGGTTAGAGCATGTGGCTCAAGTGCTAGTATACTTGCCTAGCATGCACAACGCCATGAATTCAAATGCCAGTACCTTCAAAAGAACCCCCCAAACCCAATCTGGATTTTTAAATAATTTGATAATCAACAAGAAAACCCATATATATCTCCACATATTCAGCTAATCAGATCCATCAGTTTATACATCCATCTATCCACCCAGCTCTCCATCTATCCATTCATTCAGTAAATACCTGCATGGCTGGGTGTTGCCTGCCTTGCTAATGGAAGGTCCTGGATTTGATTATTTGGTGATGAGTGCACTACTTAAAAACGAAAATAGAATTATAGCAATATACATGTAAGCACTGGGAAAAAAAATAGTGAACAGTATTTTGGCCATGAAGCTCTCAGTTTAGAGGGAAACCTCTAGTGAAATGAGTAATGATCACATACCTATAGTATGGTAGGCAGAAGGATACAGTGAATGTGAGTGAAAGGAACATCAACCAATGCAGACTCATGGTGTCAAGGAAGACTTCTTGGGGGCTCCTTATTTGAAAACCCATCATTCATGTTTTAAATAAAATGCTGTATCTAAATTTTGTTACTCACAACTAATTTCCAATTTGCAATCACGAGGAGAACCAGTTTTCCTTTACTGTTTTAGGAAATATTATGCTGCACAAATAAGAAATGGCATATAGGACTTTGTGACCAGGAGGAAGGAGGAGAACTTAAAATAAGGGTGTAGGTGACAAGACTTTTGGATCAACACAAGTTACCCAAGGGGCAGACAGCCAATCAACGGTCTGCCCTCCTCTGTCTTCTTCCAGTCATCCCTCACTGCCCTCAACAAAAACTTGATTTCTACAGATGTCCATTCCTTGCAGTTTTCCCTTTTGACCAGAAGATGGCAGCAAGCATTGACCAGACTAGGTAACAATTTACACCTTTGGTTGATACACTTTACAATGTACTTTCTTTGACATGTATCAACAGTCACTCAGGGAGGGGGAGTTACCAAAACAGTTTCATAGGAAGAATTTTCTAATATTCTACAGCATAATGGAATAACTCCATTTCACTGTAACTTACTGGTATTTATTTGAGACAGGGTTTCACTATGTAGCCCAGGGTAGTCTCAAACTTGTGATCCTTCTGCCTCAGCCTCCCAAGTGTTGCAAGTGTACCTCTCTCTCTCTCTGTCTCTCTCTCCCTCCAGTGTGTGTGTGTGTGTGTTTGTGTGTGTGTGTGTGTTTGTGTGTGTGTGTGTGTGCGCCCATCATAGGGCTTGATCTCAGGATCTGAGTGCTGTCACTGAGCTTTTGTGCTCAGTGCTCTAGCTGGTGCTATACCACTTGAGCCACGGCCCTACTTTTGGTTTTTTGATGGTTAATTGAAGATAAGAGTAGCTTGGACTTTCCTGCCCAGACTGGCTTTGAACCATGATCCTCAGCTCTCAGCCTCCTGGGTAGCTAGGATTACAGGTGTGAGCCACCAGCACTGGCTATGATCCAGCTGTGATTATATGTTTTATAAAGAATTAGAGGAGATAAATTAAGGTATCCCAATGTGAAGAAATATTTCATGTTTAAGGGCATTAACTAAACATTGTATATTAATCAAATCACACAGTAGCCTATAAATATGTACTTATCATAGGTTAATACAATGTTTCTAAGGAAAGGAAGATAAGAATTGAAAGCAGTTCATGTTTACTTTGCTCATTTCTTCTCAAACTGATTAGCAAGAATAGAATCCATTTTAGTCTTGGTTTACCCTTTTGAAAGGTCATCATGAAAGTCTGACTATACTAAACAAAGAAAAACGGTCTTAACTTCTTCCTCAATAATTGTGTGCCCTAAAATTTAATATCTACTGTCAACTAAAAGACATTAATTTTAATCTTAATTCTGAAGACTGCTTTTTTATAAAAGGTGACAAACATTTGTAATCTTTAAAGATACAACAACTTTGGAACAAAAACAAAAGGGACACGAAATATTTACATTATGATTTTCTTGACAGGGTTCCTCTGAAGACATCCTAGTCTTGGTGACATAATGGAAAAGACAACTTTACGATGGATTGCAGTAGAATTCTAGAAGCTGAGGCAGAAAGAGTCTTTTCAGGATCAACTGAGATCAATTGCCACCCTACAATTCTATGAAATTTTTTTCCATGTGTATTTCGACTTGTTTATCCGGCCTCTGCTTGGTTACTTTTACTGAGCTAGAACTTTTGGTATTTTATTGTAAAGGCTTTATTTTCAAACAGCTCCTCTTGTTATAAATTTCTTCCCTATGAAGGTAAGAAACCTGTCTGATGATTATATCTGCTCAGTGATCTGCAGAAGTAGTTCTAAGCATTTTTATACTAGATCATGAACAGTTTTGTGAGACTTAGGAAAGTTATAGACCTTGCCTTAGAGAGAGAAATGCATTCCTTCAGCTTATTTGTGGAGTTCAGGGGTTGTAGCCACCCACTAGGGGGAAGAGAACCTTTTTGCACCACAATTCCTCAAACATTTTCCAACCACATCATGGTCTTCTTTAAACTTCACTAGGTTCTCCTGTGCTCTCTCTTCTTGTTCTTTCTTTCTCTTTCTAGAAACAAGAATGTACTAAGTAACTCTTCTGATCCAGACAAAGGACACAAGGATTCCTGCCCTTGAGGAGTTGGTGGTAGGAGTTACTTGAAGAGAAGATTTGACCTGGATATGTGAGGTTACACAAGTGGCATTTGAATTGAACATGAACCTTAAGATCAGATTCAGTCTAGAGTCAAAACCTAGCATTGTTACTTATAAGTCACATTCGGAAGCATAGTGAATTGCCTGCTATTTTGCTTGGCTCATCTATAAAGTAGACAAGTATATGCAGTTGCTGTTACTATTGTCATTGACCAAATAAGACCTTAGGTAGGTGTTCATTCCTTTCATTCTATTTAGAGAGAGTATCAAACATGATTTGATTTTGTATGTGTGTGTATGCACATACACAACTGCAAGGGTGCACACGTGAAGGTATTAGGTCTTGAACTGGAGGCCTGAGTGCTATTCCTTAGCTTTTTCACTCCCAGTTAGTTTACTACCACTTGAGCCACACCTCCAGTTCCAGCTCTTTGATGGATAATTGGAGATAAGAGTCCTATAGTCTTTACTGAGTGGGCTGGCTTTGAACCATGATCCTCAGATCTCACATGAGTAGCTGGGTCTACAAGCACAAGATACCAGAGCTCTGCAATTTGATTTCTTTTTGTATGTGCCAGTTCTAGGGATTGAAACTGGGTACTCTCCCTGAGCTCCTTTTGCTCAATGCTGGTGCTCTACCACTTCAATCACAGCTCTACTTCCACTTTTTTTTTTGGTAGTTTCTTAGGGGAGATAAGTGTCTCATGGACTTTCCTGTGCTGGCTTGATTTTGAATCTTGATTCTCAGATCTCAAGCTCTTGAGTAGCTAGGATTATAGGTGAACCACTGGCACCTGGCATGATTTGATTTTTTAAACCAATTTTAATTGTAGTCCGATCATTCTAGATTGAATTGTAATGAATAAATTGGACTACGGCTGATGGAAAGTTGGGAGAGGAAAGGGATTTGTACTTAAGGAGGTGAGAATGGGAAGACGTTAGTTAAGGCAAAGGTAATACTGTCACGATATGCATTTTAGTCAGGATTGGGGCTGCTGAGCAGAAGACAAAATTAAATATTACTTACAAATTCCTACATTGGAAATTTGTTGTGTAGTGATTTTATTAACTTAGACTAAATAGGAAAAGTATTAAGAGAATATGATCAGGTATTACATATCAAGTATCAAGTACCCTTCCAATTCCTTTAGCTGTCAAAATAGGAGTCTGAAAATTGGGACCAAAGCCTGCACTGGAAAGAAGAGAATCTGTGGATTCTTTTTTGCTGTTGGTGGTCCATGTCATGCTAATGGATGACATCCCCAGAAGGGCAGGTAGAGTGTGAGGAAAATGGAAAGAACTCAGAGAAAGAGAGCCTTGCATGGGAGGTGCGGGAGGGTACAGACGGCTGATGAAGATGATTGACACTTCATCTACTCAGGTAGAACAATGAAGGAAGATTTAGAGGTTTGCCTTTAATCCTTTTTGAACAAAGACTCAAGTGTCTAATAAGTGCTAGGTACTATGCTGAGTTGTGACCCTTACTCTCTTCCCAATGTGCAGTGTGTACTACTGCCCAATGCCATCTTTTCAACATCCCATAATACCCCAGCACTGGTGCATTCATGTTTCTCTGCTTTGTTATGCTCTTTTGGTATGGGAATATTCCCATACCAATGCCACACGGTTTTAATTACTCGGTTATAAAAGCCTTACCAACACTCTACTTCCCTCCACTCCAAGACAAAAGGAGTTGCTGCCATATTTCAGATGAATGAAGTTACCTTTTCCCGGATGTAGGCCTGTGCTGAATTCCGTGCCCTGTTATCCTTCTCTCTATGACCCATCATCTTTAAGATGAAATTAAAGAAAGAGTTAACATACCATATGGTGTGCTCTCTTTTTCTCTTCTTTTGAGCTGCATAAATCATGTTCCCTTAGACAGGGATTCCCAAACCTGGCTGGGTATCAGAATCACCCGGGGAGCTTTTTAAAAATGTGAATTCCTGAGCTTCGTCTCAGGTGCACTGAGCTGGTAGGATGGGGGCATGAGGGGGGCTATGTGCATAGGTATGTGCAGTAAGATATTCCGTAGAGGATTGTGACACATCCATAGACTGGCATGTGGGAATCCATGCATTTAGAAGTCCTCAGAACATTGATTGATTAAAGTCATTTTACAATGCCACTTTGCAGCCAACTTTCACAAAGAAAACATAAAAACATTTTTTTCCTTGTTAGAAATCAATAAATGAAGCTGCACATGGCAGAACACACCTGTAATTCTAGCACTCAGGAAGCTGAAGCAGGAGGCTCAGGAGTTTGGGATCACCCTGACCAACACAACAAGACTATGTCTCAAGAAAGAGAAATAAAGGAAAGAGAAAACAATAAATGCCCCTACAAAATAATTAAGAATATTGTTGAAATAAATCGAATATAACCTGGGTGCTGATGGTTCACATCTAGTGGTGCTAGGTACTTGTGTGGCTGAGACTGGAGGGTTGTGGTTTGAGGCCAGCCTGTGCAAGTGGGTGTGGTGACAGGTGCTTGTTATCTAAGTTATGATGGAAGCCTAAAGGGGAGAGATCATGGCATAGGTAAGTGAGATCCTTTCATAAAAAGGGCTGGAGAGGTGGCTCAGTGGTACAGTGCCTAGGCCCTGAGTTCAAGCCTCATGACCAAAAAGTTAAAAAAAAAAAGGAAAAAAAATCTAAATTACATACGTTACCATAATATGCAGCCATTCTAATACAATTAGAAAAACTACGGCCACAAGAAATAACACATAATCATATGAAGTGAATAAAGCATAATATTAAAAGGATTGTTGGTCTATATATCTAATCAAAATAGCTGCCTTTTATTTTGGAGACTAAATGTACTTTGTTTTATGACTTATTATATTGCCCTTTTATTTTATTTTATATTTCTCTATTTATTGACAAGGATCTTATATGTAGCCCAATTTATGATACTACTGCCTCTGTTTCCTGAGTGTACCACCATGCCTGGATTCTTTTTGTTGTTGTTATTTTATTTTAGTGGTGCTAAGGTTTGAATTCAACCCCTGGACTTACTAAATAGGCACTCTATGACTTCCATCACCCCATCGGCTCTTTCTTGCACTTGGGGATAGAGTCTTGCTTTATGCTTAGACATCGTGGACTGCAATCTTCTTTTATGTGCTTCCTTGCATAGTGAAGATGATGGCTCTCAACTATTGGTTGAGATGTATTCTCATGAACTTTCTGCCTAGGATGGCCTCTAACCATTATCCTCCAATCTCTGCTTCATAAGTAGGTAGAATTACAGGTTTGAGGCACTGTAACTAGTTCTATGCTGTTTGTTTGTTTGTCTTTTAATAAGATACTCATGTATAGTAAATTCAAACAATGGCTAATGTCCAATGCTTATCCAGCTACTCATCATGTAACACTTAAGATAATTAAGACACATATTTCCTATTTCACTTCCTTCTGGGCTTGATTCAGATTTGCTCAACATTCACAATATAAAGTATTCACATTTCATTTATTTTATAATTTCATTAATCTTATGAGATTGGGCCCCTTTTTTTCTCCCTCATTTCTACAGTGTCTTCTGACCCACTGAGTGGATTACAGTTGATCTCCCACTCAGTAGACCTCACCCATGATAGTTCATTCACATGTCAGCTATGATTCTCCAGGGTGTGTGTCTGTGTGATATAGTACTGGAGCTTGAACTCAGGGTCTTACCCTTTTACTATTGACTTTTTTACTTTATTAATTTTTTTCAGCTTTTTAAGCTGGTGATCTACCATTTGAACCATACCTTTACTTGCAGCTTTTCGCTGAGATAAGAATCTCAGGGATTGGTATGCCTGGGCTAACATCAACCCTCAGTTCTCAGATCACAGCTTCTTGAGTAGCTAGGGTGTTAGGTGTGAGCCACTGGCATCTGGCTTCTTTGATTTTCTTTTTTAATTCACAGATAAAAGCATCTTTATACTTACAAAGCATTTTAACATCCAACTTACTTTGCAAATGTTTCAAAAGTTATATTGGTAAGTAAATGCTCTGAGCTTCAGGCAAAGTATTATGAAGACTTTTTGCACTCTATTAACTTTATATGCTATAAAGATTCTGAACCTAATTTTGTAAGGCTTACTCAATCAAATGCCAGAAACTCACGTAGTTTGTATGTTAGTATATATGCCACCTATTGATATGAACATATAAAAGTACGACTTGATAGTCATCTGTGGAAAAAGTGATAAAAGATATGTATTTTTAGCAATAGTCAAGGGAACAAAAGCAGTGGGTGTAGTAAGAACTTGAGTTCCCTGAAGAAACCTAGGAAGATAGTGTGTACTTGTTCTCTGGCTACCTCAAATCTTGCTCTAAGTATCTTGTACCCATATACAACATTATCCTAAAAAAATCTGTGACTTAATTATTTATGTCTACCACAAGACACATTTACAACTTTGTCAAAATATATGTTTTATTCCCTAAAAGGGAATTTCTCCTGAGATTTTGGTTTTGTTTTGTTTTAACATTGAAGCATTATAATGTTACAGATTCCTATTATACCATTTATTCTACTGTGACTACACTACAGCTCATAGGCTATGTATTCTTTTAAGAACATAATCTCACTTTACACAAATACACACACACACACACTCTAACAGTATTTAAAGAGTCTTCTTTTCATCATTAGAATACTGGCATGGACAAAGTGGAGTGATTCTATTCCTATTTCTTCTTCTATCAGAAGGTTATCACTGACAGAAAATGTATTATTACAATCTCCATCAAACATAACTGGGTATACAAATTGAAAACGAACATAAATACACATACAAAGCAACATTATTTTGGCATTTTCCTCTCTGTTCTTAGGAATATTTTCACCTTCTAGTCATCTATATTTTCTTAAAACATCGTATTTGTCCTCCATCATCTTTCACAGTCTCCAAATCAGGAGCTACTTTCCTTCTCACTACTTTCCTTTACATACTTTTAGTTGTAGTTAAACTATCCTCCTTAATGCACAAGCAAACAAACCAATCCCTCAGAAAGCATAAACTTGATCATTCTATTTCTAGTTTTGTTCAAATAACCTATCAGTTAGAAGTCACAGGATGTGGCCCAGCTTCTCTAAGTATCACTCTCTTTTACATAAAACAATTAGGTATCACCAGAAAGACCTCATCTGATTGGAAATGCTACACATCTACCCCTAAGTAGCCCCCTAATCTTGGAGCCTTCCCTGGGGCACTCTTAAACCTAGGGTTATTGTACCCTCAGATTTTCATGGCCTCCATTTGAACTTTTCATTTTAAACTGACATGCACTCCATTTCCCTATCATGTATTGCTAATTTCTTTGTCTTCTATCCATCAGGTTTGTTTAATATATGACTTTGTTTCAACTCTCAGCTCAAAAATGTTTATCTGTTCTCAAATATGCTTTGCCAGAGATGTCACAACAAAAGACCCAAGAGTGGGTAGTTTCAATAACAAAAACCATTTTCTCGCTATTATGGAGTCTAGAAGTTTGAGATCAAGATTTGACTGGTCTGGTTTCGCCTGCATTGCCTTCTTCCTTTGGCTCACACGTGGCCACCTTCTCATTCTGTCCTCATGTGGTCTTTTCTCTAGGTGTTCATGCTTGGTATTGCTCTGTATGTCCAAATTGGACAGGGCCTACCCAATTATCTCATTATAACTGGATCAGTTCTCTGAAAGTGCTATCTCCAAATACAACTCCAGTCTGTTTTACAAAGTGGGGGTGGAGTGAGGCCTTCAACATATGGATTTTAGGGACACAATTTTGTCTATAACATGTAAATTTCCATACTTACTTTAGGAGCATACAATGAGACTTAATTGACACACTATCCCTTCCTATTTTGTTTGTTTCTGCATCTTCCTGGTCCTTTCCTGCCAACCAACAAGAATATATGAGATTATATCTACCTCCTCTTTTTAATGGCCACAGGATATTCTGGTGTCTGAATATTCTTTATTTTGTTTATCAATAACTCAATTGTTGAGCCATTTGGCTTCTTCTAATTTTTATTTGTTTTCCAAACAATGTTAGCATGAATATATTATTTATTATATTGAGTATTACCCTAATAAAATAACTTATACTATAATAAACAGTACATGTGAGTCCCCCACACCTGTGTTATGATTCTACATTATTCAACATTTTAATCTTCATAAGTTAAGTAGTTGGAAATGTCATAAAATAGCTGTAACTTGAATTTTCTTATTTCCTTATTTTAGAGTAAGGGTTGAACATCTTTTCTTTTTTTCCTTATCTTTTTTGTCTTGCTAATTAAAACTAGGGTCTTATAGATGCCCAAAGTGCATTCTATCTCTAAGCTATACCCCAAATCACATCTTCTCATGTTTTCAGCTGTATTTCTTTTAAGTTACCTGATTTAATAAGTCTTTTGTCCATTCTTACCATTGAATTGCTAGTATTCTCCTTAGTGATTTGTCAAAACTCGATGTAGAAGAAAGGAATGAATCCCTTGTCCGATGTAGTTTAGTAAGTGACAGTTTGTGACATTGGTCTGGAATTCTTAGCAATTGTGGAGCCCCTTCCTGAACAAATGATTTCTAGAGAGAAAGCATCTCAGCCATGGTGGCATGGGCAAGGATATAAAGCATATTTCCATCCCCACATCATGTGATCTCTTCCTATGACTAAGTGCTAAAAAACTGAGAAATCTCAGATACTAAGTAACCTTTAGTGAACTTCATGTCAGGCACATTTTCCAGAACGTTAATTTTCCCTACTTAATGCATGAATGAGAAACCATAACATATAATCACAAATTAAATAATATGACTCATTAAATATTTCTTTTCTACAAAAGGAAATCTTTATTTTAATCAGTGGCAAGTAGAATCATTTCACTATTCTGGCTGATGAGATAAAAATGAAGGGAAAAACATCTTTTTTTTTTCTTTTTTTGCCAGTCCTGGTGCTTGAACTCAGGGCCTGAGCCCTGTCCCTGGCCTTTTTGCTCAAGGCTAGCATTCTATCACTTGAGCCACAGCACCACTACCGGCTTTTTCTATGTATGTGGTGCTGAGGAATCAAACCCAGGGCTTCATGCAAGCAAGGCAAGCACTCTACCACTAGGCCATATACCCAGCCCTGGAAAAACATCTTTAAGCCTTACTGACCTGTAATTTATTTGACCAGCCTGCACTCCTGCAATTAGCCACTGGTTGTGGAACATATTTTTTACCTGGTATCTTCTCTCATTTGCATCTACCTTAAGTATCCTTCCCTCAAAGAAATCTTGGCTGACACTCATCTCCAACCTAATGTAAACTATTTGTGCTAGACTCTTCTCAAACTACTTTCCTCTTTTCCTTAATACTGAGCATGATTTGTTAGACATACATTTATGTGTTTAGCACACTGTTTGAAACATATTCGACAGTCAGTAAGGCTTGGTTTTACAAAATTTGCATTTCTTGGATTCTAACATTAGATACTTTTTTTTTTGTGAAATGTCAAATTCCAAAGAAGCCACAGATATTTTTGTAGCTTATAATTATAATTCATGAGCTTACTATAAACATTGCAGTAAAACATGCCTGTCTGGACAAAACACGGCTCTCCTTATTCATCCATATTTTGGGGGAAACAAGTTCTCTGACATATATCTATCCCTGACTCCATAGCTCTCCTCCATGCTGAACTTTTCACAGGCCTCACTTTGTAACTTAGAAGTGAAGAAAGTATGGGAGAACACAATTAATACAGCCCAGAGCTCTGATCTAGTGTGCAAGCACAGGTTAAATGTCTTTTTTTATTTTTATGATTACAACAGGCTTTATGACTGCTATAAAGAGGTGAGTGGTTTCTTCAAAGATAAACATCTGAAAGTGAGAGGTAGGTTACATTCTAAAAAGCCCGTGGTTGCTGTCAGAAATAATTTAATGCTTAGCACTTTGTTGGCTGACCAAAGTCCCTTGAAGAAGAGAAGCATGCTTCTTAGAGCACGATGGCTCCCCAGAATCCACTCATTTACGTGATGTGGTCTGTAGTACTGCTCAATGAAGCCAAGACGCCTGAGCTCAGTAATTGAGAATGAATGTCAAGTAGTGTCAGGACTCCTCAATTCATAAGTCTGATAACGCCTTCTGTGATTGCATTTCCATTTTTACAGCTGCTTCAGTGGCCAAGTTTGCTAACCTTGTTTGGGAAAGCATATATATTACAGGCCTCTTAGCACTGCCTGAGAAGAAGAGCATTTTTGATTTGCTTCTAAGGGTTGTGGAATTTTCCAACCATTATAGAGGCGGATTTTTTTTTTAAGTCAAATTGATGAAGAGGTCAAAAGAAAGAGAAGAAAATTATTTTTAAAGACAAGAAACAAGGAAAAGGAAACACTCAACTTGGTACTACTTTTAGTAATCACAGGTTTAAAAATTATTGGCATTGGTAATATCTTTCAATGAGAGAAAGAGCTTGAAATAACATGAAAATATAAAAAGGAATTCAACAGTGGTTAGGAAGAAATTCAAATTCTAGAATGTAGAGTGTTTTTGTTGTTGTTGTTGTTCTGTTTCTTGTTGGGCTTGAACTCAGGGTCAGGGCACTATCCCTGAGCTCTTTTGTTCAAGGCTAGTGCTCTACCAGTTGAGCCACAGCACTACTTCCTGCTTTCTGGTGTTTAATTGGAGATAAAAGTCTCATGGACATTCCTGCCTAGGCTTGAACCTTGGTCCTCAGATCTCAGCCTCCCGAGTAGCTAGGATTACAGGCATGAGCCACTGGTGCTGGGCTCCAGAATATTTTGAAATCATGCCTACTTAAATGCAATCATATGCATATTGTATTGAGCAGAGTCTAGCTTAGAGTTCAGTAACTTTTCCTATGCAATGCCAGATTGCACCTACTTTAGGCTGTGTAGGCCAGGTAATGTGTGCTCTACCTACTCTACTCTAGCCTTGTGCAAAAGCAGCCAAGTGCAATATGCGCATGAATAATTGTGGCTAAGTCCCAGTAAAACTTCATTTGTGGACATTGAATTATACACTTTACATAGTCTTATGGGTCATAAATGGTTTCTATTGAATCATTTTAACTATTTAAAAATGTAAAAAAGGCTATAACTTGTGTGTAATTTTGACCTTTGTGTAACAGTGTGCAGATTTCAGGTGCAATATGTAGTAGATTCTCCCCCCCTTCTCTCTCTCTCTCTCTTTCTCTCTCTTGCCTGAATTCCTTCTTTTTTTTTTTTTTTTGGCCAGTCCTGGGCCTTGGACTCAGGGCCTGAGCACTGTCCCTGGCTTCTTCCCGCTCAAGGCTAGCACTCTGCCACTTGAGCCACAGTGCCGCTTCTGGCCGTTTTCTGTATATGTGGTGCTGGGGAATCGAACCTAGGGCCTCGTGTATCCGAGGCAGGCACTCTTGCCACTAGGCTATATCCCCAGCCCCTGAATTCCTTCTTAAAACAGTATGTTTCATATATAAGTAAATGTCTACATGGAACAGGTATTATGTTTGCACAATTGTTAGCTAATGACTCAGTACAAGTCTCAGAGCTTCCCTTCACACTAGTGATACCTGCTTTTACTAATAATGTAAGCAGAGCTTTGTGGCTCTTGCCTATAATACTAGCTACTCAGGAGGCTTAGATCCGAGGATCATGGTTCAAAGCCAGCCAGGGTGGGAAAGTCCCTGAGACTCTTATCAGCAATTAATCACCAGAAAACTGGAAATGGTTCTGTGGCTCAAAGTGGTAAGAGTACTAGCTTTGAGCAAAAGAGCTCAGGGACAGCACCTAGGCCCTGAGTTCAAACCCCAGGACTGATTTTAAAAAATTAATAGTTGGGTATATCATTTAATGGTAGAGGGTTTGCCTAGTGTTCCTGAGTCCCTAAATTCAATCCCCAGCACCATACATACAAATACACCCAAAAGAATTTATTCCACACATAGATACCTATCTGCCCCAAATTAATCGTTATAAAGTGTAAACTGCTCAAAGGACACGCCTCTGACCACTTCTTCACCTCTTCAAATCTCTGGTTCTCTGGGGCAGATTTTGAAGTTAGTGAAGCCGAAATCACCAAATGATAATAGACATTGTAATGAATCAAGACTATTTGCAGTTACTCTGTAAAAGAGAATGAATATATAAGCCTGAGAAATTCACACTTTATTTTCACATCATATGGATTGTTTAAAAGACTTGTTTACCTACTACTTTCTTTTATTTCCCTGATTACATATAATTAGTTAGCATAGCTTATCTTACACTGGACAATTTTTTTTTGTCTTTCTCTTTAAAAGATTATAAGTGTCACTGTTGGGGAAGTCTAGAGTTTCCCTTATTGTATACAAATTGCCTTGATTCACAGATAATATGGAAATCAGCCAAAATATGTCCAATAATTATTTCTCTTTTCTTTGACAGTAGAAATCTGAAACTATATTCTAGCAGTGGTATAATGAAAATGAAAACCAAAACAAAACATTTTCACAAAGTCAATCCTAGGACCTACTCTGTACGACTGGCTCTCCTTTAGAGGTGTCTATCTCATATCAAACCTTTTATTTTGTGCGTACCAATAGGTAGTCATAATGAGAGTTAAATTCACCAACTCGCAATGAATATACAAAGCAAATACAAAATTAGATCTGTACTCGAGAACAAATACTCCCTTTACAAATGGAGTTACAATATTTTAAGGAAGCAGCTTTAGAAGCAATCTGTTTAACAATTCAGAAAATGGTTGTGAGAGGCAGTAGGTGGCTTTCACAGTTTTGTTTGCACTGGCATTCTTACATCTCAGAGAGCAAGTGACAAAGGTCATGTTTGCTTTCAGAGAATTTAATGTGATTTAGAGAGCCAGATAAAACTACCGAGGATTTGGATTAAAAGTTTTAGGCATTTATTTACATATTTCCAATCACAGATTTAGTTAATTATCTAGAATTTCCCTCCAGCTACAAATATCCCGATAACTGAAGAGGTCTTAGGGTTTTTGTTTTTTTTTTAACTTGGAAGTCTGGTATTGTCCAGGTGCCTGAAACTACTTAGCATTTCTATAACACTTTAGAGGTGCTTTCAGATTTTGGGTGGCTAACGAGCTGTGTTTTGTATAAAAAAGATCTTAATCTGATCAAATGGGAGTGCTGAAAAGCTCCCTTGGTTGTGTGTTTTTTTTTTTTTTAATATGATGATCTAATGCTAGGAAACTGCAGTCCCTTATTATACATAGATCAAGACATTCCATTCTAGATAGGACTGCAAACTGTAGATCTTACTCTCTTGCTTAAGATCAGAGGATCCCTGGGCCACAGAAGCAAATTTAAAACACTTGGTCCACAAGTATTACTTTCTCTACACTCCCATTCTGAACATAGTTTAGTCCAAATCATAGCTTTTGTAGAAAAATGGATGGCTCCTATTAATTGCAAATCGTATTATCACAGGATAACTTAGTCATTTCTCCCACATGTCATGAGCTAAGTCTATTTTTAAAAGCTGCTACATCTAAAGGCTTCCCATTTGCCTCAATTTTTTTTTATATACCTAACAATAAAGTGTGAGGAGTAGTACTGCCGGGTAGATCTCTATAGTCTTGAAATCACCAGCATTGGATAAATCCTGGAAGTGCTTCTGTTAGCTTTTCTTTTCTTTTTTTCTTTCTTTCTTTTTTATTTTGGCCAGTCCTGGGGCTTGGACTCAGGGCCTGAGCACTGTCCCTGGCTTCTTTCTGCTCAAGGCTAGCACTCTACCACTTGAGCCACAGCACCACTTCTGGCCATTTTCTACTATGTGGTGCTGAGGAATCAAACCCAGGGCTTCATGTATACTCTTGCCACTAGGCCATATCCCCAGCCCTTCTGTTAGCTTTTCTATGGGCTTGATCTTTGCTTCTGTCCATCCCAACGATTTTTACTAGTTCTTGTTAACAGCTACTTTCGTTTTCCAAAGTGGGTCCCCTGCTCTGCTCATTGGAAAATCTGTCTTCCTTTGTCAATCATCTCGGTGATAAGTATAGTATTTATTTGTCCTTCCATAGCTTTAAGTTAGATTCCAAAGGATGCCATTAAATGGCATCATGGTCATGAATAATATCAATGTTTCTGAAAATTAGCTTAGCTGTCCTAATTATATATGTTACCTAATCATGTTACCTGCTATAGTTATAATTATATAAGTATATAAATAAAATTATATAAATATAATATAAATATATAATTATATATGTCACCTAATTGTGTTACTTGTCCTAATAATATATGTCCTAATTGACCCAAATCAAATGCCAAAGTCCCTACTTCATATGCTAATGAACTGGATCCCTCTCTTTTTTATTTTTCACAGTTTATTCTCTTTCAAACATGTTGTAGGATTTTGGGTAAGTTATAAAACACTTTTCTTGGTTGGTCATATACAGAAGGAAAGATTTCCTAAGAAAGAGCTTACACTTAGTATTTCTAAGAAATTAGGTTTTTTTTTTTGGTGTTGTCATTTTTGCCTTTTATATGCTACAGATGGTGAGGAATATTTTTATCATCGTGTATTTAGTATTTAAATATTATATTGTTACTCCAGATACTATTATATAACTGACCAGCGGGTACAAAATAAGCAAACACACTCAGTTTTCATGTGGATTCAGTTACCCAGGTAGTGCTTGGGTTTTCAAAGACAAATTTTCTTTCTTTTCTTTTTTTTTTGGGGGGGGGGTATTACAAAGAGAAGTTAAGTAAAAATTGGAGGATGCTACAGCTGTTAAAGGCTTTCTGAAGCCCATTGAGCAAGAACAGAGCTGTTGAATAATGCAGACAAGATAATGAACAGCAGACAAATGATCCCATGAGGCTCCCTGCTGGGTAGAGGGAGCGAATACTTAGAGGCTAGATTTATTATGCTACAGCTTTTGTGGTGACCTCCAATTTATTGGAAATACCTGAGACATTTATAAAGTGAGGCTTCTTCTCCTTCAACCCAGCCAAACTGGCTTGTAGTTTCTACCTTTCCTTCTGGAAGCCACATAGCAAAGTTGCAAGACCAAAATTTTCCTTTGTTTTCAAGATGAGAAAGCAATCTTGTGGTCAGTATGTTAACTGAAGTACAAATGTGGGTCTCGATACTGTAAGAAATCATTTTTGATGTACAGCTCTTTTATTTTTTTTTGTACAGCTCTTTTAAACTACAAGTTGCCATGAAGTTTAAACCCTAAGAGATCAGATTTAATAAAGGACACTTTGGAGGGACTATCTATTCCAAACTAACTTTAGGACATTTTATAGCCAAGGCAAAAGCCTGGGGATGTAGTATGGTTTAATAATATATATGTATATGTGTATACCTATGTTAATCAATATGGTATATATGTGTACATGTATATATATTGTAATCTACACTGGCCTCCAACTTATGATCCTCCTGCCTCAACCTGAGTGCTGAGATAATAGGCTACTGCCACATCTAGACATGAGGTAGCTTTTGGAACAAGATTTATACTTTGTAAAGAATCAAAGCTTATCAATTTTTGTTTGGCAGTATAGGGGTTTGAACTTTCAGGATCTTATGCTCGTGAGGTAGGTGCTCTACTATATGAGCTATGCCTCTAGTGCTTCTTGTCTTAGATTCTTTTTCAGTTAAAGTCTGGGTCAGCTCTGGACTGGTATCCTCACAATCTATGCCTCCTGAGTAGCTGAGATTACTGACATGTACCATTGTACCTGACCTCAAAGTTCATCTTACACAATCTCATACTTAAATTCTGTGAGAAATTAAACTTGAGATTAAACAAATTATTCCCTAAAGGTAGAGAAGTTTCCAGACTCTCAAGAGAAAAAATTAGGGGAACTTATAAATGATACTACTCACTTTGAAGATATCCGGTGTAATATTTTTCCAAACTGAATACCTGGTTTCTCAGTTGCTGAGAACAAGCAAAAAATCAACAGAACACCTAACAATAAAGCTCAATTGTTCAGCTTTAATTTCTAATTTAGCTTGGTGAAGTTTTAGGGCTTATTCGCTAACACAACTATTATGTATATGATTTTTAAATGTATTTGTTATAGTAAAGGTGATATTCATAGGTGGTTACAGTTACATATGTCAGATAATGAGTGCATTTCTTTTTTCTTTTTTTTTTTTTGGCCAGTCCTGGGCCTTGGACTCAGGGCCTGAGCACTGTCCCTGGTTTCTTTTTGCTCAAGGCTAGCACTCTGCCACTTGAGCCACAGCGCCGCTTCTGGCCGTTTTCTGTATATGTGGTGCTGGGGAATTGAACCCAGGGCCTCATGTATAGGAGGCAAGCACTCTTGCCACTAGGCCATATCCCCAGCCCCATGAGTACATTTCTTTCTGAACAATGTCACCCTTTCCTTTGCTCTCTCCCAGTTTTTTCATCCCATCTCCCACAAGTTTTATAGTTCATTTTTCACATAGGGTCTAGTGAAAATCACTGCTGCCCACCTCTGTGCCCACCTTACCTTCCCAAAGACAAATAAATGAAGAAACAAGACAAAAGGAAATGAAAACAACAACAGCAACAAAGAAAAAACAAAACACTCTTGTTTCTACTTCCTGGAGTTCATTTCGGTAACTATTTTATATGGTCAGATGCACATAGCTTTTGCACCTATGTGATCTTCTCATAAGAATATCTGCGTTTGGTCTCACTGTGTGTGAATACCTAGAAACCTGTATCATTTACCATGTCCCAGTGTATTTTTTTTCTTTTACCATCCATTATGTTTACGTGTAGATTTATAGCACATTTTACTTACCACAATGAGGGAAACCATGCAATCTGTTTCTTTGGATCTGGCTTACTTTGTTTAATGTTATTTTTTCCAAGTCCTTCTACTTTCTTATGAATGGTACAATATCATTGTTTATGATAGGTGCATAGAATACATTGTGTATATATTATGTGTATAATTTTTAATATAAGGTGGCAAAATCTGAAGATGTTTGTTGTCCAGGAGAAACTATTCTAAGTGTTTATTCATCATATATGTATAAGAGAGTTTGAAAAGGTTTTTTATTTAAGTAAGTGGCAATACCAAATTATTAAAAATATTGAATTTAGTACTCATTTGTTGAATTCTGATTTTGCCTTTCTAAAGATTTACACTATTTGTGTTCTCCATAGATTCCATTATACTTCAGTTAATTTATTTGTAACTGCTTGAGTACCATGCCTGTGCTTACTTCTAGATTTATAGGAAATGGATACTTGGGGGCGGGCAGGGGGGAGTCAAGAGGAGAGGGGTAGAAGAATGAAGGGGGAAAATGAGTAGAATGAAGAGGTAAGAATGCATTGTATATACCACAGAACTGAGAAATATAAGGGAAGAGGTGGGTAGAAATGTTGGGGGGGATTTGAAGGGAATACAAATCAAGATAATTGCCTTGCTAAATGGCAAAAAAATTCAATATATAGCCTAAAATTATGAAAAATGAGGGAAGAGGTGGGTGAGAATGTTAAAAGGAGTGACATTGATCAAGAGGTACTAAATTCATAAGCTGCACTGTTGAATAGCAACTCCTTTGTATAACTATGTAAAGAATATATGTATTTGTATGTATATATAAAATTATATACAATATATGTTTTATATATATATATAATTTATACTTGCATGTGTATTTGAAATGGAATGGTGTTCATTTCCAAAAGAGGTTGAACTGGATGAGATTGATTATGAACTTGGTGTGCTTGGGTATGTATGCCACCCAAATGCTTCTTATTCCTAAGAAATACCATAAAGAAGAAAATGAAAGTGGTGCATTTCAGGAGGCTGATTGAAGGAGATTCAACAATTAGACACTTCCATCTTCATAGAGCTGAGCTAATGGGTTCCATGACAATGTAGTGTGTACAAAGTATGTACATGGCTCAATTAAGTATAGGACTTTCATTGCCTACTTGGACCAAATATCCACGTTACCAAGATGATATACACATGATGGCTCCACTTGTCTTCTTTTAGTTTCCTTTGTATACCTCTGTGATGGTGGAATTATAAGTTCTACACCTGCTGATGGTGAATGACTGGAATTGTTTTAATGAGCTGACTGTTCTGACTAGTGTTGTTCAAGGCACTTCAGCAGTCTAAACAGTCAGAACAACAATAAATATTAATTGAATCATACATATTTAATAGTAATAAAAGTCACTTTCATGACTAGGAATAACTAATTAATTTCCAGTATTATTTTGTGTCTATAATATACACATTCCTGGTAATTATGTAAGTAGAAAAATGTAAGGAAATATAAAATACACAGGCTTTTAAACTTGCATAAATTCATCCATTCATTCATCCTGCATGCATTTTTGTACCTACTATAAACAGGCATTATATCTCAAGATTGCACAGATTTTATTGTTTTCTAGTGCTAAAAGTGTTTCTGTCAATTCTTACTTCATATCTATTAATATTTATCTGTCTGTTATAACAGTTGCTAGTTACATGCAGCTCTTGAGTATCTGAATTGTGGCTAGTCTAAATGGAGGTACACTATGGAACCTCTAAGTATAAAATATATGAAAGGATAATTTAATATTGTTTTTATTTTGAATTATCATATATTAGTAGTATGAAGAACTTTCATTGTGATAGTCCCACACATGTGTACAGTGTACCTCAAACATGTTCACTACTCTACTTATATCAATATCATTACATTCCCATTCCTAAAACCTCTTCTCACCTTCTTTTTATCAACTCTTTGGTTATGCTGTCTTCATATATACACATATACGTACACATAAATACATATATATGCCTCTAGTTCTGTCTATTTTTCTGAAAATGATGTAATTTCATATTTTATGATTGAAGAATATTTCATTGTTTATAGATACACATTTACGTATACATATATACATGGCATATTGTCTTTATGCAATAGTTGTTAGGCACATCTGCTGATTCTTCCATTTGGCAATTGTGAATAGGGCTTTGAACCACAATCCTCAGCGCTCAGCCTCCAACTAGTTAGGATTACAGGTGTAAGCCACCAGTGCAGGCTCTATAAACTATTTGTGTTTCTTCTAAGAACTGTTTGTTCATTCATTTGTCCAAATAACTGGGTTATTTGTTCTTTTACTGTTTAAGTTTTTGAGTTCTTTGTATATTTTGGATAGTGGGTAAAGGCTTTCTCCTATTATACGGATTGTTTCTTGACTGTGAATTCTTTCTTTTTTTTTTTTTTTTTTTTTTGCCAGTTCTGGGGCTTGGACTCAGGGCCTGATCACTGTCCCTGGCTTCTTTTTCTCAAGGCTAGCAGTCTGCCACTTGAGCCACAGCGCCACTTCTGGCCATTTTCTGTATATGTGGTGCTGGGGAATCGAACCCAGGGCCTTATGTATATGAAGCAGGCACTCTTGCCACTAGGCCATATCCCCAGCCCCAGTGAATTGTTTCTTGACTCTGGTGATAATTGCTTTTGCTATGATAAAATTTAACAATTTGATGTATTTTTAGTTGTCAGTTCTTGCTCTTATAAAATAATAATGATTTTATATATTGGGTTAAATAAAATATAGTGATAAAATTAAATTTGATAATGTTTATATGTTTTTTATTTATTCATTTATTTTGACAATTCAGAATAGTTCTTTTGTATTGTGGATCATTGTGATATTTATTTACTTATTGGGACTTGAACTTGGGGTTTAGTTTTGTCACTCAAGGCTGGCACTCTACCACTTACTTGAACCCTTTCTGGATTTTTGTGGGTTAATTGGAAATAAGAGTTTTATGTACTATCCTGCTTGGGCTGGCTTCCAACTGCAACCCTTAGATGTCAGCCTTCTGGAGTAGCTAGGGATTACAAGTATGTGAGTTACCAGTGCCTGCCTATGACTTTTAAATATATAGTCTAAACACTTGCATTTACATACAATGTTCATACATCTGATACATGTCTATTTCTACTGCTCAGGATGATTGAGACACTCTACATCTCATCCACTCCATCTTTTGTCCTACCTCAGGAAGCCAGGTAACAACCTCTCTACCATACTAGCAGGAGAGAGCATGTTTTATAAGCAATTTAGGGTTTTGAAACAACAGGCAACTATGACCAGAATGAGTAGCTAATTGAAAACAGAGAGAAGAAGAGAAATTCAACATGAGGCATAAAGAGGCTTCTTTTTTTTTTTTGGCCAGTCCTGGGCCTTGGACTCAGGGCCTGAGCACTGTCCCTGGCTTCTTCCCGCTCAAGGCTAGCACTCTGCCACCTGAGCCACAGCGCCACTTCTGGCCGTTTTCCATATATGTGGTGCTGGGGAATTGAACAGAGAGCTTTATGTGTAGGAGGCAAGCACTCTTGCCACTAGGCCATATTCCCAGCCCAAGAGGCTTCTTAATCCTCTTCCTGGATGTAGCCTGGGAACACTGGCATACAGATGTGTACCTTTAAGTCGGTGTTCAAAACAGTTCCTTAGAAAGCACGCCTGAGCAAGGGAGAAGAAAAGTGATGCAGTCTATTGTTTAATGATACACAAAACTACCCAAATCTTGAACAATAGACCAGTGGCCTAGTGGCATTGACCAGTGCCACCAGATTACAATTGCTTTTCAACACCTCATTCCTGAGAGGAAGGGAATCAGTCATTCAAGGAAACCTCAAATATGAGACATGGACCAAAGGAGAAAAGAAAAGTGAACAAAAAGGAAATGAGAAAGTATAACTTGGCTCTGCAGGAAGAGCATCTGTAATTCTCTTCCTCAGAAAAATAAGGAAAGATAGTAATTCCATAAAATAAGGAAAGCTTCCTGTCAACAGGGAGAGTAAAATTCAAAAATAAGGTAGGATATATGAAAACTTCAAAGCATAGTTTAAAGATAAAGGTATCTATCTATATATGTATGTATATGTGTATCTATATATATTTATATTGAGTTTGGGGATGAGTTGGTGATCACTCAAGTCATAGAACTGAACAAAATAAGGTTAAAAAGAAGGAAATTATTTATTATAGGAAAATATCGTATAACAAATATGGAAGATTACCACAGTATTTGATATATTCACTCATGGCTAGTATTTATATAGCTATAGCCATGCAGTTGCTGAATATCAAATAAAAATAAAGTGATATGTAACATTTTGATGGTACTGAAGTTTGAGCTTAAGTTTTCATACCTGCTAAGTAGATTCTCTTACCACTGAGCCCCACCTCCAGACCTAATTTTCACTGGTTGTTTTTAGATGGGTCTTACTTCCTGTCTTGTTGTAAGCCTCCTATGTTAGGTTTTCCATGTAGCAAGGATAACAGGTGTGTACCACCATATTCCAGTCTTCACTGAAAAGGAATCTTGTAAAGTTTTCTACCCAGTATGGTCCTAAGCTGTATAACTCAAGATCTCAGCCTCCCAACTAGCTAGGATTGCAGTGTAAGCCACTGGCTCTAATTTGCTTGCTAAAGAGATAGAGAGAGAGAGAGAAAGAGAGAGAGAGAGAGAGAGAGAGAGAGAGAGAGAGAGAGAGTTGGTAGTGGGGTATCAGAGAGTCAAAATCTCATCTTTTCTTTTCTCTACAAAGCGCAGCAAACCCTTTCAAAACTCCTATGGTGATAGGTTTAGAAGTTGCACTGAAATGTATACCCAACGTTTACTCTCTTACAACTCCATTATCATAAGCTATTTACTCTTTTCCTTTTCCTTTGTAGAACTTAACATAATGGTGGTCTTAAAGTACACTTCAAAATTAACACTAAATCCTTTTTCCTTTGACTTCAAGGTATTCAACAGGTCTATACCTTTTGTGCGCGTGCAGGCAAGCATGTGTGTACACACACATACACACACATAACTAGCTTTTCATATTTAAGCTAGGAACAATTATTTTGTGCAGCTCTTAAAATGTATTTATAAATAATCATGCATTCAAACATAATAAGTCATTTAGGACTGTAATTAGTCATTGTCAAGTCCTGGCAAACAGCAGGATTCTAATTGGAAAGCAGTGTTTGCCCTACTTGGGCCTCAATGAAACTTTCCGAGATGGGCAGCATGTGCGTCTTAATCTGTTTTTCTAACAGCTAGTAGCAAATCAATGAAGAGAGGCGGGTGGGTATGATAAATTAATATGCACACTGACAACTTAGAACCGTGCAATTGCTTGGGGAATTACTATGTGACTATATCCAAGTAATTATATGTTTTAAATGTTTTATCTCAATTTGTTAACAATGTTAACACCCCCTAAAGTGGAAATAAAAGAGGAAATGCAAATAGCATGTTATACCAACTTTATGTTGAACTTATTAAGAGGTTGCCCTCCTTAGTAAGAATTTAATGAATTAAGAGGTTTGTTATGAATAATCATTCTTACTACTTGTTAAGTATTTGTCACTGCAGACCTGTCATCACCATTCTAATTATGATTAATACCTTATCTTGAATTCCATCTTCATTCACATTTCATTGGCAAATCTAACTTCTATTATATGATCAAGGTTCATGAAAACAGGATGATTTGCCTATGACCTTATATTTTATTCATTTTGTACATTCATATTTAACAGATTTCTCTGAAATGAAAGTTAACCTTATGAATCTTTTAATTTTTTAAAGTGCATTTGTTCTGAATACATTTTATAATCCTTCATACTGTTGAAAATCATGGTTATGTACTTAAGGCAAATGAAAAATCAAAACATTTTGATTATCCTGATGCATATCCAGAAACAGCTACAGTGAGGCATGGCTTTAAAATGTTTGTTTGCAATGAGCAGAGAAAGTTTAATTTTTTTCAAGTTTGCTAATGTTCTGGATACAGAAGACATAGGCTTCTCAAGTTAAAAAAAAACCATACAATTTTTGTTATATTCTATATTTAAACTATTGCAGGTATGAAGGTTTGGGGGGGCTTATTTTGTAATAGTGTATTATGCAATTCATATTATATAATATTGTGTTATGCATTTTTGTTTTAGTTCATTTTAGTTAAATCTATCTATCTATCTATCTATCTATCTATCTATTGTTTTTTCTATTTACTTTTTCTCCTTTCTCTTTGGCATACTCCTCCTTTTGCCCCTCAAACACTTCATTTCCTCTTGTTTTAGGGTTTGGTTTTTTTAAATCTCCGATTTATTCCTTTCTGTGTGGTTTTCTTTTGTCTCCATTCTCTCTGGATACATTCACAGTGCTTCTATTGTCCTTTTTTTCCTCTCTCACCCTTTGCTTCTTTCTATTCCATTCAACTCCTTCAAGGGAGTTTACTGTTTTTCCACTTGCATAAAAAGCTTGCTAACTCCATCTTTGCATTTGATTTTCTGGCTCTAAGAATCTTTGGTTATTTACATTACTAAAATGCTGTCAAAAGCTTTGAAAGAAACCAAAATGATAGTGTTTGTTCTCTTTTACCCATTTTTATCAGAGAGAATCTCTATGAAAACTGCAAGTGCCACATTAATAAGCTCACTGGCTTCATCGTGAAAATTAAGCCAATTAGTTGTCAGCAATAATAATAATAACGAGAAAACAATGGACCCTCAGAAAACCAGATCATTTATCAAGCATGAAGTCAGTTCTCTTAAGGGCTAGGTTTCAGCTAGGGACAAGCTTCTTTACAGCGAAGAAGCCTGCTGGTCCCCAGAGCCACTGACTTCTTCCTTCTGCGTGGAATACTTTATACAGATCATGGAGGCATTTGTAGTAAGCCAGGTAGCATGAGGAAGTGTATGCAAATCAGAGAAATGAACCCTCTCTTGAGGTCTTACAAATCACTCAATTCTTGAAGCAATTAGCAGATAGTCTATTTCCCCTTAAACTAGATGCATTTACATTTTCATCATCATCTGAAGCATGTCATCTCACTTTTCAGGTTCTCCATTATCAGCAGAGATAAGCACTAGGCACTTACCGTGGAATCCTTTGGAATAAAATCAAACACTTCTGATATGCAATATTCTAATGTTTTAAAGATATGATGAGTTTTTTTTCTTAAAAATATAACCATAAAATAGACTACATTTTAATTACAATTTTCTCAGAGGTATCTGGGGGAAAGATGGGTCATGTGTTTAACAGTGTTGAATGTACTTTAAAATTATATCTTCTAGCAGGCTCCAGTACTGATTTAATAGGTCTGATCTTTTGAAATGAATCCTATATCATATTTATGATGATGTCTTAGTTTCGAATGAGGCCAAATCTAATGAGAGGCAGTTTCTTTGATGAGAGTGGCAATTACATCACTTGAACCAACACTGAGAGGCTCATCTCATTGACTATAGCTTTGGAAATAAATTCATGTTTTCATACCAGGTCTTCAGTTGTCATTTTTGTGAGTAGGCTAGAACTCACTCAAGAATGATATATCGTATATAATCCTAATATCTGATGGTATATCATAATAATCACACAAAACAAAGTTGAATTCGAAATAGATTTGGCAAAGTATCAATAAAGATGAACCTGCAACAAGCAAAATACCTAGATTGGAATAAACAATTCCCACCTTGACTTTTCAGGTTAACTCATATGCACATAGGCATTATTCTTCCAAAATAAAAACTTTGCTAGTTATGTTTCTCTCTCTTTTTTTTCTATTAGAATAAATACTAGAGTAGTATGCATTTTCTTTCTCATTCCAGGAAGAAATAGAATTTAATACTGTGTAGTATAGATCTCTGAATGTTTAATAATTGAAAAACTAATAAAGTAACTCTTTTATTTAGTAAATGGTAGTACAATTCAGTTCTAACTTAGCTAAGTTGATGCAATACAAAGCTACTAGTACTGGTAAAATAGGTACTAGCTCTTAAATAATGCTGAGACAACTGGCTAGGCAAAACTACAATGAAAAAAATCTAAATTTTTACTTAATTCTTATTGTCATTATAACATCTAGATGAATGTGTTAGATCATAACAACAAAAATATAACTTTCCCCTAGCTCTTAGATACAGTGATTTGAAAAGGGAGTTTCAAATTATTTGTTTTTAAAATATCTTTTTTAAAAAGGTGAAAATTTTAGTAAAACTGTGGAAAATTTTTTAAAAAGATTGCCTATACTTTATCAAAATGCAAACTAGACCTCGACTATCTACATAGATAAGTCTGCACAGCAAATTCCACTTACACTATTTTTTTTTTTTTTGGCCAGTCCTGGGCCTTGGACTCAGGGCCTGAGCACTGTCCCTGGCTTCTTCCCGCTCAAGGCTAGCACTCTGCCACTTGAGCCACAGCGCCGCTTCTGGCCGTTTTCTGTATATGTGGTGCTGGGGAATCGAACCTAGGGCCTCGTGTATCCGAGGCAGGCACTCTTGCCACTAGGCTATATCCCCAGCCCCCCACTTACACTATTAACTTATGGAAGAAAAGGCTTATTTTTATCTCCTGTGCTGACTTCTGATATTGAAGCTCTTGTAATGGCAGCTGTTGGTTGCTTGTACTATCCCTCAAAAACCTGAATCAGCTTTTATCAAATACTTGACTACAGAATGGCTCTTGTTGATACTAGCTATAGAAAAGATGTTCAAATGTTGGCCTGTCAGTTAGGCTTTCAAACTGATTTCCAAAGCATAGATCAAAATGAATGTCATTTAGTCTAGTATGTCTAGTTTGGAAATATATTGAGAATGGACAAAATATGAAATATTACAGTAATTCAAAATTTAAGGAGCAAGTATGGTGGCAGACTTCTGTAATTCCAGCTACACAGGAGGTCAAGATCTGGAGGATCACAGTTAGAGGCTGGCATGTGCAACATATTAGTAAGGCCACTATCTCAACAAACAAGCTGTCTGTGTTGTATGTAGTGAGGTGTACTGTAATTCTAGCTATGAGAGAAGTGTAGGTAGAAGGTTTGTAGTCCAAAGCTAGCCTTGGACAAAAGTGTGAAAAATAACTAAAATAACTAAAAAAGAATAACTGGAAATTACCAAAGCATCAAACAACACCCTGAGAGTGTGGCTCAATTGGTACAGTGCTTGCCAACAAATATGAAGCCCTGAGTTCAAACCCTACTACAGCATATATATGTAATGTGTATCTATCTATCAATCTGTGATCTATCTATTGATCTATCGATGGATCTGTTTTCCAAAGCTTTTCTAAATGATATTTGAAGAGGTCATAAAGATCCTAGGAAAGAATAAACTGATGGTTCAATCCATCACCTGAGATTATGCGTAGGTTGCAAAAGAATGCAACCAGTAAAAATAAATACAATTTTTAATTTTAACATTCAAATTTTAGACATCTATGTCAGAACAAAAAGAAAACCTGACACCAGATAAAGACAGTAACTTTGCAAGTTTGTTACTGAAGCTTTACCTTGGGATCTTTTTTTTTTTTTTTTTTTTTAGAAAAGTAATTGTTTCTATGTGCTCAGTTGTATATTGAGTTGCTTAGCTAACTACCTGAAATGGTATAATGAACAAAGAAAAGAGGTTTGCTTGGCTCATGATCTGGTGACTAAACATTCTGATAGCATAGTGCTTTGACTGACAAGGGATCTCTGGCAAAAGGGAACCTGCTACTTGAAGAACAGGTATTTATGTTAACAAGGAAAGAAGATCCAGGAAGACTCAAACTTGCTCATTAACAGCCCATTCACAGGAACTAGCCCACTCCTGCAGCACCTAACCCACTCTGCCAGAGCAGCAGGAATCCCTCCTGAACAGTCATTACCCAGCCACCATTCACTAAGCCCCACCTCTAAAGGATCTCATCTCTCAGTAGCATGACGCCGAGGACTAGGTTTCAGTATGAACTCTTTTTTCCTATTTTGGTGTTTTTTAAATTTTTTATTTTTTAAGATAGCATTTCACTAGTTAGCCCCCAGCCTAGCCTTGAACACAACCTTCATGCTTCATTCAACTAAGTGCTGGGATTAGAGGTATGTACTCTCATGCCCAGCTGACCAACATTTGGGTGAGTATAGACTATATTGTATTTCATCACACATTGTCTACATACAGAAGCTCATCATAATATATATGTTTGGATGTAGTATGAATATTCAACTACCAAGTAAAATTCCAGGTAATGAAACATAGATGAAGACCAATTATCTATTCGACCCTCCTTTCAAATTCCTGATCCACAAACTGATGAATTATAATGCAATAGATACTTCTTGTGAGTCACTAAGTTTTAAGGTAGTTTAATGTGTGACAATAGATCATTCAAATGTCTTTACGCCCTTCATCTAAATTCAGCTTCATTTTGCCACATTCTTGCCTCTCTCTCTCTTTCTCTCTCTCTCTCTCCCTCCCTCTCTCTCTCCCTGAATCATCTAAAACAGCTTGCATATATCAAGACACTGCATTACTAAATAATTGTGCATGAATTGACCATTTCTACTCCCAAGATAGTTGGTAGACACAATAATATTACTGAACGTATAGTTTGCCTTTGGATTTCAAAGTATATCAATGATATCTTTCTAAAAAAGAACTTTCAGAATCCAATCAAGGATGATGTATAGTAGTTGATAGTTGTGGTTCTTTAGTCTTGTTTATATTGATTACAATAAGTTCTACCTTTTGCCTTCTGGTATTTTTGGAGAGCCTAGACCAGTTACCTTGTTGAATGAGTTTGTTATTTCTCATGTTTTTGTTAAACTTCAGTATTTCAGGCCAACTACCCATAGAGTATGCATAGTGTGTACTTTCTACTGCATCACATGGGACCAAATGTAATGTCAGTCTGTCACATGATTGATAGTGCTGTTTTCATGTGATTGAGGTTATACACATGAAATGGTCATTGAGAAATACATATTTTGTTGTAGAGTTAGCAAGATGGTGTGTCCTGCTGTTTTTTAGTCAGTTGGAACAGTCTAGAAATGTTTGTTTGCTGGTGTTTCTCAAGTCTTCTGTACACTTGCCAATCTATTATTTAATGTAGTCTGGTAGTATATCATAAACAAGTATAGTCCTATCATGGATTGATCTGTTTTTTCTGTCAACTCTGGTGTTTGTTTCTTTAGACAAAGTCTTGTTTTATGTTGTCCAGGGTGGTCTCAAACTCATGAGGTCTAATAATCTTCCTCCCTCAGCTTCCTAAACCCCTAAGACTACAAGTGCGCACTACTAAACTGATCATTCTATTCGTTCTGGGAGTTGTGTTGTGGGCATATCTGCTGTCAATATTATTTTTATCTTCTTGAAGAATAGACTATTTTATTATTATGAAATAGCTCTTTGGTTTTTTGTTTTTTTTTTGCCAGTCCTGGGCCTTGAACTCAGGGCCTGAGCACTGTCCTTGGCTTCTTTCTGCTCAAGGCTAGCACTCTGCCACTTGAGCCACAGCGCCACTTCTGGCCATTTTCTATATATGTGGTGGTGGGGAATTGAACCCAGGGCCTCATGTATATGAGTCAAGCACTCTTGCCACTAGACCATATTCCCAGCCCCTGAAATAGCTCTTTGTATATCTGGTGATTTTCATTGTTTGAGAGGCTAATATATCAGATACTAATAAGTCACGATTTAATTTTCAACTTGTCTCAGTTGTTATATTTGAAGTGACTTTCTTGTGTTCAGTCTATAGTTGAGCAATGTTTTATAATTAGTCTGTCAATCAGTATCTTTATGGTGCTTATACATTTAATAAAAGTACTGATATTTTAAAGTTTATCTGCAGTTTTGAGTTTTACTTTGTTACCTAATTTTTGTTTTACAGGTTTAATTTTTAATTAAGTTATATAAACTTTTTTAAGACTTCAATTTTGATTATTCTATGCTTTGAATATATTTTGTGTAGTTTTTAATGGTTACTCTATATTCATTATTTATATATATAATAGAACTCTCCATAGAAATATATTATTATACATCACAATGTATTGGTGGTGTCCTGTTGAAGTTTAAATGAATTATATAAAAATGTTACCTTCCAGGAGGGAGAGGGAAAGGGGGAAGGGAGAAAACTGAGGAGGCGGTAACAAGTTGAACAAGAAATGTACTCACTGCCTTACATATGAATCTGTAACCCCTCTGTACTATACTTTGACAATAAAGAAAAAAATAAAAATAAATGTATGCACTGCCTTACATATGAAATTGTAAACCCTCTGTACATCACTTTGACAATAAATTAATTAATTAAAAATGTTACCTTTCTTTGCATATATACTTGCTTCCCAATAATAGGCTTTTTTGTGTTATACATTTATGTATGTAGAGGAACTCTTCAAAAATGTATAAATAGGCTAAAGGTATATGGTGAAACTAGTATTGCTTCAAACTACATTATAAATTTTATTTCAACCACAATTTAGAAAATTCAAGAGGAGGAAAAACGTATCTTTACTTCTGCTTTTCTTGCCATTTCTCCTTTGCTAGTGTGTTCCTTCTTTGATTTTTCTCTTATTCTTCAGCTCTTTAGACAATATCCAATTCTCTTATTGTAGGTCTATAGTTATCAGATGTTCTAAAGTCCCTTTCCTCTGAAATGTCTTTATTTCTCTCATCATTCTTGAAGGATATAGTCACTGGGTATAGATTTCTGGGTTAGCAGGTCTTTTTTTCTTCCACATATGTTTCTGGCCTTTCTAGTTTTAAATAAGAAATATGCTGTACTTCTAATAGTTTTTCATTGCTGATTATGCTATTTTGCCTTTCTTCGGCTGTTTCCAAAATTTTCTATTCTTATCTTTAGTTTTCAGAAGTGTCTTATTTATTTGTCTTGATTTGGATTTCATTTTGTTTGGCATTCACTTAAATTCTTGAATTTGTACATTTATGATTAATGTCAAATTTGGGAATGTTTGAGCTGTTTTTATTCAAGTACTTTTTCAGCCTTTCTCTCTCATTCTCTTACAAAACTCTGATGGTAGGATGATGTTTTTGTTTTATCTTGGGCTCTGTTCAGGTGTTTCTTTTTATTTGTTTTTTTGTTTTGGTTTGTTTTGTAAATTGGCAGTGCTGGGGATTGAATCCAGGCCTTACACACTTTAGGCAAGTGCTCTACCACTACAGCCACGCCCCTAATCCTTGAGATAGAGTCTAACTTTGCCCTGACTTTTCTTGAATTTTTGATTCTCTTGCCTTACATTCTGAGTACCTGGGATTGCAGACATACACTAGTACACCTGACTCATCAGTTATTATGTCAAATTTCACTTTGTCCTTCAGAGAAATTCTGTTATTATTTCTATTATTGTATCTATCAATGATTTTCCTATTTTGTTTCCTTCATTCTGGTATTGAGCTCATCTTCTAAGCCTTTTATTTCAGTGATGGTATTTCCAGTTCTAAAACTTCCTATTTGATTCTTTATTACATTGTCTATTTCTTGATGAAGCATTTTAACCATTGGCTTCAATGTCTTATTTCCAGTACTGAGGTCTGAACTAAAGCCTTGTAAAGCTAGGTAAATGCTCTACTACTTGAGCCATTCTTCAAGCCCATTTTTGTTTAGTTTTTGCCCAGGTCAGCCTGGACTATAATCCTCCTATTTATACCTCCAGGGTAGCATTTAGGTTATTGGCTGAGAAGGGATCTTGCTAAATTTTTGGTCAGGCTGTCCTTGAATCATGACCTTCTTGATCTCTACCTCTAGAATAGCTAGAATTAAATGTTTGAGCCACTGTATGGTCTTTTTTTTTTTCACTATAATTTGAGATCTTCCGTATACTTGATATGATGGTTTTTTCAGCTGAGATGTGAACGTGTTCTTATTATGTTATGAGATTTGAGACTCCATCTAGATCTTATTTAAATCCTCTGTTTTATCTGTCTGGCTTTCTCTGACACTATTGAAGCAGGCTAGGAGGGTGCTCTATCTCACTGCTGCCACACAGGGGTAAAAGGTCATTTCCACTTTGCTGATATCTTTGTTGGAAAGATTCCTTGTTATCTGTGAATGGAAGTGGAGTTCTAGCACTCCATGTGGTCTCCTTCCCTACTAAATTGGGATAGCCTTAGTTTTCTCGACAGTGTTGAGGGTCTAACTCTTTATTTGTGACTTCTAATGCCACTCCACTAGAGATATAAATGTCTCCTTATGACTGAAATAGGAAGTACAAGTCACAGCTCCAAGCTCGGTCTCTGCTGACACAGCAGAAGTGTGAGCAAGTTCTTGTCAATTAGGTGGTCAAAATCTTCATCACTGTGTCTGATCTTGTCTGATGCTACCATGAAAGGGGGTTGAGGTACCTTGTTACAACCTCTCAGGGGTGGAAATTTAGGCTTCTCATTTAGTCTTGGCTAGTGGGGATGAGCATGAGACACAGTGTTATCTTTGGTACTTGGTTGAATAGAATGATTTTCAACTAAATGTTTTTCCATCTTGCTATGCTGTCCCCTTCTACTCCTTTGGCTAAAGAAAGTAGGATTTGGAGAGGCTTTTACTTTTGTCTATGCCTGTTGGTGTTTCTGGATCATGGTCTTCTTCAGCTCAGAATCTGTGATGAAGGAGGCAGAAAAAACAGCCAGGAAACTTACCACTATGTCATTCCTTTGGTTCCAAGGTCCCTAACCAGTCTAGTCTACCTTTTTCTGTCCACCCTTCAGAGTCTTTTCATGTTTATTTAATATACAGTGCCAGAGTTTTTAGTTATACTTTGTGAGAAGAATAGGGTATCTTTACTCCTTATTACCGGAAGTAGAAGTTCTGGTACTTGTTTTTATCAGAAGCTTGTTCTAAGTCTATTGAGATAATCTTTATTTTTTGATATACTATTTGCATTGTTAATGCTCCTTAATAGATTCTAAAACAAATGCATAATACCAGCTTATTTAGACTGCTTTAACCATAAGCCAAGATATATATATATATATATATATATATATATATATATATTTGCTTATCCATCACCTCAAAGCTGCGTGTATTTAAAAGGATGATTGTTACACATAATTTATATGAACAGTATTTCCCCCTTCCAACCATGGTATATATCTTAAAGAAGATGCTTATTATCAGATTCTCACATACAGTGAGGTTCATTTTCCTCTCTCTTTTCCCTATTGAATTGAGAAGCAGCCAGCATATTTTAATGTTTGGTTCCTGCTTGCTTACTTAATGTCCTCAATAAGAAGGCAACCTGGTTCTTGAAGCTGCTCATGTCAAAAAAATCTTAGTTCTTTGTTCTTTTCTTTCTTGTGGCCTGATTATCCCTTTAGTTGCACAACTGCATGCTTCAAGACTTTCTTTAAGTCTTCCCTGAGCCCTATTGCTACCAACATCCTCTCTATAGAAAACAGATTTCCAACATCTGCTTTCCAACTTTCTTGTATTTTATCTTTGTTGTTGTTGTTTACTTATCTCTACCTGACTTTGTTCTGTATTTGTTTGTTTATATAAGCTATTAGCGCTACTATGATGAGAGAGTTATGTGTTGTTGTTGCTCCCTGCTTTATTCCAGAGCCTAGAACAATATTTGCATGAAATGGATATTTACAAATAGAGAGCATGGTGTATGCATGGCTTTGATGAAGGTAGCATTACCTGACCACTGTTTTTCTTCTAACATGACAGCCATAGTTCATAAATTGTCTTGTATTGATGTCATGGAGTCAAAACTTATGTTTTAAATAATAAAATGAAATTACTTATTTAGAGAGACAGCCTTGTGTTTACAATAACCTACCCAAACAAAGAGTTGTCTCCAACTTGATATGCTATGTATTATGTAATTAGGGTCCATATTATGGCTACTATGCTAATGAAGGCATGGCAGAGGAACAAGAGGGTGTTTAATTGCAAATCACCACTGCACTTGAGTCCAGTCTTTTTGCACAGAGCCATTTATCATGAGTGACAGCCAAGAGAAGAGGACAAGTAGCAGATTCTTACACAGGATGGCTCTCCCTTATTCGTTTCACCCTGTCATTTGGTTTACAATCCTTTTTGTGGGCTTCAATCATTCCCAAAGGGTACATTTATCACCACAGACAAAGTCTCCAATGACATCAGCCACAGCACTTACAACTCTGTTCTGTGATCCAATAAATAATGTGTGCTCAGTGTATGGGAGGATTGAAACATCCCTCTAGTGCTCCCAAGAGCCTCACAGGTCATCAAGCCTGAGTCTTACCTGAGATCTGACTAGACATTTAGAATTTCAGCCCCTACTCAGGTCTGCATTGTAACAAGATCCTTCTGAAGTTTGAAAAGCTGTGGTACGCAGAAGTTCTATTTCCAGGTCACTTCTTCCTTAGGACATGATTTATGACCATCATATCACAAATAGAATCCAATCTTAGTAAGAAGGAAAAAAGCTTTCCACTTCTCACACAGGGAATGTAATAGAAACAGAGTGGAAGTAACACATTGACTTGGCTTATATGGATACATGGTTTCTAAAGAAACAACTACACATTCTTTCCATTCCCCCCCCCCCCGAATATTGGTATTATTCCTGTTGTCAGCAGAGAAAACTGATGTTCAGAAAATGAATCCGACTCTCCATAGGTGACACAGCTGAAACATGGAATAAATATTACCATGACACCAGCTGAGAATGGGAGTGCACACTTATAATCCCAGCACTTAGGAGGCTTATGCAAAAGCATTGAGAGTTCAAGACCAACATAACAGGACCTTGTCTCAAAAAACAGTGGGGTGGGAGGGTAGAGTGGGTAGCTCAGTAGTAGTACACTTGCTTAGTAAGTGTAAGACCTTGGGTTCACTCTTCAGTACTGGGAAGAAAAAGGATTGGCAAAACTTGTCATTGGCACCTATAATTCATCACATGGTTTTAGAGGTCTTTTTTGCTCTGCACCTTCTCCTTCCTTCCATCCTCTTCCCACTAAAGGGTGATGCACAGATAACCAGAACATTTATTTTCTCCTTGATTTTCAATCATTCTTTGCAAATTATTCATTTAAATCTATGTAGAAGGCATCAACCTCTGGTTAATGTTCATCAGCAAATTTATGTCTTTATAAAACATAGAAAGTAAGAGATGGTGAATAGATTGTGTACATTTGTATACATTTTTTTTCCTATACTGGACCATGAACTCAGGGCCTGGGAGCTGTCCCTTAACTTTTTTTACTCCAGGCCAATCCTCTACCACTTGAGCCACACCTCCACTTCTGGCTTTTTTGGTAATTAGCTGGAGATAAGAGTCTCACAGACTTTTTTCTTTTTTTTTTTCTGCTCTGGCTGGCTTCAAACTGCAACCCTTAGATCTCGACCTCCTGAGTAGCTAGGATTACAGGTGTAAGCCTCAGGTGCTTGGCCATACATGCGTACTTTTATCCACACATCTTTTCCCAGAGTCTTTCAGAACAAATTTTGTACTCTTGACTTAACATCCTGGCAGAGACTGCGGACAACTGACAATGACAGCACTGAGTGAATTATAATACTCCTGTAAACAAAACTATCAATGAGGGCTGGGGATATAGCCTAGTGGCAAGAGTGCCTGCCTGGGATACACGAGGCCCTAGGTTCGATTCCCCAGCACCACATATACAGAAAACGGCCAGAAGCGGCGCTGTGGCTCAAGTGGCAGAGTGCTAGCCTTGAGCGGGAAGAAGCCAGGGACAGTGCTCAGGCCCGGAGTCCAAGGCCCAGGACTGGCCAAAAAAAAAACAAACAAACAAACAAAAAAAAAAAACTATCAATGATTAAGACAGAGAATGCTTACTGAGAATTCTGGACTACCATGAAGACTTAACCTTGGAAGACCCTTCCAACTCTCTTCTGTAGATTCAGTCCTAGAGGTAATGGAAGAGCTGAAGGCTTTAAAACTTAGGATTCCTTGTAAGTCTTTAGCCCACTTGATGAGGGGTCCATTGGTTCTTTGCGGTTTTGTTTTGGAAGAAGGTAATTTTTTTAGTTCTGCATATATTTTAGAGATGAGGCCTTTGTCCGTTGAATGGCCGGTAAAGATCTTCTCCCAGTCTGTGGGCTTTCTGTTTATCTTGCGAGCGCTCTGCAGTTTGATGCAGTCCCATTTGTCCAAACTTTCTTTGATTTGTAGCCTTTCTGGGTCATTGTTAAGGAAGTTCTGTCCTGCGCCAAGGAGCCCAAGTGTTTCTCCTACTCCTTCCTTTAGTGTTTTCAGGGTGTCTGTTTTGATTTCTAGGTCTTTAATCCATTCGGAATTGATTTTGGTGCAGGGTGATATATAAGGATCTAGTTTTAGTTTGTTGCATGTGTTGAGCCAGTTTTGCCAGCACCATTTGTTAAAGAGGCTATCTTTCTTCCAAACTATTGTTTTAGCTCCTTTATCAAAGATTAAGTAGGCGTAGTTCTGTGGGATCATTTCTGGGTCTTCAATTCTGTTCCATTGGTCTTCAGGCCTGTTCCAGTGCCAATACCAAGCTGTTTTTATTACTATAGCTTTATAATACAGCTTGATGTTGGGAATTGTAATTCCTCCAGCACTGTTCTTTCTGCTTAGGATTGTTTTTGCTATTCTAGGTCTTTTATTGTTCCATATGAATTTCTGGATCGCTTCCTCTATTTCATTAAAAACTTCTCTGATGAGGAAATGAGAATGGCCAAGAGACATATGAAAAAGTGCTCTACATCACTGGCCATAAAAGAAATGCAAATCAAAACAACATTGAGATTCCATCTCACCCCAGTAAGAATGTCATATATCAAGAAAACTAACAATAACAATTGTTGGAGGGGTTGTGGCCAAAAGGGAACCCTACTTCATTGTTGGTGGGAATGTAAACTGATTCAGCCACTCTGGCAAGCAGTGTGGAGATTCCTCAGAAGGCTAAATATAGAACTCCCCTATGACCCAGCAGTCCCACTTTTGGGTATCTATCCAAAAGACCACAAACAAAATCACAGTAATGCCACCAGCACAACAAAGTTCATCGCAGCACAATTTGTCATAGCTAGAATCTGGAACCAACCCAGATGCCCCTCAGTAGATGAATGGATCAGGAAAATGTGGTACATATACACAATGGAATTTTATGCCTCTATCAGAAAGAATGACATTGCCCCATTTGTAAGGAAATGGAAGGACTTGGAAAAAATTATACTACGTGAAGTGAGGACTCTATGGTCTCCCTTATTGGGAATAATTAGTACAGGTTTAGGCAAGTCATAGCAGAGCATCACAAGAGCCCAATAGCTATACCCTTATGATCCCATAAGATGATGCTAAGTGAAATGAACTCCATGTTATGGAAACGATTGTTATATCACAGTTGTAACTACTTTCAACGTCCCATGTGTATCTGTAGCTTCTATTATTGATGATGTTCTTGTATCACCTTCCTGTGGTTGTACCTACACTATCTCTGTAATCTTATCTGAGTATATTGGAAACCGTGTATACTGGTATTAGAAGTAGGAAATTAAAAGGGAATACCAAAATTGAGAGACACAGGGTAAAAAAAGACAAACAACTACAAAAGCAATACTTGCAAAACTGTTTGGTGTAAGTGAACTGAACACCTCATGGGGGAAAAGGGAAAGGGGGAGGAGAGAGGAGGGTATGAGGGACAAGGTAACAAACAGTACAAGAAATGTATCCAAAGCCTAACGTATGAAACTGTAACCTCTCTGTACATCAGTTTGATAATAAAAATTTGAAAAAAAAAAGCTTATGATTCCTTCACAAATGCCCCATTAAATGCCTGTTGGGGGTATCCAAAGTATTAAAGGTAGCTGATTTATGGAGTTTGTTTATTCTAAGTGTCAATAGCCAGCTCTGTGTGGATAACTGAAATCCATTTTCAAGAGAACACAATTGGGGTAGCCCCTGTACTCCCAAGAATAGACCAGAGAGCTGTAAGTAATGAAATTATAGCTCAAGAAATGGTCATTGATATTATGTACAGACATTGGTCGGTCTCAAGGGCCCAAGGAATACATATGGTCTACACAGAGGTGGACCTTGTGAATCCTCTGTACAATATCCACTCAGCTATATTTTACACGACATCATTTAATTAAAAATTGGGACATTCCAGGAAGTGCATAGCTTGTTGCCATTGCTCAATATTTGCTTTATGACCAGCAAAGAAGGGTTGGTAGAAACTTGCAATTTTTCTCTTGGGGATTAGACACAATCAGAACCATCAGCCCCGAGCATACATAAAACAGCATCTAAATCACATTTATCTCCCACCAGAGGAGGAGAAACCCAGGGACTATGTCTCTAGAATTAAACATTAGTAGCCATAAAAGGGTCTGTAAAAGAGGTGAAGAGGATGTAGGTTTTGTAACAATATACAAGGAGCATCTAGAGGGCCATTTATTTGCATTTTGGAGCTGTATAGTTAAAAAGACTCTCCATTCCATTTTAAAGCTTTTAAATTAAAATGCTTGTTTTCAGAAACCAACTTGAACTCAATTAAACTTTGTTTGGAATCAAAAGGCTTGAGGTCTGAATTTCTATACCAGTTGGCAGTGAAATGCAACCAGATAGTTACAAAATACGTTAATTTTGTATGCTTAAATATAAGTTTATGGTAATAATAGTGGTTTCTACATCACTTTTGTGATTGTGAGATCAAATGTATCAGCTTTGCAAAAAGTGATTCATAAAAGTTTAATTTTAAATGTGAAAATGTTTTAAAAATACATCAGCCAATTTATTTCTTATATTTTTTAAATTTTTTTAAAATTTTTATTGTCAAGTTGATGTACAAAGGGGTTACAGTCACATATGTAAGGAAGTGAGTACATTTCTTGTCAAATTTGTTACCTCATCCCTCATTTTTCTCCCACCTTCCCTCCTCCTCAATCCACTCTCCCCCGAGTTGTAGAGTTAGTTTACAACATTTTGTCTTGTAAGTGTTGCTGTTGCATTGGTTTGCCTTTTACCCCTTGTTTCACCATTTTGATGTTCCCCTTTCCTTCCTTAATTCAGACAAACACATATACAATACCCAGGGTATTGTATATACAGGGTTTTGTCAAATACAGTGACAACAGGGGCTAAACCATAGGGAAGATTAAAAAAAAATTAGCTAAAGAATATCTGGTTAGAAATGTTTAGAAGAGTTCCTGAAATAAAACTTCTCAGTGGTTAAAAAGAAAATATTAATTCTTTCTAAGGAAAAAAAAAAAGCAGGATATTTCCTAATTCATTTCACCTGAGGTTAGGAGCATTTAGTACTGTACCACCCTGAGTTATTTTCATTATGCTACATTTCTAAAGAAAAGAGCTAGGGCTGGGGATATGGCCTAGTGGCAAGAGCGCTTGCCTCGTATACAGGAAGCCCTGGGTTCAATTCCCCAGCACCACATATATAGAAAATGGCCAGAAGTGGCTCTGTGGCTCAAGTGGCAGAGTGCTAGCCTTGAGCAAAAAGAAGCCAGGGACAGTGCTCAGGCCCTGAGTCCAAGCCCCAGGACTGGCAAAAAAAAAAAAAAAAAAAAGAAAGAAAGAAAGAAAAGAAAAGAGCTAGCATTTGACCGCTATTATTCAATATAGTGAAGTCCTGATTTGGGAAAAAGAAAGAATTTGAGGAGTGGGCCGGGAATGTGGCTTAGCGGTAGAGTACTTGCCTAGCATGCATGAAGCCCTGCGTTTGATTCCTCAGCACCACATAAACAGAATAAGCCAGAAGTGGTGCTGGGGCTCAAGTGGTAGAGTGCTAGCCTTGAGCAAAAAGAAGCCAGGGACAGTACTCAGGCCCTGAGTCCAAGTTCCAGGACTGGCAAAAACAAAACAAAACAAACAAAACAAAAGCAAAAACAACTTGAGAAAATCAAACCTTTAAAGAAAGATTAAAAAAAGAAGAAGAAAGGGTGTCTGTGTTGGAAAGAAGAAAGCTAAACTGTTCTTATTTACAGACAACATGACTTTGTATATGGAAAACCTTAAAGGCTTCACCAAGAAAATGCTGGAACTAAGAATTAACTCAGCTGGGTGTCGGTGGCTCCTGCCTGTATTCCTAGCTACACATGAGGCTGGAATCTGAGGATCCTGGGCAGGAAATTGACTGAGACTCATATTTCCAATGAAGCAGAAAGAGAAACAAATAAATAGAAGTGGAGCTGTGGCTCAAATGGTAGAGTGCTAGCCTTGAGCACAAAATCTCAGGGACAGAGCTCAAGTCTTGAGATCAACCTGCAGGATCAGCACACATACACACACGCCCTACACACAGAAGAAACAAAAAATAAATGAACTCAATAAGGTTACATGCAACAAAGCAACATATAAAATACAAAACCCAGTAGTGTTTCTATAGGTCAATCATAATGTTTCTATACCACTTTTATTCTGGAGAAAGAGGTTAAGAGTACAATCCCATTTACAATAGCTATGCACTGGCACACACACACACAGACACACACACACACAGATGGTATCTAGGTATAAATTTAATTAAAGTGGTAAAAGAGCTCTACAATGAAGATGATTAAACCCTGATGAAAGAAATCAAAGATGATATAAATAAGCGGATTCTTGTGTTTGTGGATTGGGAAAGATAATAAGGATCAAGTACTCATGTTATTCACTGAAGCTCTAGATTCAGTGTAATTCCCATCAAAACACCAATGTCATTTTTCACAGAAATAGAAAAGTATCTGAGATTTATATAGAATCCCTAATGACTTCCAATAGCCAAATGAGTGTTGCCTCCAGGCAGCTGACTTGAAAATATACTACAAATCTATGGTAACTAAAACAGCATAGTGTAAAAGCACACTCAGCCAGGTGAGTGCTAGAGGCTCCCTCCGGTCTGTAATCCTAGCTGTGCAGGAGGCTGAGATCAGAGGATTGTGGTTAAGTCTGTGAAACTTTCATCTCACAAAAAAGCTGCAAGTGAAGCTGTGGCTCAAGTGGAGGAGCATTAGCCTTAAGCCAAAAAGCTCAGGGACAGTGCCAAGGTCTTGAGTTCCAGCTACAGAACTTGCCCCAAAACAAAACAAAACAAAACAAAATTACAGTCTGATGGAATAGAATGGAGAACCCAGAAATAATGCTATGTATCTGTAACTATCTGATTTTTTTCCACACAGAAGTCAATGGAAAACAGGCAGTCTTTACAATAAATGATACTGGGAAAACTACATATCCACATGCAGAAAAATGAGTCCAGGCCCCCTAATGGTTATAACAATCAAGTCCAAACCACTTAAATACTTAAATGTAAGACAAAAAATGGAAACCACAAGAAGAAAGGGAAAGCTCTAAGATATTGACCTAAGCAAAGAATTTATTTATACAGGACCCCAACTGTTTAGGCAACAAATATAGAAATTGACAAACAGGGCTATATCAAACTAAAAAGCTTCTGCATAGCAAAGGAAACAATCAACAGAACAAAGAAAGCCTATAGAATGGGTACAGATGTTTGCACACCTGATATGGTGTTAAGATCTAAAACATATAAAGGACTCAAACAGCTCAATAAAAACACACACATATAATCTATTGATTAAATGGGCTGAAAATTTAAGTAGACATTTCTCAAAATCAGGCATAATATATAGGCTAATAGATATATGAAAAATACTCATTATTACTATCTATGAGGCAAATGGACTTCAAGCCACAAGAAGATACCATTGCACCTTATTTAGGAAGGCCACATCTTAAGAAGAAAAACATAAATGCCAGTAAGGATGCTCAGAGAGTGATTTTATGTATTTATATAGTGCTTGCTGGTCCTGAGGCTTGAACTCAGGGCCTAGGCCTTGTTTTTATTAGTTAATTTATTTTGGAAGGCACTCCAAGGGCCATTGCTCTGAATCTCTTTGCCTGAGTATACTTTGCATACTTTAGCAGGCCTACATATGGCACAGGTATATCATCCATAGCCCCAGTAGCCTTCCACCAATAAACGATGAAACTAAGAACAGAAATCTTCCAGAATCCTTTGGCCCTCTGGTAGAATAACTCCAGATTTGGATTACCCAACCTGATTCAGCGCCAGTGCCCACGGGGGACACTGAACACAGTACTAGCTGCTTTCCCTTCCTTTTCTTTTTTTTTTTTTTTGGCCAGTCCTGGGCCTTGGACTCAGGGCCTAAGCACTGTCCCTGGCTTCTTCCCGCTCAAGGCTAGCACTCTGCCACTTGAGCCATAGCGCTGCTTCTGGCCGTTTTCTGTATATGTGGTGCTGGGGAATCGAACCTAGGGCCTCAGGTATCCGAGGCAGGCACTCTTGCCACTAGGCTATATCCCCAGCCCTCTTTTCTTCATCACCCTTCCTTCCTTATCTGAGCATCATCTCATGTAACATTTTGTGTTTGAACCCCTAGCTCAGTGCTTCTGGAAAAGTCTAATTAAGATACTGTTTTGTATCCAGGCACCAGTGGCTCATGCCTGCAATTCTAGCTACTCAGAAGGGTGAGATATGAAGACCATGGTTCAAAACCAGCCTGGGCAGGAAAATCAGTGAGATACTTCTCTCCAATTAACCAGCAACAAGCTGGAAGTAGAGCTGTAGCTCAAGATATAGCCTAGCCTTGGGGGACAAAAAAAAAGTAGTTTTGTATAATTGGTACACCTGGTCTAAGAAGAAGTTACTATTATCTGTTACCAGTTGAATGGGCCCTCAACAATCCACTAGGATTTCCAAAGGTGAAAATGAAAACAGTGAGTGCAGTCGCTTACTCCTCTAATCATAGTCACTCTGGAGGTATAAATTAGGGTAATCATAGCTCCAGACCAGCTTTAGCAAAAATGTTTACTATACTCCATCTCCAAAGAAAAAGCTGGGTGTGTTGGAACATACTACTCCTGTCAGCTACAGTAGTAAATGTAATATAGGAGGATTGTGGTCCAAGGGAATTCCGGGGCAAAAATCAAGATCCTATCTCAAAATAACCCCAGTAGCAACAAATTTGAACCCCAGTATAGTATCAACAAAAGAAAAAAAAGCCCACCTAACCAAGTATATATTTTAAGTCCCTGCTCCTCAACGTATGGTTCTTCCACTGGTGGTGAACTTCCAACTATTCAACTCCCAAAGAATGAAAGGAGAATACTGGGAGTAAGAAGCCAGCCAGAGTCTGGTGGTTCACACCTCTAGCTGCTCCAGAGGCTATGATGATCTGATGATTACAGTTCAAAGCCAGCCGGGGGAAGAGTCTGTGAGACTCTTATCTCCAATTAACCACCAGAAAACTGCAAGTGGCATTGTGGCTTGAAGTGATAGAGTGCTAACCTTGAGGGAAAAGCTCAGGAACAGTTCTCAGGCCCAGAGTTCAAGACCCAGAACCGAGGAGGAGGAGGAAGAGGAGGAGGCTTTAAGACTTATTTCTATCAGACTTATTGTCACTTTTTTTTTTTCTGGTACCAGCATTTGAACTCACAGCCTCAACCTTAGGTGTTGTACTGATGCTCCTCCACTTGAGCTATGCTCCCAGCCAACCCTTATGCTGGTTATTTTGGAGATAGAATCTACAACTTTTCAACCTTGGCTAACCTCAAACTGCCATCTTCCAGATCTCAGTCTCTAAGTAGCTAAGATTTCAGACATGAGACACAGATACCTAGCTTTGCTGTATTTTTTTAATTTAATTTTTCTCATACATCATTTCCTACAAATATCTCTATATTTATTCAATGTTGAATTGATTGACAGGACTATTAGCAAAACAGGACCAAAAAACAAAGGACAAAATAAGAAATGACTTCAATGAATTTATATTAAAAATGTTGCAAGATGTTTTCAGAATAAAAAAAACCTAAAAAAAGAAGCTATTTTTTGCTTTCACAAGCAAATTGGACTTGTTTTTCAGTTTTGTAAATTAGTCTTCTATTTTGAGGAAGCTCTGCCATAGGTTGAATCTTGAATGTCCCCCAAGATTTGATCTAAAAGGGGGGTGTTATTAGGAGATTCCTTAATCTTCCAAAGGAGGCATCTAATGGAAGGTTCTTAGGTCACTGGACATGTGCCCTTGAAGGAGATTGTGAGACCCTGATCTGCTCCTCATTCTATGTACTTTCTGGCTGTGACAGAAACAATTTTGCTTTGCCACACAGTCCTGCCACAGACTCAGAACAATAGGGATTGTACAATGGATCATAGACCAGAATATTCAAAATTGTGAACCAAAGCAAACCTATTCTCTCAATAACTTGGTTATCTCATGAATTTTGTTAAAGTGGTGGAAAACCAAGACAAACACCATTCTGTTTTCAGTGTTGGAGAAGCTGAAAGCCACCATTGCCAGATCTCACTTCTTGATAGTAGTCTCTGGCGGTTCACCATTGTAGTGCATCTTTGGTTAGCCATTCCCTAATAAGGAATACCCACATTTCCCCCAGTTTTGATGACAAATAATGCTTCAATATACACTTATGTTACAACTATTTTTTGTCTACCTGAATATGCAGTTTTCTGTGCTTTTAAGTCCAGCCCAAATGTTTAATTCTGAGGTTTCCGTATACAGTTTCTGCAAGAAAAATAAAAGAGAAAATAGAACTTCACATGAAAAGATCAACTATACTCAGGTTATAAAGGGAAGAGACAATCCCTTCTTTCATTGCCCTGAAATATTTCTCTAGAAAATCTTGTTGAGAGAACAAAAAACATCTTCCTCTTACCTACAGAAGAAGTTTTGGAGTTTTTCAAATAGGTGTAGTGGGAGGAGCTTGGGAACCTGGGGAAGGAGCAGTTCCAAGCTACTCTTTTCTCCAGTAGCTGTTACCATTGCATGGTCTCCAACCTGTGTTTCCTTGGTTCTATATACAAGTAGCCTATAGATAGTAGAAAATAAAAGGGGAGAGTAAGTCTCCTCACTAACTGCCTATATTGAAACAGGGCTGAGGAAATACATTAGCATTGCTCATGAGGATTTGGTAGGGACCATTAATTTGGAACCATGAATGGTTGAACAGACTCAGAGATGAGAGTCCCCTCACCTTATTAAGAGATTCTTTAATGTCACTGATTAGGGTCCATTCAACACTGCTGTGTGTGCCGCCCTGGGTTGAATTCTATTTCAGAATGAATACTCTTAATGTAGATCCTATTATGTTCCATAAGGCAGTGTAAATCTTTTCCTTGGAGAACACGCCAGCCACTATATTAACCAATTTGAACATACACAGCAGAAGGCACAATTTGACTTCAGGTAATTAATTTGCAATTAGTCAGCTAAGGGGGTGTGCAGATGAATTCACATGTGCAAATATATTTGCCTTCCAAATTCACCCTTATATCCTGTATAGATAGATGGTGGTAGACTGCTTATGTGGAAGAGATGAATCCTGAAAATTTATACATCACCAGTTTTTTTCTTACTCTCCAAAGCAACTTGTCTGTCTGTCTGTCTGTCTATCATCTGTCTATTTTTGTGCTGGTCCTGTGGCTTGCACTCGAGGACTGGGCATTGTGCCTTAGCTTTTTTTTTTTTTTTTTTTTTTTTTGCTCAAGTCTAGCATTCTACAACTTGAGCCCCAGCTCCACCTCTGGCTTTTAGGTGATTCATTAGAGATAAGAGTTTCATGAACTTTCCTGCTAGGGCTGGCTTCGAAATAAAATCCTCAGATCTCAACCCCATGAATAGCTGCTAGGATTAAAGTCATGAACCACTGGCATCCAGCCACAATTTATTTTTGTAGAAATTGAAAAATAAATTTGTATTTATGACTAGTTTTGAAATTGGGTAGCCATGTTTGAGCCCCATATTTCTTGGAGTATTTTCTGTTCTTACATAGTGGAAGAACTCTGCCTCCCTGACTATCAACTTTGTAAAGATAGGCTTGAGGGGCTGGGAATATAGCCTAGTGGTAAAGTGCTTGCCAGGTATACATGAAGCCCTGGGTTCAATTCCTCAGCATCACATATATATGTATATTAAATATATATGTATATGTATATATGTGTATACATATATGTATGCATATATATGCATACATATATGTATACATGTATACGTGTATACATATATGTATATATGTATATTAAATGTATGTATACATTCCGCAGCACCATATATCTAAATATATATTTAAATATATGTATATTAAATATATATGTATACGTATATATGTATATTAAATATATGTATATATATTTATTTATATTTATATTTTTTAAAAAGCCGGAAGTGGCGCTTTGGCTCAAGTGGTAGAGTGCTACCCTTGCGCAAAATGAAACCAGGAACAGTACTCAGGACCTGAGTTCAAGCCCCAGGACTGGCAAAAACAAAACAAAACAAACAAACAAACAAAAAGATAGGCTTGAAATGACTCAGACTTGAGTACTACATGTGGCTCACCCGATTACTTGCCATTAGAGCTACTGAAGGACAAATATTCATCCTGACTTTAATAATGCTCCAGGAGCTAGCACTGGTGCCTGTATCTGTAATTGTAGTTATTTAGGAGGCAGAGATCTGAGGATTTCAGTTCAAAGCCAGCCTGGACAGAAAAGCCCTGAAGACACTTATCTCCAATTAACACTGACAAGTCAGAGGTGAAGCATTTGTCCTGAGTAAAAAAGCCCCCACGTCCTGAGTTCAAGTCCCAGGACCAGCACTGATGATGATGACGATGATGATGCTTCAAGGAATATGTATGATCACACACATCCAGCCCAGACATTGTTGAGCCATACTCCACAAACATGCGAGAATTTCCATTATTTGTTCAGAGGGGTCTTTCATAATTGCATGGTGAAAGCCTGCCTTTAGAATGTAAAACAGAAGACAATGAAAATGCTACCCTGGTGAGGGAATTAGGGAAGCAGCACTTAAACATATCAATTAACTAGGCCTCTTTTCCCAGCTCCCCTTTTCTATTGGGAGAGGTTCAGTCTGGTGACATCAAAGACAGGATTATGCAACAAGATAAAAACTTGATCTAATGTCCATGTTTGAAGCCATGAAACTCCTCCCCTCTCCATGGCAAGAAAAAAAAAAAAACCCTCTTCATAACACACACAAAAACCAGGGTCCAGGTGCAAAGGGATTGGGGGCAGGCAGAAGACTGGGGAGGCTGCAGGAGGCCCAGCTTCCTGAAGCTGTAGGAAAAACTAAGGGTTAAAGCCCAGCCTGGCCAAATGTGTTAATAGATTGTTTGTAGGCTTGGGCTGGCTTTGTCCTGCAAATTAATATGTTAAGTCTTTCTTTTCAGTTCTTGTGATGTTGGGATGGGTTCTTTAATGATATTTTAAGTAGGTTTCCTTACTATCCACAAAGCCTAGAACAGATTCTTCTTTTTTGTCCACTATATGAAAGAAGAGTGTTCTCTAACTTCAATACCATTAACAAATATTTCCTTTCATGTTGTTTGTCTATCAAATTTCCTGTAACAAACTATAATATTCCTGCCCATTCTACACCATAGGAATATGAAGCACTAGAGATACATTAAATTAATACTCATGTGTATGTGACTGAGTGCGTGTTTTCACATATATTATAATTTAGATCTGGCTTCCACAGATGAGGGTGAACATGCATCCTTTGGGCCTCACTTCGCTTAATGTATGTATATTTTCAGTTCTATCCATTTCCCTGCAAATGACATAATCTTCTTCATGGATAAGTAAAATTCCTCTGTGTATATACAGTGTATATGTATGTATTTATATATAGTATATATAATATATTATAAATATATCTAGCATAATATATACATATATGCTAAATAAATAAATATAAATATTACATACACACACACTAAAATATGGTCTAGCCAGGGGTGATTCCCATGGTGTAACTCTTTTAAACAACGAACTCACAATTTAACAAAATGAATACCAAGAACTTGGAACTTGTGTTGGGGGCAGGAGGGCTGAAGTCAAGGGGAGGGGAGTAGATAAAGAGAGGAAAAGCAGGCAAATACAGACAACATATTCAATGTACATATATGAAAATGAAACCAGACTGAGGGGATGGGTAAGATTGGGAGAGATGGGAGAGAAAGATGAAAGTAGTGATGATCAAGATGCATTGTACTCACAAACTGACATGTTGAATTGAAACCCCTTTCTACAACTACTTTAAAACAATTTTTTAAAAGAAGAAAAATTACTCACAGATATGTCTAATTATAGCTTTATTTTTGAATGGGGGCAAGAAATTGCTGAAGAAAATTATACTATAATTGGAAGGCATTAGTTTACTTCAGGAGTCACAGAAATGGTTTGGGGTAAACACAAAGTTTGGCCTTTTTCATAAATATATGCAACTTTAATGCCTGGCATTGCAGCTAGGAAGATTTCTTTTCAAAACTCTGCAAAGCTACAGGCCCATGACTTTTAAAGTCTTTAGTCTTTTAAGCACTGAATCAGCATTCAAGTGGCTGGTTAATCTCCAAAGAGCCAAATGCAGTATCCCAGCCTAGATTATAACAGTTTGACTGTTCAAAACCTCCACTAGCATGAGTGGTAGACAGCAACAGAGCACAAACAGAGCCTTTAGGCCACAATTGTGGGCACTGGAGTCCTCCCTTGCCTTCCTACGTTTTCATATTTTGTGGACTTGTGTAGACTTGCATTGAAAAAATGAAATGGTTTACAATATGGGGGTGACAGCAGTTATTACAATATTGTCTAATAAATTTGCTCATTTAGGTTCAACAACCACAAAAAGCTCTTGGTCCTGCTCTGTTATTAGACTTTGGAGTTGGGATCTCATGGTGTCTGTATTAATACTGGTCTTACTGGAACCCATTCAAAGGGAAGAGGTAGCTGCCAATGGCAATCCATCATGACTAGCAATGATTCAATTTAGTACAGAAGCGGCCAAACAAGGAATTGAGGTCTGTACAACACACTGATGACAAGACAAACTGATAGATCAAAACCTGCCTGACAACAAAATGGGGGCAAGGAGCTACAAAGAAAACAAAAAGAATGGAGAAATGAGAATGAGGCACTAATTGTTTGATATCACAACCTTACAGGAAACAGAAAGGAGACCCACAAATCAGAAAGCCATCCAATTCTTACTATTTAATCTAAAGCCAAGCTCTGTAACCAGGAAAGTAGCTAAAGATGGCCAGTAGGATCCACTTGGTCTCAACTGCCATCTTCTCCATGGCTTGTCCATGCTGTGTACTCTCTCTCTCTCTCTCTCTCTCTCTCTCTGTCTCTGCCATATTGCTCTTCCAATAAACTTTTCTATTATCTTTACTTATGTTAGCATCTTGCCTGAATTCTTCTCTTGTCAGATTCACAAAGCAAATCTAAATCTAAGTCTAATCATCAGATTGAAAAAGTGTGTGTGTGTGTGTGTGTGTGTGTGTGTTACACCAAGAACAATCTCCATTTGGATAACAGTGTACAGAAAAGTCAGGAGACAACCAACAGTAGAATGTTTGTGCAGTTTTCAACATTTTCACCAGTAAGATGAAACATACCTAACTATATGAATCTTTAAATGCAGTTACTTTATTACAATCTTTTGGCAAGACTACATTGTGCATTATATTTATGTGTAAAAAATAAGGGGGAATAGGAATACATATTAAACTGGAACAAAATAAATTAGAAACTAGAAAAAAGTAGCTGCCAATAGGGACTGATAGGATAAAAGTGAGATGTCTCTAAGGAAATATTTTCATTTATTTTTATTAAAAGGTTTTCATTGCAGGGTGGGTATAGTGGTAAATGCCAGTAATTCCAGTATCAGGGAGGCTGTCTCTGAAAAACATTTTTTGCATGGTATAGGGTTTGAACTCAGATCATCTCACTGTCCAGGCAGGAACTCTATTGCTTGAGCCATGCCTCCATCTCTTTTTTGCCTTGAGTTAGGGTTTCATGCTTTTGTCCAGGGTTAGTTTGGACCATGATCCTACTATCTATGTCCCCTGTAGAGTTGGGGTCACAGGCATTTGCTACCACACCTGGGTTGTTTGTTGAGATGGGAGGGAAGTTATGGAAGGAGGAGGGAGCCACCTAGAGAGGTGGGAGAAGGGTAGAGAGTAAAAAGGTGGAGGATGTAAGGTGGCAAACAAAGTGAGTGGTGAGGATGAAATAGCTTGTTTGCATATGTGAATATAGAATAAAGAATCTTGTAGAAACTGACTTAAGAAGGGAGAGTGGGATAGGGGTCCATGATGGAGCAGATGATGGTCATCCAGGACACACTGCATAAAAGTGCCAACGTGCCACAATGAAGACCCTTATTGTGTAACAATGAATGTGTGCTAGTAAAATAAAAAAATAATAATAATAAAGGAGAAAAAGAGAGAGTTGTGAATATTTTAAAAGGGGTGAGGTGAGGTGAATTGAGAGAAAAAAATTTTAATCCAAATATGTTGCAAATTATTGTCTTAATGTGTCGCTTACTATTATTGTCCTAATACTGATGTGAAGAATGAACCATGAAAGACAATTTTGGAGCTGGAACTGGTGGCTGACACCTGTAATTCTACTGAGAAGATTAAGATTTGAGGATTGAAGTTCCAAACTATGAATAGTGCAGTAATGACCATGAATGTGAAAGTGTCTTTACAGTATACTGACTTGTGATGTTCTAGGTAGATGCCCAGGAGTGGTGTGGCTGAGTCACAGATAGATTCTATTTTAGTTTTTTGGGAACCTTCATATTACTGTCCAGAATGGTTGTATAGTTTATATTCCCACCAACAGGGCAATAGGGTTCCTTTTCCCCCACATCCCGGTGAACATTTGTTGTTCTTTAAATTCATGATGTTGGCCAACCTAACTGGGGTAAGTTGGAATCTCAGTGTGTTTTGTTGGCATTTCATTTATGGCCAGAGCTGTTGAGTTTTTTGTCTGAGTATTTCTTAAGCACAAGAGTATTTGTGATACATACGCTGCAAATTCATTTTCCCAGGTAGAAAAATGTGTGAGACCTCTTATCTCCAAGTAACTTCCAAAATAGCCAGAAGTGGAGCTGTGGCTCAGGTGGTGGAGCCCTAGCCTTGAACCAAAAATTTAAAAAGCCTAGGGACAGTGCCTAGGTTCTGAGTTCAAGCCCCAGGAGGGACACTAAAAACAAACAAACAATCAGGACAGTTTTGAACTAAATGGAGAAATTTGAATTTAAACTTGTTATTATATTATGTTAAGAAAATAATGTTAATTTTCTTAAATATGTTAACACTATGCATTTATATAAAGAAATGTTCTTACATTTAGAAGGTGTACACTACAGTATTTGAGAGTGGAGGATTATGAAGTCACTATAGACAGTAGATATATCCATGTACAGAAAACATGTTAATATCCATGTGCTATACAGATGGGTATTACATCTGGCGATTGGATCTATACTATTCTTTTCATAATTTCTTTATCTCTGCATGTTTAATCCGCCCCCCTCCAATGTGTGGTTGAAAAGCAAAGCACCATGTTTTGAGAATAACCACAAAAGGCATCAACCTAAGTCCTAGCAGTGCATCCATGCTAGAATTCCATGACAGAGACACCCGTGTAAGCCACAGAAACAATGTAAGCCCCTGAAATCTCTTCTTGAAATCTCTTCTTGAGTATCTTCTTGAAATCTCTTCTTGAATTTCTCCCTATCCCACTAAATAAACAAGCAAACAAATAAAAGAGAACTCAGAGACTATCTTTTGTTGGTCTAGTTCCTTAAGGGATCTTATAGCCTTTGCTAAGTGTAAATGCACTAATTTCCCTTCCTCTGTTTATGCCTCATGGCAAGAGTGAGACATCTTCTTAAACCACAGAGAGGTTCTAGGAGAACGGGATATGATTACTTGGTCCTGATGAGAAGAGCATGGCCATCATTATGATTCGTAAAATTTTCAACGATGATGAGTACTTTTTCAGTTATGGTGGGGGACAGTGGTGTGAAATTGTAGGTGGGGGATGGGCCCTGGAGTTCTCTGGTCAATTCAGTACTGAACTCCCACTCAGATACTGTACAGAAATGGAAACTGCCTAAAGCATTTTCTGTATATTTAAGTGGGGGTAATGTTAGGGCTTACCTTGAGTTGTGTAGAAATGAAGAGAGCTTAATCATGCATTCAACATCATTGGCACAGATTTTTTTAGTAAAGAGTAAATAAAGATGTAATTATTACTATTATCAGAATTCCTTACTCTTTCCTCAATTTATTCATGGGTGAATAAATACAAAACTAGACCTGATGGAGTCTTCAGAACATCAATGGAAGGCATCTTGGGTCACTCAGCAGATGAAATCAAGACTTCTGTGCAGCTATTTCCATGAGCTTCTTGAGAATTCTCTCAACATAAACCTGGGAAGGCCTGTCAATCTTCAGCAACCTGAGCAGAGGTCAGGTCACTAGGAGAGAGATACGAACTACAACATCCTTTGCTGCCATTGAGTGAGGATGCTCTATCATGTTTCTGGTGTGTAAAGAGGAAGTTGCTCACTTCTCTCAGTATAAACTCCTTTAGTGTCCTTTCCTTGCTGGTGCTGAGATGGAAAGCCATTGTTAATTGAATGATTATTGAGAAATAAAAACTTTCCCTTGGGCTAAGTACAGTGGCCCACACCAGTGATCACAGCTACTCAGGAAGCAGAGATTGGGAGGATAGTGGTTTGAGAATCATAAAAACAACAACAACAACAAAAGTGGTGTGAGATCATTTTGAGGCAGGCAAAAAGTTTGAAGCCAGATGTGTGGCACATGTCTGTGATGCCAGTTACCTGGGTGGCTTAGGTCCAAGGCTGGCCCTTGCGTGGAGTGGACAATAAAAAACTAAACAGGCTAGAAGATGTCCTTCAAGTGGTAGAGTCTTCACCTAAGCAGCCTCCAGTTCTTCAAAATAAAAACAAACAAAACTTCCCTTAAACGTACTTTTAAATTTTCTTGCTTGAGAGCCTATTTCAAAGAGTTTAGTGCTCTTGCTAGCAAAGATGGATTTTTGTGCAAAAATTTTAATGATTATACAACAGTCAAAGACATCATTTTAACTTCAGAAAGCTTCTCCTTCTCTCTCTTCCTTCCTTTCTTTATCCCTCCCTTTCTTCCTCCCTCTCTGTTCCCTCTCTTTTCTCCTCTCTTCCCTTCCTCCATTCCTCTCTTACTACGTCCCTCCTTTTCTTCTTCCCTCCATCATTCATTCTCTTCTCTTCCCTTCCTCTTTCCCACCTTTCCAACAGATATTATTCATGTCTACATATTTAGTTATAAGTGATCCTCAACATCCATGTATTTGTAATTTGTAATTTGGGGGAGGGGATCAATTACAGAATTTTATATGTTGTTAAATTACATAGGTTTAAGAGTATAGAAAGTTTTTAAAAGTATATGAAGTGTTTATAAGAGTGTGGGAAAGGTTAGTAAGAGAGTGGGAAAGGGTTATAGGTGAGTGGGAAGGGTTTATAAAGACACACACACACACACACACACACACACAAACACACATATCCCTGATACTTCTGGATGTTTACCTATCTCAGGGGTCTCTGGAATATAATCTCATGATAGGTGAGGGATCACTGTCATCTTTTTTTTTTTAATTATTAGAGTTATCTTTAAACATGAGTTACCCTCCTCTAGGTAGCTATTCACCTCCAGATTTCTGAAGATATCTTATAGATGATAGAATCTATAGACAAACCAGATGATTTCTATAGACTGTCAAGACTTCTCTTTGGTAGCAATGTGGGAATTCAATCCATTTATTAACATTTAAAAAGACCTCTTAAGGAACATTTTGTACTAGCAAGATTGAGAATTTTGTGATCCCTAGTTTGAAAGAGTTGAATGAAAATACAAACAAGATTGATGTTTCATTTAACTGCTTCCCTGAGAAAGAAGGTTACACAGGACAAGAACTATAAGAAAGCGTTCTAAAAGAATCTAAACAACATTAACATCAGTGCAATATAGTTTTGTATAATAAGGTAGTGATGTTGAAAACAACAAACTCTTTCCTTTCAGAAGTTGCCTGGTTGAGAAGCTTATCACATGTCCTGTACTAATCAAGTGATTTCCATATTAATATCCAATACATCAATTAAAGGCCAGTTGTATGTTATACTTTTCATTTATTTATTTTCTAGTGCTGGGGCTTGCTTGGCTTTTTTGCTCATAATTGGCGCTTTACCATTTGAGTTGCACTTTCACTTCTGGCTTTTTGCAGATGAGTTGGAGACAACAGTCTTATTGATATGTCTGCCAGAGATGGCTTCAACCCCAAATTTTCAGATTTTAGCCTCCCATATAGCTAGGATAACAGGCATGAGCCATTAGAGCCTGCTGAGTCTCTAGTAATTTAAATGCGGCAATGAATCTGAGAGAGACCTTGGCCCATGCTGTAATCCTAGCTTCCTTGGGAGGATGAGAACAGGAGGGTTGTGGTTTGAGGCTGACTGAGGAAGAAAAGTTTGTAGGACCCCTTCACAAGCCATGGGTACAGCTGTACACATTTGCCATCTCAAGCTATGTGTGAAAATGAGATTAGGAGGTTTACGGTATTAGACCAACCCAGGCAGAAAAGGCTGAGAAACTCTGTCTCCACAGAAGGGACGCTGGATATGGTAGTGTGAACCTGTAATCCCAGTGATGATGGGAAGGCTAAAGAAGGAAGACTGTCCATACTATTCTCAGAATCAGTGGTGGAGACTGATAAGTGATATTGAAACAGCCTAGCAAGTATGAGGTGCTGAGTTCACATTTCAATATCACAAAACGTACCTCCCCCCTAAAAGTGACCATTGGATCAGCCTAGCAAGTATGAAGTACTAAGTTCACACTTTAATATCACAAACAAAAAAGAACAAATATGTACTTCCTCTTTAAAAAACAAACAAACAAAAAAAAAAACAACAAACCACAACAAATCAGCAATGAAAGAACCCAGCACAGTCATCCCATTGGAATGAACAGAAAGTAGGCTTCAATTGATGCCCTGTTGTTCTGTGAATCTATTTGAACTGATACTGGAAATTCCATTTCATGTACAAACAAGGGTATCATATGGTGCCAATGTCTTCAGAGTTGTCAATCCATACTACTTTATAGGCTGCAGTGAAGTCTGGATTGAACATCTAGTTCAAAATGTGGGCAAAATTGGCATGAAAGGTGTTGCAAATGCATACACAAATTTCCTTGGGCTCTCTCCCCAGTACTATATCTGTGCTCTGCAAGACTTTTATACTCTTTCTGTATGTCTTTGGAGAGTTAAAGCGGTTTTCAATCCATATTTTGCCAACTACCTTTTCTATGGCAGCTCACACATGGAGCTCTACCAGCAGGCGTGGTGTTCGGTATTTACAGATGGAGCAGATGTATTCCTCCTAACTCCTCAGCCCCTCTGCTCCAGGTACCCTGAGCATAGCACTTGCTTTCATTTCAGCTTTCTAAAAACATGTGCCTGCCAGGTACTGGTGGCTCACACCTTTAATCCTGGCTACTCTGAGGCTGAGAGCTTAGGATCACGGTTCAAAGCCAACCAGGGCAGGAAAGGCCCCAGGAAACTCTTATCTCCAACTATCCACTCAAAAACTAGAAGCAGAGCTGTGGTTCAAAGTGGTAGAGCAATAACCTTGAGCAAAATAGCTTAGGGACATCGGCCCAGGCCCTAAATTCAAGCCCTACAAGTGATTTAAAAACAAACAAACAAACATATGACTTACAGTTATTATTCTTTATAATTTTCATTTTTTGACTCCCCAAATGAAATTTTAAAAAATTGTATTTGTGGAATCTCTTTTTAAAGCAAATTATAATAAACATTAAAATACAAAATAGCCAGGTGCTGGTAGCTCATTCCTATAATACTAGCTACTCAGGAGGCTGAGAACTGGGGATCATGGTTTGAAACCAGGCAGGAAATCTTTGAGAATGTTATCTCAAATTAATCACCAAAAAGCTGAAAGTGGAGCTGTGGCTCACAGGGTAGTATGCTAGCTGAAAAAGCTCAAGGATAGCATCCAGGCCCTGAGTTCAACCCCCTGGTTCCACATCCCTCAAAAAGATATAAAACATCCTTCATAATTTTTGTCTTAACTTTTTCACTTTGGGGGTTCTATCCTAAGAAAAGAACATTAGTAATTAGAACTCTGTTAGAGTGCTTACTATAGAACACTCACTCTTGGCAAATCATTACATGAATGAAAATAATCACTACATGAAGGAAAATAATTAGAAAAAGAAGAAAAGAATTTGTCCTGGGCATGATAGATTACAACTGTAATCTCTGCTGTGTGGGAGGCGAAGTTAAGAGGATCAAGGTAGGAGGCCAGCCCTGGCACAAAAAGAAAAGACCCTATCTTAAAAATAATTACAGCAAAACAAGTTAAAAGGTATAGCTCAAATCAGAGACTACTTGTCTGGCAAACTTGAGGCCCTGAGTTCAAACCCTCTGTATCACCCCCATCAAAAGAACCAAATAGCCAACCATATAGGGATTATTGTAGATAATTGATGTCATCTAAAATAGAACACTTTAGAGCAGAAATGATAGCTGTTTTGGCTTCCTCCTACTGGGGTGTCAGATTATCACACATGTAGTAGCTTAAAAGAAATCAGATGTATCATCCTATAGTTCTGTGTGTTAGACATCTGACATGGGTCTCATGGGGATAAGATCAAGATATGGTAGATCTAGGGAAGAAGATGTCTGCCTTTTCCAGATACTCACATTCCTGGGCCTGTGATCTTTCCCAACCATCTTTCACTGCCAATTGTGTTGCAAGTCTCTGACCAGTCTTCCTCAGCCTCTCAAGGACTCACATAATGTAGAATTTTCCAATCTCAAGGTCATTAACTTAATCATAGCTACAAAATCCCTTTGCTACATAAAATAGCACACCTAGGAATGTGGAATTGGGACATAAACATCTTTGAAGGAGCATTAGTCTGCCTACTTCAATGACTATGAAGATTATTCTTTTTTGGTTTTGGTCCTGGAGCTTGAACTCAAGATCTGGATGCTCTTCCTGAGCTTTTTTGCTCAAGGCTAGCACTCTACCACTTCGGGCCACAGCTCCATTTCCAGATTTTTGGCAGTTAATTGGAGATAAGAGTCTCATGGACTTTTTTTTGTCTGGGCTGGCTTTAAATCACGGTACTCAGATATCAGCCTCCTGAGTATCTAGGGTTATAGGCATAACCCACCAGTACCCAGGTGACTATGAAAATCATTAGTTTAACAAAGGCATGGGGTTTAGAGTCCACATATTATAGTAATTGATCTTCCTATATATCAGCAATGAACAAGTAGAATTTTTTTCTGTCATTTGAGCTCAGGGCCTGGACACTGCCCTTGAGCTCTTTTTCACTCAAGGTGAATGCTTTACTATTTTGAGTCATAGCTTCACTACCCAGTATCTGGTAGTTAGTTGGAAATAAGGGTCTCATGGATTTTCCTGCCCAGGATAATTTTGAACCACAATCCTCAGATCTCAGCCTCCCAAGTAGCTAGAATTACAGGTGTGAGATATTGGCACCTAGGTCAAGTAGAATTTGATATAAACAAAGCAGTACTATTTATATTCGTAACCCCTCAAATGGTATATTTATTTAAAAATTTAATACAATATATGCAGGATCTAGAAATTAAAGAAGAACTAAAATAGAGACATACAACATCCATGTTTTAGGAAGGGAAGACTCCATATTTTAGGATGTTAGTTCATCCCAATGTGATTAATAGATTTAGAACAATAAAAATCGAATAAAGTTATCTTGTAGGCATTTTTGATGCCTGATTTGATATCCTGACACTAAAGATTATATTAAAAAAGCAAAAGATCCAGAATAGACAACATAATAGTCTTTGACAAAAGAGCAAGAGAAATATGATGAAGAAAAGAAAATGTTTTTCAACAAATAGTGTTGGGACGACTGGACAATCATACATGTACAGATAATGGTAATAGTGATGATGATGGTCTTATACTCCTTATGCAAAATTAAATCAGAGATTTAAAGATTGTAAAGCTTCTAGAAAATAACAGAGAAAACATTGGGTAATCTGTGATTGGAAATGACTTAGTCACCATACCAGAGGTGTAATCTATGAAAGAATAAGTAATAAGGTGAGTTTGGCTAATAGTAGAGCCTTCTGCTATGTCAAGGACACTGTCAAGAGAATAAAAAATAAGCCATGAACTGGAAAGTGACATTTGTAAAAAGTATCTGATAAATAACTTCCCCAAATATACAAAGAACTCTTGTAACTTAACAAGAAAAATAATCCCAGTTACACAATGAACAAAAGATCTAAACAAACAAGGCATAAATGGCTAATGAGCATGAACAATACTGAACAGCATTTGCTATAAGAAAATTGCAAATTAAAACAATAAATGCAATGTCATCATTCCCCTATGAAAATGGCCACGTCCAGATCATTGCCACCACCAAATGCTAGGTGGATGTACAGCAATAGAGACTCCATCTGACTGTGGGAATATGAAATCTTATTCCCATGTTGGAAGAAATTTTGGCTATTTCTTACAAAATCAACACATTCCTATCATGAGATCCAGCAATCACATTCCTGTATATTGATCCAGATTAGTTGAAAAGCTATCCAAACATACAAATTCTTAATTGCCAAACCTTGGAAGCTACCAAGACATCCTTCAGCAGGTAAGTGGATAAATAGGTGCTGGTATCCTCCAAAAATGAAATTATTCTGGGCTGGGAATATGGCCTAGTGGCAAAAGTGCTTGCCTCGCATACATGAAGCCCTGGGTTCAATTCCCCAGCACCACATATATAGAAAATGGCCAGAAGTGGCGCTGTGGCTCAAGTGGCAGAGTGCTAGCCTTGAGCAAAAAGAAGCCAAGGACAGTGCTGGGGTTCTGAGTCCAAGGCCCAGGACTGGTAAAAAAAAAAAAAAAAAAAAAAAAAAAGAAAAGAAAAGAAAAAAAAAGAAATTATTCAATACCAAAAATAAATGAGGTATCAGGACACACACGCGCACGTGCACGCGTGCACATACACACACACACACAGAGGAACTTACCTATCTATTGCTAAACAAAAGAAATCACTATGAAAAAGAACACATGTGTATGATTCCAAGGATATGATATGACATTCTAGAATACATAAAGCTATAGTACTATAAATTCTTCATGGCACTATAATGATTCTTATCATCATACATTTGTTATAACCTATGAAACCTAAAATGCCAAGAGTGAGTGCTACATAAACTATGGATGTTGGGTAGTAATGACACATAATTGTATTGGTTCACTGATTATAACAAATGTATATCTGTTATTTCAGATTTTGTGTGTGAGTGGGCAGAAGGCATATGGGAACTCCCTTGTACTCCCTGTTCAACTGTGCTGTGTACCTAAAAGTGCCCTAAAAAGAGTCTCTTACTGCATTGGCAGAAAAGGTCTGGGGGATGTTTTATTCTCTTCTGTAAAACAGGAACAGGGCCCCTTCTACCAAAAGGTGGAAAATGTTATAACCCAGATAAAGTACTTTGTACCATGGCTAGCACAGTGTAAGCACTTAGGAAAGGCAAGCAGCTTTTATTATTATAGTTGTTGATGTTACTGTCATTATTATTAGGTAGGTTTCCTTTCATCTCCCAGGCTTGAAGATTGCACTGGTCTTCAGAATAGGATGCATTTGCTCACTAGGGAAACAGGAGTGTAATGCTTAGAATTTTCCAGGCACCTTTCCTCCAAATGGAATGCAAAAGACCAATGCTGGAGGTATATGTGAGGTATTTCACTGGCTTGGAGACTGATAGGTACCTGGAAAAATTCCTTTTACATGAAATATTAATGTGGGCTTTCGTCTTTAAAAAGCTACCTTGCCTCAGGGCTTCAGGTGTTTCTGCTGCTTAGATCAACCGGTATTTGCAAACTTCAGTGATTTTGAATCTGAGATCCAGTTTTTAAAAGTATACTACTGCCTTCTGGCCAGTGATTGGGCAAAGCTGAATTGTTGACATCATGTTGCAAAGTGTCACTTTGTTCTCCACTAAGTGGACTGCTGTCCAGGGAGAAGATGACACAAGCTCATAACATGAGCTTCATAGAAAAAGGACATTTTGGGTTCTAAAGGATCCTTATGATTTTTTGATGGCTAGATTACATTATTAAGGCTTTTTTTGAAATGTGTAAAATTAGAATAAATAAATGAAGTCCAAAAACTGTGAATAGAAAATAACGAGGAATTGCAAGAACCAGCTGTAGGCACCAGTCACCCAGGTGCTTTTATTTGTCTGGTGCAATTTGTTCTGTATGTCACACAAAAATGTGGCTTTCATTTCCAAATGACAAGTGTAATAGAGTGCTTTGTGAAAAACAACCACATTATTGATGGCACTGTCTCAGGTCTCTCTGAAGACTCGTAGTTATCAAATTTAACATACTTGATGCTGAGAGAAAAAGGAACAAAGCTTTTAAAATCAGACATTGGGGAGAGATGCCTGCCCTAAATGTAATAAGCTCCCCAACACTATTTCCATTTTAGCCTGACTCTAAAAGATATGATGATCAGAGCTTAGGAACATTGTATAAACTAACAATATGGTCTTGTTCCTCAAGGAGTCTGCCAAGCCACGGGTAGTTGAGAAACCCATCAGAGAAGACAAGTAGACCCACACTAAACTCTTTCAAAAGGTTTTTCCATATATAATTCTTAGCACACAGAAGAAACCCAAGAGATGTTGTCTGAACAGGAGTCGAAACCATTCATTCTGCCTAGCAGAAGTCCACTCCTCACAGACATTATTATGGCTTAATCTGGTCTTTTTGCAATAACAGCCTACTATCACTATATTACTGTGAATTAAGTCCTGAGGACTTTCTACTACGTTTTACTACCCAGAGTTCAGTGTTATTTTCTCTCCTCTTTTTCCTTTCTCCTATCACTCAAACCTTTTTTCTCTTCAGTTACTGTCCTTCCTTTCATTTGGGGAGGCTAGTAGCATATATAAGAGTTCTATTGTCTGGACAATTCTTGTCATCAGAGAGATTCATGGTTAATTGGAGATAAGAATCTCATAGTCTGGCTTTGAACCGCAATCCTCAGATGTTAGTCTTCTGAGGAGGTAGAATTACAGGCATGAGCCATGGGTGCCCAGCTTAATTTATTTCTTAATTAAGCACTGAGTTCCTGCTGAATATTAAGCATTGCCCTAAGTGTGGATATCCAGTGGTGACTAAGCAGACCTATTCTCGCCATTGTGAACTTAGAGACCAGAAAAAAATGATGTCTAAATTTCTACTGAGGCAATTGCAGTGCCAGCTACTAAAATAGGGTATGTGGAAGATACAGGCTAGACATCTGCCAAAAACACAGTGACCCTAACAAACCAGTTAGTGATAGCCAAAAAGTGGCATCTGTTGGCTTGAATCTCAGGAAGAAGATACTTATGGACTGGGACCATCATCCCAGGTGGCCATCTGAATCATGCAGAGAAGACACAGTCACCAGACAGAAGCCAAACAAAATACCACTGTCCAAGGAGGTGCCCCAGTGCAGATGCAGAAGGAATGATTAAAGTGGTACAAGGAAAGCTATGTGATGTGAGACTCAGAAAGTAAATGTCAGAGGGTGCCATTATAGGATCAAATACGGTGGAAGGGTGCGCTGGTGGGAAGGTAGGGCAGAGAAGATAGAGGATTTCTGGGAGTATTCTTGTTTTGACTTAAAGGGAAGAGAGATTCAGATATGCTAAAATGATGACAGGAAGGAGCCAGTACAAAGACAGACCTTAATGGTAAAGGAGAGAGACTCAGATAGCTGAGGTTGGTATATGGGGAACAAAGGATGTTGATTTTCAAATGATGGGCAATGTCCACTCTCATATCATTTCCAAGAATGTAGAGATCCAGGAAAAGGATAACAGGTAGAGTAACTCGAGAGATGGCATAGATGACCAGGCCAGCTGGCATGGAACATTCTTGTAATTCCAGCTACATGGGAGGCTGAGGCAGGATGATGGCAAACTTGAGTCTAGCCTATGCAACTTAGGGATACTTTGTCTCAAAAACAAAGAAAGGGGGCTTGGGATATAGTTCAGAGGTTTGGGGCTCAATTTCCAATACCAGAGAGACAGACACACAGATAGACACACAAACAGAAAGACACAGAGAGAACTGGATAGAAAAAAGGTAAACATCAAGGCTGACATAAAGTTCAAGGATACAAATTATGACATCCTTGCTAATAAAAACAAAATATTTACATTTGGGGGAGGTCTAATTTGATGTAGTACATAAATATTCTCTTCCTTGCTTTCTTTTGCCATATTATTTTAGAGAGACAGTATAGACTTAGGTTAAAGTATGCAGTCTATGCTGCCCTTTCGAAATTTTGACTCATCCATCTCCCATAAGCTATGGGAGATTAGAGAAGATATTTAACTTCTCTGTCTCCATGCTCTTGTACAAGTGTTATTATCTAATGGCTTGTGAGAATTAAAGCAGTTGTATACAAAACACTTAGAACAGTGCCCCAATCATCTGAAAATATAAACTATTAATTTTTGGAAGAACTATAGAGCTTACAGCAATTTGTCAAACAAAGAAATAAAAGAGCAAAGACAGAATCCATAGCTAATTATGAAAAGAACAAAAAATAATCTCAAGTTTTCCCCCTAATATTTATTTCCACAAAACACATACTTATTTATAACTGATTTAACATACAACTCACCACTTTGCTCAAGTTTGTATAAATGATCAGAGCTACCACAAGAACTAAACAAACAGAAATAACAGAAACATCGCAAATATAGTTCTCGATTGCACCTGTTCCCCTTAGCATGCTTCCCACAGTGCAGTCTGCCTGTCAGAATCCCACCTTGGATTTTAATCAGTTCTCATCTAGCATCCTTAGGAAAATCTCCTCACATCATCTATGGGGCTTATGATCATACATTTGGTGCTCAGATCTTGGTTCTGTGGCTGGTATGCAAAAATTAAAAAGAGCAAGAAATTTCCCAAGAGATTTCATAGCTGCTCATGTAAAAAAAAAACACCCATAAATTTCTCCAAACAAGATCTGGAGGAGGGGGAGGGAGGAACAACAAACCAAACTAAACAAAAATCCTCAAAAATCCCCCCTGGATCTCGGGTTTTCTGATAGTCTCAGGTGGAGAGAGAAAGGGGAGGGGAAGAGAGAGGGAGAGTGAGAGAGAGAGTGCTAATTTCTTCCTCCTTAGTCAAACCACCTACTCCTGGGAGCTCAGAGGTCCTGCTGGTTGGGGAATTGTCTTTGCCACCTGGGAGAGCAAGATCTTAGTAAACCCCCATTTAGCTGTGAAGACAGCTGTAAGCCTTTCAAATTCACAAGTAAAATTAAATTACAGAATTCTGTAGGTTTGATGCTACTCTAAGATTCCCCAAGAGCAGAGATAATCCTTGAGTTCAAAAGTAGCCAGTGCCAGTGCTCTCCATCCAGGATGATTATTCCCCCAGAACTGCCACAGAGGAAAGCTGGATTAGACTTAATCAAATAATAAGACAAAACAGAATCCATTGGTACCAAAGCCTGGTACCAATGCATGGGACATAAAGTAGACCATGAAATACACAGCTGAAGTAATTTTCCAGGTAATTTGTGTTTGAAACAGCGTCTTATAGAACAAAAAACACTTTAAATTTCAGTCAACAATTTTCCTCCTTCCCTCCCTCCCTCCCTTTCTCCCTTCCTCCATCTCTCCCTTCCTCTCTTCACCCCCCTACCCCACCCCTATTGGATTTGAATTTAGGGCCTCTCATCCATTAGGCAGTCACTCTACCATAGAACCACACCTCCAGCCTGAAAGTTAATAATTTTAACAAAAATTTTCTCTGCTTTCAGGAGGGCAGTTGGTATATTTTCAGGATCTGGCCAGCGCTATCAGTCTGTAGCAAAATGAGTGACTGCTGCCTTTTTTCAGCAGTCACTCATTTTGCCATTCCTGGGTTTCTCTATTATTGGAAACAATGTATAATCAGTGTGCTCTGCTTTTAACACACACATACCAACTTCTTTACATAATGGGGACTCTGGGATTATTACTATTCAATTTGAATTATAAAAATGTAACTTGTATTTCAGGAAAACAACTTGAGGGAAATAAATTATACCCATGTTGTGTGGTTGTTAGAAGGGATATTTAAAATTATTTGGGGAAAATACCATTTGGCATTCAGAACATTTTCCCTACAAGAAAACAGTAGAAAATGGAGCTTTTTCTTAACTTTTGGGTGAGCAGACTGGAATTACTCAAACACATAAGTTCCTTGAAAACAAAATAGCTTCTCAGCCAAGCACTGGTGTCTCATGCCTGTAATTCTAGCTACTTAGAAGGCTGAAATCTAGGGATTGTTGTTGAAAATGGAGTAAGGTCTTGGTGTTTTTTGGAGAAGGTACAGAGCAAAAAAAGTAGTCTCATTATGGAAATAAACAGTCTCTTTTAAGGTAAGGAGCAGCTGATATTTCCAATATTTAGGATCTCAATCCTCTAAGAATTGGGGACAATGGATTTAAGGAGGCGTGGAAGTGGGGGAAGAGGAATCTGACCTAAACAATTGCTGTGGGTTTGCACATTTTAGATCTGCCTCTAAGTATTAATATGTAAGGAGCCATCATCAAAAAGGAAAAACACTTGTCCCCCTCACTTCAATGAGGAGGCAAATGTTTAGCCAATGTACAATACAGTAGTCAGGAAAGAATAGAATAAGAGAAAAGGAAACAACTAAGAAAGTCCCATGATACATTTCTCAGGCTAGCCAAGAACAAGATGGGTTTTATATCCAAGGGGATACATTGCTTTGTCCTTTATCTCTGCCCTTTAATTAAAGGTGAAGAAGAAACCAACCCTGTGTGTGTGTGTGTATATATATATATATATATATATATATATATGTGTGTGTGTGTGTGTGTGTGTGTTTGTGCTCACATGCATGTGTACACTTTAGTGTAAGAATTGCTTCTAAGTCACTAATAGTAAATGTAAATTAATGTATCTTGGTGACTCCTATAGAGAGCATATGACATAAGTAAGCATCTGTCAGAAGTGACACAGTTTTAACTTTCATAAAATTGTGCAAGAAATTTTTTTTTCTTGGTGCTGGACCTGACCCTTGTACACAGGGCCTAGGTATTGTCCTTGAGCCATTTTGCTCAAGGGTAGCACTTTACCACTTAAGCCACAGCTACACTCCCAGCTTTTTGATGGTTAATTGGAAGTGGGAGTCTCATGGACTTTCCTGCCCAGGCAGGCCCATTTCCTATTAATCTGTCAGTTTATTTCATAGACATGGTTGCAAAACCTTGAGCAGGTAGAAATTTCTTCTTGCTGTGTTATTCCCATGTAGTGAGAAATCTGGGCAGGATAAATAATATAAATATAAATGAACAACAATAATATAAATATTAACAAGTGACTCATCTGGCTTGGGAGGCAGACTAATGGCCAGCCAAGATGACTACATATTAATCCTTGAAGTGAGTGAATGGTCACGGATATGCAACAGAGAATTTATCTTGGAGGTTCCAGTTGTTCACTTGAGTGTCCTTATAAGATCAAGATAGAGGATTTGAGGAAGAAAGAAATCTTTTCCTCATCCATCACTAGGTTCTGGGTGAGATATCTGATGGGAGAGAAGCATATAAACATAGGCAATAAGTTTTGTGCAGCATGAGAGACTTCCAAAGAAAATAATCCAAAGGAACAGGGAAATATATGCATTTCTCAGTTTCAGTTTAGTAAAGAGTTGTGTGGCAGTATAATTGTGTGACAAAAACTAGGCCTAACACTCAGAAACTAGGAGGAACAATGTTGGCCTGGCCTGTTGGTTGATATTTTTGGCAAGTCTGGGTCTTAACTCCTTTCTGCCAGGTAGGAGGATTGTAGGCTTCCTGGTCTGTATGTGGAAAAAGAGAGAAAGGTGGCGGTGGAGGAACTGAGAGCTATCTTTCTGCTTCTACTGTTTTCTCAAAACTGAACGTACTATATTTGAGTGGCAAAAAGAGCATCAAAGATGTGACTACAAAAGAGGAGATAATGGTAGCAGTCTTGGAAGTGGTGGGGAAGAAGCCACAAGCCAAGGAATAGAGGTGGCCACTAGAAGCTGATCAATATAAGGAATAGACTCCTCCTTTGGAACAAGCCAGCCCTACATGCAATGGAAGTCTTGAAAAATCCCACCTGAAGAAGTCTAACACAATGTTCATGTGTGTACTGTAGGCTCCCTACAGTAACCATTATTAGACTAAATAAAAAAATCTCCCAGTTTCTATACTTTTTCCATGCCCATGGCATTCTTGTTTGCTTCTCCAAAGTCCTTGATGAGTGTAAAGGAGCAGCATCAGCCCTTTCCTAAACACAGAATGGTGATGGTCACAGACACCTCCCATTTCCATAGGTGTCACCATCACAAGTTAGTATTTGTAACACTCAGAGGTCTGCAAAGAGAATTCATTCTTTAGAATAAGATAAATATGGACTCTGGGAACTGAGTGGAGCATTTAGGTACTTTATTTTGTGAGCTGAGCAGAGCAGCATTATAGTCCTCCCTGTACAGCTCCCCAAACACACAACATATGCTATTGAAGTGCTTGATATCCGGGTGCTGGTGACTCATGCCTATAATCCTAGCTACTTAAGAAGCTGAGATCTGAAGCTCGAGGTTTGAACCCAGTCTAGGCAGGAAAGTCAGTGAGACTCTCAACTTCAGTTAAACTCCAAAAGCCAAAAGTTGAGCTGTGGCTCAAGTGGTAGAGTACCAACCTTGAGCAAAATAGTTAAGCCAGAGTATGAAGCCTTGAATTCAAGTCCCAGTTTTGGTACAGAAAAAAGTACTTATAATAAATAAACTTGGGGGGCTTGGAATGTGACCTAGTGGTAGAGTGCTTGCCTAGCATGCATGAAGCCCTGGGTTCGATTCCTCAGCACCACATATACAGAAAAAACCAGAAGTGGTGCTGTGGCTCAAGTGGAAGAGTGCTATCCTTGAGCAAAAAGAAGCCAGAGACAGTACTTAGGCCCTAAGTTCAAGCCCCAGGACTGGCAATAAACAAACAAACAAATAAATAAATAATTAATTAAACTTGAAACTCATGTTTGTAATAAAGAAACTAAACCTGAGAGCTTGTAGCTGTCCTGATCAATAGGTCAGGCAGAAATATGCTTGCAGATTCCAGAACTCAGGTCTCTCAGTTTATTGTGTGGGAGACAAGAAAGAAAAAGAAAGAAAGAAAGAAAGAAAGAAAGAAAGAAAGAAAGAAAGAAAGAAAGAAAGAAAGAAAGAAAGAAAGAAAGAAGGAAGGAAGGAAGGAAGGAAGGAAGGAAGGAAGGAAGGAAGGAAGGAAGGAAGGAAGGAAGGGAAGGAAGGAAGGAAGGAAGGAAGGAAGGAAGAAAGGAAGGGAAGGAAGGAAGGAAGGGAAGGAAGGAAGGAAGGAAAGGAAACTCATATATAACCAATGGGAATGGCTGTACAGCATCTTAGATGAGTAATAGAAGATCAAAGGACAGGCTTGTCAAAGATGTATATCATTGGTAGTGGATGTGAAAGTAGATGAAACACCAGCATCACATATACTAAGCAAAATCAGCATCATAATGTTATCCCTGGATGTTGATCCTGCATTGTGGAAAAAAGAAACAATTTGGTAATGTGTCTACAGGGCATTTGTACTTTCTTTTTTACTTCTTTGTGGAAAGGCTATCTTTGCTTCATGAAGTTATAGTCAAGTACCTTGCTCTAGATTTCACTTTTCCTTCCTAGTGAGTTAACATACAGCTGGCCCATCTCAGGTTGATCCATGTGTAAATGAACACAGTGGTTTCCACTTGTGATGGGAAAGGTTATTGTTAATGTGGGCAACGCTCTTTCCAATCCTTAGTCACTCACAGGAAAGATGTGGTGAAGGAGCAAAGAAAGCATCTTGGAGCTTGCTCTCTAGTGGAGATTCATTTCTCCATCCAGAAAGGCTGGGATCCTGGGGAAGTATATGACCATTTGGGAAAGCAGGGAATGAAATTTAGGCAAATATTACTTTTCTTTCTTCTTCAGAGGTCTCAATACAATCTGGTTTAAATGTAACCATAGTTCCAAGAGAAAGGAAGCAAAGTTTGTTGGGCTAGAAATTATTTGTTCCCTTTTTTTTATAGGTGAGAAAGCTGAGAAGGAGACCCAGGAATTCAATGAAGCAGTATAGCATTGAAGATAATAGCTAGGGTTAAGTTCTACAGTCTTGAGTTCCAATTCTGACAACCATTTACTAACTGGGTGACTCTGTGAGGGAAACTAACTCTCTAAGCCTCAGTTTCCTTACTCATAGAATGAGATTGGCCATAGAAGGCTCTAAAATATTCCCAAATATCCCTATAGACTATAAATACTCAATGTATGATTACCATGGAAGTAGTTGAGGTGGTAAAATTTAGAGATGATATTTGAATCTCATATCTTTCTTATTGTACTGGGTCGTCCTGCAGGGATGGGGAGCTTCCAGTATGCACACCATATAAGGACTGAAAAATCACTTTTCACATGACAGTACAGACATGTATACTTCGTAAGTGTCTGCCTGTATTGATAAGGTTGTATGGTTGACAAATGATGTTATAATCATCCAAATGGCCCTTGGCAGTAGATAAAAGATTCTACAGCCCTGTATGATGTTCACAATGGCCAACATGTTTCAAATGATCTTTCTAGTCAATTGCAATCTGTTATGGAGCAAGCTGCCCACATATGTACAGTTGGGGCACCTGTAACATTTAAAATTGAGTGATATCAATGCCTCTAAGAATTTGGGATGAAGATTAAATTGTCATCTACATAATTATGTGTTGTAGGCTATAGAATGCATTCTAGGAAATACAGAGTTGAACAAGACAGAACCTTACCAGCCTATAGGAATCAGCCTAATTCTGTTACACACACACACACACACACACACACACACACACACACGACATACACTATGGGAAATACCAGGCAATAAGAAATGTGAAGATTTCCTTAGAGGTATAGGCCATAGTATTTGTTGATTCATTTTTCCAGAAGAGACTCATCCAGACCAAGGCCCATTGCATTGTGGCTCTCACCACATGTTCCAAGAATGAAAGAAAGGGAGGGCAGTAAGAGAGTAGAGATCATTGGAGGAAAATGGTAAAGTTTCATAGTTGAAGACAGAAAGAATCAAATGAGAGAGAGGGGAGAGAGAGAGAGATGTTCTGAGTGCTTGAGAGTAATTGTAATTTGATGGAAGGTAGTTACTCATCTTCATGGGTGAATCCATATGGATTTTCAATTACAGTGAATTTCAAGCTTTGCCTTCTTGCCAGAATGTATTGTAAAATTTCATTTAAGTAATGTTCAAATCATTTTCCTTTTAATATGTCTTCAATAGTTTTGAAACTAGGCAAATGTACTTTCAAGTAAATGCCATATAATGCCAAAATTAATTTCAGAGCCAGGAAATTGTTTCTATATAATATAGCTTTAAAGTCATCACACTGTTTGGAGAAGTTATAAAAAATATTACTTGGATCTAGTTTTTTTGAAAGTATTGTCCAAAACAATTTCCTCTTTTCAGCTGGCTTCCTTAGTGAATCATATTAATTTTTAAGAGTGCCTTTTTTCAATCTGTCTCCAATTACTAAGAAATATGTCTCAACTGGTTTCTGAAAATATGAATTTCAATTTTGATTGTCAACATATTTAGTTTTATTTATTGGCTACATTAAATCTAATTAGGTAGGCATTGAATGCTCAGTTTTACAGATGTGAAAACTAAGGAACAGAGAAGTGAAGAGACTTTTTGAAGCTTTGGTTTTTGCAGGGAGAATTCAAATGGTGTAATTCCTTAGAAAAACAAGCTCAAAGTCCAAAAAAATGAATATCAGGAAACTGGTCCTTAAAAGGTAAGAGGGGCTAAGGGAAAGGGTAGACAAATAAAAAGAGGAGTGGGGAATGAATTCATAATATTCAATGAATATCCTATGAGATTATGGAAAATTGAGAGGAGGGGTTGGATTCGAAGGGATGGAGAATGATGAAAGGGGTGACGCTGAGAAAGATGCATTTTCATAATGGATTTGTTGAATGGTAACTTCTTTGTATAACTACTTAATGGCAATAAAAATATAATTTTTTTTTAAAAAAATCTTTGGGGCTGGGGATATAGCCTAGTGGCAAGAGTGCCTGCCTCAGATACACGAGGCCCTAGGTTCGATTCCCCAGCACCACATATACAGAAAACGGCCAGAAGCGGCGCTGTGGCTCAAGTGGCAGAGTGCTAGCCTTGAGTGGGAAGAAGCCAGGGACAGTGCTCAGGCCCTGAGTCCAAGGCCCAGGACTGGCCAAAAAAAAAAAAAAAAAAAAATCTTTGAACTATTGTGGCTAAGAGCTGGACTTGAACTTGCCTGCTCTGAAATATAATCCCGGCTCCAGCACAAACTGTATTATTTTAACAATGCAAATACATCTCTCAAGTCTCTTTTCAACCCATTTCAGCAAACTAGAATTTTGATATCTGAATGATCAAGGTATCTGCATGTTGTGTATTCATTAAATCAGGATGGACCATTAAAAAAAGATTATACTTTCTTTCCACAAATCTTTACTTAGAATTTTCCATGGATCTGGATGCCATGGTATAGGTCTGTAATCCCAGCTACTTGGGGGCCTAAGGTGGGAAGACTCCTTGAGCTCATAAGTTTGAGACTGGCCTGGACAATGCAGTGAAACCGCTAAAGGAAAAAGAACTTCCCAGGCTGGGAATATGGCCTAGTGGTAGAGTGCTTGCCTCATATACATAAAGCCCTGGGTTCAATTCCTCAGCACCACATATATAGAAAAGACCAGAAGTAGAGCTGTAGCTCAAGTGGGAGAGTGCTAGCCTTGAGCAAAAAGAAGCCTAGAGTTCAAGTACCAGGACTGGCAAAAAAAAAAAAAAAAAAAAAAAAAAAAAAAAAAAAAAAGAACTGACCAAGAGGCAGGCACTATACCAGACAATGAAAATATATCCCTAATACTTAATACTTAGTTTCAATAATACTAATGTCAAACCAATAAAATTGTATGTAGCATACCAATTTAGTTTCTTCTCTCTCTCTAACTCTCTCTTTCTCTCTCTCTCTCTCTCTCTCTCTCTCTCACACACACACACACACACACACACACACTGTCAGTCATGGGGCTTGAACTCAGCGTCTAGGCACTGTTCGTGAGCTTTTGTGCTTCAGGCTAGTGCTCTAGCACTTTGAGACACAGCTTCAACTCCAGTTTTCCGGTGGTTAATTGGAGATAAGAGTCTCACACACAGATTTTTCTGCCCAGGCTCGCTTTGAACTGCAATCCTCAGATCTCAGCCTCCTGAGTAGCTAGAGGCATGAGCCACCAGCCCTCAGTGCACTCTCTTTCTTTTTCTCTCTCTCATTAGTATATATTAGTTGTAAGGAGGGTTTCATTGTGCTGTTTTCACACATGCAAAGAACCCTGATCAAATTTATTGTCTCCACATTCTCCATTCACTCTCCCCCTGATTGAAGCAAGTCAACAGGTTTCATTGCTCTATTTTCATATCATATAAAGTACTTTGACAATGCTTACCTTCCTTCAATTTCTGCTTGCGCTCCCCTTCCCACTGACACACACTTTCTAATGGAACCCATTTTATACTCCTGCCATTCATTATCTATCTACTCCTGCCATCTTCTATCTATATCTTTTAGGCCCACATTCTATCCATGCAAACTTTGTTATTAACCAGACTTACCTCATTAAACATGATGCTCTCCAGTTTCATCCATGTTTATCCAGATGAAAAAAATGTCATTCCTTTTGTAATTTAATTGTATCACCTGGGTCTCTGCCATCTGATTTAATCTTGTATGGCCTGTATAGTGCAAAACTATCTATAGCTCATTCATTGGCTCTCTGGATGGTTAAGCACTTGTATGAACTCTCTTTTAAAGCTACCATTCTGAATATGTATTTGCTGCCCTCATTGGAAATGGTATGACACCCCCAAAGTATGTTTGTTCCAATTTTATAATGGTTTTGATAAATAATGCTCTTTAAGAGCTTAATGTTTGGGGGCTGGGGATATGGCCTAGTGGCAAAAGAGCTTAATGTTTGCTATCATCCCTCCCAGAGGAAAGCTCTGGCTTCAGGTGAGAATAGCCTGCGTTCTTATTTCCAGCCCTCCACTGACTGCTGGCCAAGACAAGTTCCTCCTGCCACTTAGATCTCAGTCTCTATAATATGTAGATGATGGAAAAAAAACCCAGAAACCAGCAACCGAATTAAGGAGTTGTAACATCACATAAAATTTGGGATACAAAGCATTTATCTTGTGGAAGCTAGGTAATGTCCAGCTTTAACTATGGTAAGTAGTTACAAAAATTAAACATATTTTTATGTAAATGCAGAATTGCCAAATTCAGAAGCACTTTGTCTACCTCAGTTTATTTGCTTCTTAGGGGAAATTTTCACACTAGTGAAAATAGAGATTAAACAAAGAGGTCTCAATCTGGGGAATTGGTTCCTAGACTTGGCCTGCCATACTGAGACTTCAGAATCTATTGCAAATAACACAACTTTCCAAATTTTGTAAGCCAAGTCCCAATAAAGACCTGTAATAAGAACATAGGACATACCACAGTGCACGTATGCTTTAACTGTGTGTGTGTATGTGTGTGTGTGTGTGTATGTGTGTATGTTTGTTGGTCCTGGGGCTTGAACTCAGGGCCTGGACACTATTCCTGAGGTATTTTTTTTTTTTGTAACTGAAGACTAGCACTGTACCTCTTGAGCCACAGCCACAATTCCAGCTTTATTAAAGGCTTTTTTCTGCCCAACTTGGCTTCAAACCTCCATCCTCAGATCTCAGTATTCTGAGTAGTTAGGATTAGCAGGCATGAGCCACCAGTGTCTGGCAACTTTTTTTGTTTTTCTTGAAGAGTATGCTTACATAAGACATTTAAAATTATTTTCCTTGGTTCCTAGGTGTGAATCTATCTGTGTATGCACATATAATTGTGCATGAGAATATGAGACTTAACTCTCAACTCCATGCTTGCTTGCACTTACTGCGCATACATTTTCTCAGAGGAGAGGTTCCCTGCTTCATCTTATCAGGTCATTGGGGAGAGATGTGTCAAAGCCCAGTCAGGAGACACAAATTACTCCAGTTACTTCTATGGATAGAATTTAATATAATGGATGGCTTCCTAGGTGTACAGGGGAAAAAGAGAAGTCTATCGCAGATTAGCAATTGAGGAAAACAGCTACCACTCCTATGATACATGATACAAAGGAAAGAAGTTGAATTGGTTAACACTTATGAACACAGAGCTAAGCCTCAGGACCTCAGCAGATGCTTGCTTCTAGACCTAAGGTCTCCCAGACAGAGCATAGGATCCTCAGGGGAAGGGAGAATTTCCAACTAGATTCTGTTATTGCTATGGGAATGAACTGTGACCATGGGTTATAAAAACATTGCTAGGATCATCCTTCCAGGAAGGACAAAAGACAAAAGCAAGCCCCAGAGTTGACAGATTGGAAGGAGCAATTTTTCATTCTTTTTCCATCTTAGCCTTCCTTTGCTAGAGCCTTAGGTTACCAAGATCTAATATATAGCAGAGATGCTTACAGAATCCCAGCCCCTGTATCTTAGAACAGAATAGGAATGAAAATGAACAGAGTCAGAACTTAATATTGGAACAATAGGAAACATGTCATATTGTCATCATAATTCCAGAAATATAGTATGGCAATAAATGCTTGTTGTATGGGTGTGTGTGTATACAGTATACTGTTAGATTTTAATATGTGGCTTTAGTAACTAGAAATTTAGTTCCTCTTACTAAAGCGTTGTCTTCATTTAGGAAAGTAACCTGATTAAGTACTGTCATTGTAGCAATGAGGTAAAAATGTCAAAAGCTGGAAAGAGTTAGAGGGACAAAGAATGAAAGTATCCTTGGGCTGGGGATATGGCCTAGTGGCAAGATTGCTTGCCTCGTATACATGAGGCCCTGGGTTTGATTCCCCAGCACCACATATACAGAAAAATGGCCAGAAGTGGCGCTGTGGCTCAAGTGGCAGAGTGCTAGCCTTGAGCGGGAAGAAGCCAGGGACAGTGCTCAGGCCCTGAGTCCAAGCCCCAGGACTGGCCAAAAAAAAAAAAAAAAGTATCCTTTACAAAGAGTTAGTGGGAAATGTGGTGCAATAAAGTAATGGGTAAAATTACAAAGGGAGATCAGAACTGGGCACTGGTGGATCATCCCTAACATTATAGGTACTCAGGAGGCTAACATCTGAGGATTGTGGTTTGAAGCCAGCTTGGGCAGGAAAGTCCATGAGATACTTATCTCTAGTAAACTACTCAGAAAAAGCCCAAAGTGGTGCTGTGGCTCAATGGTAGAGCACTCGCCTTGAGCAAAAGAAGCTCAGGGATAGTGACCAGGGCCTGAGTTCAAGCTCCAGGACCAGCAAAAATAAAAAGTAAACACACACAATAAAGGGACCCAGGGCATAGATGGTACACAATAGCCAGGTAGAAAGATGATAAAGATAGAAATACACATGATAAATACTTGAATTTAAGTTTGTAATTATGGTGCCAAAGCAAGGTCAACCTCCAATATTTTACTACTCATACTCTCTGTGTTGCTGTATTTATGGATAAAGGGTTTTTGTTCTTGCAGACACTATAACAAAATACCTCAGACTAAATAATATATAAACCATAAAAAATTATTTCTCAAATCTCTACAAGTTAAGAAGCTCATGATCAGCACACTGGCAAATTTGGTACCTGGCAAGAAAACCTTTCTTGCTTGGCTCCTACAAATATTGCCATGGCCTCAATTGGTGGAGGAAGGGCAAGGCAGCTCTCTAGGCTCTGACCCAAGTGTCGGGATGCTGGAACTAGAAGTCATAGGTAAATAAGAGAAATATTACTTTTACTCCTTCTTTGCCCTGGACCAGAAATCCCAAGTCTTAGAATAAGACCATAGAAAATGTGAGCTCCCAATGACCAAGGGGATCCTAAGTCTTCATAAGGGTGTTTTGCTAGAATATATATATATATTATTTAACATCTCAAAATCATATAAATATTTGTCTCAATGCTTCTGTTTTTTTAAAGTATATTTTAATTGACATGCAATAGTTGTACTTACATATGGCTTCCAGTATGATAATTGGATACAAATAGAAAAATCTGTAATGATTAAATTGGAGCAATTAGCATTTCTACTTCAAATATTTATGCTGAATACTTCTCATTACTTGTAATATGTAACAAATGGTGTAGAACATGAATTCCTGTTCTCTAGCTGTATTTTAACTTCCCCTAACTTCCAGAAGTTATAATATGTTCAATTTTCTGGAAGTATGCAACTTTCCAGATACTCATGGAAAGTTTGCATTTTTCAGATAAATGGTTTTGATATAGTTAGGGAAGATACGATAGAGATTTGTTAAAATTAGAATAAATAGCTTCTAAAATCTGGGTGTGGCGGTGGATGTCTGTAATACCAGCCTGTGGCAGGCCATTGGAGGATGGTGATTTTGAAGTAATCTTTGGCTACATAGTAAAACCGTGGCACAGTAGTACATAGCAATAGCAATCATAGCTGCTATAGTAGTTGAAGTAATAATAGTAGTAATAATAATAGACATTTATGCTAGTTATACTGGCTGGTTAGATTTTTGTCTAATCCTTTCCCTGATTAAAAAAGTTCAACATGATGGGTGTAGATAATTGAAAACAATCTAGACCATATGGCAATCAAGAAGATGATACCATCCCAAATGACCACAACTACTATTAGTGTAATCCTCTCTAGAAATGTTCATTTTCAGCATACTTTATAGAGTTAAGATCATGTTGCCCACGGTTTCATAGGATTTCATAATCTTTTGCTACGCTGAGTAACATTTCATAAAACATGACTTATAATGGCTGCATGCTATTCCACAGTATACAAAGAGCATAATTTGTTTAAACTTTGCTTTATAAGGCTTAAGTAAAATCCTAAAAATAAACTTCAATCTGCATCTTAGGTGAGCACTTAGGTAAGTGAATCCTCATCATTTTAGGCGAAGAGCAAGGCACTTTCCTGTCTAAAATGCATTTTTAAAAAATGAAGTTTAAAGTTCTAGGTGAATCTCCTTTGGTGTACGCTACATGGTTACTGTATATGATTTTGGTACACTGGGTATTGTATATATGCCTACCTGATCTAGGGAAGGGAAAGAAAAATGAGGGTGTAAGATATCGCTAGAAATGTACTCACTGCCTTATTATGTAACTGTACCCCTTTTGCACAACACCTTGTCAACAAAATTTAATTAACAAAAAGATAAATTAAAAAAATGAAGAATATGGGCTGGGAATGTGTCTTAGTGGTAGAGTGCTTGCCTAGCATGCAGGGTTCAATTCTTAAGCATCACATACACAGAAAAAGCCAGAAGTGGCACTGCGGCTCAAGTGGCAGAGTGCTAGCCTTGAGCAAAAAGAAGCCAGGGACAGTACCCAGGCCGAGTCCAAGCCCTAGGACTGGCCAAACAAGAACAACAACAACAAAAAATGAAGAGTATTATTTTTTTAAAGCATGACAACTACAGGTAAAAAGCATCACAGAAAACATCACAGGCACTGAAAAAATTGATCTATAGTTTTCTTAGAGGAAACCAAAACAATGATGTTAGATTAGGAAACTTTAATTTAAAAATGTCTCTGTCAATGTTAAGTACAGGCTTCTCCTCTGCCCCTGCCTTCCCTCCCTCTCTCTCTCCCTTTCTCCTTTCATCCATACTCCCTCCCTCCCTCCCTTCCTTGCCTCATGGATGAATGTCATTGTTCCTGAACTGAATCCTTTCTGGAATGATTCCAGTTTAGCTGGAACGGAACCACATCTATAGCTCTTTTCTTTCTAAGCATGTCTCTGCCATAACCATAAAAACATGCTGTCTGTGAAGGTGCTGACAAGACTGGCAGTGACTCAGATTGGAAAACACATTTGAATGCATGTTTAAAATGATGCTACAGTAATGAGTGTTGTGACTTACAAGTGAAGCTTTCTGTTCCGTGTGCATGAAAGTCCACCTTCCTCATGGCAGGAAAGAACCATTTGAATCCAATTGAACACAACTGAAATATCTTCTTTAAATATGGTCATGAGTTACTAAGTGAGTAACACATGAGCTGAATTTCCAATCATTTCATAAAATCCTCTCAAATGTAATGTCCTCAGCAGAACTCTTTGGTCTATAGAAATGTTACTGTAGCAATACAACTAGTTCTCAAATGCTTTATATTCTCCTTAATGATGTAAGTGCATATCATGTGATTTTGTGTAGATCATATGAATATATTATGGATTAAGACTCAGAGTTTGGAAGTCATGGATCATGCTAAAATTCAATAAAAATATATTTGGATATGAGGAGGAAGGAGCAACATGTGGCTTGAATTTTCCCTAACACACACAGGGGATCATTAAAGGAAGAAAAGTACTTAGGACACAGTATGCCTGGAGATTTGCCAAACTCATACCATTTAAACAATAGTTTGAGACAGAATCCCAAACCCAAGAAGATCTCTTCAATCTCACGCCCCTTCAAAGGGTATGAGGTAGCAGTTAAACTTGGAAACATAATGTTTATGAAAATACTTAAGTAAGCAACATGAAAATGTCAGACTTGAATAAACTGCTCAGCCCTCCAAATTCAATGACTACCCACTTTGCTCTTGGATCCCCACTCTGTAAAGAGGTTATCCCTAATTTGTTAAACCATGTATTCACTTTCCTATTTTCCACCCCATTCCACCCCATATCCCTGCACTCCCACGCAGAATTACAGGATTACTTCCTGCATGACTCCAGAGGATGCTTTTATCACTAGGTACAGTGAAGAAGGAGGATGCTTATTCAGTGGTTGGATCAGATCCCCTTCCCCCCCATCTGTGTGTGTGTGTGTGTGTGTGTGTGTGTGTGAGAGAGAGAGAGAGAGAGAGAGAGAGAGAGAGAGAGAGAGAGAGAGAGCGAGAGGAGAGAGAGAGAGAGAGCCAGGGAGGGAGAAGGAGAGGGAGAGGGAGAGGGAGAAGGAGAGGGAGAAGGAGAGGGAGAGGGAGAGACTTTGCAGTTTTGTTGATGAATGGATTTTAGGGGCAATCAGTGATTTTGACAACCCATGCTCTTCTCCTAAGGTATTCTATTTCCATACTCTTGTGGAGTCCCTGTACTAGTGCCAAGTTGGCAAATGTCACCTGTGAGTCCCAGGAGGAAGTGTGTTGATTGGCTTTCTAACGTGCCCCCTCCCCTGTGCAAAGAGGCATGGAATTCAGCATTGCCACTTCCAGCTAACTGGCTCTGATTCCTGTGAATGCAACTAGTCCTCCTCCCTCGCTGGATTAATGCCAGTCTACTTAAGGAGATAATTGACCACAAGCCAGCCTGGCTGACAGGCTTCCTAAATGCCAGATGCCAACAGTGCCAAGTCCAGCCCTTGTGGGAGGGTGTGTTCTCCTTGCCACCATGATAGCTAACATAGATTCACTCTCCCTTAGCCTGTACAGCACATTTTCTAGGGGCATAAAATCAAGCAGATCATCCCAAGCTGTTTTATTTTTACCTTTCTACCCTAAATCCTCATTCTGTTTTCTTTCTACCTTTCAACATTCCTACCCTAAAACCTCCTTCCATTCTCTTAACATTTCCCACCTTTCTCAAGGGTTCTGTTTATTTATTTCAGTGGGATGTGAGCTTTGCTATCATTCTGGCAACTAGGAACCTAAAGGCAAGCTAGCTCCACTAGTGGTTTGCCTACCAAAAATGAGGGTAGGTCATGGGATTTATTAGTGCTTCTCCTATTTCATGTTCCAAACTAACTTTTCTTTCATTCCAACAGACCTAGGTGTAGTCCTTAACTTGTTATGTGTATGCTGCTAGCTTTGCTGGATTTCCATAGCTTCAATTCTCTCCAGGACAATATTCTATTAGTGCTTTGACCCCCCTAATACCACGTTGAAAATAAGCATGGAGTGTAGCTCTCATACTGTTTGAGTGGGCCTGTTTGTGCACAAAAGTATAAAAATTTGATTTCCGTGAGAAGCAGTGGAATCTGGGGCTTGGGATTTGGGGACTTGGGCTTCTTGGATCCTGAGGTCTGTCAGGACCATTCTTGGCAGGTTCTGGGTTTGGTAGGGCAGGCAGTGACTGCTGGGGAAGACTCATCCCCTCACAATAGAGTTCTGGTTCAACCATAGACCTCCATCTTAGTTAAGATAGGTCTTTAGGGCTCCAGAGGGCTTTGATTGGGGCCCTCGGGATCACAGCCTTGGCCTAAAGGCCCATCTCCCTTTCCAAACCTTGCACAGATTTTTTTTTTGGGGGGGGGGTCCTTGAATCCTCTTCAGAAGGCAAAATTGAGTAGAATAACTTCTAATCTCTTTGCCTTCCTGTTTTTTTTTTCTCCTTATTGCAAAAAACTAAACCAAACAGCTGTTTCCCTCCCCCCACCTCCGCAGTGAGGCAAAGAAAGATCCCAGCAGGGGTGAGGTGCTAGGGGTTCCTCTCTTGGCTAGATTCAGTCCTCTAGGCTGTGATACCATACTTTGAGCTGCCCCTCTTTTGGAAGTAGGGTCTCGGGCACCAAAAGCACACTGTTCTATTCAAACAGAAAGAGAGGATACTCTTAGAAAAAACTCGTAGGAAGCTGGGTGTTGGTGGCTCATGCCTATAAGCCTAGCTACTCAGGAGGCTGAGTTCTAAGTATCCAGGCCCAGACAGAAAAGTCTATGAGACTCTTATCTCCAATTAACTCCCTCCCTCCCCGCCCCAAAAAAACCCCAAGAAGTAGAGCTGTGGCTCAAAGTGGTAGAGTGTTAGTCTTGAGGGGGGAGCTCAGGGACAGTGCTCAGGCCATGAGTTCAAGTCCCACCACTGACAGAGAAAGAAAAGAAGGAAGGAAGGGAAGGAGGGAGAGAGGGAGAGAGGAAGGAAGGAAAGGAAGGAAGGAAGGAAAAAAGGAAGGATGGAAGGAAGGAAGGAAGGAACTCCGGGGATCCAGTGACCCCTTCCTCAGACCAACTGTCTCACTAACCCTAAACTAGGGTCTTTTCCTGGATCTTTATGTCCTGACTCATTGGAAGGTAGAAAGAAAAGCCAGACTACCAATTCTGCCCAAATCTATGGCCCCATGTAGTGTCTCCCACTCCTCATACCCTCCCACTCCCGTTCTTTCTCTTCTCTCTTTCAACAGCATCAATCTAGTGATGAGGAAAACCCTGAAGAAACCTTGAAGTTAGAAAAGAAAGGGTCTGTCTCTGTCTCTGTCTCTGTCTCTCTCATTTTTGGATGAACCCCAGTGAGGCTCCTCCCTGGCTGAGGGACCCTTAAAACTGGCAAACCAAGGTTTCCTGCAAAGACCTGTTGTAAAGATGTGACCCAAGTCCCCTGACTGGGCCGAACACCTTTTTAAATTTTCTTCTGATGAGAGGCCCGAAGAGACTTCCATTGGCGTTGACTGGGCAGAGGGAAGCTAGTTCAAGTTGGGGTTTGTTGGAAGGTAGCACGAAAGGACGGAACCCAGTCTTTCCGGACTCCACAACCGGGTGCGCTGGGAGCTGGCCTCACCCACCGCTCTAGGAGCTTGGGGCTACTACAGCACAAGGATTCCCGGATACCGGCATAGGCTTCCAGGCCTGCGGGCTCACCTGGACCAAGCGCTCCGTGGCTTCCAGCCTCGTGACGCGGCCACCCAGAGGCCCAGCCCGCAGAGGGAGCTCAACAGGTCTTCCAAGGCGCTCAAACAAATCCCGAGCCCCGGGTTAATATCGGCCGCTGTGGCGCGGTGACAGTGGCAGTTCCCAATGCTAACCGCGCTGGCAGTCCAGCCCGAGTCTAGCCCACAGCTGCCCCACTGGCACCAAGTCCCCAGCCTTGTCCTGTCCTGAGGACCCCCAAAAAGAGGAATGTGGGGGGGGGAGGTGGCAGGTGGAGGATATAGAACGAAAAACTCACTGTTGAATGGATGGGGGCGGGGGTCATGGATTTTTGCTCCATCTCTAGAATTGAGGAGAACTTAAGCTCAATTAAGAAATGAGCCAGTAGAAAACATGTAGAGGAGATCATTGAATCGAAGCATACCAGGGGGGCAGGGGGAGACCTGTCTCTACTGATGGCTTTACAGCGGATTTCCTCCTTTGAAGTCCCAAAGTTAAGACCTAAAAAGGCTAGAGGAGGATCTTCAAAGGTCGCCGACCCACCTGTGGGCCCTGAAATGCTCGTCTCCCGGGAAGAGAAACACCTGCACACAGGCTCGGGTATGGTTCAGAGAGACGTTTTAATGACTACAACACCGGCAGGGAGATAGGAAGTGACGGCCCGATCGCGCGTGGCGGTGGATTCAAACCAGAGGTGACTTAGAGCCGAAGGGCAAAGCCGATCCTCCCCCTTCGTTCCTAAAAAGTTTGTTGCAAGTAAAGTGCTCTTCTTGGGCGTCCAGAAACGGGCAGGGCAACAGCAATCAAGGTTTCTTGTCCATTCATCGAAGAGGAAGAATTTGCCAGAGACATGGACGCACCGGAACCATACACGCGAGACCCACATGGGTGACCCACGGTGCCATCGCCTCCTCGCTTCGTGGGGAAAAAGCGAGGAAGGGGCTCCCACAGGGGTTCAGGACAATACCGTCCAGTGGTTCAACAGTACTAAAGAAACAAAATCCCGCAACAGCATTTTTTTTCTTCTGTAAGATTGTAAATGGAACGGATCGTGGGAATTCGCTGTACTCTCGCGCTCCTTAGCAGCCTGTCCTCCGACAGATACACAAACGAGTTGCAGGTGCAAAGTCGCCTTTATTGTCTCTCTTTGGTTGTGTCTCCCAAACTTTACTTTTGGGAATCTGAGGCTTTTGCTCTTTAAGCCGCTGCCGTTTTCTTTTGTGCAAACTTAATTGCTTTAGCGGTTCCTACGATCCTTCTCGACCCCTGGGGTCAGAAACGTTAACTGTTTCCCAAAGATCTTTCGCGGGACTCCCACTGCCCCCAACCCCTCTCAAAACGACTTTATTCCCGACACGGTGTCCAGCTCGCCCATGGAGTAGGCCGGGCACACGGTTATCAAACGCATCTCCTTTACCTTCTCCACCGAAACGAGATTTCCTTAGGTCATGACAGTTTTGTTCTAAACGTTTATTTACAGGAGGCGGCGGCTGCTGAGCGGAGAGAAACTTGGTGGCCTAGCTGCGTCACTCGTGTGGCATTTCTCGGGGGAGGAGGGAAGTTTAGCGTCGCCAGTTTCTGTTCTCAGCCATTCCTTTCCCATTTACCAAGCAAGGGACGAGGCATCCCGAATCTTCTTTTTGCTCCCGCTCCCCCACTATAACTTACCGATTATAATAATAACAATAGAAACTCTTACCTGAAAATTGGCTTTCATGACTCTGATTGTACAACATAGTATAAAAACACAGACAATCGGGAGGGTGTACGTTTATTCAGATCACTGGAGAATTCCCCCTTCCTTTCCATTTGTTCCTCAGTTTACTTCCACGCTGAGGCTGGGACTGGCCAGGTCAACCGGCCCTTGCCTCCCGCGTGGGTGGATGGCACGGTCCCCGCAGTCCGGTGTTTTCTTCTCCTTCTGGTGTCCCTCCCTCCCGGATCCCCCGACCCCTGCCCGCGGGACTCCCCTAGGAGTGCACCAGCACGGAGTGCAGCGACCCGCCCTTGCCGTCGGCCGCGCCGGCCGCCGTGGTCTCGAGCAGGGGGGCGGTGGGTGAGGCGGTGGCCGCGGGGCACACGGCGGCGGGCGCGGGCGGCTGCTGGGCGGCGGCGGGGACGGTGAGCGCCGGCGGCAGCGCGGTCACCGGGGGCAGCGCTGGCGTGGGCTTGATGGGCACTGGCACCGCTGGCAGACTCTGGCTGGCTGAGTGGCACAGGGCTTTGACGGGCACCCCGAATGCTCCGTACTCCGGGCTGACGGGGACCCCAGCTGCTGCCGCGGCGGCGGCGGCGGCGGCCACCGAATCCATGACACCCACGTGAGGCCACACCGAGCTGACGACATTCCCCAGCTGGCCCGGAACGGGGTAGCCCAAGTGATGCATGACGGAGGCCAATGGCAGCCCACCCGCCTGCAGCACACCCTTGTAGTCCCGGCCGATGATGTTCTCGATGGCGAACGGGTGTTTGAAGCCCGTGGTGGAGGCGGCGGCGGCGGCGGCGGCGGCGGCGGCCGACCCCAGCCCGTAGGGTGGAAACTGAGACAGGCGCCCCACGCTGCCCACCGCCGCGGCCGCCGCCGCCGCCGCCGCCGCCGCCACGGCCGCCGCCTCCTGCATCTTACCGGGATGCGACGGCTGCGCGGGCTGGGATTGCTGGGGCGGCGGCTGCGGGGCCTGGGACTGGAGATGCGGCGGTGGCGGCGGCGGCTGCGGGGCCGGGGGCGGCTGCTGATGGAAATAGTGCACCATGTGCGGCGGCGGCGGCGGCGGCGGCGGCGGCGGCGGCGGCGGATGGTGGTGGTGGTGTGCTGTTGCGTGATGGTGGTGATGGTGGTGATGGTGATGGTGGTGCGGGTGATGCGCGTGATGGGGATGCAAGTGCCCTCCGGGTCCCGACCCCGGCGCTGCGCCTTTGGTGCTGCTACCGGAGTGCAGGTGCGCGTGGTCCGCGCGCAGCACCTTGAAACGCTTGCGACGCCGCAGGAAGCTGCCGTTCTCGAACATGTCGCCGCAATCGGGGTGCAGCGCCCAGAAACTCCCCTTCCCGGGTTGGTCGGGCCGGCGCGGGATCTTGATGAAGCAGTCGTTGAAGGAGAGGTTGTGGCGCAGGCTGTTCTGCCAGCGCTGCGTGTGCTCGCGGTAGTAGGGGAAGCGCTCCATGATGAACTTGTAGATGTCGCTCAGCGGCAGCATTTTCTCGGCCGAGTGCTGGATGGCCATGGCGGTCAGCGAGATATACGAATAGGGCGGCTTTTGGTCGCTGTACGAGCTCTTCCCCGGCCGCGGCATTGCCCCAGGCTCCTCCACCGCCCTTTCACCCACACTGAGCCTCACGATCACTCAGCACCCGGATCTCGGGGGATCGGGGTTGGGGGAGGTGGGGGCTGGGTACCCCTATAACTTCCCACTCCGGCCAGTCCAGCCCCGCTACCTTTGCCCTCTCGCTGCTCTTCCCCCCCACCCCTCCGGCCCCGTCTGCTTCTCTCCCACCTTCTGGGAACTGCCCGGGCTCCCGGGCACTCGGTCTTTCCGACCCCCTCAGATCTCCAAGGCTCACAACTTTGGGCTCCGGTCGTGGCCGGCAGGCGCGCGCAGTCGCTGGCCGGGCGCGCCAGCTTCCCCGTCGCCTTCCCTGCGTCGTTCCCCGGGGTTGGCCAGAGATGGTGGCACTGGAACAGGAAGCGAAGGAGTGGTTACGGCTCGGGACCTCGGTTTCCTTCTGGCCTCTTTCGCCTTTGCTAGGTCTTCCAGAAGTCCCTCCAAGCTGACTGGGAGGAAGGTCTGGGCAGTGGAGACTGCGGTCCGCAAATCCCGAGGTGGCTCTTGAGGTCCTGGAGGCCCGTGGCGATGGGACTTCTGTCCTCGGACCAGATACTTAACCAGTCCGCGCTGGAGTTCTTGTGCTTTCCAGAAGAAGAGAAGCAGTGGAAAGGAGCTCCTCTCTAGTCAGCCCTCGTCCCCTCTTCTCTCTCTCCAGGAGATCTGCAGAGATTCTAATGATGGAAGAGCTGTCACTCGTGGGGGAAAAAGTTTGATGGCTTCTGCAGCAGTGGCACCTGCCGGTTCCGCCGAGGAGCAGGGTGGGGGCGCTGGACACGCGGCTCAAGCAAGAAGGGGTGTCTTCCCGCTTGTGTGGCTAGCCCGGGCCCCCTCGGCCTTCGGCGACGCAGCCGCAGCCGCTCTCCCGGGCGGGTGTGGAGGAGGAGAGGTGGTGGCTGTGGCTGTGGCTGTGGCTGCGAAGCGATCTCCGGGCCGCGTTTTGTTAGGTTCCCGAGACGCCGAGACCCCTGCAGCTCGCGCTTGGAGACTATCACATGACCGAGGCTGAGGGACTCACCACAGCCGCCAGGCCTCCCGCGGCAAAGAAAAAGGAGGGGTGCGGGGTGTGGGGGGGGGACTAGAAGGCGTTGCGCCCCGCTCTTGCCCCCTCCTCCACCTTCCCCCGGGCACCCCTCACATTCACCACCCTGTGCCCAGTTGCCGTCGGGCTGGGAGGGGGCGCTCAGGCTGTCCGCTGGGAGGGATGTCCCAGCTTCTAGTACAGTTCTTGGGGTTGCGTCCCACCCGGGTCACTGCCGGCGACACTGTCTCGCTCCCCTCCTTTCCAGCATCTCCCTCTCCCCTTTACCCTTCCGGGTGCGTTCACCTACTAGATCCGCTAGCCCCTCTGGGTCAAGTTCAGAGCACCGTGTCTTCAAGGTCTCCTCTCTGCCACGAGAATTGAGTGTGGAGGGAAAAACGAATGAAAAGGAGAGCTGGGACATTTCCATCAAATGCCCAGTCGGTCACAATTTTGTTGTGCGTCAGCGGCCTAGTAGGCCTAGTGATCCGCGGCAGATACTGGGACCTGAGAAACCCAATCTCGGCGCTCCAGGACCTGGGAGTCCAGGGCGAGATTGACGGCAGGCAGGGGGTTGAGGGTGAGGGCTTGAATTAGGTACACGGGTGGGTGAGATTTCTTTGGGACAGCAATCAGTGCATCTGAGCTGCGAATAGAAAGGGGAGTTGGGTGCTCAGATACCATCTCCTGGACGTGCACAACGAAATTTATGTGATTCGGCAAGGAAGATCACTATTGTGAGAAGGAAGCTGCCTTGATGTGAGCTAGAGGGAAACGAGCCTAAATCGGGCACTGAGGTGGTCTCCCCACCCTTGCAGGTGCTGCTCACACATTCAGCAGGGGTGGTGACTGACCTGGCCACAGGAAAAAACCAACCAACCAACCAACCAACCTATAGCTAGCCTGGTCTACTTTTGGCCCCAGTCTGGAAGGCAAAGAGTTTAGAAACAAATATAACTCTTCCTTGTCCTTGAGTGTCAGTTCCATTCTTTGTAAAAGGAGGCATGTGAAGTCGGAAATTTCATGGATTCTTTGCAGTTCCATCATTTGAGGAGCAAAGAGCAGTCTGTTAGAAATGATTGCTTACTCGGTTTTGAATTTCTTCTATTCCATGGCTAGCAGAAAAGGCTGTTGGTCCAGTGGCTTGAGCGGCTGTCTGTAACCCCAAATCTTGGCTGCACCAGGTAGGGTATTTTTAGCTTTTGGTTTGGGGAGAACTGCAACAGTGGGCGCATATGTGTTCTTGGGCTCCTTTAGCCAGGTCATTGGAGGGCAGCGATTGAGGGGGGACATATCATTAACATTTTTAGCCAGTAGCTAGCCTCTGGATGCAGTGTTAGTCCTAGGCCAGCGGACTTCTTAGGATAGGTGTTCAGGGGAAGGATATTAGAGAGAGAGAGTTCCAGAGAGAAAACAGACTCTCCATCCAGCTCACAAAAGAAGAGAATGCTTTTTGCTGTCTTTTTTTTTTTGCCAGGACCATTCTCCCGAAAGGAGTTTCTGCGGGATTTTTCATTCAGAGAAACCTTTGAAGGAGCTGAACTGCTGGAAGTGTCTTGGTTATAGAGGACTTTGAAGGGCGCCAACAGTTAGAAGGATAACAGAGCCTTCTGAAACCGGGTTGTCCCTTTTCTTTTGACGGGGGAAGTGTGAATAAAGTCTGTATCCCAGTCCGATAGGCTGGGGCCTTACGGGCCTTGTAACGCCGATTGGAGACCCTCCATGCACGCACCAAAGGTGTAAAAGCTGTACAGGCAAAGAGCATCTTTTGTTGATGCTTCAAGAGGACATCTTCCTCTGGTTCCCAGAACCGCAGCATCTCCTTTCTGGGAGCAGCTCCAGCCCTTTCACCTTGGACAAGTGGCCAGTGGGGAGTCAGGGGACTGAAAGGCGATGTCCATGGCCATGCTTGGGGGCAGGTAGTGCAAACCCTAACCCTTAAAGCTGGCCCTCCCTCCGTTGCCACCTGAGGTCGGAAGCCTGGGGGCGCTGGAGTAAACTGTGGTAGACTCAATTGGGGCCCAAATAGAGCCGCGAGGATGAAGCAAAGCGCAGAGAACCGGACGCACCCGTGTTCTGAGCAGTACTT